>NC_086101.1:92238828-92972447 GCF_963921235.1 Mobula hypostoma | reverse complement strand
TGTGTTTCCCTGTATGTGTGATACACGACACACTTCACTGTGTGTTTCCCTGTATGTGTGATACACGACACATGTGTGATCTTCACTGTGTGTTTCCCTGTATGTGTGATACACGACACACTTCCACTGTGTGTTTCCCTGTATGTGTGATACACGACACACTTCACTGTGTGTTTCCCTGTATGTGTGATACACGACACACTTCACTGTGTGTTTCCCTGTATGTGTGATACACGACACACACTTCACTGTGTGTTTCCCTGTATGTGTGATACACGACACACTTCACTGTGTGTTTCCCTGTATGTGTGATACACGACACACTTCACTGTGTGTTTCCCTGTATGTGTGATACACGACACATGTGTTCCACTGTGTGTTTCCCTGTATGTGTGATACACGACACACTTCACTGTGTGTTTCCCTGTATGTGTGATACACGACACACTTCACTGTGTGTTTCCCTGTATGTGTGATACACGACACACTTCACTGTGTGTTTCCCTGTATGTGTGATACACGACGACACTTCACTGTGTGTTTCCCTGTATGTGTGATACACGACACATTCTTCACTGTGTGTTTCCCTGTATGTGTGATACACGACACACTTCACTGTGTGTTTCCCTGTATGTGTGATACACGACACACTTCACTGTGTGTTTCCCTGTATGTGTGATACACGACACACTTCACTGTGTGTTTCCCTGTATGTGTGATACACGACACACTTCACTGTGTGTTTCCCTGTATGTGTGATACACGACACACTTCACTGTGTGTTTCCCTGTATGTGTGATACACGACACACTTCACTGTGTGTTTCCCTGTATGTGTGATACACGACACACTTCACTGTGTGTTTCCCTGTATGTGTGATACACGACACACTTCACTGTGTGTTTCCCTGTATGTGTGATACACGACACACTTCACTGTGTGTTTCCCTGTATGTGTGATACACGACACACTTCACTGTGTGTTTCCCTGTATGTGTGATACACGACACATTCCACTGTGTGTTTCCCTGTATGTGTGATACACGACACGTTCCACTGTGTGTTTCCCTGTATGTGTGATACACGACACACTTCACTGTGTGTTTCCCTGTATGTGTGATACACGACACACTTCACTGTGTGTTTCCCTGTATGTGTGATACACGACACACTTCACTGTGTGTTTCCCTGTATGTGTGATACACGACACATTCACTGTGTGTTTCCCTGTATGTGTGATACACGACACATTCACTGTGTGTTTCCCTGTATGTGTGATACACGACACACTTCACTGTGTGTTTCCCTGTATGTGTGATACACGACACACTTCACTGTGTGTTTCCCTGTATGTGTGATACACGACACACTTAACAACACTGTGTGTTTCCCTGTATGTGTGATACACGACACACTTCACTGTGTGTTTCCCTGTATGTGTGATACACGACACAGGTTCACTGTGTGTTTCCCTGTATGTGTGATACACGACACACTTCACTGTGTGTTTCCCTGTATGTGTGATACACGACACACTTCACTGTGTGTTTCCCTGTATGTGTGATACACGACACACTTCACTGTGTGTTTCCCTGTATGTGTGATACACGACACACTTCACTGTGTGTTTCCCTGTATGTGTGATACACGACACACTTCACTGTGTGTTTCCCTGTATGTGTGATACACGACACACTTCACTGTGTGTTTCCCTGTATGTGTGATACACGACACACTTCACTGTGTGTTTCCCTGTATGTGTGATACACGACACACTTCACTGTGTGTTTCCCTGTATGTGTGATACACGACACACTTCACTGTGTGTTTCCCTGTATGTGTGATACACGACACATTCCACTGTGTGTTTCCCTGTATGTGTGATACACGACACACTTCACTGTGTGTTTCCCTGTATGTGTGATACACGACACATTCCACTGTGTGTTTCCCTGTATGTGTGATACACGACACACTTCACTGTGTGTTTCCCTGTATGTGTGATACACGACACACTTCACTGTGTGTTTCCCTGTATGTGTGATACACGACACACTTCACTGTGTGTTTCCCTGTATGTGTGATACACGACACACTTCACTGTGTGTTTCCCTGTATGTGTGATACACGACACACTTCACTGTGTGTTTCCCTGTATGTGTGATACACGACACACTTCACTGTGTGTTTCCCTGTATGTGTGATACACGACACACTTCACTGTGTGTTTCCCTGTATGTGTGATACACGACACACTTCACTGTGTGTTTCCCTGTATGTGTGATACACGACACACTTCACTGTGTGTTTCCCTGTATGTGTGATACACGACACACTTCACTGTGTGTTTCCCTGTATGTGTGATACACGACACACTTCACTGTGTGTTTCCCTGTATGTGTGATACACGACACACTTCACTGTGTGTTTCCCTGTATGTGTGATACACGACACATCACTGTGTGTTTCCCTGTATGTGTGATACACGACACACTTCACTGTGTGTTTCCCTGTATGTGTGATACACGACACACTTCACTGTGTGTTTCCCTGTATGTGTGATACACGACACACTTCACTGTGTGTTTCCCTGTATGTGTGATACACGACACACTTCACTGTGTGTTTCCCTGTATGTGTGATACACGACACACTTCACTGTGTGTTTCCCTGTATGTGTGATACACGACACACTTCACTGTGTGTTTCCCTGTATGTGTGATACACGACACACTTCACTGTGTGTTTCCCTGTATGTGTGATACACGACACACTTCACTGTGTGTTTCCCTGTATGTGTGATACACGACACACTTCACTGTGTGTTTCCCTGTATGTGTGATACACGACACACTTCACTGTGTGTTTCCCTGTATGTGTGATACACGACACACTTCACTGTGTGTTTCCCTGTATGTGTGATACACGACACACTTCACTGTGTGTTTCCCTGTATGTGTGATACACGACACACTTCACTGTGTGTTTCCCTGTATGTGTGATACACGACACACTTCACTGTGTGTTTCCCTGTATGTGTGATACACGACACACTTCACTGTGTGTTTCCCTGTTGTTTCCCTGTATGTGTGATACACGACACACTTCACTGTGTGTTTCCCTGTATGTGTGATACACGACACACTTCACTGTGTGTTTCCCTGTATGTGTGATACACGACACACTTCACTGTGTGTTTCCCTGTATGTGTGATACACGACACACTTCCACTGTGTGTTTCCCTGTATGTGTGATACACGACACACTTCACTGTGTGTTTCCCTGTATGTGTGATACACGACACACTTCACTGTGTGTTTCCCTGTATGTGTGATACACGACACACTTCACTGTGTGTTTCCCTGTATGTGTGATACACGACACATTCACTGTGTGTTTCCCTGTATGTGTGATACACGCACACTCACTGTGTGTTTCCCTGTATGTGTGATACACGACACACTTCACTGTGTGTTTCCCTGTATGTGTGATACACGACACACTTCACTGTGTGTTTCCCTGTATGTGTGATACACGACACACTTCACTGTGTGTTTCCCTGTATGTGTGATACACGACACACTTCACTGTGTGTTTCCCTGTATGTGTGATACACGACACACTTCACTGTGTGTTTCCCTGTATGTGTGATACACGACACATTCACTGTGTGTTTCCCTGTATGTGTGATACACGACACACTTCACTGTGTGTTTCCCTGTATGTGTGATACACGACACACTTCACTGTGTGTTTCCCTGTATGTGTGATACACGACACACTTCCACTGTGTGTTTCCCTGTATGTGTGATACACGACACACTTCACTGTGTGTTTCCCTGTATGTGTGATACACGACACACTTCACTGTGTGTTTCCCTGTATGTGTGATACACGACACACTTCACTGTGTGTTTCCCTGTATGTGTGATATACACGACACACTTCCACTGTGTGTTTCCCTGTATGTGTGATACACGACACACTTCACTGTGTGTTTCCCTGTATGTGTGATACACGACACACTTCACTGTGTGTTTCCCTGTATGTGTGATACACGACACACTTCACTGTGTGTTTCCCTGTATGTGTGATACACGACACACTTCACTGTGTGTTTCCCTGTATGTGTGATACACGACACACTTCACTGTGTGTTCCCTGTATGTGTGATACACGACACACTTCACTGTGTGTTTCCCTGTATGTGTGATACACGACACACTTCACTGTGTGTTTCCCTGTATGTGTGATACACGACACACTTCACTGTGTGTTTCCCTGTATGTGTGATACACGACACACTTCACTGTGTGTTTCCCTGTATGTGTGATACACGACACACTTCACTGTGTGTTTCCCTGTATGTGTGATACACGACACACTTCACTGTGTGTTTCCCTGTATGTGTGATACACGACACACTCACTGTGTGTTTCCCTGTATGTGTGATACACGACACATTCCACTGTGTGTTTCCCTGTATGTGTGATACACGACACATTCACTGTGTGTTTCCCTGTATGTGTGATACACGACACACTTCACTGTGTGTTTCCCTGTATGTGTGATACACGACACACTTCACTGTGTGTTTCCCTGTATGTGTGATACACGACACACACTCACTGTGTGTTTCCCTGTATGTGTGATACACGACACACACTGTGTGTTTCCCTGTATGTGTGATACACGACACACTTCACTGTGTGTTTCCCTGTATGTGTGATACACGACACACTTCACTGTGTGTTTCCCTGTATGTGTGATACACGACACACTTCACTGTGTGTTTCCCTGTATGTGTGATACACGACACACTTCACTGTGTGTTTCCCTGTATGTGTGATACACGACACACTTCACTGTGTGTTTCCCTGTATGTGTGATACACGACACACTTCACTGTGTGTTTCCCTGTATGTGTGATACACGACACACTTCACTGTGTGTTTCCCTGTATGTGTGATACACGACACACTTCACTGTGTGTTTCCCTGTATGTGTGATACACGACACACTTCACTGTGTGTTTCCCTGTATGTGTGATACACGACACACTTCACTGTGTGTTTCCCTGTATGTGTGATACACGACACACTTCACTGTGTGTTTCCCTGTATGTGTGATACACGACACACTTCACTGTGTGTTTCCCTGTATGTGTGATACACGACACACTTCACTGTGTGTTTCCCTGTATGTGTGATACACGACACACTTCACTGTGTGTTTCCCTGTATGTGTGATACACGACACACTTCACTGTGTGTTTCCCTGTATGTGTGATACACGACACACTTCACTGTGTGTTTCCCTGTATGTGTGATACACGACACATTCCACTGTGTGTTTCCCTGTATGTGTGATACACGACACATTCCACTGTGTGTTTCCCTGTATGTGTGATACACGACACACTTCACTGTGTGTTTCCCTGTATGTGTGATACACGACACACTTCACTGTGTGTTTCCCTGTATGTGTGATACACGACACATTCCACTGTGTGTTTCCCTGTATGTGTGATACACGACACACTTCACTGTGTGTTTCCCTGTATGTGTGATACACGACACATTCCACTGTGTGTTTCCCTGTATGTGTGATACACGACACACTTCACTGTGTGTTTCCCTGTATGTGTGATACACGACACACTTCACTGTGTGTTTCCCTGTATGTGTGATACACGACACATTCCACTGTGTGTTTCCCTGTATGTGTGATACACGACACACTTCACTGTGTGTTTCCCTGTATGTGTGATACACGACACATTCCACTGTGTGTTTCCCTGTATGTGTGATACACGACACACTTCACTGTGTGTTTCCCTGTATGTGTGATACACGACACACTTCACTGTGTGTTTCCCTGTATGTGTGATACACGACACACTTCACTGTGTGTTTCCCTGTATGTGTGATACACGACACACTTCACTGTGTGTTTCCCTGTATGTGTGATACACGACACACTTCACTGTGTGTTTCCCTGTATGTGTGATACACGACACATTCACTGTGTGTTTCCCTGTATGTGTGATACACGACACATTCACTGTGTGTTCCCTGTATGTGTGATACACGACACACTTCACTGTGTGTTTCCCTGTATGTGTGATACACGACACACTTCACTGTGTGTTTCCCTGTATGTGTGATACACGACACACTTCACTGTGTGTTTCCCTGTATGTGTGATACACGACACACTTCACTGTGTGTTTCCCTGTATGTGTGATACACGACACACATTCCACTGTGTGTTTCCCTGTATGTGTGATACACGACACACTTCACTGTGTGTTTCCCTGTATGTGTGATACACGACACTTCCACTGTGTGTTTCCCTGTATGTGTGATACACGACACACTTCACTGTGTGTTTCCCTGTATGTGTGATACACGACACACTTCACTGTGTGTTTCCCTGTATGTGTGATACACGACACACTTCACTGTGTGTTTCCCTGTATGTGTGATACACGACACACTTCACTGTGTGTTTCCCTGTATGTGTGATACACGACACACTTCACTGTGTGTTTCCCTGTATGTGTGATACACGACACACTTCACTGTGTGTTTCCCTGTATGTGTGATACACGACACACTTCACTGTGTGTTTCCCTGTATGTGTGATACACGACACACTTCACTGTGTGTTTCCCTGTATGTGTGATACACGACACACTTCACTGTGTGTTTCCCTGTATGTGTGATACACGACACACTTCACTGTGTGTTTCCCTGTATGTGTGATACACGACACATTCCACTGTGTGTTTCCCTGTATGTGTGATACACGACACACTTCACTGTGTGTTTCCCTGTATGTGTGATACACGACACACTTCACTGTGTGTTTCCCTGTATGTGTGATACACGACACACTTCACTGTGTGTTTCCCTGTATGTGTGATACACGACACACTTCACTGTGTGTTTCCCTGTATGTGTGATACACGACACATTCCACTGTGTGTTTCCCTGTATGTGTGATACACGACACACTTCACTGTGTGTTTCCCTGTATGTGTGATACACGAACTCACTGTGTTTCCCTGTATTGTGATACGACACATTCACTGTGTGTTTCCCTGTATGTGTGATACACACACATTCACTGTGTGTTTCCCTGTATGTGTGATACACGACACACTTCACTGTGTGTTTCCCTGTATGTGTGATACACGACACACTTCACTGTGTGTTTCCCTGTATGTGTGATACACGACACACTTCACTGTGTGTTTCCCTGTATGTGTGATACACGACACACTTCACTGTGTGTTTCCCTGTATGTGTGATACACGACACACTTCACTGTGTGTTTCCCTGTATGTGTGATACACGACACATTCCACTGTGTGTTTCCCTGTATGTGTGATACACGACACACTTCACTGTGTGTTTCCCTGTATGTGTGATACACGACACACTTCACTGTGTGTTTCCCTGTATGTGTGATACACGACACATTCCACTGTGTGTTTCCCTGTATGTGTGATACACGACACACTTCACTGTGTGTTTCCCTGTATGTGTGATACACGACACATTCCACTGTGTGTTTCCCTGTATGTGTGATACACGACACACTTCACTGTGTGTTTCCCTGTATGTGTGATACACGACACACTTCACTGTGTGTTTCCCTGTATGTGTGATACACGACACACTTCACTGTGTGTTTCCCTGTATGTGTGATACACGACACACTTCACTGTGTGTTTCCCTGTATGTGTGATACACGACACACTTCACTGTGTGTTTCCCTGTATGTGTGATACACGACACACTTCACTGTGTGTTTCCCTGTATGTGTGATACACGACACACTTCACTGTGTGTTTCCCTGTATGTGTGATACACGACACACTTCACTGTGTGTTTCCCTGTATGTGTGATACACGACACACTTCACTGTGTGTTTCCCTGTATGTGTGATACACGACACATTCCACTGTGTGTTTCCCTGTATGTGTGATACACGACACATTCCACTGTGTGTTTCCCTGTATGTGTGATACACGACACACTTCACTGTGTGTTTCCCTGTATGTGTGATACACGACACACTTCACTGTGTGTTTCCCTGTATGTGTGATACACGACACACTTCACTGTGTGTTTCCCTGTATGTGTGATACACGACACACTTCACTGTGTGTTTCCCTGTATGTGTGATACACGACACACTTCACTGTGTGTTTCCCTGTATGTGTGATACACGACACACTTCACTGTGTGTTTCCCTGTATGTGTGATACACGACACACTTCACTGTGTGTTTCCCTGTATGTGTGATACACGACACACTTCACTGTGTGTTTCCCTGTATGTGTGATACACGACACACTTCACTGTGTGTTTCCCTGTATGTGTGATACACGACACGTTCCACTGTGTGTTTCCCTGTATGTGTGATACACGACACATTCCACTGTGTGTTTCCCTGTATGTGTGATACACGACACGTTCCACTGTGTGTTTCCCTGTATGTGTGATACACGACACGTTCCACTGTGTGTTTCCCTGTATGTGTGATACACGACACACTTCACTGTGTGTTTCCCTGTATGTGTGATACACGACACATTCCACTGTGTGTTTCCCTGTATGTGTGATACACGACACACTTCACTGTGTGTTTCCCTGTATGTGTGATACACGACACACTTCACTGTGTGTTTCCCTGTATGTGTGATACACGACACACTTCACTGTGTGTTTCCCTGTATGTGTGATACACGACACACTTCACTGTGTGTTTCCCTGTATGTGTGATACACGACACATTCCACTGTGTGTTTCCCTGTATGTGTGATACACGACACACTTCACTGTGTGTTTCCCTGTATGTGTGATACACGACACATTCCACTGTGTGTTTCCCTGTATGTGTGATACACGACACACTTCACTGTGTGTTTCCCTGTATGTGTGATACACGACACACTTCACTGTGTGTTTCCCTGTATGTGTGATACACGACACACTTCACTGTGTGTTTCCCTGTATGTGTGATACACGACACATCACTGTGTGTTCCCTTCACTGTGTGTTTCCCTGTATGTGTGATACACGACACACTTCACTGTGTGTTTCCCTGTATGTGTGATACACGACACACTTCACTGTGTGTTTCCCTGTATGTGTGATACACGACACATTCACTGTGTGTTTCCCTGTATGTGTGATACACGACACACTTCACTGTGTGTTTCCCTGTATGTGTGATACACGACACACTTCACTGTGTGTTTCCCTGTATGTGTGATACACGACACACTTCACTGTGTGTTTCCCTGTATGTGTGATACACGACACACTTCACTGTGTGGTATGTGTGATACACGACACACTTCACTGTGTGTTTCCCTGTATGTGTGATACACGACACACTTCACTTCACTGTGTGTTTCCCTGTATGTGTGATACACGACACATTCCACTGTGTGTTTCCCTGTATGTGTGATACACGACACCAGTCTGATTGTATACACGACACATTCACTGTGTGTTTCCCTGTATGTGTGATACACGACACATTCACTGTGTGTTTCCCTGTATGTGTGATACACGACACACTTCACTGTGTGTTTCCCTGTATGTGTGATACACGACACACTTCACTGTGTGTTTCCCTGTATGTGTGATACACGACACATTCCACTGTGTGTTTCCCTGTATGTGTGATACACGACACACTTCACTGTGTGTTTCCCTGTATGTGTGATACACGACACACACTGTGGTTTCCCTGATGTGTGATACACGACACCTTCACTGTGTGTTTCCCTGTATGTGTGATACACGACACACTTCACTGTGTGTTTCCCTGTATGTGTGATACACGACACACTTCACTGTGTGTTTCCCTGTATGTGTGATACACGACACACTTCACTGTGTGTTTCCCTGTATGTGTGATACACGACACACTTCACTGTGTGTTTCCCTGTATGTGTGATACACGACACACTTCACTGTGTGTTTCCCTGTATGTGTGATACACGACACTTCACTTGTGTTTCCCTGTATGTGTGATACACGACACACTTCACTGTGTGTTTCCCTGTATGTGTGATACACGACACACTTCACTGTGTGTTTCCCTGTATGTGTGATACACGACACACTTCACTGTGTGTTTCCCTGTATGTGTGATACACGACACACTTCACTGTGTGTTTCCCTGTATGTGTGATACACGACACACTTCACTGTGTGTTTCCCTGTATGTGTGATACACGACACACTTCACTGTGTGTTTCCCTGTATGTGTGATACACGACACACTTCACTGTGTGTTTCCCTGTATGTGTGATACACGACACACTTCACTGTGTGTTTCCCTGTATGTGTGATACACGACACACTTCACTGTGTGTTTCCCTGTATGTGTGATACACGACACACTTCACTGTGTGTTTCCCTGTATGTGTGATACACGACACATTCCACTCTGTGTGTTTCCCTGTATGTGTGATACACGACACACTTCACTGTGTGTTTCCCTGTATGTGTGATACACGACACACTTCACTGTGTGTTTCCCTGTATGTGTGATACACGACACACTTCACTGTGTGTTTCCCTGTATGTGTGATACACGACACACTTCACTGTGTGTTTCCCTGTATGTGTGATACACGACACACTTCACTGTGTGTTTCCCTGTATGTGTGATACACGACACACTTCACTGTGTGTTTCCCTGTATGTGTGATACACGACACATTCCACTGTGTGTTTCCCTGTATGTGTGATACACGACACACTTCACTGTGTGTTTCCCTGTATGTGTGATACACGACACACTTCACTGTGTGTTTCCCTGTATGTGTGATACACGACACATTCCACTGTGTGTTTCCCTGTATGTGTGATACACGACACACTTCACTGTGTGTTTCCCTGTATGTGTGATACACGACACACTTCACTGTGTGTTTCCCTGTATGTGTGATACACGACACACTTCACTGTGTGTTTCCCTGTATGTGTGATACACGACACACTTCACTGTGTGTTTCCCTGTATGTGTGATACACGACACACTTCACTGTGTGTTTCCCTGTATGTGTGATACACGACACATTCCACTGTGTGTTTCCCTGTATGTGTGATACACGACACGTTCCACTGTGTGTTTCCCTGTATGTGTGATACACGACACACTTCACTGTGTGTTTCCCTGTATGTGTGATACACGACACACTTCACTGTGTGTTTCCCTGTATGTGTGATACACGACACACTTCACTGTGTGTTTCCCTGTATGTGTGATACACGACACACTTCACTGTGTGTTTCCCTGTATGTGTGATACACGACACACTTCACTGTGTGTTTCCCTGTATGTGTGATACACGACACATTCCACTGTGTGTTTCCCTGTATGTGTGATACACGACACATTCCACTGTGTGTTTCCCTGTATGTGTGATACACGACACCTTCCACTGTGTGTTTCCCTGTATGTGTGATACACGACACACTTCACTGTGTGTTTCCCTGTATGTGTGATACACGACACATTCCACTGTGTGTTTCCCTGTATGTGTGATACACGACACACTTCACTGTGTGTTTCCCTGTATGTGTGATACACGACACACTTCACTGTGTGTTTCCCTGTATGTGTGATACACGACACACTTCACTGTGTGTTTCCCTGTATGTGTGATACACGACACACTTCACTGTGTGTTTCCCTGTATGTGTGATACACGACACATTCCACTGTGTGTTTCCCTGTATGTGTGATACACGACACCTTCCACTGTGTGTTTCCCTGTATGTGTGATACACGACACGTTCCACTGTGTGTTTCCCTGTATGTGTGATACACGACACACTTCACTGTGTGTTTCCCTGTATGTGTGATACACGACACACTTCACTGTGTGTTTCCCTGTATGTGTGATACACGACACACTTCACTGTGTGTTTCCCTGTATGTGTGATACACGACACACTTCACTGTGTGTTTCCCTGTATGTGTGATACACGACACATTCCACTGTGTGTTTCCCTGTATGTGTGATACACGACACACTTCACTGTGTGTTTCCCTGTATGTGTGATACACGACACATTCCACTGTGTGTTTCCCTGTATGTGTGATACACGACACATTCCACTGTGTGTTTCCCTGTATGTGTGATACACGACACACTTCACTGTGTGTTTCCCTGTATGTGTGATACACGACACACTTCACTGTGTGTTTCCCTGTATGTGTGATACACGACACACTTCACTGTGTGTTTCCCTGTATGTGTGATACACGACACACTTCACTGTGTGTTTCCCTGTATGTGTGATACACGACACACTTCACTGTGTGTTTCCCTGTATGTGTGATACACGACACACTTCACTGTGTGTTTCCCTGTATGTGTGATACACGACACACTTCACTGTGTGTTTCCCTGTATGTGTGATACACGACACATTCCACTGTGTGTTTCCCTGTATGTGTGATACACGACACACTACACTGTGTGTTTCCCTGTATGTGTGATACACGACACACTTCACTGTGTGTTTCCCTGTATGTGTGATACACGACACACTTCACACTGTATGTGTGATACACGACACACTTCACTGTGTGTTTCCCTGTATGTGTGATACACGACACACTTCACTGTGTGTTTCCCTGTATGTGTGATACACGACACATTCACTGTGTGTTTCCCTGTATGTGTGATACACGACACACTTCACTGTGTGTTTCCCTGTATGTGTGATACACGACACACATTCACTGTGTGTTTCCCTGTATGTGTGATACACGACACACTTCACTGTGTGTTTCCCTGTATGTGTGATACACGACACATTCACTGTGTGTTTCCCTGTATGTGTGATACACGACACACTTCACTGTGTGTTTCCCTGTATGTGTGATACACGACACACTTCACTGTGTGTTTCCCTGTATGTGTGATACACGACACACTTCACTGTGTGTTTCCCTGTATGTGTGATACACGACACATTCCACTGTGTGTTTCCCTGTATGTGTGATACACGACACACTTCACTGTGTGTTTCCCTGTATGTGTGATACACGACACACTTCACTGTGTGTTTCCCTGTATGTGTGATACACGACACACTTCACTGTGTGTTTCCCTGTATGTGTGATACACGACACACTTCACTGTGTGTTTCCCTGTATGTGTGATACACGACACATTCCACTGTGTGTTTCCCTGTATGTGTGATACACGACACACTTCACTGTGTGTTTCCCTGTATGTGTGATACACGACACGTTCCACTGTGTGTTTCCCTGTATGTGTGATACACGACACACTTCACTGTGTGTTTCCCTGTATGTGTGATACACGACACACTTCACTGTGTGTTTCCCTGTATGTGTGATACACGACACACTTCACTGTGTGTTTCCCTGTATGTGTGATACACGACACACTTCACTGTGTGTTTCCCTGTATGTGTGATACACGACACACTTCACTGTGTGTTTCCCTGTATGTGTGATACACGACACACTTCACTGTGTGTTTCCCTGTATGTGTGATACACGACACATTCCACTGTGTGTTTCCCTGTATGTGTGATACACGACACATTCCACTGTGTGTTTCCCTGTATGTGTGATACACGACACACTTCACTGTGTGTTTCCCTGTATGTGTGATACACGACACACTTCACTGTGTGTTTCCCTGTATGTGTGATACACGACACACTTCACTGTGTGTTTCCCTGTATGTGTGATACACGACACACTTCACTGTGTGTTTCCCTGTATGTGTGATACACGACACATTCCACTGTGTGTTTCCCTGTATGTGTGATACACGACACGTTCCACTGTGTGTTTCCCTGTATGTGTGATACACGACACACTTCACTGTGTGTTTCCCTGTATGTGTGATACACGACACACTTCACTGTGTGTTTCCCTGTATGTGTGATACACGACACATTCCACTGTGTGTTTCCCTGTATGTGTGATACACGACACACTTCACTGTGTGTTTCCCTGTATGTGTGATACACGACACACTTAACTGTGTGTTTCCCTGTATGTGTGATACACGACACGTTCCACTGTGTGTTTCCCTGTATGTGTGATACACGACACGTTCCACTGTGTGTTTCCCTGTATGTGTGATACACGACACACTTCACTGTGTGTTTCCCTGTATGTGTGATACACGACACACTTCACTGTGTGTTTCCCTGTATGTGTGATACACGACACATTCCACTGTGTGTTTCCCTGTATGTGTGATACACGACACACTTCACTGTGTGTTTCCCTGTATGTGTGATACACGACACACTTCACTGTGTGTTTCCCTGTATGTGTGATACACGACACACTTCACTGTGTGTTTCCCTGTATGTGTGATACACGACACACTTCACTGTGTGTTTCCCTGTATGTGTGATACATGACACATTCCACTGTGTGTTTCCCTGTATGTGTGATACACGACACACGTTCCACTGTGTGTTTCCCTGTATGTGTGATACACGACACATTCCACTGTGTGTTTCCCTGTATGTGTGATACACGACACACTTCACTGTGTGTTTCCCTGTATGTGTGATACACGACACACTTCACTGTGTGTTTCCCTGTATGTGTGATACACGACACATTCCACTGTGTGTTTCCCTGTATGTGTGATACACGACACACTTCACTGTGTGTTTCCCTGTATGTGTGATACACGACACACTTCACTGTGTGTTTCCCTGTATGTGTGATACACGACACATTCCACTGTGTGTTTCCCTGTATGTGTGATACACGACACACTTCACTGTGTGTTTCCCTGTATGTGTGATACACGACACATTCCACTGTGTGTTTCCCTGTATGTGTGATACACGACACACTTCACTGTGTGTTTCCCTGTATGTGTGATACACGACACACTTCACTGTGTGTTTCCCTGTATGTGTGATACACGACACACTTCACTGTGTGTTTCCCTGTATGTGTGATACACGACACACTTCACTGTGTGTTTCCCTGTATGTGTGATACACGACACATTCCACTGTGTGTTTCCCTGTATGTGTGATACACGACACATTCCACTGTGTGTTTCCCTGTATGTGTGATACACGACACACTTCACTGTGTGTTTCCCTGTATGTGTGATACACGACACGTTCCACTGTGTGTTTCCCTGTATGTGTGATACACGACACACTTCACTGTGTGTTTCCCTGTATGTGTGATACACGACACATTCCACTGTGTGTTTCCCTGTATGTGTGATACACGACACATTCCACTGTGTGTTTCCCTGTATGTGTGATACACGACACATTCCACTGTGTGTTTCCCTGTATGTGTGATACACGACACACTTCACTGTGTGTTTCCCTGTATGTGTGATACACGACACACTTCACTGTGTGTTTCCCTGTATGTGTGATACACGACACACTTCACTGTGTGTTTCCCTGTATGTGTGATACACGACACACTTCACTGTGTGTTTCCCTGTATGTGTGATACACGACACACTTCACTGTGTGTTTCCCTGTATGTGTGATACACGACACACTTCACTGTGTGTTTCCCTGTATGTGTGATACACGACACACTTCACTGTGTGTTTCCCTGTATGTGTGATACACGACACACTTCCACTGTGTGTTTCCCTGTATGTGTGATACACGACACACTTCACTGTGTGTTTCCCTGTATGTGTGATACACGACACACTTCACTGTGTGTTTCCCTGTATGTGTGATACACGACACGTTCCACTGTGTGTTTCCCTGTATGTGTGATACACGACACACTTCACTGTGTGTTTCCCTGTATGTGTGATACACGACACACTTCACTGTGTGTTTCCCTGTATGTGTGATACACGACACACTTCACTGTGTGTTTCCCTGTATGTGTGATACACGACACACTTCACTGTGTGTTTCCCTGTATGTGTGATACACGACACATTCCACTGTGTGTTTCCCTGTATGTGTGATACACGACACACTTCACTGTGTGTTTCCCTGTATGTGTGATACACGACACATTCCACTGTGTGTTTCCCTGTATGTGTGATACACGACACATTCCACTGTGTGTTTCCCTGTATGTGTGATACACGACACATTCCACTGTGTGTTTCCCTGTATGTGTGATACACGACACACTTCACTGTGTGTTTCCCTGTATGTGTGATACACGACACACTCCACTGTGTGTTTCCCTGTATGTGTGATACACGACACACTTCACTGTGTGTTTCCCTGTATGTGTGATACACGACACACTTCCACTGTGTGTTTCCCTGTATGTGTGATACACGACACACTTCACTGTGTGTTTCCCTGTATGTGTGATACACGACACACTTCACTGTGTGTTTCCCTGTATGTGTGATACACGACACACTTCACTGTGTGTTTCCCTGTATGTGTGATACACGACACACTTCACTGTGTGTTTCCCTGTATGTGTGATACACGACACACTTCACTGTGTGTTTCCCTGTATGTGTGATACACGACACACTTCACTGTGTGTTTCCCTGTATGTGTGATACACGACACACTTCACTGTGTGTTTCCCTGTATGTGTGATACACGACACACTTCACTGTGTGTTTCCCTGTATGTGTGATACACGACACACTTCACTGTGTGTTTCCCTGTATGTGTGATACACGACACACTTCACTGTGTGTTTCCCTGTATGTGTGATACACGAACACACTTCCACTGTGTGTTTCCCTGTATGTGTGATACACGACACACTTCACTGTGTGTTTCCCTGTATGTGTGATACACGACACACTTCACTGTGTGTTTCCCTGTATGTGTGATACACGACACACTTCACTGTGTGTTTCCCTGTATGTGTGATGACACACATGTGTGTTTCCCTGTATGTGTGATACACGACACTTCACTGTGTGTTTCCCTGTATGTGTGATACACGACACACTTCACTGTGTGTTTCCCTGTATGTGTGATACACGACACACTTCACTGTGTGTTTCCCTGTATGTGTGATACACGACACACTTCACTGTGTGTTTCCCTGTATGTGTGATACACGACACACTTCACTGTGTGTTTCCCTGTATGTGTGATACACGACACACTTCACTGTGTGTTTCCCTGTATGTGTGATACACGACACATTCACTGTGTGTTTCCCTGTATGTGTGATACACGACACACTTCACTGTGTGTTTCCCTGTATGTGTGATACACGACACACTTCACTGTGTGTTTCCCTGTATGTGTGATACACGACACATTCCACTGTGTGTTTCCCTGTATGTGTGATACACGACACACTTCACTGTGTGTTTCCCTGTATGTGTGATACACGACACACTTCACTGTGTGTTTCCCTGTATGTGTGATACACGACACACTTCACTGTGTGTTTCCCTGTATGTGTGATACACGACACATTCCACTGTGTGTTTCCCTGTATGTGTGATACACGACACATTCCACTGTGTGTTTCCCTGTATGTGTGATACACGACACACTTCACTGTGTGTTTCCCTGTATGTGTGATACACGACACACTTCACTGTGTGTTTCCCTGTATGTGTGATACACGACACACTTCACTGTGTGTTTCCCTGTATGTGTGATACACGACACGTTCCACTGTGTGTTTCCCTGTATGTGTGATACACGACACGTTCCACTGTGTGTTTCCCTGTATGTGTGATACACGACACATTCCACTGTGTGTTTCCCTGTATGTGTGATACACGACACACTTCACTGTGTGTTTCCCTGTATGTGTGATACACGACACATTCCACTGTGTGTTTCCCTGTATGTGTGATACACGACACACTTCACTGTGTGTTTCCCTGTATGTGTGATACACGACACACTTCACTGTGTGTTTCCCTGTATGTGTGATACACGACACATTCCACTGTGTGTTTCCCTGTATGTGTGATACACGACACACTTCACTGTGTGTTTCCCTGTATGTGTGATACACGACACACTTCACTGTGTGTTTCCCTGTATGTGTGATACACGACACACTTCACTGTGTGTTTCCCTGTATGTGTGATACACGACACACTTCACTGTTTCCCTGTATGTGTTACACGACACTGTATGTGTGATACACGACACACTTCACTGTGTGTTTCCCTGTATGTGTGATACACGACACACTTCACTGTGTGTTTCCCTGTATGTGTGATACACGACACACTGTCACTGTGTGTTTCCCTGTATGTGTGATACACGACACACACTTCCACTGTGTGTTTCCCTGTATGTGTGATACACGACACACTTCACTGTGTGTTTCCCTGTATGTGTGATACACGACACACTTCACTGTGTGTTTCCCTGTATGTGTGATACACGACACATTCACTGTGTGTTTCCCTGTATGTGTGATACACGACACACTTCACTGTGTGTTTCCCTGTATGTGTGATACACGACACACTTCACTGTGTGTTTCCCTGTATGTGTGATACACGACACACTTCACTGTGTGTTTCCCTGTATGTGTGATACACGACACATTCCACTGTGTGTTTCCCTGTATGTGTGATACACGACACACTTCACTGTGTGTTTCCCTGTATGTGTGATACACGACACACTTCACTGTGTGTTTCCCTGTATGTGTGATACACGACACACTTCACTGTGTGTTTCCCTGTATGTGTGATACACGACACATTCCACTGTGTGTTTCCCTGTATGTGTGATACACGACACATTCCACTGTGTGTTTCCCTGTATGTGTGATACACGACACATTCCACTGTGTGTTTCCCTGTATGTGTGATACACGACACACTTCACTGTGTGTTTCCCTGTATGTGTGATACACGACACGTTCCACTGTGTGTTTCCCTGTATGTGTGATACACGACACGTTCCACTGTGTGTTTCCCTGTATGTGTGATACACGACACATTCCACTGTGTGTTTCCCTGTATGTGTGATACACGACACACTTCCACTGTGTGTTTCCCTGTATGTGTGATACACGACACACTTCACTGTGTGTTTCCCTGTATGTGTGATACACGACACACTTCACTGTGTGTTTCCCTGTTTGTGTGATACACGACACACTTCACTGTGTGTTTCCCTGTATGTGTGATACACGACACATTCCACTGTGTGTTTCCCTGTATGTGTGATACACGACACACTTCACTGTGTGTTTCCCTGTATGTGTGATACACGACACACTTCACTGTGTGTTTCCCTGTATGTGTGATACACGACACACTTCACTGTGTGTTTCCCTGTATGTGTGATACACGACACACTTCACTGTGTGTTTCCCTGTATGTGTGATACACGACACACTTCACTGTGTGTTTCCCTGTATGTGTGATACACGACACATTCCACTGTGTGTTTCCCTGTATGTGTGATACACGACACACTTCACTGTGTGTTTCCCTGTATGTGTGATACACGACACACTTCACTGTGTGTTTCCCTGTATGTGTGATACACGACACACTTCACTGTGTGTTTCCCTGTATGTGTGATACACGACACACTTCACTGTGTGTTTCCCTGTATGTGTGATACACGACACACTTCACTGTGTGTTTCCCTGTATGTGTGATACACGACACATTCACTGTGTGTTTCCCTGTATGTGTGATACACGACACACTTCACTGTGTGTTTCCCTGTATGTGTGATACACGACACACTTCACTGTGTGTTTCCCTGTATGTGTGATACACGACACACTTCACTGTGTGTTTCCCTGTATGTGTGATACACGATCACTTGTTTCACACTTCACTGTGTGTTTCCCTGTATGTGTGATACACGACACACTTCACTGTGTGTTTCCCTGTATGTGTGATACACGACACACTTCACTGTGTGTTTCCCTGTATGTGTGATACACGACACACTTCACTGTGTGTTTCCCTGTATGTGTGATACACGACACACTTCACTGTGTGTTTCCCTGTATGTGTGATACACGACACATTCCACTGTGTGTTTCCCTGTATGTGTGATACACGACACATCCACTGTGTGTTTCCCTGTATGTGTGATACACGACACACTTCACTGTGTGTTTCCCTGTATGTGTGATACACGACACATTCCACTGTGTGTTTCCCTGTATGTGTGATACACGACACACTTCCCTGTGTGTTTCCCTGTATGTGTGATACACGACACACTTCACTGTGTGTTTCCCTGTATGTGTGATACACGACACACTTCACTGTGTGTTTCCCTGTATGTGTGATACACGACACATTCCACTGTGTGTTTCCCTGTATGTGTGATACACGACACACTTCACTGTGTGTTTCCCTGTATGTGTGATACACGACACACTTCACTGTGTGTTTCCCTGTATGTGTGATACACGACACACTTCACTGTGTGTTTCCCTGTATGTGTGATACACGACACACTTCACTGTGTGTTTCCCTGTATGTGTGATACACGACACACTCACTGTGTGTTTCCCTGTATGTGTGATACACGACACACTTCACTGTGTGTTTCCCTGTATGTGTGATACACGACACACTTCACTGTGTGTTTCCCTGTATGTGTGATACACGACACACTTCACTGTGTGTTTCCCTGTATGTGTGATACACGACACACTTCACTGTGTGTTTCCCTGTATGTGTGATACCGACACACTTCACTGTGTGTTTCCCTGTATGTGTGATACACGACACATTCACTGTGTGTTTCCCTGTATGTGTGATACACGACACACTTCACTGTGTGTTTCCCTGTTGTGTGATACACACACACTTCACTGTGTGTTTCCCTGTATGTGTGATACACGACACACTTCACTGTGTGTTTCCCTGTATGTGTGATACACGACACACTTCACTGTGTGTTTCCCTGTATGTGTGATACACGACACACTTCACTGTGTGTTTCCCTGTATGTGTGATACACGACACACTTCACTGTGTGTTTCCCTGTATGTGTGATACACGACACACTTCACTGTGTGTTTCCCTGTATGTGTGATACACGACACACTTCACTGTGTGTTTCCCTGTATGTGTGATACACGACACACTTCACTGTGTGTTTCCCTGTATGTGTGATACACGACACACTTCACTGTGTGTTTCCCTGTATGTGTGATACACGACACACTTCACTGTGTGTTTCCCTGTATGTGTGATACACGACACACTTCACTGTGTGTTTCCCTGTATGTGTGATACACGACACACTTCACTGTGTGTTTCCCTGTATGTGTGATACACGACACACTTCACTGTGTGTTTCCCTGTATGTGTGATACACGACACACTTCACTGTGTGTTTCCCTGTATGTGTGATACACGACACACTTCACTGTGTGTTTCCCTGTATGTGTGATACACGACACATTCCACTGTGTGTTTCCCTGTATGTGTGATACACGACACACTTCACTGTGTGTTTCCCTGTATGTGTGATACACGACACACTTCACTGTGTGTTTCCCTGTATGTGTGATACACGACACACTTCACTGTGTGTTTCCCTGTATGTGTGATACACGACACACTTCACTGTGTGTTTCCCTGTATGTGTGATACACGACACATTCCACTGTGTGTTTCCCTGTATGTGTGATACACGACACACTCCACTGTGTGTTTCCCTGTATGTGTGATACACGACACATTCCACTGTGTGTTTCCCTGTATGTGTGATACACGACACACTTCACTGTGTGTTTCCCTGTATGTGTGATACACGACACATTCCACTGTGTGTTTCCCTGTATGTGTGATACACGACACACTCCACTGTGTGTTTCCCTGTATGTGTGATACACGACACATTCCACTGTGTGTTTCCCTGTATGTGTGATACACGACACGTTCCACTGTGTGTTTCCCTGTATGTGTGATACACGACACACTTCACTGTGTGTTTCCCTGTATGTGTGATACACGACACATTCCACTGTGTGTTTCCCTGTATGTGTGATACACGACACGTTCCACTGTGTGTTTCCCTGTATGTGTGATACACGACACGTTCCACTGTGTGTTTCCCTGTATGTGTGATACACGACACATTCCACTGTGTGTTTCCCTGTATGTGTGATACACGACACACTTCACTGTGTGTTTCCCTGTATGTGTGATACACGACACACTTCACTGTGTGTTTCCCTGTATGTGTGATACACGACACACTTCACTGTGTGTTTCCCTGTATGTGTGATACACGACACACTTCACTGTGTGTTTCCCTGTATGTGTGATACACGACACATTCCACTGTGTGTTTCCCTGTATGTGTGATACACGACACACTTCACTGTGTGTTTCCCTGTATGTGTGATACACGACACACTTCACTGTGTGTTTCCCTGTATGTGTGATACACGACACACTTCACTGTGTGTTTCCCTGTATGTGTGATACACGACACATTCCACTGTGTGTTTCCCTGTATGTGTGATACACGACACATTCCACTGTGTGTTTCCCTGTATGTGTGATACACGACACACTTCACTGTGTGTTTCCCTGTATGTGTGATACACGACACACTTCACTGTGTGTTTCCCTGTATGTGTGATACACGACACGTTCCACTGTGTGTTTCCCTGTATGTGTGATACACGACACATTCCACTGTGTGTTTCCCTGTATGTGTGATACACGACACACTTCACTGTGTGTTTCCCTGTATGTGTGATACACGACACATTCCACTGTGTGTTTCCCTGTATGTGTGATACACGACACACTTCACTGTGTGTTTCCCTGTATGTGTGATACACGACACATTCCACTGTGTGTTTCCCTGTATGTGTGATACACGACACACTTCACTGTGTGTTTCCCTGTATGTGTGATACACGACACTTCACTGTGTGTTTCCCTGTATGTGTGATACACGACACATTCACTGTGTGTTTCCCTGTATGTGTGATACACGACACACTTCACTGTGTGTTTCCCTGTATGTGTGATACACGACACACTTCACTGTGTGTTTCCCTGTATGTGTGATACACGACATTACACACACACTGTGTTTCCTGTATGTGTGATACACACACACTTCACGTGTGTTTCCCTGTATGTGTGATACACGACACACTTCACTGTGTGTTTCCCTGTATGTGTGATACACGACACACTTCACTGTGTGTTTCCCTGTATGTGTGATACACGACACACTTCACTGTGTGTTTCCCTGTATGTGTGATACACGACACACTTCACTGTGTGTTTCCCTGTATGTGTGATACACGACACACTTCACTGTGTGTTTCCCTGTATGTGTGATACACGACACACTTCACTGTGTGTTTCCCTGTATGTGTGATACACGACACACTTCACTGTGTGTTTCCCTGTATGTGTGATACACGACACATTCACTTCCTGATTGTATAGTGTGTGTTTCCCTGTATGTGTGATACACGACACACTTCACTGTGTGTTTCCCTGTATGTGTGATACACGACACACTTCACTGTGTGTTTCCCTGTATGTGTGATACACGACACACTTCACTGTGTGTTTCCCTGTATGTGTGATACACGACACACTTCACTGTGTGTTTCCCTGTATGTGTGATACACGACACACTTCACTGTGTGTTTCCCTGTATGTGTGATACACGACACACTTCACTGTGTGTTTCCCTGTATGTGTGATACACGACACATTCACTGTGTGTTTCCCTGTATGTGTGATACACGACACACTTCACGACACACTTCACTGTGTGTTTCCCTGTATGTGTGATACACGACACATTCACTGTGTGTTTCCCTGTATGTGTGATACACGACACACTTCACTGTGTGTTTCCCTGTATGTGTGATACACGACACACTCACTCACTGTGTGTTTCCCTGTATGTGTGATACACGACACATTCACTGTGTGTTTCCCTGTATGTGTGATACACGACACATTCACTGTGTGTTTCCCTGTATGTGTGATACACGACACACTTCACTGTGTGTTTCCCTGTATGTGTGATACACGACACACTTCACTGTGTGTTTCCCTGTATGTGTGATACACGACACACTTCACTGTGTGTTTCCCTGTATGTGTGATACACGACACACTTCACTGTGTGTTTCCCTGTATGTGTGATACACGACACACTTCACTGTGTGTTTCCCTGTATGTGTGATACACGACACACTTCACTGTGTGTTTCCCTGTATGTGTGATACACGACACACTTCACTGTGTGTTTCCCTGTATGTGTGATACACGACACACTTCACTGTGTGTTTCCCTGTATGTGTGATACACGACACACTTCACTGTGTGTTTCCCTGTATGTGTGATACACGACACACTTCACTGTGTGTTTCCCTGTATGTGTGATACACGACACATTCCACTGTGTGTTTCCCTGTATGTGTGATACACGACACACTTCACTGTGTGTTTCCCTGTATGTGTGATACACGACACACTTCACTGTGTGTTTCCCTGTATGTGTGATACACGACACACTTCACTGTGTGTTTCCCTGTATGTGTGATACACGACACACTTCACTGTGTGTTTCCCTGTATGTGTGATACACGACACACTTCACTGTGTGTTTCCCTGTATGTGTGATACACGACACACTTCACTGTGTGTTTCCCTGTATGTGTGATACACGACACACTTCACTGTGTGTTTCCCTGTATGTGTGATACACGACACACTTCACTGTGTGTTTCCCTGTATGTGTGATACACGACACACTTCACTGTGTGTTTCCCTGTATGTGTGATACACGACACACTTCACTGTGTGTTTCCCTGTATGTGTGATACACGACACACTTCACTGTGTGTTTCCCTGTATGTGTGATACACGACACACTTCACTGTGTGTTTCCCTGTATGTGTGATACACGACACATTCACTGTGTTCCCTGTATGTGTGATACACGACATTCACTGTGTGTTTCCCTGTATGTGTGATACACGACACACTTCACTGTGTGTTTCCCTGTATGTGTGATACACGACACACTTCACTGTGTGTTTCCCTGTATGTGTGATACACGACACACTTCACTGTGTGTTTCCCTGTGTGTTTCCCTGTATGTGTGATACACGACACATTCCACTGTGTGTTTCCCTGTATGTGTGATACACGACACACTTCACTGTGTGTTTCCCTGTATGTGTGATACACGACACGTTCCACTGTGTGTTTCCCTGTATGTGTGATACACGACACGTTCCACTGTGTGTTTCCCTGTATGTGTGATACACGACACACTTCACTGTGTGTTTCCCTGTATGTGTGATACACGACACACTTCACTGTGTGTTTCCCTGTATGTGTGATACACGACACACTTCACTGTGTGTTTCCCTGTATGTGTGATACACGACACATTCCACTGTGTGTTTCCCTGTATGTGTGATACACGACACACTTCACTGTGTGTTTCCCTGTATGTGTGATACACGACACATTCCACTGTGTGTTTCCCTGTATGTGTGATACACGACACGTTCCACTGTGTGTTTCCCTGTATGTGTGATACACGACACACTTCACTGTGTGTTTCCCTGTATGTGTGATACACGACACACTTCACTGTGTGTTTCCCTGTATGTGTGATACACGACACACTTCACTGTGTGTTTCCCTGTATGTGTGATACACGACACACACTGTGTGTTTCCCTGTATGTGTGATACACGACACACTTCACTGTGTGTTTCCCTGTATGTGTGATACACGACACACTTCACTGTGTGTTTCCCTGTATGTGTGATACACGACACACTTCACTGTGTGTTTCCCTGTATGTGTGATACACGACACACTTCACTGTGTGTTTCCCTGTATGTGTGATACACGACACACTTCACTGTGTGTTTCCCTGTATGTGTGATACACGACACACTTCACTGTGTGTTTCCCTGTATGTGTGATACACGACACATTCACTGTGTGTTTCCCTGTATGTGTGATACACGACACACTTCACTGTGTGTTTCCCTGTATGTGTGATACACGACACACTTCACTGTGTGTTTCCCTGTATGTGTGATACACGACACACTTCACTGTGTGTTTCCCTGTATGTGTGATACACGACACACTTCACTGTGTGTTTCCCTGTATGTGTGATACACGACACACTTCACTGTGTGTTTCCCTGTATGTGTGATACACGACACACTTCACTGTGTGTTTCCCTGTATGTGTGATACACGACACTCTTCACTGTGTGTTTCCCTGTATGTGTGATACACGACACACTTCACTGTGTGTTTCCCTGTATGTGTGATACACGACACATTCCACTTCACTGTGTGTTTCCCTGTATGTGTGATACACGACACACTTCACTGTGTGTTTCCCTGTATGTGTGATACACGACACACTTCACTGTGTGTTTCCCTGTATGTGTGATACACGACACACTTCACTGTGTGTTTCCCTGTATGTGTGATACACGACACACTTCACTGTGTGTTTCCCTGTATGTGTGATACACGACACACTTCACTGTGTGTTTCCCTGTATGTGTGATACACGACACATTCCACTGTGTGTTTCCCTGTATGTGTGATACACGACACACTTCACTGTGTGTTTCCCTGTATGTGTGATACACGACACACTTCACTGTGTGTTTCCCTGTATGTGTGATACACGACACACTTCACTGTGTGTTTCCCTGTATGTGTGATACACGACACACTTCACTGTGTGTTTCCCTGTATGTGTGATACACGACACCTTCCACTGTGTGTTTCCCTGTATGTGTGATACACGACACGTTCCACTGTGTGTTTCCCTGTATGTGTGATACACGACACACTTCACTGTGTGTTTCCCTGTATGTGTGATACACGACACATTCCACTGTGTGTTTCCCTGTATGTGTGATACACGACACGTTCCACTGTGTGTTTCCCTGTATGTGTGATACACGACACACTTCACTGTGTGTTTCCCTGTATGTGTGATACACGACACATTCACTGTGTGTTTCCCTGTATGTGTGATACACGACACATTCACTGTGTGTTTCCCTGTATGTGTGATACACGACACACTTCACTGTGTGTTTCCCTGTATGTGTGATACACGACACACTTCACTGTGTGTTTCCCTGTATGTGTGATACACGACACACTTCACTGTGTGTTTCCCTGTATGTGTGATACACGACACACTTCACTGTGTGTTTCCCTGTATGTGTGATACACGACACACTTCACTGTGTGTTTCCCTGTATGTGTGATACACGACACACTTCACTGTGTGTTTCCCTGTATGTGTGATACACGACACACTTCACTGTGTGTTTCCCTGTATGTGTGATACACGACACACTTCACTGTGTGTTTCCCTGTATGTGTGATACACGACACACTTCACTGTGTGTTTCCCTGTATGTGTGTACACGATACACGACACACTTCACTGTGTGTTTCCCTGTATGTGTGATACACGACACACTTCACTGTGTGTTTCCCTGTATGTGTGATACACGACACACTTCACTGTGTGTTTCCCTGTATGTGTGATACACGACACACTTCACTGTGTGTTTCCCTGTATGTGTGATACACGACACACTTCACTGTGTGTTTCCCTGTATGTGTGATACACGACACACTTCACTGTGTGTTTCCCTGTATGTGTGATACACGACACACTTCACTGTGTGTTTCCCTGTATGTGTGATACACGACACATTCCACTGTGTGTTTCCCTGTATGTGTGATACACGACACACTTCACTGTGTGTTTCCCTGTATGTGTGATACACGACACACTTCACTGTGTGTTTCCCTGTATGTGTGATACACACACATTCACTGTGTGTTTCCCTGTATTATCACGACACACTTCACTGTGTGTTTCCCTGTATGTGTGATACACGACACACTTCACTGTGTGTTTCCCTGTATGTGTGATACACGACACATTCCACTGTGTGTTTCCCTGTATGTGTGATACACGACACACTTCACTGTGTGTTTCCCTGTATGTGTGATACACGACACACTTCACTGTGTGTTTCCCTGTATGTGTGATACACGACACACTTCACTGTGTGTTTCCCTGTATGTGTGATACACGACACACTTCACTGTGTGTTTCCCTGTATGTGTGATACACGACACACTTCACTGTGTGTTTCCCTGTATGTGTGATACACGACACACTTCACTGTGTGTTTCCCTGTATGTGTGATACACGACACACTTCACTGTGTGTTTCCCTGTATGTGTGATACACGACACACTTCACTGTGTGTTTCCCTGTATGTGTGATACACGACACACTTCACTGTGTGTTTCCCTGTATGTGTGATACACGACACACTTCCACTGTGTGTTTCCCTGTATGTGTGATACACGACACACTTCACTGTGTGTTTCCCTGTATGTGTGATACACGACACATTCCACTGTGTGTTTCCCTGTATGTGTGATACACGACACATTCCACTGTGTGTTTCCCTGTATGTGTGATACACGACACACTTCACTGTGTGTTTCCCTGTATGTGTGATACACGACACACTTCACTGTGTGTTTCCCTGTATGTGTGATACACGACACACTTCACTGTGTGTTTCCCTGTATGTGTGATACACGACACACTTCACTGTGTGTTTCCCTGTATGTGTGATACACGACACACTTCACTGTGTGTTTCCCTGTATGTGTGATACACGACACATTCCACTGTGTGTTTCCCTGTATGTGTGATACACGACACACTTCACTGTGTGTTTCCCTGTATGTGTGATACACGACACACTTCACTGTGTGTTTCCCTGTATGTGTGATACACGACACACTTCACTGTGTGTTTCCCTGTATGTGTGATACACGACACATTCCACTGTGTGTTTCCCTGTATGTGTGATACACGACACACTTCACTGTGTGTTTCCCTGTATGTGTGATACACGACACACTTCACTGTGTGTTTCCCTGTATGTGTGATACACGACACACTTCACTGTGTGTTTCCCTGTATGTGTGATACACGACACACTTCACTGTGTGTTTCCCTGTATGTGTGATACACGACACACTTCACTGTGTGTTTCCCTGTATGTGTGATACACGACACACTTCACTGTGTGTTTCCCTGTATGTGTGATACACGACACGTTCCACTGTGTGTTTCCCTGTATGTGTGATACACGACACACTTCACTGTGTGTTTCCCTGTATGTGTGATACACGACACACTTCACTGTGTGTTTCCCTGTATGTGTGATACACGACACACTTCATGTGTGTTTCCCTGTATGTGTGATACACGACACACTTCACTGTGTGTTTCCCTGTATGTGTGATACACGACACACTTCACTGTGTGTTTCCCTGTATGTGTGATACACGACACACTTCACTGTGTGTTTCCCTGTATGTGTGATACACGACACACTTCACTGTGTGTTTCCCTGTATGTGTGATACACGACACATTCACTGTGTGTTTCCCTGTATGTGTGATACACGACACACTTCACTGTGTGTTTCCCTGTATGTGTGATACACGACACACTTCACTGTGTGTTTCCCTGTATGTGTGATACACGACACACTTCACTGTGTGTTTCCCTGTATGTGTGATACACGACACACTTCACTGTGTGTTTCCCTGTATGTGTGATACACGACACACTTCACTGTGTGTTTCCCTGTATGTGTGATACACGACACACTTCACTGTGTGTTTCCCTGTATGTGTGATACACGACACACTTCACTGTGTGTTTCCCTGTATGTGTGATACACGACACACTTCACTGTGTGTTTCCCTGTATGTGTGATACACGACACGTTCCACTGTGTGTTTCCCTGTATGTGTGATACACGACACACTTCACTGTGTGTTTCCCTGTATGTGTGATACACGACACACTTCACTGTGTGTTTCCCTGTATGTGTGATACACGACACACTTCACTGTGTGTTTCCCTGTATGTGTGATACACGACACATTCCACTGTGTGTTTCCCTGTATGTGTGATACACGACACATTCCACTGTGTGTTTCCCTGTATGTGTGATACACGACACATTCCACTGTGTGTTTCCCTGTATGTGTGATACACGACACACTTCACTGTGTGTTTCCCTGTATGTGTGATACACGACACATTCCACTGTGTGTTTCCCTGTATGTGTGATACACGACACATTCCACTGTGTGTTTCCCTGTATGTGTGATACACGACACATTCCACTGTGTGTTTCCCTGTATGTGTGATACACGACACACTTCACTGTGTGTTTCCCTGTATGTGTGATACACGACACACTTCACTGTGTGTTTCCCTGTATGTGTGATACACGACACATTCCACTGTGTGTTTCCCTGTATGTGTGATACACGACACATTCCACTGTGTGTTTCCCTGTATGTGTGATACACGACACACTTCACTGTGTGTTTCCCTGTATGTGTGATACACGACACACTTCCACTGTGTGTTTCCCTGTATGTGTGATACACGACACACTTCACTGTGTGTTTCCCTGTATGTGTGATACACGACACACTTCACTGTGTGTTTCCCTGTATGTGTGATACACGACACACTTCACTGTGTGTTTCCCTGTATGTGTGATACACGACACACTTCACTGTGTGTTTCCCTGTATGTGTGATACACGACACACTTCACTGTGTGTTTCCCTGTATGTGTGATACACGACACACTTCACTGTGTGTTTCCCTGTATGTGTGATACACGACACACTTCACTGTGTGTTTCCCTGTATGTGTGATACACGACACACTTCACTGTGTGTTTCCCTGTATGTGTGATACACGACACACTTCACTGTGTGTTTCCCTGTATGTGTGATACACGACACACTTCACTGTGTGTTTCCCTGTATGTGTGATACACGACACACTTCACTGTGTGTTTCCCTGTATGTGTGATACACGACACACTTCACTGTGTGTTTCCCTGTATGTGTGATACACGACACACTTCACTGTGTGTTTCCCTGTATGTGTGATACACGACACACTTCACTGTGTGTTTCCCTGTATGTGTGATACACGACACACTTCACTGTGTGTTTCCCTGTATGTGTGATACACGACACACTTCACTGTGTGTTTCCCTGTATGTGTGATACACGACACACTTCACTGTGTGTTTCCCTGTATGTGTGATACACGACACACTTCACTGTGTGTTTCCCTGTATGTGTGATACACGACACACTTCACTGTGTGTTTCCCTGTATGTGTGATACACGACACACTTCACTGTGTGTTTCCCTGTATGTGTGATACACGACACACTTCACTGTGTGTTTCCCTGTATGTGTGATACACGACACACTTCACTGTGTGTTTCCCTGTATGTGTGATACACGACACACTTCACTGTGTGTTTCCCTGTATGTGTGATACACGACACACTTCACTGTGTGTTTCCCTGTATGTGTGATACACGACACATTCCACTGTGTGTTTCCCTGTATGTGTGATACACGACACACTTCACTGTGTGTTTCCCTGTATGTGTGATACACGACACACTTCACTGTGTGTTTCCCTGTATGTGTGATACACGACACACTTCACTGTGTGTTTCCCTGTATGTGTGATACACGACACACTTCACTGTGTGTTTCCCTGTATGTGTGATACACGACACACTTCACTGTGTGTTTCCCTGTATGTGTGATACACGACACACTTCACTGTGTGTTTCCCTGTATGTGTGATACACGACACACTTCACTGTGTGTTTCCCTGTATGTGTGATACACGACACACTTCACTGTGTGTTTCCCTGTATGTGTGATACACGACACACTTCACTGTGTGTTTCCCTGTATGTGTGATACACGACACTTCACTGTGTGTTTCCCTGTATGTGTGATACACGACACACTTCACTGTGTGTTTCCCTGTATGTGTGATACACGACACATTCACTGTGTGTTTCCCTGTATGTGTGATACACACACACTTCACTGTGTGTTTCCCTGTATGTGTGATACACGACACACTTCACTGTGTGTTTCCCTGTATGTGTGATACACGACACATTCCACTGTGTGTTTCCCTGTATGTGTGATACACGACACACTTCACTGTGTGTTTCCCTGTATGTGTGATACACGACACACTTCACTGTGTGTTTCCCTGTATGTGTGATACACGACACACTTCACTGTGTGTTTCCCTGTATGTGTGATACACGACACACTTCACTGTGTGTTTCCCTGTATGTGTGATACACGACACAATCCACTGTGTGTTTCCCTGTATGTGTGATGACACATTACACGACACACTTCACTGTGTGTTTCCCTGTATGTGTGATACACGACACACTTCACTGTGTGTTTCCCTGTATGTGTGATACACGACACACTTCACTGTGTGTTTCCCTGTATGTGTGATACACGACACACTTCACTGTGTGTTTCCCTGTATGTGTGATACACGACACACTTCACTGTGTGTTTCCCTGTATGTGTGATACACGACACATTCCACTGTGTGTTTCCCTGTATGTGTGATACACGACACACTTCACTGTGTGTTTCCCTGTATGTGTGATACACGACACATTCCACTGTGTGTTTCCCTGTATGTGTGATACACGACACACTTCACTGTGTGTTTCCCTGTATGTGTGATACACGACACACTTCACTGTGTGTTTCCCTGTATGTGTGATACACGACACACTTCACTGTGTGTTTCCCTGTATGTGTGATACACGACACATTCCACTGTGTGTTTCCCTGTATGTGTGATACACGACACACTTCCCTGTGTGTTTCCCTGTATGTGTGATACACGACACACTTCACTGTGTGTTTCCCTGTATGTGTGATACACGACACACTTCACTGTGTGTTTCCCTGTATGTGTGATACACGACACACTTCACTGTGTGTTTCCCTGTATGTGTGATACACGACACACTTCACTGTGTGTTTCCCTGTATGTGTGATACACGACACACTTCACTGTGTGTTTCCCTGTATGTGTGATACACGACACACTTCACTGTGTGTTTCCCTGTATGTGTGATACACACACACTTCACTGTGTGTTTCCCTGTATGTGTGATACACGACACACTTCACTGTGTGTTTCCCTGTATGTGTGATACACGACACACTTCACTGTGTGTTTCCCTGTATGTGTGATACACGACACACTTCACTGTGTGTTTCCCTGTATGTGTGATACACGACACATTCCACTGTGTGTTTCCCTGTATGTGTGATACACGACACACTTCACTGTGTGTTTCCCTGTATGTGTGATACACGACACACTTCACTGTGTGTTTCCCTGTATGTGTGATACACGACACACTTCACTGTGTGTTTCCCTGTATGTGTGATACACGACACACTTCACTGTGTGTTTCCCTGTATGTGTGATACACGACACACTTCACTGTGTGTTTCCCTGTATGTGTGATACACGACACACTTCACTGTGTGTTTCCCTGTATGTGTGATACACGACACACTTCACTGTGTGTTTCCCTGTATGTGTGATACACGACACATTCCACTGTGTGTTTCCCTGTATGTGTGATACACGACACACTTCACTGTGTGTTTCCCTGTATGTGTGATACACGACACACTTCACTGTGTGTTTCCCTGTATGTGTGATACACGACACACTTGTGTTCCACTGTGTGTTTCCCTGTATGTGTGATACACGACACACTTCACTGTGTGTTTCCCTGTATGTGTGATACACGACACACTTCACTGTGTGTTTCCCTGTATGTGTGATACACGACACACTTCACTGTGTGTTTCCCTGTATGTGTGATACACGACACACTTCACTGTGTGTTTCCCTGTATGTGTGATACACGACACACTTCACTGTGTGTTTCCCTGTATGTGTGATACACGACACACTTCACTGTGTGTTTCCCTGTATGTGTGATACACGACACATTCCACTGTGTGTTTCCCTGTATGTGTGATACACGACACACTTCACTGTGTGTTTCCCTGTATGTGTGATACACGACACATTCCACTGTGTGTTTCCCTGTATGTGTGATACACGACACATTCCACTGTGTGTTTCCCTGTATGTGTGATACACGACACACTTCACTGTGTGTTTCCCTGTATGTGTGATACACGACACACTTCACTGTGTGTTTCCCTGTATGTGTGATACACGACACACTTCACTGTGTGTTTCCCTGTATGTGTGATACACGACACATTCCACTGTGTGTTTCCCTGTATGTGTGATACACGACACACTTCACTGTGTGTTTCCCTGTATGTGTGATACACGACACACTTCACTGTGTGTTTCCCTGTATGTGTGATACACGACACACTTCACTGTGTGTTTCCCTGTATGTGTGATACACGACACACTTCACTGTGTGTTTCCCTGTATGTGTGATACACGACACATTCCACTGTGTGTTTCCCTGTATGTGTGATACACGACACGTTCCACTGTGTGTTTCCCTGTATGTGTGATACACGACACACTTCCCTGTGTGTTTCCCTGTATGTGTGATACACGACACACTTCACTGTGTGTTTCCCTGTATGTGTGATACACGACACACTTCACTGTGTGTTTCCCTGTATGTGTGATACACGACACACTTCACTGTGTGTTTCCCTGTATGTGTGATACACGACACACTTCACTGTGTGTTTCCCTGTATGTGTGATACACGACACACTTCACTGTGTGTTTCCCTGTATGTGTGATACACGACACACTTCACTGTGTGTTTCCCTGTATGTGTGATACACGACACATTCCACTGTGTGTTTCCCTGTATGTGTGATACACGACACATTCACTGTGTGTTTCCCTGTATGTGTGATACACGACACACTTCACTGTGTGTTTCCCTGTATGTGTGATACACGACACACTTCACTGTGTGTTTCCCTGTATGTGTGATACACGACACACTTCACTGTGTGTTTCCCTGTATGTGTGATACACGACACACTTCACTGTGTGTTTCCCTGTATGTGTGATACACGACACACTTCACTGTGTGTTTCCCTGTATGTGTGATACACGACACACTTCACTGTGTGTTTCCCTGTATGTGTGATACACGACACACTTCACTGTGTGTTTCCCTGTATGTGTGATACACGACACACTTCACTGTGTGTTTCCCTGTATGTGTGATACACGACACACTTCACTGTGTGTTTCCCTGTATGTGTGATACACGACACACTTCACTGTGTGTTTCCCTGTATGTGTGATACACGACACACTTCACTGTGTGTTTCCCTGTATGTGTGATACACGACACACTTCACTGTGTGTTTCCCTGTATGTGTGATACACGACACATTCACTGTGTGTTTCCCTGTATGTGTGATACACGACACACTTCACTGTGTGTTTCCCTGTATGTGTGATACACGAACACTTCACTGTGTGTTTCCCTGTATGTGTGATACACGACACATTCACTGTGTGTTTCCCTGTATGTGTGATACACGACACACTTCACTGTGTGTTTCCCTGTATGTGTGATACACGACACACTTCACTGTGTGTTTCCCTGTATGTGTGATACACGACACACTTCACTGTGTGTTTCCCTGTATGTGTGATACACGACACACACGTTCACTGTGTGTTTCCCTGTATGTGTGATACACGACACATTCACTGTGTGTTTCCCTGTATGTGTGATACACGACACACTTCACTGTGTGTTTCCCTGTATGTGTGTGATACACGACACACTTCACTGTGTGTTTCCCTGTATGTGTGATACACGACACACTATCCACTGTGTGTTTCCCTGTATGTGTGATACACGACACATTCCACTGTGTGTTTCCCTGTATGTGTGATACACTGTGTGTTTCCCTGTATGTGTGATACACGACACATTCCACTGTGTGTTTCCCTGTATGTGTGATACACGACACACACTGTGTGTTTCCCTGTATGTGTGATACACGACACACTTCACTGTGTGTTTCCCTGTATGTGTGATACACGACACATTCCACTGTGTGTTTCCCTGTATGTGTGATACACGACACATTCCACTGTGTGTTTCCCTGTATGTGTGATACACTGTGTGTTTCCCTGTATGTGTGATACACGACACATTCACTGTGTGTTTCCCTGTATGTGTGATACACGACACACTTCACTGTGTGTTTCCCTGTATGTGTGATACACGCACACACTTCACTGTGTGTTTCCCTGTATGTGTGATACACGACACACTTCACTGTGTGTTTCCCTGTATGTGTGATACACGACACACTTCACTGTGTGTTTCCCTGTATGTGTGATACACGACACACTTCACTGTGTGTTTCCCTGTATGTGTGATACACGACACACTTCACTGTGTGTTTCCCTGTATGTGTGATACACGACACACTTCACTGTGTGTTTCCCTGTATGTGTGATACACGACACACTTCACTGTGTGTTTCCCTGTATGTGTGATACACGACACACTTCACTGTGTGTTTCCCTGTATGTGTGATACACGACACACTTCACTGTGTGTTTCCCTGTATGTGTGATACACGACACACTTCACTGTGTGTTTCCCTGTATGTGTGATACACGACACACTTCACTGTGTGTTTCCCTGTATGTGTGATACACGACACACTTCACTGTGTGTTTCCCTGTATGTGTGATACACGACACACTTCACTGTGTGTTTCCCTGTATGTGTGATACACGACACACTTCACTGTGTGTTTCCCTGTATGTGTGATACACGACACACTTCACTGTGTGTTTCCCTGTATGTGTGATACACGACACACTTCACTGTGTGTTTCCCTGTATGTGTGATACACGACACATTCCACTGTGTGTTTCCCTGTATGTGTGATACACGACACATTCACTGTGTGTTTCCCTGTATGTGTGATACACGACACACTTCACTGTGTGTTTCCCTGTATGTGTGATACACGACACATTCCACTGTGTGTTTCCCTGTATGTGTGATACACGACACACTTCACTGTGTGTTTCCCTGTATGTGTGATACACGACACACACTGTGTGTTTCCCTGTATGTGTGATACACGACACATTCCACTGTGTGTTTCCCTGTATGTGTGATACACGACACATTCCACTGTGTGTTTCCCTGTATGTGTGATACACGACACACTTCACTGTGTGTTTCCCTGTATGTGTGATACACGACACACTTCACTGTGTGTTTCCCTGTATGTGTGATACACGACACACTTCACTGTGTGTTTCCCTGTATGTGTGATACACGACACACTTCACTGTGTGTTTCCCTGTATGTGTGATACACGACACACTTCACTGTGTGTTTCCCTGTATGTGTGATACACGACACACTTCACTGTGTGTTTCCCTGTATGTGTGATACACGACACACTTCACTGTGTGTTTCCCTGTATGTGTGATACACGACACACTTCACTGTGTGTTTCCCTGTATGTGTGATACACGTTGACACACTTCACTGTGTGTTTCCCTGTATGTGTGATACACGACACACTTCACTGTGTGTTTCCCTGTATGTGTGATACACGACACATTCACTGTGTGTTTCCCTGTATGTGTGATACACGACACATTCACTGTGTGTTTCCCTGTATGTGTGATACACGACACACTTCACTGTGTGTTTCCCTGTATGTGTGATACACGACACATTCCACTGTGTGTTTCCCTGTATGTGTGATACACGACACACTTCACTGTGTGTTTCCCTGTATGTGTGATACACGACACACTTCACTGTGTGTTTCCCTGTATGTGTGATACACGACACACTTCACTGTGTGTTTCCCTGTATGTGTGATACACGACACACTTCACTGTGTGTTTCCCTGTATGTGTGATACACGACACATTCCACTGTGTGTTTCCCTGTATGTGTGATACACGACACACTTCACTGTGTGTTTCCCTGTATGTGTGATACACGACACACTTCACTGTGTGTTTCCCTGTATGTGTGATACACGACACACTTCACTGTGTGTTTCCCTGTATGTGTGATACACGACACACTTCACTGTGTGTTTCCCTGTATGTGTGATACACGACACACTTCACTGTGTGTTTCCCTGTATGTGTGATACACGACACATTCCACTGTGTGTTTCCCTGTATGTGTGATACACGACACACTCCACTGTGTGTTTCCCTGTATGTGTGATACACGACACATTCCACTGTGTGTTTCCCTGTATGTGTGATACACGACACACTTCACTGTGTGTTTCCCTGTATGTGTGATACACGACACACTTCACTGTGTGTTTCCCTGTATGTGTGATACACGACACATTCCACTGTGTGTTTCCCTGTATGTGTGATACACGACACATTCCACTGTGTGTTTCCCTGTATGTGTGATACACGACACACTTCACTGTGTGTTTCCCTGTATGTGTGATACACGACACACTTCACTGTGTGTTTCCCTGTATGTGTGATACACGACACACTTCACTGTGTGTTTCCCTGTATGTGTGATACACGACACACTTCACTGTGTGTTTCCCTGTATGTGTGATACACGACACATTCCACTGTGTGTTTCCCTGTATGTGTGATACACGACACGTTCCACTGTGTGTTTCCCTGTATGTGTGATACACGACACACTTCACTGTGTGTTTCCCTGTATGTGTGATACACGACACACTTCACTGTGTGTTTCCCTGTATGTGTGATACACGACACACTTCACTGTGTGTTTCCCTGTATGTGTGATACACGACACACTTCACTGTGTGTTTCCCTGTATGTGTGATACACGACACACTTCACTGTGTGTTTCCCTGTATGTGTGATACACGACACACTTCACTGTGTGTTTCCCTGTATGTGTGATACACGACACACTTCACTGTGTGTTTCCCTGTATGTGTGATACACGACACACTTCACTGTGTGTTTCCCTGTATGTGTGATACACGACACACTTCACTGTGTGTTTCCCTGTATGTGTGATACACGACACACTTCACTGTGTGTTTCCCTGTATGTGTGATACACGACACACTTCACTGTGTGTTTCCCTGTATGTGTGATACACGACACACTTCACTGTGTGTTTCCCTGTATGTGTGATACACGACACACTTCACTGTGTGTTTCCCTGTATGTGTGATACACGACACACTTCACTGTGTGTTTCCCTGTATGTGTGATACACGACACACTTCACTGTGTGTTTCCCTGTATGTGTGATACACGACACATTCCACTGTGTGTTTCCCTGTATGTGTGATACACGACACACTTCACTGTGTGTTTCCCTGTATGTGTGATACACGACACACTTCACTGTGTGTTTCCCTGTATGTGTGATACACGACACGTTCCACTGTGTGTTTCCCTGTATGTGTGATACACGACACGTTCCACTGTGTGTTTCCCTGTATGTGTGATACACGACACACTTCACTGTGTGTTTCCCTGTATGTGTGATACACGACACACTTCACTGTGTGTTTCCCTGTATGTGTGATACACGACACACTTCACTGTGTGTTTCCCTGTATGTGTGATACACGACACACTTCACTGTGTGTTTCCCTGTATGTGTGATACACGACACACTTCACTGTGTGTTTCCCTGTATGTGTGATACACGACACATTCCACTGTGTGTTTCCCTGTATGTGTGATACACGACACACTTCACTGTGTGTTTCCCTGTATGTGTGATACACGACACACTTCACTGTGTGTTTCCCTGTATGTGTGATACACGACACATTCCACTGTGTGTTTCCCTGTATGTGTGATACACGACACACTTCACTGTGTGTTTCCCTGTATGTGTGATACACGACACATTCCACTGTGTGTTTCCCTGTATGTGTGATACACGACACACTTCACTGTGTGTTTCCCTGTATGTGTGATACACGACACACTTCACTGTGTGTTTCCCTGTATGTGTGATACACGACACACTTCACTGTGTGTTTCCCTGTATGTGTGATACACGACACACTTCACTGTGTGTTTCCCTGTATGTGTGATACACGACACACTTCACTGTGTGTTTCCCTGTATGTGTGATACACGACACACTTCACTGTGTGTTTCCCTGTATGTGTGATACACGACACACTTCACTGTGTGTTTCCCTGTATGTGTGATACACGACACACTTCACTGTGTGTTTCCCTGTATGTGTGATACACGACACATTTCACTGTGTGTTTCCCTGTATGTGTGATACACGACACACTTCACTGTGTGTTTCCCTGTATGTGTGATACACGACACATTCCACTGTGTGTTTCCCTGTATGTGTGATACACGACACGTTCCACTGTGTGTTTCCCTGTATGTGTGATACACGACACACTTCACTGTGTGTTTCCCTGTATGTGTGATACACGACACACTTCACTGTGTGTTTCCCTGTATGTGTGATACACGACACATTCCACTGTGTGTTTCCCTGTATGTGTGATACACGACACACTTCACTGTGTGTTTCCCTGTATGTGTGATACACGACACACTTCACTGTGTGTTTCCCTGTATGTGTGATACACGACACACTTCACTGTGTGTTTCCCTGTATGTGTGATACACGACACACTTCACTGTGTGTTTCCCTGTATGTGTGATACACGACACATTCCACTGTGTGTTTCCCTGTATGTGTGATACACGACACACTTCACTGTGTGTTTCCCTGTATGTGTGATACACGACACACTTCACTGTGTGTTTCCCTGTATGTGTGATACACGACACACTTCACTGTGTGTTTCCCTGTATGTGTGATACACGACACACTTCACTGTGTGTTTCCCTGTATGTGTGATACACGACACACTTCACTGTGTGTTTCCCTGTATGTGTGATACACGACACACTTCACTGTGTGTTTCCCTGTATGTGTGATACACGACACACTTCACTCTGTGTTTCCCTGTATGTGTGATACACGACACATTCCACTGTGTGTTTCCCTGTATGTGTGATACACGACACACTTCACTGTGTGTTTCCCTGTATGTGTGATACACGACACACTGCACTGTGTGTTTCCCTGTATGAGTGATACACGACACACTTCACTGTGTGTTTCCCTGTATGTGTGATACACGACACACGTTCCACTGTGTGTTTCCCTGTATGTGTGATACACGACACACTTCACTGTGTGTTTCCCTGTATGTGTGATACACGACACATTCCACTGTGTGTTTCCCTGTATGTGTGATACACGACACACTTCCACTGTGTGTTTCCCTGTATGTGTGATACACGACACACTTCACTGTGTGTTTCCCTGTATGTGTGATACACGACACATTCCACTGTGTGTTTCCCTGTATGTGTGATACACGACACACTTCACTGTGTGTTTCCCTGTATGTGTGATACACGACACACGTTCCACTGTGTGTTTCCCTGTATGTGTGATACACGACACACTTCACTGTGTGTTTCCCTGTATGTGTGATACACGACACACTTCACTGTGTGTTTCCCTGTATGTGTGATACACGACACATTCACTGTGTGTTTCCCTGTATGTGTGATACACGACACACTTCACTGTGTGTTTCCCTGTATGTGTGATACACGACACACTTCACTGTGTGTTTCCCTGTATGTGTGATACACGACACACTTCACTGTGTGTTTCCCTGTATGTGTGATACACGACACACTTCACTGTGTGTTTCCCTGTATGTGTGATACACGACACACTTCACTGTGTGTTTCCCTGTATGTGTGATACACGACACACTTCACTGTGTGTTTCCCTGTATGTGTGATACACGACACACTTCACTGTGTGTTTCCCTGTATGTGTGATACACGACACACTTCACTGTGTGTTTCCCTGTATGTGTGATACACGACACACTTCACTGTGTGTTTCCCTGTATGTGTGATACACTGTATGTGTGATACACACTTCACTGTGTGTTTCCCTGTATGTGTGATACACGACACACTTCACTGTGTGTTTCCCTGTATGTGTGATACACGACACACTTCACTGTGTGTTTCCCTGTATGTGTGATACACGACACACTTCACTGTGTGTTTCCCTGTATGTGTGATACACGACACATTCCACTGTGTGTTTCCCTGTATGTGTGATACACGACACATTCACTGTGTGTTTCCCTGTATGTGTGATACACGACACACTTCACTGTGTGTTTCCCTGTATGTGTGATACACGACACACTTCACTGTGTGTTTCCCTGTATGTGTGATACACGACACACTTCACTGTGTGTTTCCCTGTATGTGTGATACACGACACACTTCACTGTGTGTTTCCCTGTATGTGTGATACACGACACACTTCACTGTGTGTTTCCCTGTATGTGTGATACACGACACACTTCACTGTGTGTTTCCCTGTATGTGTGATACACGACACACTTCACTGTGTGTTTCCCTGTATGTGTGATACACGACACACTTCACTGTGTGTTTCCCTGTATGTGTGATACACGACACATTCCACTGTGTGTTTCCCTGTATGTGTGATACACGACACACTTCACTGTGTGTTTCCCTGTATGTGTGATACACAGACACACTTCCACTGTGTGTTTCCCTGTATGTGTGATACACGACACATTCACTGTGTGTTTCCCTGTATGTGTGATACACACACATTCCACTGTGTGTTTCCCTGTATGTGTGATACACGACACACTTCACTGTGTGTTTCCCTGTATGTGTGATACACGACACATTCACTGTGTGTTTCCCTGTATGTGTGATACACGACACATTCCACTGTGTGTTTCCCTGTATGTGTGATACACGACACATTCCACTGTGTGTTTCCCTGTATGTGTGATACACGACACACTTCACTGTGTGTTTCCCTGTATGTGTGATACACGACACATTCCACTGTGTGTTTCCCTGTATGTGTGATACACGACACACTTCACTGTGTGTTTCCCTGTATGTGTGATACACGACACACTTCACTGTGTGTTTCCCTGTATGTGTGATACACGACACACTTCACTGTGTGTTTCCCTGTATGTGTGATACACGACACACTTCACTGTGTGTTTCCCTGTATGTGTGATACACGACACATTCCACTGTGTGTTTCCCTGTATGTGTGATACACGACACACTCACTGTGTGTTTCCCTGTATGTGTGATACACGACACACTTCACTGTGTGTTTCCCTGTATGTGTGATACACGACACACTTCACTGTGTGTTTCCCTGTATGTGTGATACACGACACACTTCACTGTGTGTTTCCCTGTATGTGTGATACACGACACACTTCACTGTGTGTTTCCCTGTATGTGTGATACACGACACACTTCACTGTGTGTTTCCCTGTATGTGTGATACACGACACACTTCACTGTGTGTTTCCCTGTATGTGTGATACACGACACATTCACTGTGTGTTTCCCTGTATGTGTGATACACGACACACTTCACTGTGTGTTTCCCTGTATGTGTGATACACGACACACTTCACTGTGTGTTTCCCTGTATGTGTGATACACGACACATTCCACTGTGTGTTTCCCTGTATGTGTGATACACGACACACTTCACTGTGTGTTTCCCTGTATGTGTGATACACGACACACTTCACTGTGTGTTTCCCTGTATGTGTGATACACGACACACTTCACTGTGTGTTTCCCTGTATGTGTGATACACGACACACTTCACTGTGTGTTTCCCTGTATGTGTGATACACGACACACTTCACTGTGTGTTTCCCTGTATGTGTGATACACGACACACTTCACTGTGTGTTTCCCTGTATGTGTGATACACGACACACTTCACTGTGTGTTTCCCTGTATGTGTGATACACGACACACTTCACTGTGTGTTTCCCTGTATGTGTGATACACGACACACTTCACTGTGTGTTTCCCTGTATGTGTGATACACGACACATTCCACTGTGTGTTTCCCTGTATGTGTGATACACGACACACTTCACTGTGTGTTTCCCTGTATGTGTGATACACGACACACTTCACTGTGTGTTTCCCTGTATGTGTGATACACGACACACTTCACTGTGTGTTTCCCTGTATGTGTGATACACGACACACTTCACTGTGTGTTTCCCTGTATGTGTGATACACGACACACTTCACTGTGTGTTTCCCTGTATGTGTGATACACGACACATTCACTGTGTGTTTCCCTGTATGTGTGATACACGACACACTTCACTGTGTGTTTCCCTGTATGTGTGATACACGACACACTTCACTGTGTGTTTCCCTGTATGTGTGATACACGACACACTTCACTGTGTGTTTCCCTGTATGTGTGATACACGACACACTTCACTGTGTGTTTCCCTGTATGTGTGATACACGACACACTTCACTGTGTGTTTCCCTGTATGTGTGATACACGACACATTCCACTGTGTGTTTCCCTGTATGTGTGATACACGACACACTTCACTGTGTGTTTCCCTGTATGTGTGATACACGACACACTTCACTGTGTGTTTCCCTGTATGTGTGATACACGACACACTTCACTGTGTGTTTCCCTGTATGTGTGATACACGACACACTTCACTGTGTGTTTCCCTGTATGTGTGATACACGACACACTTCACTGTGTGTTTCCCTGTATGTGTGATACACGACACACTTCACTGTGTGTTTCCCTGTATGTGTGATACACGACACACTTCACTGTGTGTTTCCCTGTATGTGTGATACACGACACACTTCACTGTGTGTTTCCCTGTATGTGTGATACACGACACACTTCACTGTGTGTTTCCCTGTATGTGTGATACACGACACACTTCACTGTGTGTTTCCCTGTATGTGTGATACACGACACACTTCACTGTGTGTTTCCCTGTATGTGTGATACACGACACACTTCACTGTGTGTTTCCCTGTATGTGTGATACACGACACACTTCACTGTGTGTTTCCCTGTATGTGTGATACACGACACACTTCACTGTGTGTTTCCCTGTATGTGTGATACACGACACACTTCACTGTGTGTTTCCCTGTATGTGTGATACACGACACACTTCACTGTGTGTTTCCCTGTATGTGTGATACACGACACACTTCACTGTGTGTTTCCCTGTATGTGTGATACACGACACACTTCACTGTGTGTTTCCCTGTATGTGTGATACACGACACACTTCACTGTGTGTTTCCCTGTATGTGTGATACACGACACACTTCACTGTGTGTTTCCCTGTATGTGTGATACACGACACACTTCACTGTGTGTTTCCCTGTATGTGTGATACACGACACACTTCACTGTGTGTTTCCCTGTATGTGTGATACACGACACATTCCACTGTGTGTTTCCCTGTATGTGTGATACACGACACACTTCACTGTGTGTTTCCCTGTATGTGTGATACACGACACTTCCACTGTGTGTTTCCCTGTATGTGTGATACACGACACACTTCACTGTGTGTTTCCCTGTATGTGTGATACACGACACACTTCCACTGTGTGTTTCCCTGTATGTGTGATACACGACACACTTCACTGTGTGTTTCCCTGTATGTGTGATACACGACACACTTCACTGTGTGTTTCCCTGTATGTGTGATACACGACACACTTCACTGTGTGTTTCCCTGTATGTGTGATACACGACACACTTCACTGTGTGTTTCCCTGTATGTGTGATACACGACACACTTCACTGTGTGTTTCCCTGTATGTGTGATACACGACACACTTCACTGTGTGTTTCCCTGTATGTGTGATACACGACACACTTCACTGTGTGTTTCCCTGTATGTGTGATACACGACACACTTCACTGTGTGTTTCCCTGTATGTGTGATACACGACACACTTCACTGTGTGTTTCCCTGTATGTGTGATACACGACACACTTCACTGTGTGTTTCCCTGTATGTGTGATACACGACACACTTCACTGTGTGTTTCCCTGTATGTGTGATACACGACACACTTCACTGTGTGTTTCCCTGTATGTGTGATACACGACACACTTCACTGTGTGTTTCCCTGTATGTGTGATACACGACACACTTCCACTGTGTGTTTCCCTGTATGTGTGATACACGACACACTTCACTGTGTGTTTCCCTGTATGTGTGATACACGACACACTTCCACTGTGTGTTTCCCTGTATGTGTGATACACGACACATTCACTGTGTGTTTCCCTGTATGTGTGATACACGACACACTTCACTGTGTGTTTCCCTGTATGTGTGATACACGACACATTCCACTGTGTGTTTCCCTGTATGTGTGATACACGACACATTCCACTGTGTGTTTCCCTGTATGTGTGATACACGACACACTTCACTGTGTGTTTCCCTGTATGTGTGATACACGACACATTCCACTGTGTGTTTCCCTGTATGTGTGATACACGACACACTTCACTGTGTGTTTCCCTGTATGTGTGATACACGACACACTTCACTGTGTGTTTCCCTGTATGTGTGATACACGACACACTTCACTGTGTGTTTCCCTGTATGTGTGATACACGACACACTTCACTGTGTGTTTCCCTGTATGTGTGATACACGACACATTCACTGTGTGTTTCCCTGTATGTGTGATACACGACACATTCCACTGTGTGTTTCCCTGTATGTGTGATACACGACACATTCACTGTGTGTTTCCCTGTATGTGTGATACACGACACATTCCACTGTGTGTTTCCCTGTATGTGTGATACACGACACACTTCACTGTGTGTTTCCCTGTATGTGTGATACACGACACACTTCCACTGTGTGTTTCCCTGTATGTGTGATACACGACACACTTCACTGTGTGTTTCCCTGTATGTGTGATACACGACACATTCCACTGTGTGTTTCCCTGTATGTGTGATACACGACACACTCACTGTGTGTTTCCCTGTATGTGTGATACACGACACACTTCACTGTGTGTTTCCCTGTATGTGTGATACACGACACGTTCCACTGTGTGTTTCCCTGTATGTGTGATACACGACACATTCCACTGTGTGTTTCCCTGTATGTGTGATACACGACACACTTCACTGTGTGTTTCCCTGTATGTGTGATACACGACACACTTCACTGTGTGTTTCCCTGTATGTGTGATACACGACACACTTCACTGTGTGTTTCCCTGTATGTGTGATACACGACACACTTCACTGTGTGTTTCCCTGTATGTGTGATACACGACACATTCCACTGTGTGTTTCCCTGTATATGTGTGATACACGACACATTCCACTGTGTGTTTCCCTGTATGTGTGATACACACACATTCCACTGTGTGTTCCCTGTATGTGTGATACACGACACATTCCACTGTGTGTTTCCCTGTATGTGTGATACACGACACACTTCACTGTGTGTTTCCCTGTATGTGTGATACACGACACATTCCACTGTGTGTTTCCCTGTATGTGTGATACACGACACACTTCACTGTGTGTTTCCCTGTATGTGTGATACACGACACACTTCACTGTGTGTTTCCCTGTATGTGTGATACACGACACACTTCACTGTGTGTTTCCCTGTATGTGTGATACACGACACACTTCACTGTGTGTTTCCCTGTATGTGTGATACACGACACATTCACTGTGTGTTTCCCTGTATGTGTGATACACGACACACTTCACTGTGTGTTTCCCTGTATGTGTGATACACGACACACTTCACTGTGTGTTTCCCTGTATGTGTGATACACGACACACTTCACTGTGTGTTTCCCTGTATGTGTGATACACGACACACTTCACTGTGTGTTTCCCTGTATGTGTGATACACGACACACTTCACTGTGTGTTTCCCTGTATGTGTGATACACGACACACTTCACTGTGTGTTTCCCTGTATGAGTGATACACGACACACTTCACTGTGTGTTTCCCTGTATGTGTGATACACGACACACGTTCCACTGTGTGTTTCCCTGTATGTGTGATACACGACACATTCCACTGCGTGTTTCCCTGTATGTGTGATACACGACACACTTCACTGTGTGTTTCCCTGTATGTGTGATACACGACACATTCCACTGTGTGTTTCCCTGTATGTGTGATACACGACACATTCCACTGTGTGTTTCCCTGTATGTGTGATACACGACACACTTCACTGTGTGTTTCCCTGTATGTGTGATACACGACACACTTCACTGTGTGTTTCCCTGTATGTGTGATACACGACACATTCCACTGTGTGTTTCCCTGTATGTGTGATACACGACACACTTCACTGTGTGTTTCCCTGTATGTGTGATACACGACACACTTCACTGTGTGTTTCCCTGTATGTGTGATACACGACACACTTCACTGTGTGTTTCCCTGTATGTGTGATACACGACACACTTCACTGTGTGTTTCCCTGTATGTGTGATACACGACACATTCCACTGTGTGTTTCCCTGTATGTGTGATACACGACACACTTCACTGTGTGTTTCCCTGTATGTGTGATACACGACACACTTCACTGTGTGTTTCCCTGTATGTGTGATACACGACACACTTCACTGTGTGTTTCCCTGTATGTGTGATACACGACACACTTCACTGTGTGTTTCCCTGTATGTGTGATACACGACACACTTCACTGTGTGTTTCCCTGTATGTGTGATACACGACACACTTCACTGTGTGTTTCCCTGTATGTGTGATACACGACACACTTCACTGTGTGTTTCCCTGTATGTGTGATACACGACACATTCCACTGTGTGTTTCCCTGTATGTGTGATACACGACACACTTCACTGTGTGTTTCCCTGTATGTGTGATACACGACACATTCCACTGTGTGTTTCCCTGTATGTGTGATACACGACACACTTCCACTGTGTGTTTCCCTGTATGTGTGATACACGACACACTTCACTGTGTGTTTCCCTGTATGTGTGATACACGACACACTTCACTGTGTGTTTCCCTGTATGTGTGATACACGACACACTTCACTGTGTGTTTCCCTGTATGTGTGATACACGATTCACTGTGTGTTTCCCTGTATGTGTGATACACGACACACTTCACTGTGTGTTTCCCTGTATGTGTGATACACGACACACTTCACTGTGTGTTTCCCTGTATGTGTGATACACGACACACTTCACTGTGTGTTTCCCTGTATGTGTGATACACGACACACTTCACTGTGTGTTTCCCTGTATGTGTGATACACGACACACTTCACTGTGTGTTTCCCTGTATGTGTGATACACGACACACTTCACTGTGTGTTTCCCTGTATGTGTGATACACGACACATTCCACTGTGTGTTTCCCTGTATGTGTGATACACGACACACTTCACTGTGTGTTTCCCTGTATGTGTGATACACGACACACTTCACTGTGTGTTTCCCTGTATGTGTGATACACGACACATTCACTGTGTGTTTCCCTGTATGTGTGATACACGACACACTTCACTGTGTGTTTCCCTGTATGTGTGATACACGACACACTTCACTGTGTGTTTCCCTGTATGTGTGATACACGACACATTCCACTGTGTGTTTCCCTGTATGTGTGATACACGACACACTTCCACTGTGTGTTTCCCTGTATGTGTGATACACGACACACTTCACTGTGTGTTTCCCTGTATGTGTGATACACGACACACTGTGTGTTTCCCTGTATGTGTGATGAACTTCACTGTGTGTTTCCCTGTATGTGTGATACACGACACACTTCACTGTGTGTTTCCCTGTATGTGTGATACACGACACACTTCACTGTGTGTTTCCCTGTATGTGTGATACACGACACACTTCACTGTGTGTTTCCCTGTATGTGTGATACACGACACACTTCACTGTGTGTTTCCCTGTATGTGTGATACACGACACACTTCACTGTGTGTTTCCCTGTATGTGTGATACACGACACACTTCACTGTGTGTTTCCCTGTATGTGTGATACACGACACACTTCACTGTGTGTTTCCCTGTATGTGTGATACACGACACACTTCACTGTGTGTTTCCCTGTATGTGTGATACACGACACACTTCACTGTGTGTTTCCCTGTATGTGTGATACACGACACACTTCACTGTGTGTTTCCCTGTATGTGTGATACACGACACACTTCACTGTGTGTTTCCCTGTATGTGTGATACACGACACATTCACTGTGTGTTTCCCTGTATGTGTGATACACGCACACTTCACTGTGTGTTTCCCTGTATTGTGATACACGACACACTTCACTGTGTGTTTCCCTGTATGTGTGATACACGACACACTTCACTGTGTGTTTCCCTGTATGTGTGATACACGACACACTTCACTGTGTGTTTCCCTGTATGTGTGATACACGACACACTTCACTGTGTGTTTCCCTGTATGTGTGATACACGACACACTTCACTGTGTGTTTCCCTGTATGTGTGATACACGACACACTTCACTGTGTGTTTCCCTGTATGTGTGATACACGACACACTTCACTGTGTGTTTCCCTGTATGTGTGATACACGACACACTTCACTGTGTGTTTCCCTGTATGTGTGATACACGACACACTTCACTGTGTGTTTCCCTGTATGTGTGATACACGACACACTTCACTGTGTGTTTCCCTGTATGTGTGATACACGACACACTTCACTGTGTGTTTCCCTGTATGTGTGATACACGACACACTTCACTGTGTGTTTCCCTGTATGTGTGATACACGACACACATTCCACTGTGTGTTTCCCTGTATGTGTGATACACGACACACTTCACTGTGTGTTTCCCTGTATGTGTGATACACGACACTTCCACTGTGTGTTTCCCTGTATGTGTGATACACGACACACTTCACTGTGTGTTTCCCTGTATGTGTGATACACGACACACTTCACTGTGTGTTTCCCTGTATGTGTGATACACGACACACTTCACTGTGTGTTTCCCTGTATGTGTGATACACGACACACTTCACTGTGTGTTTCCCTGTATGTGTGATACACGACACACACTGTATGTGTGATACACGACACTTCACTGTGTGTTTCCCTGTATGTGTGATACACGACACACTTCACTGTGTGTTTCCCTGTATGTGTGATACACGACACACTTCACTGTGTGTTTCCCTGTATGTGTGATACACGACACACTTCACTGTGTGTTTCCCTGTATGTGTGATACACGACACACTTCACTGTGTGTTTCCCTGTATGTGTGATACACGACACACTTCACTGTGTGTTTCCCTGTATGTGTGATACACGACACACTTCACTGTGTGTTTCCCTGTATGTGTGATACACGACACACTTCACTGTGTGTTTCCCTGTATGTGTGATACACGACACATTCCACTGTGTGTTTCCCTGTATGTGTGATACACGACACACTTCACTGTGTGTTTCCCTGTATGTGTGATACACGACACACTTCACTGTGTGTTTCCCTGTATGTGTGATACACGACACATTCCACTGTGTGTTTCCCTGTATGTGTGATACACGACACACTTCACTGTGTGTTTCCCTGTATGTGTGATACACGACACATTCCACTGTGTGTTTCCCTGTATGTGTGATACACGACACATTCCACTGTGTGTTTCCCTGTATGTGTGATACACGACACACTTCACTGTGTGTTTCCCTGTATGTGTGATACACGACACATTCCACTGTGTGTTTCCCTGTATGTGTGATACACGACACATTCCACTGTGTGTTTCCCTGTATGTGTGATACACGACACACTTCACTGTGTGTTTCCCTGTATGTGTGATACACGACACATTCCACTGTGTGTTTCCCTGTATGTGTGATACACGACACACTTCACTGTGTGTTTCCCTGTATGTGTGATACACGACACACTTCACTGTGTGTTTCCCTGTATGTGTGATACACGACACACTTCACTGTGTGTTTCCCTGTATGTGTGATACACGACACCTTCCACTGTGTGTTTCCCTGTATGTGTGATACACGACACATTCCACTGTGTGTTTCCCTGTATGTGTGATACACGACACGTTCCACTGTGTGTTTCCCTGTATGTGTGATACACGACACGTTCCACTGTGTGTTTCCCTGTATGTGTGATACACGACACACTTCACTGTGTGTTTCCCTGTATGTGTGATACACGACACACTTCACTGTGTGTTTCCCTGTATGTGTGATACACGACACACTTCACTGTGTGTTTCCCTGTATGTGTGATACACGACACACTTCACTGTGTGTTTCCCTGTATGTGTGATACACGACACATTCCACTGTGTGTTTCCCTGTATGTGTGATACACGACACACTTCACTGTGTGTTTCCCTGTATGTGTGATACACGACACACTTCACTGTGTGTTTCCCTGTATGTGTGATACACGACACACTTCACTGTGTGTTTCCCTGTATGTGTGATACACGACACACTTCACTGTGTGTTTCCCTGTATGTGTGATACACGACACACTTCACTGTGTGTTTCCCTGTATGTGTGATACACGACACATTCCACTGTGTGTTTCCCTGTATGTGTGATACACGACACGTTCCACTGTGTGTTTCCCTGTATGTGTGATACACGACACACTTCACTGTGTGTTTCCCTGTATGTGTGATACACGACACACTTCACTGTGTGTTTCCCTGTATGTGTGATACACGACACATTCCACTGTGTGTTTCCCTGTATGTGTGATACACGACACACTTCACTGTGTGTTTCCCTGTATGTGTGATACACGACACATTCCACTGTGTGTTTCCCTGTATGTGTGATACACGACACACTTCACTGTGTATGTGTGATTTCACTGTGTGTTTCCCTGTATGTGTGATACACGACACACTTCACTGTGTGTTTCCCTGTATGTGTGATACACGACACACTTCACTGTGTGTTTCCCTGTATGTGTGATACACGACACACTTCACTGTGTGTTTCCCTGTATGTGTGATACACGACACACTTCACTGTGTGTTTCCCTGTATGTGTGATACACGACACATTCCACTGTGTGTTTCCCTGTATGTGTGATACACGACACATTCCACTGTGTGTTTCCCTGTATGTGTGATACACGACACACTTCACTGTGTGTTTCCCTGTATGTGTGATACACGACACACTTCACTGTGTGTTTCCCTGTATGTGTGATACACGACACACTTCACTGTGTGTTTCCCTGTATGTGTGATACACGACACACTTCACTGTGTGTTTCCCTGTATGTGTGATACACGACACGTTCCACTGTGTGTTTCCCTGTATGTGTGATACACGACACACTTCACTGTGTGTTTCCCTGTATGTGTGATACACGACACCTTCCACTGTGTGTTTCCCTGTATGTGTGATACACGACACATTCCACTGTGTGTTTCCCTGTATGTGTGATACACGACACGTTCCACTGTGTGTTTCCCTGTATGTGTGATACACGACACACTTCACTGTGTGTTTCCCTGTATGTGTGATACACGACACACTTCACTGTGTGTTTCCCTGTATGTGTGATACACGACACACTTCACTGTGTGTTTCCCTGTATGTGTGATACACGACACACTTCACTGTGTGTTTCCCTGTATGTGTGATACACGACACACTTCACTGTGTGTTTCCCTGTATGTGTGATACACGACACACTTCACTGTGTGTTTCCCTGTATGTGTGATACACGACACACTTCACTGTGTGTTTCCCTGTATGTGTGATACACGACACACTTCACTGTGTGTTTCCCTGTATGTGTGATACACGACACACTTCACTGTGTGTTTCCCTGTATGTGTGATACACGACACACTTCACTGTGTGTTTCCCTGTATGTGTGATACACGACACACTTCACTGTGTGTTTCCCTGTATGTGTGATACACGACACACTTCACTGTGTGTTTCCCTGTATGTGTGATACACGACACATTCCACTGTGTGTTTCCCTGTATGTGTGATACACGACACATTCCACTGTGTGTTTCCCTGTATGTGTGATACACGACACATTCCACTGTGTGTTTCCCTGTATGTGTGATACACGACACACTTCACTGTGTGTTTCCCTGTATGTGTGATACACGACACACTCCACTGTGTGTTTCCCTGTATGTGTGATACACGACACATTCCACTGTGTGTTTCCCTGTATGTGTGATACACGACACACTTCACTGTGTGTTTCCCTGTATGTGTGATACACGACACATTCCACTGTGTGTTTCCCTGTATGTGTGATACACGACACGTTCCACTGTGTGTTTCCCTGTATGTGTGATACACGACACGTTCCACTGTGTGTTTCCCTGTATGTGTGATACACGACACTTTCCACTGTGTGTTTCCCTGTATGTGTGATACACGACACGTTCCACTGTGTGTTTCCCTGTATGTGTGATACACGACACACTTCCACTGTGTGTTTCCCTGTATGTGTGATACACGACACACTTCACTGTGTGTTTCCCTGTATGTGTGATACACGACACATTCCACTGTGTGTTTCCCTGTATGTGTGATACACGACACGTTCCACTGTGTGTTTCCCTGTATGTGTGATACACGACACACTTCACTGTGTGTTTCCCTGTATGTGTGATACACGACACACTTCACTGTGTGTTTCCCTGTATGTGTGATACACGACACATTCCACTGTGTGTTTCCCTGTATGTGTGATACACGACACACTTCACTGTGTGTTTCCCTGTATGTGTGATACACGACACATTCCACTGTGTGTTTCCCTGTATGTGTGATACACGACACACTTCACTGTGTGTTTCCCTGTATGTGTGATACACGACACACTTCACTGTGTGTTTCCCTGTATGTGTGATACACGACACATTCCACTGTGTGTTTCCCTGTATGTGTGATACACGACACATTCCACTGTGTGTTTCCCTGTATGTGTGATACACGACACACTTCACTGTGTGTTTCCCTGTATGTGTGATACACGACACACTTCACTGTGTGTTTCCCTGTATGTGTGATACACGACACACTTCACTGTGTGTTTCCCTGTATGTGTGATACACGACACACTTCACTGTGTGTTTCCCTGTATGTGTGATACACGACACACTTCACTGTGTGTTTCCCTGTATGTGTGATACACGACACACTTCACTGTGTGTTTCCCTGTATGTGTGATACACGACACACTTCACTGTGTGTTTCCCTGTATGTGTGATACACGACACACTTCACTGTGTGTTTCCCTGTATGTGTGATACACGACACACTTCACTGTGTGTTTCCCTGTATGTGTGATACACGACACACTTCACTGTGTGTTTCCCTGTATGTGTGATACACGACACACTTCACTGTGTGTTTCCCTGTATGTGTGATACACGACACACTTCACTGTGTGTTTCCCTGTATGTGTGATACACGACACACTTCACTGTGTGTTTCCCTGTATGTGTGATACACGACACGTTCCACTGTGTGTTTCCCTGTATGTGTGATACACGACACGTTCCACTGTGTGTTTCCCTGTATGTGTGATACACGACACATTCCACTGTGTGTTTCCCTGTATGTGTGATACACGACACACTTCACTGTGTGTTTCCCTGTATGTGTGATACACGACACACTTCACTGTGTGTTTCCCTGTATGTGTGATACACGACACATTCCACTGTGTGTTTCCCTGTATGTGTGATACACGACACACTTCACTGTGTGTTTCCCTGTATGTGTGATACACGACACGTTCCACTGTGTGTTTCCCTGTATGTGTGATACACGACACGTTCCACTGTGTGTTTCCCTGTATGTGTGATACACGACACGTTCCACTGTGTGTTTCCCTGTATGTGTGATACACGACACATTCCACTGTGTGTTTCCCTGTATGTGTGATACACGACACGTTCCACTGTGTGTTTCCCTGTATGTGTGATACACGACACATTCCACTGTGTGTTTCCCTGTATGTGTGATACACGACACACTTCACTGTGTGTTTCCCTGTATGTGTGATACACGACACATTCCACTGTGTGTTTCCCTGTATGTGTGATACACGACACATTCCACTGTGTGTTTCCCTGTATGTGTGATACACGACACACTTCACTGTGTGTTTCCCTGTATGTGTGATACACGACACACTTCACTGTGTGTTTCCCTGTATGTGTGATACACGACACATTCCACTGTGTGTTTCCCTGTATGTGTGATACACGACACACTTCACTGTGTGTTTCCCTGTATGTGTGATACACGACACATTCCACTGTGTGTTTCCCTGTATGTGTGATACACGACACACTTCACTGTGTGTTTCCCTGTATGTGTGATACACGACACGTTCCACTGTGTGTTTCCCTGTATGTGTGATACACGACACGTTCCACTGTGTGTTTCCCTGTATGTGTGATACACGACACACTTCACTGTGTGTTTCCCTGTATGTGTGATACACGACACACTTCACTGTGTGTTTCCCTGTATGTGTGATACACGACACACTTCACTGTGTGTTTCCCTGTATGTGTGATACACGACACACTTCACTGTGTGTTTCCCTGTATGTGTGATACACGACACACTTCACTGTGTGTTTCCCTGTATGTGTGATACACGACACACTTCACTGTGTGTTTCCCTGTATGTGTGATACACGACACACTTCACTGTGTGTTTCCCTGTATGTGTGATACACGACACACTTCACTGTGTGTTTCCCTGTATGTGTGATACACGACACACTTCACTGTGTGTTTCCCTGTATGTGTGATACACGACACACTCCACTGTGTGTTTCCCTGTATGTGTGATACACGACACACTTCACTGTGTGTTTCCCTGTATGTGTGATACACGACACACTTCACTGTGTGTTTCCCTGTATGTGTGATACACGACACACTTCACTGTGTGTTTCCCTGTATGTGTGATACACGACACACTCCACTGTGTGTTTCCCTGTATGTGTGATACACGACACATTCCACTGTGTGTTTCCCTGTATGTGTGATACACGACACATTCCACTGTGTGTTTCCCTGTATGTGTGATACACGACACACTTCACTGTGTGTTTCCCTGTATGTGTGATACACGACACATTCCACTGTGTGTTTCCCTGTATGTGTGATACACGACACATTCCACTGTGTGTTTCCCTGTATGTGTGATACACGACACATTCCACTGTGTGTTTCCCTGTATGTGTGATACACGACACACTTCACTGTGTGTTTCCCTGTATGTGTGATACACGACACGTTCCACTGTGTGTTTCCCTGTATGTGTGATACACGACACACTTCACTGTGTGTTTCCCTGTATGTGTGATACACGACACATTCCACTGTGTGTTTCCCTGTATGTGTGATACACGACACATTCCACTGTGTGTTTCCCTGTATGTGTGATACACGACACACTTCACTGTGTGTTTCCCTGTATGTGTGATACACGACACATTCCACTGTGTGTTTCCCTGTATGTGTGATACACGACACACTCCACTGTGTGTTTCCCTGTATGTGTGATACACGACACACTTCACTGTGTGTTTCCCTGTATGTGTGATACACGACACACTTCACTGTGTGTTTCCCTGTATGTGTGATACACGACACACTTCACTGTGTGTTTCCCTGTATGTGTGATACACGACACACTTCACTGTGTGTTTCCCTGTATGTGTGATACACGACACACTCCACTGTGTGTTTCCCTGTATGTGTGATACACGACACACTTCACTGTGTGTTTCCCTGTATGTGTGATACACGACACATTCCACTGTGTGTTTCCCTGTATGTGTGATACACGACACGTTCCACTGTGTGTTTCCCTGTATGTGTGATACACGACACGTTCCACTGTGTGTTTCCCTGTATGTGTGATACACGACACACTTCACTGTGTGTTTCCCTGTATGTGTGATACACGACACACTTCACTGTGTGTTTCCCTGTATGTGTGATACACGACACACTTCACTGTGTGTTTCCCTGTATGTGTGATACACGACACACTTCACTGTGTGTTTCCCTGTATGTGTGATACACGACACACTTCACTGTGTGTTTCCCTGTATGTGTGATACACGACACACTTCACTGTGTGTTTCCCTGTATGTGTGATACACGACACACTTCACTGTGTGTTTCCCTGTATGTGTGATACACGACACACTTCACTGTGTGTTTCCCTGTATGTGTGATACACGACACACTTCACTGTGTGTTTCCCTGTATGTGTGATACACGACACACTTCACTGTGTGTTTCCCTGTATGTGTGATACACGACACACTCCACTGTGTGTTTCCCTGTATGTGTGATACACGACACACTTCACTGTGTGTCTGCGTGAACCCTGTAGAGGTTGGTTCATTTCCTTTGCATCATAGGTGATCCAAATGGAATGAGCTGGTGGGCCTCTCAGCCTCAACATCTGGATAGCTCTGCTCCCTAAGAAGCTCATTTTTCCTTTGACTGGCTGTTGGTTGTCAAACACCCTTGTCATCGATTGCTGGCTTTAGATGACATTTTAATGGTGAAGCAGGAGGTAAGAGCACAGAAAGGCCTACCCTGACACCATAAAGCCCCAACCAACAAACATCTATCTCTGTCAAGAGGCTTTTTAGAGCTCTGTCACTCTCAAGGTGACAAATTGATGCTGGGTTTCACACCTGAGAAGCCAACTCCAATTATTAACTTTATGTCTCTCGAGTTGATTCTCACCAGTAAATATAGTTTACAAAGGCTGTAAATCTGTATTGAATTCTTATAAAACTATGTAATTTTATTGTGATTAGTGACTTGACAAAAAAAATTATAAAACAGACTCAGGAACTCTTTGAAAAAGGTTTATAAGAGTTTTTTTTAACTCTGTGAAGACAAGTTTGTAGTCAAAAATAACGCTGCCTGCTTCCTCTTTACATTTTAATCTACTCCCAAAATGAGGCTGCATCTTCTGGCGATGTGAATCACAATCTGACATCTGCTCAGTCAGATCCTGCCTCAGCCTTTATTACTGAAGAGAAATGGTGTGTATGTCTGTGCATTCAGGTACCAAATTACATTTCAAAACAGAGCAGACAGGAAATAGACCAGCATAAAATAAAAGTGCTGGAAGACTAATGCAGGGTCTCACCTCAAAGTGTTGGGATCCCTCTCTCTCCACCATAGCAGCCTGACCTGCTGACTTCCTCCAGCAGTTTGATTTATGTTCCAGATCACAGCATCTTCACTCCCTCTGTACTGATAGACTCACTGGACAGATATGCAGAGTCATGAATCTTATTGCTTCCCACAGACAAGGTAGTTACTGTTAGTTAATATGATCGAATTGATCTGCTTTCCCTTAGTCGGGAGTACTGAGGTACAGGGAAACAGAATCTTCCACAGCACTCAGTGACCAAGTTATCGGGTATCTCCTGTGCTTAATAAAGTGGCCACTGAGCGTACATTCGTGGTTTTCTGCTGCTGTACCCGTCCACTTCAAGTTTCAGAGATGCACTTTCAAGTCAGAGATGCTCTCCTGCACACCACTGTTATAATTTGTGGTTATTTAAGTTACTGTCACCTTCCTGTCAGCTTGAACCAATCTGGCCATTCTCCTCTGACTTTGCTTGTCCATTCCAGTGGTAAGAGGGTCATTCTATCATGTCCAAATTTAATTAAGGCTGATTTATATTCCCTCTCAATCCCAACCTCCTGCCTTCTCCCTGCATACCTTTGATTCCCCGACTAGTCAAGGACCTATGAACCTCCACTTTAACTATCCCCAATGACTTGGCCACCATGGTCATCTGTGGCAATGAATTACACAGATTCACCACATTCTGGCTAAATAAATTCCTTCTCATCTCTGTTTTTGTAGTGTATGGATCTATTTCTTTTAGTGCAATGACTCCCCTTAGCACTAATTATTGACTGATAACTTACCCATGCACACTGATTTGTGGCTCTCTCTGCCAGGTGAATATACACGTTAACTTCAACTCTGAGTGTGTGCCTTTATTTAATTGATATGTAGTTGTACAGATACAACAGTTTTATAATCTGAGCCCTAGACTCTCCCATTACTGGAAGCATTCTCTCCATGTCCACTCTGTTCAGTCCTTTCAATTTTCTGTGGATTTGAGTGAAATCCCAAGTATTTCCAGCATTTTACATTTGGATTTTAGAGTTCCGGAAAGCACAGTGCTTTATTTTCAAACATAGAGAGAGGATGTCAGATTTTAAACACACTGACTAAGTAACTAGAGGAATAAGTCAAAAGAAGCTGTGAATATTCTCTGCACATTCACCTCGCCCAGTTTCCCAGGACCTTTTATATTTCAATAATTCTGTCCCAGTCTTCAACACCTTAGCACGGGCCTTGTTTGTTCATGACTGATCCGATTGTAACCTCAGAGGAAGGAAAAAGCCTTCACATGGTAGAAATAAAAATTCAACTAGCATTTCAGAAGGCCCTTCTGCCTGAGCACTAATAATATCTAGAAATCCAATGGAGCTGAACACAGCGGTGAAATCCATGCAGTTGGCTTTGAGGTCTCAGATGGATGTTCAGCCTATATTGAATGATGGGAGCACATACCATCCGATGATGGGAGCACTCTTCTGTGAAAAGGAATAGCTGAGGAATATCACTGTTTTTGTCTGTAGTCTTTTTCACAAAGCTCTAAATCAAAATTTCATTTTGATCAAAAAGGTGCCCGCTAATTTTTTTTGCAAGAATCCTCTTTCTAATTTACAAATAGCCCTTCTTCATGCCATTAGTCAAGATAAAATCTTGCACTTTTATTTAAAGAATACTTCACAGGTTTCACAATCTATGTGCAGTAGCTGAAAATGCACAAACAATTGTCAACAATGGAGACCATTAAACAGCTGATTAACTTCCTGTGATTAACTTATCAAGAATTTCCTCATGTTTCATGTATTCCTTAATTTTTTGCATAGTTAGTCAGGCAAGACTATCCTGGAATTAGGTCTGCTCTCTTCCACTTCTGTTCTGAGGTACGGCAGGAAAAATTCACTTCACAGTAATTGTAAAATGGCCTCAGAGGTCATGTTAAGTACCTCAGACACGGAGTGTTTCAGAATGTTTGTTCTTGGTCTTCTACTGGTGTAGCTCACCCTCTTCAAGGTTCATCATGTTGTGCATTCAGAGATGCTCTTCTACACACCACCATTGTAACATGTGGCCACTTGAGTTACTGTCACCTTCCTCTTAGCTGGAACCAGTCCGGTCATTCTCCCCTCTCATTAACAAGGTGTTTTCACCCACAGAACTGCCACTCACTGGATTGTTTTCTCCACACCATTCTCTGTAAACTCTAGAGACTATTCTGCATGAAAATCCCAGGAGATTAGCTGTTGCTGAGATACTCAAACCACCCCATCTGGCACCAACAAGTATTCCATGGTCAAAGTCACTTAGATCACTTTCTTTCCCCATTCTGATATTTGGTCTGAACAACTGAACCTCTTGACCATGTCTGCATGCTTTTATGCACAGGGTTGCTGCCACATGATTGGCTGATTAGACATTTGCATTAACGAGCAGGTGTACAGTTGTACCTAACAAAGTGGCCACTGAGTGCAGTATTAGTCTTAAGCCCATCACCCTTACTGGGGCATAGGTCATCGACCGCAGCTCACTAGAGTCTGGTCAGTCTTTCAATTTACCCCAGGTGTAGCCCATCTGCGAAGATCTTTCCTCTCCCAGGGATGAAGTCTTTGAAGCTTCTCTTGATATTTCTGTAGATCTAGGTTTTATGGGATGGGGTTGCAAGCCCCAGGCTCGTCCCTCCTCCTTTCACACCTAGGCTTGGGACCATCCATGGTGGAGTTCCACTGACAGTAATTCGCAGAAACATTGTGCAAGTCTCCCTCCTGAATGAAAAGCGGGGAGTCAATATCTATCACTCAAAGCAAGCCAAAGTAAGTTCAAAGTTCAAAGTATGAACATGTGAGGTATACAACTCTGAGATTCATTTCATTTTCTTGTGAACATTCACAGTAGATCAAAGAAATACAACAGAATTAATACAAAAAAAGACTGGCAAATAGTCAACGTGCAAAAGAAGGGAAATTGTGCAAATACAAAAACAAAACAAATGATAATAATAATAATAACAACATATAAATAAATAAATACTACTGAGAACATAAGCTGTAAAGTTTTTTAAAGTGTGTTCAGTGATCAGTTCAGGGATGAGATGTGTGGTTCACGAGGTTAATGGTTGAGGGTAATAACTCTTCCTGAACCTGCTAGTGTGGGACATACCTCCTTGCCGATGGCAGCAGTGAGAAGAGACCATGACCCAGATGGTGGGGGCCCTGATAATGGATGCTGCTTTCTAGTGGCAGCGCTCCCTGTAGATGTGCTCAATTCTGGGAGAGGTTGGTTGGGGCATGTCCTGTGGTGGATTTTTTTATAGGTTTTCAGGCGGGGCGTATAGTTTGCCACTATATATTGGGTGGTATAAACTTGGGTTGTCTACTGGGAACGTGTGGAGAATAAAACAGGGATATTGCAGATGTTTCACTGCCAGCACTGACTGGAGGGGGAGAGGTGCAGGGTTCAAACGGCCTGGTTTTACACTAACGGACCTAGCATGATATCAATATCCAAATCATCATACTGGATGTCTTTCTGTGTTATACTTCACCTGCAACCTATCTGTCTAATCTACCATCCTCCCCATGTCTCCTCGGAATATTCAGAGCTCACTACACCTTCATGTTTGCAAACTCTGATCCTTTGGCATCACAGTTATTGGAATCAGAATTAGAGTCATAGAGTCATAGAAAACTACTACACAGAAACAGGCCATTCAGCCCATCTAGTCTGTGCAGCACCATTAAAACTGCTTAGTCTCCCCGACATGCAACTGGACCATAACCCTCCATACTCCTCCCAACCATCTACCTATCAAACTTCTCCTAAACGTTGAAATCAAAATCGCATTCATCCCTTACACTGGGAGCTCATTCCACACTCTCACCACACACTGAGTGAAGAAATTTCCCCTCGTGTTCCCCTTAAAAATTTTACCTTTCACCCTTAACCCATGACCTCTATTTGCATCCTCACTCAATCTCAGTGGAAAAACCATCTTGCATTTACCGTACCTATACCCCTCATAATTTTGTATACCTCTGTCACATCTCCCTTCAATTGTTTCAACCTTACTTACATCTTTCCTGTAGGTAGGTGACTAGAACTGCACACAATACTCCAAATTAGGCTTCACCAACGTCTTGTACAACTTCAACATCACATCCCATCTCCCGTACTCAATATTTTGATTTATGAAGGCCAATGTGCCAGAAGTTCTCTTTACAGCCCCATCTAACTGTGCCGTCACCTTCAATGAATTATGTACCTGTGGTCACAGACCCCTCTGTTCTACCACTCTCCTCAATGCCCAACCGCTCACTGTGTAAGACCTACCCTGGTTTGTCCTCCCAAGGTTCAACATCTCACACTTGTCTGCATTAAATTCCATCTATCATTTTTCAGCCCATTTTTCCAGCTGGCGCAGTTCCTACTGCAAGCTCTGATAGTCTTCCTCACTGTCCACTAGTCTTGGTGTCATCTGCAAATTTGCTGAATCAGTTAACCATATTATCGTCCAGATCATTGATACAGATGACAAACAACAACGGACCCAGTGCCGATCCCTGTGGCACTCCACATCAAGAGCATCCAGTCAGAGAGGCAGCCTATAAAACCATAAGACCATAAGACATAGGAACAGAATTAGGCTAGTTGGCCCATCAAGTCTGGTCCACCATTCAATCATGGCTGAACGTTTTTTCCTCTCCTCAGCCCCACTCCCCAGTCTTCTCCCCATAACCTTTGATGCTGTGTCTAATCAAGAATCTATCAAGCTCTGCCTTAAATACACCAAACAACCTGGCCTCCACAGCTGCCTGTGGCAAAACATTCCACATATACAGCACTCTCTGGCTAAAGAAATTTCTCCGCATCTCTGTTTTAAATGGATGCCCCTCTATCCTGAGGCTGTGCCCTCTTGTCCTAGACTCTTGTGCGTGAGTGGGCCAGTGAAGGAGTGGAGCTTTGAGGCTTTGACGAGAAGAGGCGGAGGACAAGCTTGCTCACAGTTAGTCGTTACAATGTCTCCTGAGACGGTGATATGCCTCTCATGTGAGATGTGGCAGTCTTGGGGGAAAGCCCCTCTCCCGCAGAGTCACATCTGCCAGAAGTGCATACGGCTGGGCGATCTGCAAGACCGTGTAAGGAATCTGGAGCAGCAGCTGGATGACCTTCGACTCATAAGGGAGACTGAGGCAGTCATAGATGAGAGCTACAGGGAGGTAGTCACACCTAGGCTGTCGGAAGCAGGTCGTTGGGTGACAGTCAGAGGGGGGAAAGCGAAGGTGAGCAGACAGGTAGTACAGAGCACCCCTGTAGCCATTCCCCTGAATAATAAGTTTACTGTCCTGGATACTGTTGGCGGGGATGACCGACCAGGTGTGAGCCATGGTGGCAGGGCCTCCGGCACTGAGTCTGACCCTGTGGTGCAGAAGGGTGGGACGGGAAAGAGGAGAGCTGTCGTCATTGGAGACTCTATAGTCAGGGGAGCAGACAGGAGATTTTGTGGACATGAGAAGGACACCCGCATGGTTTGTTGCCTCCCGGGTGCCAGGGTCCGGATGTCTCTGACCGGGTGCACAACATCCTGGTACGAGAGGGAAAGCAACCAGAAGTCATGATACATGTTGGCACCGATGACATAGTCAGGAAGAGGGATGAGCTCCTGAAGTGTGAGTTTCGGGAATTAGGCAGAAGGCTGAAGAACAGGACCTCAAGGGTGGCGTTCTCAGGATTGCTGCCAGTGCTACGTGACAGAGATGGTAAGAATTGGAGGAGATGGCAGTTGAATGTGTGGCTGAGGAGTTGGTGCAGGGAGCAGGGTTTTAGATTTTTAGATCATTGGGATCTCTTCTGGGGAAGGTGGGACCTGTACAGATTGGATGGGTTGCACCTGAACTCGAGGGGGAGCAATATCCTTGTAGGTAGGTTTGCTAGCATGGTTTAGGAGGGTTTAAACTAATTTGCGAGGGGGATGGGACCCAGAGCGATAGAGCAGTGAAAGAAATGCTTGGAGTAAAGCCAGATCTAACATACAGAGAGGCTTTGAGGAAAGAGAAGCAGAATAAACGGTGTAAAGACAGTAAGGTAGAAGGGCTGAAATGTGTGTACCTCAATGCAAGAAGTATCAGGAGCAAAGGTGATGAACTGAGAGCTTGGATACATACATGGAATTATGATGTAGTGGCCATTACAGAGACTTGGCTGGCACCAGGGCAGGAATGGATTCTCAATATTTCTGGATTTCAGTGCTTTAAAAGGGATAGAGAGGGCGAAAAAGGGGAGGAGGGGTGACATTACTGGTCAGGGATACTATTACAGCTACAGAAAGGGTGGGTAATGTAGCAGGATCCTATTTTGAGTCAGTATGGGTGGAAGTCAGGAACAGGAAGGGAGCAGTTACTCTACTGGGGGTATTCTATAGGCCCCCTGGTAGCAGCAGAGATACAGAGGAGCAGATTGGGAGGCAGATTTTGGAAAGGTGCAAAAATAACAGGGTTGTTATCATGGGTGACTTTAACTTCCCTAATATTGATTGGCACCTGATTAGTTCCAAGGGTTTAGATGGGGCAGAATTTGTTATGTGTGTCCAGGATGGATTCCTGTCACAGTATGTGGACAGGCCGACCAGGGGGAATGCCATACTAGATCTAGTACTAGGTAATGAACTGGGACAGGTCACAGATCTCTCAGTGGGTGAGCATCTGGGGGACAGTGACCACCACTCCCTGGCCTTTATAATTATCATGGAAAAGGATAGAATCAAAGAGGACAGGAAAATTTTTAATTGGGGAAAGGCAAATTATGAGGATATAAGGCTAGAACTTGCGGGTGTGAACAAGTGAGGTGGAAAATCTAGTCAGGTGGAAGAAGGCAGCATACATGAGGTTTAGGAAGCAAGGATCAGATGGGTCTATTGAGGAATATAGGGAAGCAAGAAAGGAGCTTAAGAAGGGGCTGAGAAGAGCAAGAAGGGGGCATGAGAAGGCCTTGGCGAGTAGGGTTAAGGAAAACCCCAAGGCATTCTCCAATTATGTGAAGAAAAAAAGGTTGACAGGAGTGAAGGTAGGACCGATTAGAGATAAAGGTGGGAAGATGTGCCTGGAGGCTGTGGAAGTGAGCGAGGTCCTCAATGAATACTTCTCTTCGGTATTCACCAATGAGAGGGAACTTGATGATGGTGAGGACAATATGAGTGACGTTGATGTTCTGGGCATGTTGATATTAAGGGAGAGGAGGTGTTGGAGTTGTTAAAATACATTAGGACAGATAAGTCCCAGGGGCCTGACGGAATATTCCCCAGGCTGCTCCACAAGGCGAGAGAAGAGATTGCTGAGCCTCTGGCTAGGATCTTTATGTCCTCGTTGTCCACGGGAATGGTACCAGAGGATTGGAGGGAAGCGAATGTTGTTCCCTTGTTCAAAACAGGTAGTAGGGATAGTCCGGGTAATTATAGACCAGTGAGCCTTACATCTGTGGTGGGAAAGCTGTTGGAAAAGACTCTTAGAGATAGGATCTGTAGGCATTTAGAGAATCATGGTCTGATCAGGGACAGTCAGCATGGCTTTGTGAAGGGCAGATCATGTCTAACAAGCCTGATAGAGTTCTTTGAGGAGGTGACCAGGTATATAGATGAGGGTAGTGCAGTGGATGTGATCTATATGGATTTTAGTAAGGCATTTGACAAGGTTCCACACGGTAGGCTTATTCAGAAAGTTAGAAGGCATGGGATTCAGGGAAATTTGGCCAGGTGGATTCAGAATTGGCTTGCCTGCAGAAGGCAGAGGGTGGTGGTGGAGGGAGTACATTCAGATTGGAGGATTGTGACTAGTGGTGTCCCACAAGGATCTGTTCTGGGACCTCTACTTTTCGTGATTTTTATTAACAACCTGGATGCGGGGGTAGAAGGGTGGGTTGGCAAGTTTGCAGACGACACAAAGGTTGGTGATGTTGTAGATAGTGTAGAGGATTGTCAAAGATTGCAGAGAGACATTGATAGGATGCAGAAGTGGGCTGAGAAGTGGCAGATGAAGTTCAACCCGGAGAAGTGTGAGGTGGTACACTTTGGAAGGATAAACTCCAAGGCAGAGTACAAAGTAAACGGCAGGATACTTGGTAGTGTGGAGGAGCAGAGGGATCTCAGGGTACATGTCCACAGATCCCTGAAAGTTGCCTCACAGGTGGATAGGGTAGTTAACAAAGCTTATGGGGTGTTAGCTTTAATAAGTTGAGGGATAGAGTTTAAGAGTCGCGATGTAATGATGCAGCTCTATAAAACTCTGGTTAGGCCACACTTGGAGTACTGTGTCCAGTTCTGGTCACCTCGCTATAGGAAGGATGTGGAAGCATTGGAAAGGGTACAGAGGAGATTTACCAGGATGCTGCCTGGTTTAGAAAGTATGCATTATGATCAGAGATTAAGGGAGCTAGGGCTTTACTCTTTGGAGAGAAGGAGGATGAGAGGAGACATAATAGAGGTGTACAAGATAATAAGAGGAATAGATAGAGTGGATAGCCAGCGCCTCTTCCCCAGGGCACCACTGCTCAATACAAGAGGACATGGCTTTAAGGTAAGGGGTGGGAAGTTCAAGGGGGATATTAGAGGAAGGTTTTTTACTCAGAGAGTGGTTGATGCGTGGAATGCACTGCCTGAGTCAATGGTGGAGGCAGATACACTAGTGAAGTTTAAGAGACTACTAGACAGGTATATGGAGGAATCTAAGGTGGGGGCTTATATGGGAGGCAGGGTTTGAGGGTCGGCACAACATTGTGGGCCGAAGGGCCTGTACTGTGCTGTACCATTCTATGTTCTATGTTCTAGACTCCCCCACCATGGGAAACATCCTTTCCACATCTACTCTGTCTAGGCTTTTCAACATTCGAAAGGTTTCAATGAGATCCCCCCTCATCTTTATAAATTCTAGCGAGTACCGACCCAGAGTCATCAAATATTCTTCATATGATAAACCTTTCATTCCTGGAATCATCCTTGTGAACCTCCTCTGGACCCTCTCTAATGCCAACACATCTTTTCTTAGATGAGGAGCTCCAACTTGATCACAATACACACTGGTGAGGCCTCACCAGTGCCTAATAAAACCTCAGCATCACATCCCTCCTCTTGTACTCAAAGGTTCAAAGGTACAATTTAAAGTCAGAGAAATGTTTACAATATACATCCCTGAAATGCTTTTCCTTCACAAACATCCACGAAAATAGAGAAGTGCCCCAAAGAATGAGCGACAGTTAAACATGAGACCCCAAAGTCCCTCCAACTCCCCCCCCCGCGCTTAAGCAGCAGCGAGCAACAATTCCTCCTCAAACCCCCGCAGCAAAAAAAAACACACCTGCTATTGAGCACGTGTGAGCTAGACGATAGCAATGACACAGAGCTTGCAGTTACCCCAAAGACTATCGCATTTCAGCTGGCATTCAACAAACAACACTCATAAGGGAGAGGGAGGTGTCCCCCATTTTCACAGCGAGCAAGAGACATAACATCAACCTGTTGGTCTATGATGTTAAAAAGTCTGTTTCATCGCCTTTTATGAGCTCTGTGCCTGAAGATCGCAAAGATCTCGGGTCTTCAGGCCCACAGCGAAAGATTTTCCGGCCTCCCTGACAACACACGAGTCTCCTGCCGTGACACCAACCCTCGATCCGTCCATCTCCCGATCCCCGAGATCTTAGGCTTTCAAATTCGAGCCAGACTCTCAGGCTGAACCCGTCGTTAAACCTCGCTTTCATCCCTCCACGGGTGGAGCTTTCTAACATTACACCTTTGGCTTTAATTAACCTGAGTTACATGTAGATGTGACAAATAAAGCTAATCTAATCTTTATATTTTCAAGTTCTTCTGTGTGTGTGTGTGGCACAAATAAAGGCAAAATGTATATCCATCCCAAGGTAGATACACACACAAAATGCAATTCTGGAGAAAAATAAACTATCAAGGATTCAGGCTGAGACTCTTCATCAGGACTGGAAAGAAAGAGGGTGAAAGCCAGAAATGGTCACATTTCTCTCTGTAGACGCTGCCTGACCTGTTCAGATCCTCCAGCATTTTGTGAGTTCCAGCATCTCCTGTGCCCCAAAGGTGGATAGTAGTTTCAGGAAGAGGAGCCTGATGGTTCTCAAAAAGAAGTCACCACTTGCCTTCCTAAATAAATCATCAGAAATTCTCTTTTGCCTTTGAAATGTTAAGTGTATGCCAGGATTTTCAGATATCTATGAGGGGAACCCAGATTGGTTTGTCTTTCATATGCCACTCAGCTATTGCATAGAAACAGGCTAGCAAATGATTGTTCTTCAATCCCTCTGAATTCAAAAGATAAAATTAATTAGTGACTTCTCCTCCATCTTGTGGAAAGTGTAGTTTTGATCTGGGACATTCTGCACAAATAAAAAGCTGTCACTCACTTCAAAGGAAACCATGAATATTCTTGAATATATTCTGCTTTACGATATGGGTATCAGTGGAAAGGCCAACTGTGATTGCCATTCTTTATTTCAGGACAACGTTCAGCAGGCATACAGGTCCCAATGATAACCTTCATTTAGAAACAGGAAATATTGAACAGAAAAATGAGGGGGGGGGAATCTTATTGAAACCTCGTGAATATTGAAAGGCTGAGATAGAGTGGGAATGGAGAGGATATTTCCGAGAGTGGAGGCATCTAGGACCAGGGAACACAGCCTAAGAATACGAGGACGTCCATTTAGGATGGAGATGAGTAGGAATTTCGTTAGCCAAAGGGTGGTGAATCCAGGAATTCATTGCCAGACAGCTGTGGAACTTAAGTCAGTTGGTATATTCAAAGATTGATGGATTCTTGATTAGTCAGAGTATCAAGGGTTAAGGGGAGAAGGCAGGAGAATGGGGTTGCGAGGGATTATAAATTGGTCATGATGAAATAGCGGAGCAGACTCAAATAGCTGATGGCCTAAGTCTACTGCTATATCTTTTGGTCAAAGTTCACAGAATATAAAATTATGGGAAACACAACAGGAGACATAAACCTTTTGTTCCAAACTGGAAATGCCTAATATTAAAGAGCATGGTTTTGGATAGATAGATCTTTTATTCCAAACTGGAAATGCTAAACACTAAAAAGCATGGTTTTAAGATGAGAGAAGGAAAATTGGAGGGAGACGTGTGCGGCATTTTTATACAGAAATTGGTGGGTCCCGGTACATGCTGCCAGGAGAAGTGGTGGAAGTGGTTATGATGGCAGCAATTAAGAGACATTTAGACAGACACTTGAACTGATGGGGAATGGATGGATATGGATCCTGTGCAGGCAGATAGATTTGCTTTAAATTGGCATCATGCTTGGCTTGGACATCATGGACTGGAGGGGATGTTCCTGTGGTCAGTGGTTCAAATGCGGTACCATTCTGTGTTCTAGCAGAGGTAGCAACAGGTCCACTGGATAGAGAAATATCTCCTTCCCTCTTCCTATTCCAAGTAGCCTCAATATCAGCTGATGACATGTACAGTTGCAAGTTCTTTGATTGGTTGTGTCATGGTTTAGTATGTAATTTGAATGTGCAGGATGTTCTGAACTCTGCCCAATAAATCTCAGGCACTTCCCTCACCACCATTAGTAACATCTACAGGAAAAGCTGCTAAAGAAAGCAACATCTATCATCGAAGATCTCCACCAGCTGGGCCACACCATCTTCTTGCTGTTACCATCGAGCAGGAGGTACAGAGGCCTGAAGTCCCACATTACCAGGAGCAAGAACAGCTACTTCCCTTCAACCATTCAGTTCTCCAGCCAACCAGCAAAACCCTAATCACTGCAGTTTACCAAAACTATGACCATTTTGATCACTTTGCACTTACATGGAATTTTTCATTCTAATTGCATTTTTTTTTCATGTAAGATTATGTGTAATTTATGTTTATTTCGTGTTTTTCTCTTGAATCTGCTACTTATGTGATGCCAAATGTCTATGATGTTGTTTCATTGCACATATTCTTGTGCATGCGATATTAAAATCATCCTTGACTTTTAAAACTCCCTGTTTAAGAGTCTGTGCTTATTCACAAATCTTTATTGCTTAAGAGAGCTGTTGTTTCATTTTTCCTTTCTGTAATATAATTCAAACTAAGAACGTTTTCAGCCTAGACACATTGCTGTTTTTACTGTCTTGAATACTGAGGTTCAATCTCCATGACGGATGATGGTGAAAGAAGAGTGATCATTATCCCTACAGAATACTCACCTCGCTCCCAATTGTAATTACATTGAAAGTTGTATCAAGACTGGCCCAGGTTTCACAACCACCATTATTTATGAAAATGTCAGAAGGCCATTCAGGGTCATAGTGATTGCCCTTCAGTTTGCCAACAATACATGTGATGTAATGCAACTTTAACTGTTCTGTGCAGGGAGGCTGCAAATTAGTCCGTACGCGGAGTCTGGCAGAGAGTATATGTTAGTGCAGTTGCAGAGTATTGAACTGAAATAGCAAGAAGTGTATGCAGAGGATAGAGGAAGAACACGTGAAAACAGGAGCAGGAGTCGGCTACCTGCCCCCCAAGCCTACCCCATCATTTTATATGATTCTGGCTGGTTGACGCAATCCTCAATTACCCATTCTTTCTGAAATGTTTCTAACCCCTATTTAAAACTTCTAACCTCTGAGAAATAACATCTCCTCAGTTTTAAATAACTGCCCCTTATCACTGTCCACTCATCCAAAATGTTTCTTTAGTGGAAGCATGTCAGCATCTACCCATCCATACGCTGTTTCGATCTTGCATTCTTCAGTGAGACACGACGCAGATGGCAGTCAGCTTTGCAAGCACCTTCTCTCTGTACACTGCCAAATGCTGATCTCCTGGTGTCCGCTCATTTAATTCTACTTCCCATTGCCATTCTGATATGCCCGTCCATGGCCTCCCCCACTGCCATAACGAGGCCAAACTCAGGTTGGAAGAGTAACACTCATATTCCGTCTAGTTAGCCTCCAACCTGATGGCATGAACATCAATTTCTCCAGTTTCCTCTAATTGTTCCTGCCTTTCTCCTTTTCTATTTTAACATTCCCCATTCAAGTTATGCCATCACCACTGCCTTCTCCTTAGCTGCCTATCACCACACCCCAGTTCCCTCCTCCACCTTTGCTTTTTCTGATGGTCCACAATTCCCTCTAATTAGAATCCTTCTCCTTCATCCCTTTACACTTCACTATCAGCTTCTACTTCAAGCCCCCACCCCCACCCACACAGCTAGTCTCACCTGTCACCTCCCAGCATCTTACTTAAATCTCCCCTCCCCCACCCACCATCCCCCTCTCTCAGGTCACACTATCACCTGACAGTTTACACACCTTCCCCTCCCCTCCCCTCCCATCCCCCACCCACCTTCCCCCTCACCTGGTTTTACTATCACCTGACAGTTTATACACCTTACCCTCACCTCCCCTCCCCAACCCAACCCACCTTCCACTCACCTGGTCTCACTATCACCTGGCAGTTTATAAACCTTCCCCTCCTCCCCCACCCACCTTCCCCCTCACCTGGTCTCAGTATCACCTGACAGTTTAAACACCTTCACCTCCCCTCCCCTCCCCCACTCACCTTCCCCCTCACCTGGTCTCACTATTACCTGACAGTTTATACACCTTCCACTCCTCTCCCACACCCACCCACCTTCCCCATCACCTGGTCTCACTATCACCTGGCAGTTTATACACCTTCCCCTCCCCTCCCCTCCCCTCCCCCACCAACTTTCCCCCTCACCTGGTCTGACTATCACCTGACAGTTTATACACCCTGCCCTCCCCTCCCCACCCACCATCCCCCTCTCCAGGTCTCACTATCACCTGACAGTTTATACAACTTCCCCTCCCCTCCCCCACCCACCTTCCCTCTCACCTGGTCTCACTATCACCTGACAGTTTATACACCTTCCCCTCCCCTCACCTGGTCTCACTATCACCTGACAGTTTATACACCTTCCCCTCCCCTCACCCACCCACCTTCCCCTCACCTGGTTTGACTATCACCTGACAGTTTATACACCTTCCCCTCACCTGGTCTCACTATCACCTGGCAGCTTCCCCACCTTCTTATTCTGGCTTCTGACCCCTTTCTGATGAAAGGTCACGGTGCGAAATTTTGACTGCTCATTCCCTTGCATAGATACTGTCTAATTTGATGAGTTTCTAAAGCATTTCTGAGCAGTACAAAACTTCTGACTGCAAATTAAAGGGCAAAGATTTAGATTAAAAAGGAAAAGGTTTAAAGTCAAAGTAAATTTATTATCAAAGCACACACATGTCACCATATACAACCCCGAGATTCATTTTCTTACGGACATTTACCAGAAAAATAAAGATATATATTAGAATTTGTGAAAACTATACATAAATAAAGACTGTCAAACAACCAATGTGCGAAATTGTTCAATGAAAAACAATAAACAATACTGAGTTTATGAGTTGTGTAGTCCTTGAAAGTGAGTCCATGGGTTGTGAAATCGGTTCAGAGTTGGGGTGAGTGAAGTTATCCACACTGGGACAGGGACCTAATGGCTGTACGGTCATAACTGTTCCTGAGCCTGGTGGTGTGGGAACTAAGGCTGCAGTACTTCCTGCCCATAGTAGCAGTGAGAAGACAGCGTGGTCTGGAGGGTGAGGGTCCTTGATGATGGATGCTTCTTTCTTGTGGCAGTGCTCCATGTAGATGTGTTCGATGGCAGGGAGATCTTTGCCTGTGATGAACTGGGCTGCATCCACCACTTTCTGTTTACTTTCTGGATCTTGGACGTTATTTTGTCCATATCCTTACCACGATGTAAGGATACCCTCCGCTGTGCATCAGAGTTCTAGATGGCATGCTGAACCAAAGGAAACTGAGGCACTGTTCTTTGTGATGGCACTTCCATGCTGGTTCCAGTTCGGATCTGCTGATCACATGGCACTCTACCGAGTGGACCTCTTTAGCCAGAGGGTGGTGGATCAACACACACAAAATGCTGGTGGAACGCAGCAGGCCAGACAGCATCCATAGGAAGAAGCACAGTCGACACAGTCCACAGTCACCACAGTCGGGTGGTGAATCTGTGGTATTCATTGCCACGGACGGCTGTGGAGGCCAAGTCATTGGGTGTATTTAAAGCGCAGGTCCATAGATTCGGATTAGTAGGGATGTCAGTGGTTGTAAGTCAACAGGTTTCATGTACTGATGGATAGGCGTCATAGTCCAAATAGCTGCACGACTACTAAAACAGACATTGCAGGTAGAATCATGGTCCTAGTACAGCAAAGAAACAGGTCCTCCATATCCCCAAATCCATACACTTATCCAAGCTTCTCTTAAATATTGCAATTGAAGCTGTATCTACCCACTTGTGCCAGCATCTCATTCCTCACTTGCACCACTCTCTGTGAAGAAATTCCCCCTCAGATTCCCCTTAAGTGCTTTACCTTTCGCCCTAACCTATGACCCAAGTCTCACCCAGTCTGAGGGGAAAAAGCCTGAATGTATTCCCCGTATCAATACCCCTCATTATTTTGTATTCTCTATCTCTATTAAATCTTGCCTCCGTTTCCTACGCTGCAGGGAAGGAAGTTCTAACTGTTCAGTCTCTCCTATACCTCAGGTCTTCAGGTCCCAGCAACAGCCTCGTAATTTTTCTCTGCTCCCTTTCAAGCTTATTGATAACTTCCCCTCATGTCATGTGCTTAATTGCTAAATTCCCAGTGAAGTAAATTGTTGTTGAGATATTGAATGAATTACAAATTGACAGAAGGACTCCTAGAAAAGCTAGCTATAATTTAAGTGGATACACAAGCTGGTTCAGGTGGGATGTGTCCGAGGTTGTAGGAAGCAAATTGCATGGATATTTGTTATAAGCTTCCATTTTCATGGATACAGGTGTGCTGTCTGAAATCCGAGAACCCATGTTACATTGTTCAAGAACGGTGTTGGATATAGATACGAAGCACCGAAGACCAGTTGGTTTAAAATCAGAGGTGGGGAAGAATCAGGTGCGATAGTCAATGGAGAATGTACTGTGGCAGCTGTGGGACTTAAAATCAGTTAGTTGGGTTGAAAAAAGATGAAAGGTTGTTCACGTACATCAAAACATACAGTGAAGTGTGTTGTTTTATGTCAACAACCAGCACAGTCTGAGGATGTTTCAGGGGTGGGGGACATGCTCTGAGTGCCAGCATGGCATTTCAACAACATACTAACCCTAAGCCATATGCCTTTGGAATGTGGGAAGGCACGACAGCACCCAGAGGAAACCCCCACAGTCATGGGAAAATGGACAAACTCCTCACAGACACCATTGGGAATTGAACCCTGATCTTCTGGGTCGACATAATGAGGTAGGCTATCTGTTCTACTACTGTGTTGCCTCTGTAAATAAAGAACAGCTAGTCTTCGCAATGACCACATAAACAGCTGTATTGTTGTAAAGTCCTACTTGGTCCACAAACGTCCTTCGGAGAAGGAAATCTGACATCCTTACTCAGGCTTGCTGAGATGCGCCCTAGACCTAACCCCATATGGTTGATTTTGGAATTGGAATCAGGCTTATTATCACTGACATATGTCAGAAAATATGTTGTTTTGCAGCAACAGTTCAGTACAATATATAAATACACTATAAATGATAAGAAGTACAGTATATACAAAATAAATAAATAAATAAATCTAAAATATAGTGAGGTAATGCTCATGGGTCATCATCATTTTAGAAATCTGATGGCAGAGGGGAAAAAGCTGTTTCTAAATCATCAGGTGTGTGTCTACAGGTTCCTGTACCTCCTCTCTGAGGGCATGTCCTGGTTGATGGGGGTCCTTAATGATGGATACTGCCTTTGAGAAGTATCGTCTTTTGAAGATGTTCTGAATGTTTGGGAGGCTAGTACCCATGATGGAACTGGTTGAGTTTACAACCCAATGGAGTTACAATCCAATCTTGTACAGTGTCCCTTCCATATCAGATGGTAATGCAATCAGTAAGAATGCTCTCCATGGTCTTGCTTGAAGTGGACTTAACTTGAAAAGTCTTAGCAAACCATTCATTTGTAGGTGATTCCCTACCACTTTCCCAAGTGCAGTTAGGAAGAGGCAATAAATGCTGGTTTTACTAGCAATCCTCAGGTCCTAAAAAAAATTAATATACTGTTCTAAATTGTCGCTTGGACAAATGTGGATTGATTAGAGAACTAGCATGGATTGATGGGTTGAATGGTCTCTTTTCGGGCTTTAGCTATGCTTTGATTCTTCTGTTTTGAAAAGCAAATGAGATCTTTCTGAGGCTTGGCCAACATTCATTCTTCATCTGATATCTCTAATATTACCTTTTAATATTACCTTCTACACAAGCTGGTTCAGGTGGGTTATCTAACTATCTAACCCATAGGACCTTAGGAATTCCTAAGCTTGTGGAAGGAGCTACATTAAGACAGAGCTTGCTTGCTTAATTTTTTAGTTACCTGCAGCATCTTACTTTTGCTGGGTGAATATACCTAGACTTACAAGACCCATAAGGGGTACTGTGGGAGCAGAATTAGGCCATCTGGCCCATTGAGTCTGCTCTACCATTCAATCATGATGGTAGATGGAGAAAGATATCATGGCCTTGATACTGCCTGAACCAGAGGGCCTGAGTTATAGGGAGATGAGGGCCTTCTGTATCCCTGGAGCACATGAGAATGAGGAGTAACCTCATGATAGCATGAGGGATATGACTAAGGTAGGCAGTCATAGTCTTTTCCCTCATGGCGGTGAGTCCGAAACTAGAAGATATTGATACAAGATAAGAGGAAAGAGATGTAAAAGAGACCTGAGAGGGTACCTCTTTGCACAGAGGGTAATGAGTAGCTGGAATGAGGTGCCAGAGGAAGTGGTCGAGGCAGGTACAACTGCAACATTTAAGGGGCATTTGGATTGGAGGAATGGAGGGAAGAGGCTTGGAGGGTTATGGGCCTAAACTGGGCATCTAGGACCAGCAAGGAGGGTGCTGTGGTCAGTTTGAACCAGTCTGTCATGTGCTGTGCGGCACTGTGGGAGATCCTTGAACCAGTTTGAACCAGTTTGAATCAGTTTGAACCAATCTGTCATGTGCTGTGCGGCACTGTGGGAGATCTTTGATGAGAGACGCTGACTTCTTGAGACAACGCATCATGTAAGGACTTCCGGTGGCATGAAGGGATTTACTCATGATGTACCAGGCAGAGTCCACAACTCCACAACTCTCTGCAGCTTTCTACACCCCTGTGCAATGGTTGACCATGATGCAACCACCAGGACCTTTCTACAATACATCCGTCGCAGTTTCAACAATACATCCGTCACAGTTTCAACAATACATCCGTCGCAGTTTCAACAATACATCCGTCGCAGGTTCTACAATACATCCGTCGCAGGTTCTACAATACATCCGTCGCAGTTTCAACAATACATCCGTCGCAGGTTCTACAATACATCCGTCGCAGGTTCTACAATACATCCGTCGCAGTTTCAACAATACATCCGTCGCAGGTTCTACAATACATCCGTCGCAGGTTCTACAATACATCCGTCGCAGTTTCTACAATACATCCGTCGCAGTTTCAACAATACATCCGTCGCAGGTTCTACAATACATCCGTCGCAGGTTCTACAATACATCCGTCGCAGTTTCAACAATACATCCGTCGCAGGTTCTACAATACATCCGTCGCAGTTTCTACAATACATCCGTCGCAGGTTCTACAATACATCCGTCGCAGGTTCTACAATACATCCGTCGCAGTTTCAACAATACATCCGTCGCAGGTTCTACAATACATCCGTCGCAGTTTCTACAATACATCCGTCGCAGGTTCTACAATACATCCGTCGCAGTTTCAACAATACTTCCGTCACAGTTTCTACAATACATCCGTCGCAGGTTCTACAATACATCCATCACAGGTTCTACAATACATCCGTCGCAGTTTGTTCAGTGACAAGCTGAGACTCGTTAACCTTCACGGGAAGTACAGATGCTCACACATCCTCTTCTTCACCCTACACCCTAATGATTTAATGACTCCAGAAGTATTTCCATATTAGAAACATAGAAACATAGAAAATAGGTGCAGGAGTAGGCCATTCAGCCCTTCGAGCCTGCACCGCCATTTATTATGATCATGCCTGATCATCCAACTCAGAACCCCGCCCCAGCCTTCCCTCCATACCCCCTGACCCCCGTAGCCACAAGGGCCATATCTAACTCCCTCTTAAATATAGCCAATGAACTGGCCTCAACTGTTTCCTGTGGCAGAGAATTCCACAGATTCACCACTCTCTGTGTGAAGAAGATTTTCCTAATCTCGGTCCTAAAAGGCTTCCCCTCTATCCTCAAACTGTGGCCCCTCGTTCTGGCCTTCCTCAACATCGGGAACAATCTTCCTGCATCTAGCCTGTCCAATCCCTTTAGGATTTTATACATTTCAATCAGATCCCCCCTCAATCTTCTAAATTCCAACGAGTACAAGCCTAGTTCATCCAGTCTTTCTTCATATGAAAGTCCTGCCATCCCAGGAATCAATCTGGTGAACCTTCTTTGTACTCCCTCTATGGCAAGGATGTCTTTCCTCAGATTAGGGGACCAAAACTGCACACAATACTCCAGGTGTGGTCTCACCAAGGCCTTGTACAACTGCAGTAGTACCTCCCTGCTCCTGTACTCGAATCCTCTCGCTATAAATGCCAGCATACCATTCACCTTTTTCACCGCCTGCTGTACCTGCATGCCCACTTTCAATGACTGGTGTATAATGACACCCAGGTCTCATTGCACCTCCCCTTTTCCTAATCGGCCACCATTCAGATAATAATCTGTTTTCCTATTTTTGCACCCAAAGTGGATAACTTCACATTTATCCACATTAAATTGCATCCGCCATGAATTTGCCCACTCACCCAACCTATCCAAGTCACCCTGCATCCTCTTAGCATCCTCCTCACAGCTAACACTGCCACCCAGCTTCATGTCATCCGCAAACTTGGAGATGCTGCATTTAATTCCCTCATCCAAGTCATTAATATATATTGTAAACAACTGGGGTCCCAGCACTGAGCCTTGCGGTACCCCACTAGTCACCGCCTGCCATTCTGAAAAGGTCCCGTTTATTCCCACTTTTTGCTTCCTGTCTGCTAACCAATTCTCTATCCACATCAATACCTTACCCCCAATACCGTGTGCTTTAAGTTTGCACACTAATCTCCTGCATTGAGCAAGGTATGATAGTTTAAGGTTATGTTACTGGATTGGTATTCTGCACTAATCCTCAAATTACCAGTTCAGACCCACAGCACACCAGCTGGAGAGTTTATGTATTTAAATTAATCTGGAAATGAAAGCTTATGTCAGTAATCGAATCTGCTGTAAAGCCCATCCGGCAGGTTCATATAAGACTCTAAACCTACAATGAAGTGGTTGATTCTAAAATAGGCCAGCAAGCTGTTCTGTGGCTATAAATGTGATGGCAACATCTGTGAATGAATCATTTTGGCTCCATTGTACCAGCCGATGAATATGTAATTTTTCTAATATATCTTTTCTTTCTCACCATGCAGCAAGGTTAGCATTAATTATCCAATAAACGAGTAACAGGATGTCACGATAGCGTAGCATTTAACAATGCGGTTGCATCTCAGGGAATTCCAGAGTTCAGAGGTCAAATCCTGCACTGTCTGAACAGAGTCTGTACGTGAAGAGCATGAGGGTTTCCTCTGGGTGCCCTGGTTTCTTCCCACAGTACAAAGATGCACCAGTTAGTAGGTTAATTGGTCATGGTAAATTGTCCAGTGATATGGCTAGGGTGAAATGGGTGGGTTATTGGGTGGTGTAGCATTTAAGCCGGCAGGGCCTGCGGCCTGTATCTCTGAATAAATAAATAAGCCTAGGCATTGGTGACCAGCATTCTGGAAAATGGACGCCCCAGTCCCATGACTTCCTGCCTTAGCAGCATCCACGTCAAGGAGAGTTTTAGCCAGTCCTGCCATCCTCCTGTCTCTCCTGCCTTAACCTCACAACAAAGAGGTTTAACAAGCAACACAGCAAGCATAAGTGAATCTGTCTTTGTCTATACGAAGGATGACTACAAACCAGCTGCTTCAGGGGATAACCTTACTTTCCCAAGGGTGATGGGTAATGGGTTCCATCAAGACAGCTCGAACAGCCGGGTGACACCATTCCCCTTCTGTAGCCCCGACAACGCCTCCCAAACAACCCTGAGCAAGCAAGCAGTTGCTTTCCTTCAATTACAGGAATGCTCAGGAAATGTCTTGAAATTACTGTCCCACGACTCGAGCCCACAAGATCAGTGTCAGCCAGTGATCTTGCTCGTGCACATGGTTAACAAGACTAGCATTCTTGTTCAGCTCAGCTGAAACAGAGGCCTCCAATCTACAATTTGATCTGATTGATCCAGAATCCAATGCTGAGATCTGTCTACGAGTTGCACGCCATGCTAATAACATCTAGCAACTGGTTCAACCCCAAACACTTGGAGAGGTTCGCAAGTTAGTGATCACAGTCACGTGCTACAACATGGTTCATGCACATTGCTAAATCATCCACATGGAAGAGATAAAGGATGTAAGGGATGGCATATCTGCAATGGTTCCTGATTGACCTCAGGACAAGCCAAGACCATCATCATCCACACTCTACAATATGATGTCTTTAGGAAGAAAATGAAGAGTATAAATGGAAAAACAGACTGTTGAAAGATGATTGAAACATGAACTCTGGTTACAAATCTGTAAAAATGAAGACAATATTCTTAGTTGTTAAGATTCTAGATATGTTTTGGATTCTCTTTAATATATTTGATATGATCTAATTGGCGTATTTTGAAGTTTGGGTTGGGATATCCTCTTCCCAGTTTTATATTTTTAGCATTCGCCTTTGCAGAAAGTTGAAACAACTTTGATGGGTGTATCGTGCAAGTCTTTCCCCAGCCTCATTTTACTACGTGTGCAATCTGAACCAAAACTAAAGGCAGCTAGAGGAGGTGTGTTCTCTACACCTGCTGATAAAATGTGCCTTATGCAGAGGATGTGATTTGCTACTTTTTGCCAGTCGGTTAAGTTGCTTTCTGTCAGTTTATTGTAAACCTGATTTTCTGAAATGTTGTCAGATGTATAATGCCTCTTGTCCACGATCCTCAGTGTAGAGGATGAGCTATCCAAACCATTATATTATCAGTATTTTTTTTAAGTACATGGATTTTCAATGACTGTTATAACCAGAGGGTGGTCATCCCTCTTGAAGGACAGAATTTTATTCCTGCATTCAAATCTGGATGGTATTATTGGTTTGAAGCACTTGATTGTGCTATTCAATTGATCAGGAGCATTGACCCCAATCCGATGTAATCAGTTTTATGGGGAAAGCTCTGAGTCCAGTCGGTGGCATCTTTAACAGATACCAGGCAGAAAGTGTTATGTCTTTGCTGATTTGGCTTGTTATTTTATTTCTAATTACAAGGTCTCACTACTTGTAAGTTCACAGCTGTTGTCGATTACTTATTATTGTGCTGTTAAACAATTAACCTTCATCATCAGGTCAGCCATTTTTTCATTGTTTGCATATTTCATTGAGTCGCTATTAGTTAGAAGCACTTTGTTAGAAGTTGAAGGAATTCTAATCAATATTTGAATCTCTCTTTTGTGAAGTACTGTTTCTTCACTCAGCTCCTTGTGTACTGCCACGTGTTGGTGAACAATAAAACTGCCTTCAAATTACAACTATGCCGGGACTGGAGTTTACCTGTCTGCCTAGCTTGAGAAAATGGGAAAAGCTCTTGAGCAAGCCAGGATACACAGTCTCAGAATAGAAGGGCATCACTTTGGAGTCACTTTGGAGCATCCGAGATGCTGAGAATATTGTGGATAGCACTTTTAGTGAGTTGATCACACCACAGTTTAAGGATCTAAGGAAAGATAGGGAACAGGTGACCAACAGGAAGAGTAGTAGCAGGAAGGTAGTACAGGAGTCTCCTGTGGTCATCTCCCTCCAAAACAGATATATCGCTTTGGAGTCTGTTGGGGGAGATGGCTCATCAGGTGAAGGCAACAGTAGGCAGGATCAGGGCACCGTGGGTGGCTCTGCTGTGCATGAGGGCAAGAAAAAGAGTGGCGGAGCTGTTGTGGTAGGGGATTCCATGGTAAGGGGAATAGAGAGGAGCTTCTGTGGCCGCAAACGGGACTCCCGTATGGTGTGTTGCCTCCCGGGTGCAAGGGTCAGAGATGTCTCGGAGAGGCTGCAGGGCATTCTGAAAGGGGAGGGTGAGCAGCCAGCTGTCGTGGTGCATGTAGGTACTAACAGTATAGGAAGAAAGTGGGATGAGGTCCTACAAGCTGAATTTAGGGAGCTAGGAGATAAGTTAAAGAGTAGGACCTCAAAGGTAATCATTTCCAGATTATTACCAGTGACACGTACTAGCGAGAGTTGGAATAGCAGGATAGCGAGAATGAATATGTGGCTTGAGCGGTAGTACAGGAGGGAGGGTTTCAGATTCTTCGGGCATCGGAACCACTTCTGGGGGAGGTAGGACCAGTACCGTCCGGATGGTCTACATCTGGGCAGGGCCGGGATCAATGTCCTTGGGAGATTGTTTGTTAGTGTTGTTGGAGAGGCTTTAAACTAATATGGCCGGGGGATGGGGAACCACACAGAAAAGAAGAGGGAAGTGATGCAGAGACCAAAGCTAGAGTTAGTGAAGAAAAAAGTAAGAGTAGAGTGCATAAAAGTAAAAAGCAAAAATTGCATAGGTCACTAGATTCTAAAAGGACAATGAGTATAAGGGCACTTCACCTAAATGCCCATAGTATTAGAAACAAGGTTAATGAACTTGTGGCACAGATCAGTACCGAGGTATATGATTTAGTGGCCATTACAGAAACCTGGTTGCAAGGTTGAGATGACTGGGAATTAAATATCCAAGGGTAAACACGAGGAAATCTGCAGATGCTGGAATTTCAAGCAACGCACATAAAAGTTGCTGGTGAACGCAGCAGGCCAGGCAGCATCTCTAGGAAGAGGTACAGTCGACGTTTCGGGCCGAGACCCTTCGTCAGGACTAACTGAAAGAAGAGCTAGTAAGAGATTTGAAAGTGGGAGGGGGAGCGGGAGATCCAAAATGATAGGAGAAGACAGGAGGGGGAGGGATGGAGCTAAGAGCTGGACAGGTAATTGGCAAAAGGGATATGAGAGGATTATAGGACAGGAGGCCCAGGGAGAAAGAAAGGGGGAGGGAGGAAGCCCAGAGGATGGGCAAGGGATATAGTGAGAGGGACAGAGGGCAAAAAAGGAGAGAGAGAGAGAAAAGGAATGTGTGTATATAAATAAATAAATAACGGATGGGGTACGAGGGGGAGGTGGGGCATTAGCTGAAGTTTGAGAAGTCAATGTTCATGCCATCAGGTTGGAGACTACCCAGACGGAATATAAGGTGTTGTTCCTCCAACCTGAGTGTGGCTTCATCTTTGCAGTAGAGGAGGCCGTGGATAGACATGTCAGAATGGGAATGGGACGCGGAATTAAAATATGGCCACTGGGATATCAGAATGGGAATAGGATATGGAATTAAAATGTGTGGCCACTGGGATTCCAGAATGGGAATGGGACACGGAATTTATCAGAATGGGAATGGGACGTGGAATTATTCCAGGTCCCATTCCCATTCTGATTTGTCTATCCACGGCCTCCTCTACTGTAAAGATGAAGCCACACTCAGGTTGGAGGAACAACACCTTATATTCAGTCTGGGTAGTCTCCAACCTGATGGCATGAACATTGACTTCTCGAACTTCTGCTAATGCCCCACCTCCACCTCGTACCCCATCCGTTATTTATTTATTTATATACACACATTCCTTTTCTCTCTCTCCCTCCTTTTTCTCCCTCTGTCCCTCTGACTATACCCCTTGCCCATCCTCTGGGTTCCCCCCCTTTTCCTTCTCCCTAGGCCTCCTGTCCCATGATCCTCTCATATCTCTTTTGCCAATCACCTGTCCAGCTCTTGGCTCCATCCCTCCCCCTCCTGTCTTCTCCTATCATTTCGGATCTCCCCCTCCCCCTCCCACTTTCAAATTTCTTACTAACTCTTCCTTCAGTTAGTCCTGACGAAGGGTCTCAGCCTGAAACGTCGACCGTACCTCTTCCTAGAGATGCTGCCTGGCCTGCTGCATTCAAACATCCAAGGGTATCAGGTAATACGGAAAGGTAGGCAGGAAGGCAGAGGAGGTGGAGTGGCGCTCTTACTTAGGGATGAGATCAGGGCAATTGTGAGAGACCATATAAGATCTACGGAGCAGAATATTGAGTCCATCTGGGTAGAGATTAAGAATAATAAAGGGGAAAAATCACTGGTGGGTGTTGTCTATAAGCCACCTAATAAAAATATTGCAGTGGCAGAGGCGATTAACCAAGAAATAACTGAGGTTTGTAAGAACGGAACAGCAGTTGTCATGGAGGATTTTAACTTCCACATAGATTGGGTGAATCAGGTTGGTCAAGGAAGTCTTGAGGAGGACTTCATAGAATGCATCCATGATGGCTTTCTTGAGTAGCATGTTAGTGAACCTACAAGGGAAAATATTATCTTAGATCTAGTCCTGTGCAATGAGACAGGTAAGATTAATGATCTTGTAGTCAGGGATCCTCTTGGAAAGAGTGATCATAGTATGATTGAATTTCGCATACAGATGGAGGATGAAATAGTTAGATCTAAAACTAGTGTATTATGCTTTAACAACAGGATGAGGGAGGAGTTGGCTAACGTGGATTGGGAGCACAGGTTATTTGGTAGGACAGCTGAGGAACAGGGGAATACTTTCAAATAATTCTGTGTCTAATCCAAAAACTGGAGAGATGACCGCAGAGGAGTTCGTCATTTTTTAAATTGCATGTTAGTGCATGTTTACCTGTGTTAGATTATACAAGAATATCACACACAGAGTGCTGGAGGAACTCAGCATCTCATGGAGATGAATAGACGGTCAATGTTTCGGGTCGAGACCCTTCACCAGGACTGGAGAAGAAGGGGGAAGAAGCCAGAATCAGAAGGGTGGGGGAGGGGAAGGAATACAAACTGGGAGGTGACAGGTGAGGCCAGGTGGAGGGGAAGAGAAGTGGGTGGAGGAGGGGCTGGGAGGTGAAAGGTGGAAAAGGTAAAGGGCTAATGCAGACAGGAGTGGGGTGAAGGCACAGATGAACGAGGGCTGAGGAGATGGTGCAAGGGTCGGGGTGTCAAGTCCTTGGAACCTTTTCTGGGAAAGGGGATGACAAGGGGTTGCACCTGAACTGGAGGGGGACCAATATCCCAGCCGGGTGGTTTGCTGATGCTACTCAGCAGAGTTTAAACTAATTTTGAAGTGGGCTGGGAACGAGAGCTGCAGGTCAGTGAGGGAAGTGTTGAACCAGAAGGCAGATCTCAGGTAACATATTGAAAGGCAAAATCAAAATAACAGGCATGTTGGGTCAGATCGTTGAAGTGCATGTATTTTAATGGTGGGAGTTTTATGGGTAAGGATGATGAACAGAACATGGATCAGAGCTTGGAACTTGTAGCCATTAATGAAAATTGGTGGAGAGAGGGGCAGGAATGAGTGGTTATTGTACAAGGTTTTTGAAGGTTTAGGAAAGGTAGAGGTAAAATGGGAGGGAGAGTTACACTACAATATCACAGCTGTACTCAGAGGAGACATAATGGAGGGGCCAGACATTTGGGTAGAACTGAGGAACAGGAGGGGTGCAATCACACTGATGGGATTGTACTACAGATCCCCCAATAGTCATTGGGACATTGAGCAACAGATATGTAATCAGATTAAGGAAATATGTAAAAATAATAGGATTGTTGTCATGGGGGATTTCAACTTCCCTGTTATAAACTAGTACCTTCTTAGCACAAGGGGATTAGATGGGGCTGAATTTGTTAAGTGTATCCAGAAAGGTTTCTTAAATCAATATGTGGACTGAGGGTGGACTGAGGAAGGACTGTACTGGACCTGGTGCTGGGTAATGAGCCCAGCCAGGAGACTGATCTTTCAGTGGGTGAACAGGTGGGGAACAGTGACCACAACTCCATAACTTTCAGGATAGCTTTAGATAAATAAAGATAGGTATGGTCCTTGTGGGGGAGTTTTAATTGGAGCAGGGCAAATTATAAGGGGATTAGGCAAGAACTCAGAAGCATTAATTGGGAACGCCTTTTCTCTGGCAAGTCACTTAAGACATGGGGAGGGTGTTTAAAGATCAATTGCACAGAGTGCAGGAAAGGTATGTTCCTGTTAGACAGAAGAATGAGGTTGGAAAGATAGGAGAAGCTTGGATCTCCACAGAGGTGCTGAATTTGTCAAGAAGAAGAAGGTAAAGTATGTAAAGCTTCTGAAGTTAAGATGAAACAAAGCGAATGAGGAGTATAAAGAAGCCAGAAAAGAACTAAAGAAAGAAATTAGGAAAGCCAGGAGGGGCCATGAAAAATTCTTGGTGAGTAGGATTAAGGTGAATCCTGAGGCATTCTATACACATCAAGAGCAAGAAGATAACCAGGGAGAGGGTGAGACCACTCAAGGATAAAGTGGAGAATATTTGCTTGGATGCGAAGAATGTGAGCGAGGTACTTAATGAGTACTTTGCTTCAGTATTTACCAAGGAAAAGGACATGGACAATCAGGAGATCAGTACTAAGTGCATAAATATGTTAGAGTGTTTAGAGGTCTAGGAAGAGGAAGCAATAAGGTGGATACGTCCCCAGGACCTGATGGCATTTACTGTAGCTCAGGTTATTGTAGGAGGCAAGAGATGAGATTGCTGGGGCCTTGACCAGTATTTTGTGTCCTCTCGAGCCACAGGTGAGGTTCTGGAGGACTGGCGAGTGGTTAATATTGTACCTCTATTTAAGAAGGGAACAATAGAAATTCCCAGGAACTATAGACTGGTGAGTCTCATGTCAGTTGTAGGGAAAGAACTGGAAAAAATTCTTAGGGATGAGATAAATGAGGATTTGGAAAACCCATGGCCTAATTAGGAAGAGCCAGCAAGACTTTGTGAGTGGCAGGTTGTGCCTTACCAACTTGATTGAGTGTTTTGACAAGGTGATGAGAAAGACTGATGAAGGTAGAGCAGTGGATTTTAGTAAGGTATTTGACAAAGTCCTTCATGGGAAGCTCATCCAGAAGATTAGGAGCAGGGGGTCCACGGGGAATTGGCTATTTGGATTCAGAACTGGCTTGCACATAGAATACAGGGGGTAGTGGCTGAAGGGACTTATTCAAGACTGTAACTAATGGTGTTCCGCAGGGATCTGTGCTGGGACCTCTGCTGTTTGTAATGTATATAAGTGGTCTGGAGAAAGTGTAGACGGGTGGGTTAGTAAGTTTGTGGATGATACCAAGATTGGTGGTGTTGTGGATGGCGTAGACGTCTGGCAAAGAATGCAATGTGATATAGATCAGTTGCAGATATGGGCTGAGAAATATCAGATGGAGTTTAACCCAGATAAATGTGAGGTGTTGCACCCTGGTAGGGCAAATGCAAGGAGACAGTACACTGTTATCCGATAGTACACTGAGGTGGACCACTGAACGTGACAGTGGATCCTTTCTCCCCGTGGCTATAAGACTCTACAACTTCTCCTCTTTAAGTGTATAAGTGTATGGTTTCATTTCACATCTGTGTTTTGTATTATTACTTTTTAATGCACATTTTGCTTTTTTTCATACTTCAATGCTTACATTTTGTATTTTAAAGCATAGATTTCTGACTGGGCAACTTTGCAACAATAATTTCCTTCAGGATAAATAAAAATTTATCTTATCTTAAGGGCAAGATCCTTAACAGTGTTGATGAGCAGAGAGATCTTGGGGTACAAGCTCATAGCTCCTTGAAAGTGACTACACGGGTCAATAAGGTGGTTAAGAAGGCTTATGGAATTCTTGCTTTTGTTAGTTCGAGGTACTGAGTTCAAGAGTCACGACGTTATGTTGCAACTTTATAAAACTCTGGTTAGGCCACCTCTGGAGTAATACACACAGTTCTGGTCACCCCACTATAGGAGGGATGTTGAGGCTTGGGAGAGAGTGCAGAAGAGGTTTACCAGGATGCTGCCTGGTTTAGAGGGGATGAGAGGCTGGACAAAACTGAGTTGTTTTCTCTGGAGCAGTGGATGCTGAGGGGAGATTTGATTGAGGTTTACAAGACTGAGTGGCAGAGATAAAGTAGACAGGGAAAGTTTTTTCCCAGAGTAGAAAAGTCTAATACCAGAGGGCAAACATTGCAAGTGAGAGGGGGTGGGTTCAAGGGGGATGTGAGGGGTAAGTTTTTTTCATTCAGAGAGTCATGGATGTCTGGAATGGGCTGCCTGGTATGATGGTAGAGGCAAATTCATTAGAGGCTTTTAAGAGATATTTGGATAGGCACGTGGATGTAACAAAGATGGAGAGATACAGTATGGACATGGTGCAGGTAGGAGGGATTAGTGTTTGGGTGTTTTTGAGTTGCTTTTCAGCTGGTTCAGCACAACACTGTGGGCTGAATGGCCTGTTTCTGTGCTGTACTCTTCTATGTTCTATGCTCTATATTCAGAGTGATCAGATCTGTACATAGTACCCCAAGTGTGGCCTCTCCAGCATTGAAATCAGAATCCGGTTTAATATCACTGGCATATGTTATGGAATTTGTTACTCAGCAGCAGTACAGTTTAAGTGGGCCTCTGTTGGTCACACACGTCTACAGATACTCAAGCTGTTACACAAGGCACGGCAGTACGATATGGAGAGCAAGCTGTTGCCCAGGCAGTAGGCTCCTCCTCGCCACACAGCTGATGAATCCGAAGGAAAGGCAGAGACTGATACAGTTTGGCTCCAGTGGTGTCAGCATAGGACTCAATGTAGGACAGCCTTAGGAACATTAATATAATTATACACATCCAAACTGAGTAGATATGTGCATATGGACGGCCATGAAGGGACTATGCTGTCCAAAATTTTAGTTAGAAACATAAGCTAAAATTCAGTACTTTTCCCAATCACCACCATGCAAATAAGGGGACCCAAGAACAAAATCACATTTGCCAAAAAGAAAAAATCACACCCATTTTAAAAAATGTCAAGTATTTCTTCCAGCCCCATAACATATCTTGAGATTTTCTAGCTAAATCAGCACTAAGAAAAATCCACTTGAATTTCAACAACTACAATGCTTTTGATATCTTATATACAAAAAAAATCTGTTAGAAGCAAAGACAGGATTTAGTGGCATTGCCATAACAACTTCTAGGTTGTGAATACATAACTGCAACATAACTTCCCTACTCCTGTACTAACTACCCTGATGATGAGGCCCAGTGAGCCAGAGGTTGTCTTCAGCATCCTCTCTACCTGTGACACTGCTTTAGTTGAACAATGTACTTACACTGCTAGCTCCCACAGTTCCATAACACTCCCCAAGGCCCTATATACATCCTACCCTGGTTTGATCTCACAAAGTACACTATCTCACATCCATCTGAATTCAAAACCATTTGCCAGTCCTCAGCTGATCAGGAGCCCCTGTGAATTTCCACTATCTGCAGCACCACCTGGTTTAGTAACTTCAGGAAGCTTACAAACCGCGCCCTGAGCGTTCACAAGCAATACAATTATGTTAATTACAAACAATGAAAGTGCCGGCAGCGACCGCTGTGGCACAGAGAGGTTTTCAGTCTGAGAAATAAAACTGCCCCCACATCAGTCTGCTGCCTACCTCTGAGCCACTCACTAATCCAGCCCATCTCTGCCCTCTGAACCCCACCTCATGTAACCCTCCAGACCAGCCAGCTATGAGGGACTTTCTCAAAGACCTTGCCTAACATCCACTGTTGTGTCATCATAAGACTATAAGACCGTAAGACATGCTACAGGAGCAGAATTAAGCCATTCAGCCCATGGATCCTCCCCCACTGTTTTATCATGGCTGATTTATTATCCCTCTCAATTCCATTCTCTTACCTTCTCCCTGTAATCTTTGAAGCCCTTACTAATCAAGAACCTGTCAACCCCCACTTTCAATATAACTACTGACGTGGTCTCAAAAGCCATCTGTGGCAATGAATTCCACAATCACTCTCTGGTTAAGAAAATCATCCTCATATCTGTTCTGAAGAGACGTCCTTCTACTCTGAGGCTGTGCCCTCTGGTCCCAGACTCCCCCACTACAGGAAACATCCTCTCCACATCCACTCTATCTGTGTCCTCTGGTCCCAGACTCCACCACTACAGGAAACATCCTCTCCACATCCACTCTATCTGTGCCCTCTGGTCCCAGACTCCCCCACTACAGGAAACATCCTCTCCACATCCACTCTATCTGTGTCCTCTGGTCCTAGACTCCCCCACTATAGGAAACATCCTCTCCACATCCACTCTATCTGTGTCCTCTGGTCCTAGACTCCCCCACTATAGGAAACATCCTCTCCACATCCACTCTATCCGTGCCCTCTGGTCCCAGACACCCCTACTATAGGAAACATCCTCTCTACATCCACTCTATCTAGGCCTTTCAATATTTGTAAGATTTTAACGAGATCCCACGTCATTCTTCAAAACGCCAGTAAGTACAGACCCAGAGCATCAAAAACTCCTCATATATTAACCCTTTCAATCCCAGGACCATTCTCGTGAACCTCGTCTGGACCCTCTCCAATGACAGCACACATCTTTTCTTTAATAAAGGGCCCAGAACTGCTCACAATACTGTACTTCAAATGTGCTCTGACCAATGCCTTATAAAGCCTCAGCATTACATTCTTGCTCTTATATTCTAGAAATACTAACATTGCAACTGCCTTCCATACCACAGACTCAACTGTGTCAACCCTTGGGAATCCTGCACGAGGATTCCCAAGTCCCTTTGCACCTCTAACTTCGGAATTTGCTCCCCATTTAGAAAATAGACTATGCCTTTATCCCTTCTACCGAAGTGCACGACCATACACTTCCCTGCACTGTATTCCATCTGCCACTTCTTCATCCACTCTCCTAATCATCTAGCCTCTTGAATACCCTCTCGAAAAGCTCCAGGAGATTTGTCAGGCATGACCTCCCACACACAAAGCCATGCTAGGTTGCAAGTCTATAAGGAACTAAGTAGTGGGGGGTTGTCACTGCTGGAACTGATCCACTGGTTGCTGCCATAAACCTACTGGGCCAAATCGTCTCCAGTGTGTATTGTGGTCTGTTCATACATACTGTAAACTTGGTTGAGATGGGGGTCAATGCTTTACTGATGAATACAGTCATCAGTCTAATAAAAGCAGTCTATAAGAGAAAAGGTCATGTATTAAGTGGCAATTCACATTGGAATGTATCATCAGCTTACGGAAAACCTTACAATCGACTTAGACCTTGGCTTTGGTGTTACTTTCCGTCAGCTCATTGGTGAATATCTTCACCTTTGCCTAAACTTCAGACATTTCCAGGAAGAGAATTTTAACTCTGTGTTCTCACAACCATGGTGTTTACAGCAAAATACCCGGAGAGGTGGAAGAGAAGCTGATGGGATTCTTGCACTAGCTGCCAGTAAAGCAGTGATGGTCTGAATAGGTTCCTTATTTTTACCGTAAAAATTTCCATGATCCTGTCACTTCTCACCCTCAACCATGTACAAGATTTATCTGTAACATTTGCTACTAACAGTAAGCAACAGATCCAAGATTAACTGCAAAAGATTTCTCTTGGACATGACTATATGAACTGATCCTCCTACGTACCCCTACACACCGGCCCCTCTCACCCAATTTTCTTCTCTCCTCCACCCACGTCATCTGCCCTTCATGCACGCACTCCTCCCACTGGGTTCCCTCCCCCCACTGCTCCCATCTGCCTTGCCTGCCCCCTTTATTTGGTTTCATACTCCACCTTCCTTTCCAGCAAGTGCAGCTCTTTGTCCACCTACATGTCATCTCTGAGCCTTGGTCACTACCTCCACCTTTCCCCTCTTCATCTGGCCATCAGCCCTTCTCCCCCGGATCCACCTGTGCTCTTTCTCCACCCCTACCCCTCACCTCTCTATCTGTCTGTCCAACCTGTAACATCAACTGTCCACTTCCCTGCGCAGTTACAGCCTAATCCTGGTCTCTATTCCTGGAACGTAAGAGAATGTGGAGTGACTTTACCGAGACGTGTGAACGACGAGAGGTAGAGATAACATGGATGCTGCCAGTCCTTTCCCCAGGCTAGCAGGGGAGGGACCATAACTAGGGGGCATTAATTCACAGTGGAACATGATTAGGGACCTAAGGGGCAATTTTTCCCATGCAGAGGATGATGAACTTACTTAATTTATTAGTTACATCTTTCACATACATGAGGAGTAAAAAATCCTAATGTTACGTCTCCGTCTAAATGTGTAATGTGCAAATTATAGTAATTTGTAATAAACAGTATGTACAACAGGACAGTCAATATAGCATGGAAATACAGTTGTATCAGTCTGATGGCCTGGTGGAAGAAGCTGTCTCAGAGCCTGTTGTTCCTGGCTTTTATGCTGCGATACCGTTTCCCAGACGATAGCAGCTGGAACAGTTTGTGGTTGGGGTGACTTGGGTCCCCAGTGATCCTTCGGGCCCAAGGAAAGTGATTGGGGTAGGTGCAATGCTGTCATTTCAGAAGCACTTGGACAGGTACAGAGAGAGTTTGGGATTAAAGGAATATGAGCTGAGTGCAGGAAGTTGAAACCACCATGGTCAGCACAGAGTGGTCGGGCCGAAGGGCCTGGATTTGTGCTGCAAGGCTCGATGACTCATTGTGCCCCTCCAGCTCTCTGTTGTTTGCTCCTCCCTGAACTTGTTACTTTCCACTACAGCAAGCGAAATGAAGATGTTAATTAATGCCCTCACACTGCAAACTATTAGCTGTTTCCTCGGCCGTCTGCAACACTTCAACATTTAGCTCCCTGTTGTTGAGGTGCCAGACGGCGAGAGCGACTCTGAACTGAAACTCGAGCTTTCTGTTTAAGGCTAACACACCAGAAGGCCTCTTCAGCAAAGGAACGTCAAAAGATTTGCCTCTGTACTCTGGTGCAACCACTCTCCAAAATTGATAGAATCACAGGAACAACACAGAAACAGGCTATTCAGCCCATCTATGCCAGCAACTAATCATCCATCGACACCAATACTACATTCATCCTCAATTCTCCTCACATTCTTATTAACTTTCTTCCCCTCTGCCATCAGGTTTCTGAACAGTCTATGAACCCATGAACACCACCTCGCTATTTGCTCTCTTTTTACACTAAGATATAGTCAGTTTATGTATTTCACTGTGCTGCTGCCACAAAACAAATACCAATGATAATAAACCTGATTCTGATTCTGTTTTTGAATTCTCTTTAGATTCTGCCACTCACTGGCAGATTAGGGACCACTTATCTCACTAATATAACAACCCTCAAATCTTTGGGACACGGCCACATGATCACAGGGATAACGTGCAAAACTCCACACAGGCAGCGCCCGAGTTCAGGATTGATCCTGGGTCACTGGGGCTGTGAGACAGCACATCTTCCCACTATGCAACTGTCCTGGCCTTGTGTTTGAGAAACTGGATGTCCATTTAATGAGGAGACAGTGTCTGGTCTGGCTTCACTCCAAGGATAAGCAGTCAGCATCCTACCTAGAAAAAGAGCCACCTGCTGTCCCATCTACACAAGAGACTGTGGATTGGAATTGGTTAATTACTGTCCAAGACACAGTGACAAGCTTGTCTTGAAAACTCTTCCTCCAGATCAAATCATGACATTGAGGTAGAACAGGGTAAGCCAATAAAAATGCAGAATGGTGTAACAGCTACTGAGAAAGTGCAGTGCAGGTAAGCTATCAAGTGTAAGATCATAATGAGCTAGATTGTGAGTTCAGGAGATCTGTTCAAGGGTTTTATTATGGTGAGGAGAAGCTGTCCTTGAGCCAGGTGCCACGTGCTTTTGTATCTTCTGCCCGATGGGAAGGGGGAGAAGAGAGCATGTATGAGGTGAGTGGGGGCATGATTATGCTGGCTGCTTTACTGGTGCAGTGAGAGGCTGATGGAGGGGAGGTTGGGTTCTGTGATGTGCAGAGATGTGTCCACGATTTGTAACATTCTTACAAATGAAAATGGATCCAGTGCTTTCCGGGTGTATATGACGGATAAACTCTTCTCCAGCTTCCAGCCGGGTGCAGGCACCGATTATAATCGACGTTTCAACGACATACTCCACCATCTCCATCAGGATTGATGCCTGGGCATGTCTAGTCCAGCAGTATTTATACTCCCATCATCAACTATCATGAACGAATGGACAGAGTGGCCCTTCTCACCAGCTATTGCTAATTTCTACATGGAGGACTTCGAGGAGAGGGCTCTGAGCTCATCGTCCTTACACCCTAAATGCTTCTTCAGAAGTGTCAAGAATACCTTTGTAGTGTGACCTCATGGACTCCAGGCATTCCAACAGTTCCACGACCATCTGAACAGTATACATTCAATTTACGATGGAGATGGAGAAGAATGGTGGCCTCCCATTCCTGGACATTCTAATACAATGGAAACGGGGTGGGGGGGGGGTACCCTGGGACAGGGCGTCTATCGGAAACCCACTCACACGGACTTATACCTCAACAATATCTGCCACAATCAGTCCTTCTAACATAGAGCTGCTCTTACTACTTTGATTAACCATGTGAAAACTTTCTCCAACCTGGAGAATCTCCCCAAGGAAGCAAGATGATTATGCACGACATTCCTACGGATTGGTTACAAGGTGAAGGAAATCATTTGGGTCCTTAAAAGTGCCAACGGAAGAAACAAGAACTCTATCAACAAGGAGGAACCTATCACTACTGCCTGTCTTCCCTATATTTCCACAGTTTCTGGAAGATCACCAGGATCCTGAAGAAATACCAGATTAATACCATCCACAAATCCATAAGGAAACTCAAATCACAGTTTATGCATGTCAAAGATGGTCTAGGACTCAGTTCAGCTGGTGCTTACAGGATTCCCTGTGAACATGGAGCAGCGTATATCGGTCAGATGGGATGCACGCTGGAAACCCACATCAGGGAGCACAGGAGGTGTATCCATTTGAGTCACCCAGAAAAATTGGCGGTAGCCGAATACCGCATTCACAGTGGCTATACGATTGACTTTGACAACACAAAACTACTGTGCCGTGCCAGTGGCTTTTGGGACCACCTGGTAAAGGAAGCCATTGAAATAAAACTAGAGGATAAGACAAAAGTCTTGATCTCAGTAAGAACTGGAATTCGATTGTAAACAAAATGGGAGAGTGGAAACCTGATTGGATGAGGACTAACCAATCAGGAAGGACGGACTATGAGGGTATAAATACCACCGGATTAGACATGTCCAGGAATCATCCCTGATGAAGATGGCAGAATTTGTCATCGAAACATCGGATATAATCGATATAATCAAAGGAGACTTCAACTGCACCATTGATGCGGCTGGAGGATCCGGCAGTGCCGACGGCAGGCTGGACGGTACCTCCAGACTCCTGATGGAAAGGGTGAAGACAGCCAAGCTGCGTGACACCTTTGGCACCCCCACAGGTGGAGCACAGCCTCAAGTCACCTGGACACGATCGGACGACACAGCCCGCTCCCGGATCGACTTCCTCTTCCTGTCAGAGTCCCTCACGGTCAGGTCCACCGACGTCACGCTGGTGTTCTCTGACCACTGCCTTCTGCGAGCCACCAGTCACTTACCAGAAGACCAGAAGGCAGGCAGGGGGACTTGGAAGCTGAATGTAAAGCGCTGACCCAGGGAACATAGAGGAACTAGAGAGGGAGTACACAGGTTAGAGAACCTTGAAAGCCTTCTTTGATTCCCCTGTTCACTGGTGGGAAGCCACCAAGGAGAACATCAAGAGGTTCTTCATTCGTAAGGGTATCCAGAAAGCAAGGCAGGAGCAGAGGGAACTGCGTAAACTCCAGACAGAGTTGCAGCAACTTCTCCTTCTGTAGTCAAAGGGGGTGGATGTCGGGGAGGAATTGCGAGAGATGAAGGGCCGGCAAGCCCAGCACCTCACCACCGAATCCTCCAAGATCATCTTCCGATCAAGGGTCCAAACCGTGGAGCAGGACGAGACGTGCTCACGCTTCTTCCAAAGGGTGCACAGGGGGAGCTCTGTGATCCACAACCTTAAGGAAGAGGACGGCTCAGTCGTGTCCTCGCAGACAGACATACTGAGGATCTGCAGGTCCTTCTATGCCGGTCTGTATGACAGAAAGGCTACAGAATCCACAGCCTCCCGCAACTTCCTGACGTCTATCACGCAGGTCTTAGACGACGGCAAGCGGGAGAGTCTGGATCAGCCACTGACCCTCAACGAGCTGACAGGCTCCATCCGTTCCTTTGAGTCCGCTAAGACTCCCGGAAGCGACGGCTTACCGGCTGAGTTGTATTCAGCTCTGTGGGACTGGATGGGCCCAGACCTGCTGGAAGTGTACAACGCTATGCTTCTGGCCGGCAGTATGTCAGAGTCCATGAGGAAGGGCATCATCACCCTCATCTACAAGCAGATGGGGGAAAGAGAGGACATTAGAAATTGGAGGCCCATCTCTCTCCTGAATGTGGACTACAAGATCCTATCCAAGGCTATCGCCAACAGCGTCAAGTCTGCTCTGGGACAGGTGATCTACCCGGACCAAACCTGTATTGTACCGGGCAGGAAGATCTCAGACAGCCTCGCGCTGCTGAGGGACACCATCGCCTATGCGCAGGACAGGGGTGTGGACGCCTGCCTGGTCAGCTTGGACCAGGAGAAAGCCTTCAACAGGATATCACACACGTACATGGTGGACGTGCTCTCCAAAATGGGATTTGGGGAGGGAATCCGGAATTGGATCAGACTGCTCTACACAGACATCCGTAGTGCAGTCCAGGTCAGCGGGTGGGAAACAGACAGCTTCCCCATCAGGTCTGGAGTCAGGCAGGGCTGTCCCCTCTCCCGTCTTGTTTGTCTGCTGCATAGAACCCTTTGCGGAAGCCATCAGGAGGGATGAGGGCATAAGAGGGGTGGCGCTGCCAGGCAGTGGAGGGACCCAAGTGAAAACCTCCCTGTACATGGACGACGTCACCGTCTTCTGCTCTGATCCAAGGTCAGTTCGCAGGTTGATTGGCATCTGCGAACAGTTTGAGCTAGTGTCGGGGGCCAGGGTCAACTGAACAAAGAGCGAAGCCATGCTCTTCGGCAACTGGCCCGATCGATCCAGCGTCCCCTTCACCATCAGGTCTGACCACGTGAAGGTGTTGGGGATCTGGTTCAGAGAGGCCGAGGCGTGCAACAAGAACTGGCCGGAGCGGACTGCCCAGGTGAAACAGAAACTGGGACTGTGGGGAGGGTGCTCCCTGTCGATAACGGGCAAGAACCTGGTCATCAGGTGTGAGGTGCTCTCAGGGCTGCTGTACTTGGCGCAGGTGTGGCCCGTCCCCCGCTCCTACAGCTCGGAAATCACCTGAGCTGTCTTCAGATTCGTCTGGGGATCCAAGATGGAGCAGGTGAGACGGACCGTCATGCACAAGTCCCTGGACAATGGGGGCAAGAACGTCCCCAATGTCGCCCTCACCCTGATGGCCAGCTTCGTGTGTGGCTACATTAGGTTGTGTGAGAACCCAGGTATGTGGCCACCAAGTACCACTATGTGCCCAGGTTCTACCTTCGCCCTGGCTACGAAGGATGGGTCTGGCCCCACTCCCGCGCAACACCCCAGTCAGCTGGCCGTTGCCGCCATACCTGTCCTTCGTAGAAAAGTTCTTCCAGGACAACGCCTTTGATCACAGGGCCATCAGGCAGTGGTCGGCACATAATGTCCTGCAGGCGCTGCAGGAGAAGGACGTGATGGACACAGTGGGGTGGTTCCCTGAGCAGACTGTCCAGTTCATCTGGCAAAATGCCTCATTGCCAGACCTCACCAACAGGCACCAGGACCTCACCTGGCTGGCTGTGAGAGGGGCCCTCCCAGTCAGATCCCTCCTGTAGGCCCGGAATGTGTCTCCACACCCCACTGCCCACAGGAGGACTGCAGTGAGGAGGAGTCTGTGACTCATCTCTTTGCACACCGTCAGTTCACAGAGAGGGTGTGGAGGAGGATGGACGGGCTAGTGTCACGTTTCATCCCCAGCAGCTGCGTAACAGAGGACAGTCTGATCTATGGGCTGTTCCCGGGGACACACACGGAGACCAACGTCCGGTGCTGCTGGCAGATCATCAACTCGGTGAAAGACGCCCTTTGGTCGGCCCGAAACTTGATGATCTACCAGCACATGGAGATGTCCGTGGGAGAATGCTGCCGACTGGCACATTCTCGGCTGCAGGAGTACGTGCTGAGGGACGCACTGAAACTCGGTGCAGCCACCGCAAGGGCCCAGTGGGGAAAGACCACGGTATAGGTTCCTTCACCCGCGGGAGTGGGAGGGGTCGGGTGGCGGGGAGTTTACCCCTCATCAGCGGTGTGGATAGATGAATCTACATCGTGCCACAGGAGCGGCTGGAAATGTGGAAAGGTATAGACCGTAAAGGAACTTCGGTAAAGGAATGAGAGTCAACGCCTGGTTTTCATTGTAAATAGTTTTATTCTTGACTAAGGTTTGAGAGTCAACGAATGATTTATTATAAACATCTTTATTTTGATTAAGGACTGAGAGTCAACACATGATTTATTGTAAATAACTATTTATTTATTGAATAAGAGTCAACGAATAGTTTTTTGTAAATAAATTTATTTCGTAATATTTCTGAATAAAGTATAATTTTGGGGGAAAAAATCGGATACAATCGATACTTGTAAACTCTGCCCGAGAAGAGTTTCTTTGTCTCTTGGAAATACAATTTAAAGTGTGTGCTCGGGCCTTCTCTCACCTTAGCACACTTCCACTGTACCCACGGCAGCAGCACGACCTGGTCCATTGGTGAGAGCAGGCGGTTTCAGCGCGCTAGATGTATACTCTGCTTGCGCTGTAACTAACATCAGCAGCGGGACCAAGTTGCAGCCAGTGGAAGGGCTTTCATGCTCCTTAAACGGGCCAGTGCCAAGCGAGCACAGGGGAGCAGCTTTCAATGGACTAGGCAGATAAATATTCCACCCGTCGGGAGATGCGACAACGTGACAGCGAGTCCGCAGGTTTGTCTAATCCCTGTGACCGCCCAACTATGCTACATTCAAACATAACACTATCATACCCCGAACTATCAGCCCACTCGTTGCTGTAGTTTTTGTAGTTTTGTAAGAATAATGTTTTCTTTCGCCCAACCGCCGTGCGCTTGTTTGAAAAGAAATATTTTATATTCGGAAAGCTTGTCAATATCGATTGGACAATCTCAGCACACAATTAATCTTTGTTGAGATGAAGGTGGTTCACTTTTGCAGAATCCTCTGGGAATTCGAAGCCGGGCAGGCGCTGTGAATGTGGCCATCTGAAAGCCAGTTGGTCGTCGCAGAGGGAAGCCGTTCAGCTCATCCGATTCCTCTAACGAGCGGCGAAGAATTCCGGCCACCCTGTTTATTCACCCTTACTCTGTACTGGGGTAAAAAGAAGAAAAGGAAAATCCTTGCACCACTTCCTGTGTGCGCTCTAAATCCCACCCGCCACGCCATCAGATTTCGGAACAGTCTATAAACCATGAGCACTGCCCCTCTGCTTTGCTTTCGTTACAGTACTGTGCCAAAGCCTCAGGTACATCTGTATAACCAGGCTGTCTGAGACGTGGTGATTTTATGTACTGCACTGTACTGCTGCCGCAAACAAAACAAAACTCAAATTTCATGACCAGTGTGAGTGATGATAAACCTGGCTCTCTGCTGTGGACTGAGAGTGGGAATGGGGCAGAGAGAGGGGGATCATGGTTGGGAAAAGGGGACGCGAGCGGGAAGCATCAGGGAGACAATCTGCAATGATCGACAAACCGATTGTTTGGTATCAAATGACCGTGCCTGGTGTCTCAGGGCTGGGTGTGTCTGCACCCACGGCTATTCCCCAGCTCAACACTCCTTCTCAACCACCTGTCCCACACCCCTCCCACGGCGCTCCCCCCTCGCCACTCCCAACATCCGCCCGATTTACAACCTCGCTCTCCGCTCCTCGCGGACAAGTTCGGAACTGTGGACCTCGCTTTTTATACGTGCCTAAGAGTTTTGCACAGAACTCTTAGGGTTTGAGAGTTGTTATCGGAAATGATAATTTTTATATCTTGCTCTGTGCTGCTGCTTTAAGACAACAAATCTGACGACACATGTCAGTGACAATAAACCCAAAATTAATTCTGATTCATCAAGTAAGTGCACTTAGATTTGCGTACATCGAGATGCTCTTACTCAGCGGCTGCTCAGGAACAGTTGGAACGGTGTTGCTCCTCTCGCCTGGCTGGCCGGAGCTCACTGAGGGGAAGGTCACTCAACAGGCAACGCCCGTGCCCCTGAACCTACATGCCAATCAGGAAAGATGGAGAAAATAATGAGAAAACAAACGGGGATGTGAGCCCAAGGGAGTGTCCGGGCTGATGAAGAAATCGTTCACAAAGACAAGAAGCTAAAATTCAAGAGTGGCACACTCAAAATGCTGAAAGGACTCAGAAGGTCAGGCAGCATTCATGGAGGAAAATAAATAGTCGACCTTTCGGGCCAAGACTCTTCCTGATGAAGGGTCACCTGCTGAGTTTCTCCAGCATTTTGTGTGTGTTTCTCAATAAAACAATTCTGATATCAGCACGCAGTTTTAATCTACTGTGTTGAACTTCAAGTGCAAAGTAAACTTATTATCAAAGTTCAAAATTCAAAATTAATTTTATTATCAGAGTACATATAGTCACCACCTGAGATTCATTTTCCTGTGGGCATACTCAGCAATAGTAACTATAACAGGATCAATGAAAGATCAACCAGAGTGCAGAAAACAACAAACTGTGTAAATGCAAATATAAATAAATAGCAATAAATAACAACAACATCAGATAACAGGTTAAACAGTCCTTAAAGTGAGATCATTGGTTGTGGGAACATCTCAGTGGATGGGCAAGTGAATGTAGTTATCCGTTTTTGTTCAAGGGCCTGATGGTTGACGGGTGGTAACTGTTCTTGAACCTGGTGGTGTGATTCCTGAGGCAGCCATGAGAAAAGAGCATGGCCTGGGTCGTGAGGATCTCTGAAGAAGGATGCTACTTTTCTACGGCAACGTTTTGTGTAGGTGTGCTCAATGTTGAGGAGGATTTTACCTGCGAGATACTGGGCCAAATTCTCTACCTTCTGTAGGATTTTTCACTCAAATGCATTGGTGTTCCCATACCAGAATGCAATGCAGCCAGTCAGCACACTCTCCACTACACATCAAAAGAAGTTTGTCCATGTTTTTAATGACATGCCAAATCTACGCAGACTCCTGAGGAAGTCAAGGCACTGTCATGCTTTCTTCATAATCGCATTTACATGCTGGGTCCAGGACAGGTCCTCTGAATTAACAACACACAGGAATTTAAAGTTACTGACCCTCTTTAACTCTGATCCCCTGACGATGACTGACTGGCTCATGGACCTCTGGTTTCCTTGGTCTTGCTAACTTTGAGTGAGAGGTTGGTGTTATGACACCACTCAGCCAAATTAGTAATCACCCTCCCGTGTGCTGATTATTTATCACCTTTGTGGCCCACAATAGCAGCATCCTCAGCAAACTTGAATATGGCATTGGAGCTGTGCTTAGCCACACAGTTATAGGTGTAAAGTGAGTAGAGCAGGGGGACTAAACACACAGCCTTGTGGTGCACCTGTGTCGATGGAGATTGTGGAGGAGATGGTTTTGCCAATCCAAACTGACTGGGGTCTGTACGTGAGGAAATCCAGGATTCAATTGTAGAAGGAGGTATTGAGACCAAGGTCTTGGAGCTTGTTGATGTATTGAGGGGATGATGGTACTAAATGAAATCAAATCATTGGAAAGAGTTAACATAGGGTTGGAAGGTGTTGAATCATTGTGGGTAGAGCTAAGGAACTGCAAGGGTAAAAAGACCCTGGTGGGAGTTGTATACAGACCCCAAAACAATAGTAAGGATGTGGTCCACAAATTACAATGGGAAATAGAAAATGCATACCAAAAGGCAATGTTACAATAGTCATGGGGGATTTCAATATGCAGGTAGATTGGGAAAATCAGGTTGGTGCTGGGTTACAAGGGAGGAAATTCCTAGAATGCTTAAAGTTGGCTTTTTAGAGCAGCTCATGGTACAGCCCACTAGGGGATCATCTATTCTGAATTGGGTGTTGTGCAATGAACGAGAATTGATGACAGAGCTTAAGGTAAAAGAACCCTTAGGGGAAAGTGATCATTATATGTTTGAATTCACCCTGAAATTTGAGAAGGAGAAGCTAAAGTCAGATCTATCAGTATTACAGTGGAGTAAGGGGAATTACAGAAGCGTGAGAGAGGAGTTTGCCAGAGTTAATTGGAAAGGAACACAGGCAGGGATGAAAGCAGAGCAACAATGGCTAGAATTTCTGGAAGCAATTTGGAAGGCACAGGATATATACATCCCAAAGAGTAAAAAGTATTCTAAAGAAAAGATGACACAACCGTGGCTGACAAGATAAGTCAAAGCCAACATAAAAGCCAAAGAGAGCAAAAATTAATGGGAAGTTAGAGGACTAGGAAGCTTTTAAAAGCAGCAGACGGCAATGAAAAAAGTCATTAAAAAGGTAAAGATGGAAAACAAAAATGTTAACAATAAAGATGGAAAGCTAGCCAATAATATTAAAGAGAATACCAAAAGTTTCTTCAGATACATAACAAGGCTTTTTCACCCACAGAACTGTCATTCAGTGTATTTTTTCTTGTTTTTCACACTTTTCTCTGTAAACGCTAGAGATTGTTGTCATGAAAATCCTAGGAGATCAGCAGTTTCTGAGATACTCAAACCACCCATTCTGGCACCAGAAATCATTCAACGGTCAAGGACACTTAGATCACATTTCTTCCCTATTCTGATATTTGGTTTGAACAACAACTGAATCTCTTGACTATGTCTGCATGCTTTTACGGACTGAGTTTCTGCCACATGACTGGCTGAGTAGATATTTGCATCAATGAGCAGCTGTCCAGGTGTACCTAATAAAGTGGCCACTGAGTGTATTTTGCCTCACTATTCGTTTGCTTCTTCCATAGCTGTAGAAGCTGTTATAGTACTTGTCTCTTTTTAATGTTTCTTGCTATTTTATATTCCACTTCCCTTTCCTTTATCATTTTCTTTATCATCCTTGCTCTCTCTGCTTTGCGATTGAAATGGAGGATTTTATTTCAATTTTAAGTACAAATCTTAAGTGTTAGATAGTCAACAAGCAAAACCTTCCAGGCAAAACATTAAACTCCAGTCTTAACATCCTGCTAACCTTAAGCCAGACTAATTTGTTTTCCATAAAGCTCACTGCCACACTCTCAATAAGTGGTGCCAAGCTCAGTGAAAAGGACAAATAATTTTCCCCAACACAAGGCACATAAATCAATTAAAGCCGGCAAGAGCTGAATCATAAACACACGGAATTAAGCACTAAGTATGGTGACTACTACTCGTTGGTACTTAAACATGGTTAAGGCAATTGAATACTTGTGTGCAACTCAGGCAATCTGTTTGTGTTATTTGTCGCTAATGTGGCAACAATTTGTCTTCCTTTGTCCCATATAATTGTGTTGGTGTTATCTGTAAATATTATAAATGTATGCTATCATGAGTGGCGAATTTGTGCAGAGAACATAACTAACAAAGGTATTTACATGTGTAATTTGAATCTCTAATCGACTACCCTGAGTTCTGAGATGGAAACCAGGCCCAAGGGTCTGGGTTTGTTTTCTTTGAAACAAATGTGGTTGAGGGGAGATCTAACACACAGCTATAGAACCATGAACACAAGAAATTCTGCAGATGCTGGAAATCCAGAGCAACACACAGCAGATTTCCTCCAGCATTTTATGTGTGTAGCTCTAGAACTATGACAGGCTTAATGAAGAAAAACATAGAACGTACACTCAGTGGCCTTTATATTGGGTACCTCCTGTACTTAATAAAGTCGTCACTGAGTGTATATTCATGGTCTTCGGCTGCTGTAGCCCATCCACTTCAAGGCTCAATGAGTTGTGTGGTCAAAGATGCTGTGATTATTTGAGTTACTGTCACCTTCCTGTCAGCTTGAATCAGTCTGGCCATTCCCCTCCGACCTCTCTCCTTGACAAGGATTTTTTCATCCACAGAACTGATGCTCACTGGATTTTTTTTTTTGTCTTATGCACCATTGTCTCTCAACTCTAAGACTGTTGTGCATGAAAATCCCAGGAGATCAGCAGTTTCCAAGATACTCAAACCACCCCATCTGGCACCACGGATCATTCCATAGTCAAAGTCACTTATGTCACATTTCTTCCCCGTTCTGATGTTTGGTCCTCACAACGGCTGAACCTCTTGAACATGTCTGCGTGCTTTTATGCATTGAGTTGCTGCCACATGATTGGCTAATCAGATAGTTGCATTAACGAGCCGGTGCCAAACCAAGTAAGCTGATCATAGACACAAAAAACTGTAGGTAGCACAAGAGTCTCAGCACAAAGTATAACTAAGGAAGAAGGAAACGATTGGTAAGGAAAACTACACTCAGTGTGCCACTTTATTAGGTAAACCTAATAAATTCTTTCTGTTCCCATAAATGCCTGTAAGAAAATGAATCTCAGGGTAGTGTAGGGTGATGTATATATACTTTGATAATAAATTTGCTTTGAACTTTGACTACCTTATTATTTGTCTACATGCATTGCATTCTGCACAGGAGAACCAAGAAAGGAAATTTCAAAGATACTTGTGATTGAACAGAAAGGGAAGTACTCCAAGATAAAAAATGAGCTAAGATGGTTGAACTCTGAAATGAGCGAGGCCATTATTTTATCAGAGGATGATTTTTTCAGCTGTAGGAGTTCATTTCATAGCCATTTCTTAATATCGTAATAAGTGAATAAATAACTTGCTTCCAATCTTCTCAATGACCTCAGTCTCATACACTAATATCTTCCTAAATCAGTGGCCAAATTGATTATAAAATCAATAAAATCTCTCTGAGGCGATCAGAGAAAGTTCTATTAAATTGGTCTTTCTCTATGAGGAAACAGTACACGGAGCACCCCCCCCCCCCACCCCCAAGCCTTGCTTCACAGTCTCCAGGGTCTCAAACATAACCTCTCTGGCATGAAACTCAGTTCCAATCTAACCCCGCAGTCAATTCCAAAGAAGTGACTGCTGCCTATATTGATGGAATAAATAACTAGTTTCACTCCATGACATAAAATCAATAAATACTTAAACTTCAATTCTTCCTTTTAACTCTTGTTGAAACAAAATAAATACTTAAATATTAATATGCTTAGTTTACCTAATCTATAACCACTGTTAGTAAGTTAATTTCACTGAGTAACTTATCGACTAATCCATTCAGATCCCAGATTCCGGACTGTATTTCTTTCCTAAATAACTACCGGACCCAGCAGAGTCAAGCAGGTGGAGTGCTGGAGAGACACAGCAGGTCAGGCAGCATCGTATCAGTTAGTGATAACAAATGTGATTCTGACTCTGATTGTTTTATTGCTGCTGAATGTGCTGCGGTACAGAGAAAACCTTTGTTTCACCTGCCAGCCATGCAGGTCATTATATCACATCAGTACCTGGAGGGAAAAGCATTAGCTCAATGCCAAAGGAAGACACAAGGGTTTCTGCGGCTGCTGGAAATCTGAAGCAATGCATGAAACAATGGAGGAACTCAGCACATCAGGCAGCTTCTATGAATTTAGAATTTATTTAAATCTTTCATCCATCCCACAACGTGAGTGTCTAAAAATCTTTGCGTTATGACTCCATCGCAATGTACAGACATGTGAATTTATAAGTCTAATGGCTTGTAGAAAGAAGCTGCCCCATAGCCTATTGGTCCTGACTTTAATGCTGCAGTACCGTTTGCCAGTCAGAAGCCACTGAAACAGTTTATGGCTGGGGTGACTGGTGTCCCCAATGATCTTCCAGGCCTTCTTTCTGCACCTGCTGCTGTAAATGTCCCCAGTGGAGGGAAGTTCACATCCACAGATGCACTGGGCTGTCTGTTCCACTCTCTGCAGTGCCCAGTGATCAGGGTCGGTGTAGTTCCCGTACCGGGCAGCATTGCAGCCAGTCAGATTGCTGCCAATGGAGGAAAATGAGGAGTCAAAGTTTTGGGGTCATCAGAAATGGAATGCAGAATAATCGTTACAATTACAAATAAAGAGCAGTTCAGGCAAACAATAAAGTTCAAGGTCGATTGTAAGACCAAGAGTGTATTTTAGTTTATCTTATAAAGACTAGCCAATGTTGGGTAACCGCCCCCCCCATAAAGATTTATGTCCAGTGTCTGTTAGTGAGGGGCTAACGAGCTGCATCTCTAGAAACGCCAGTAAAAAGGGGTTTCAGTTGTGCTGATGATATTCCTAGCAACTTCATTCCAAAGTCCAAAGTAAATCTTCATCTAATGACATACATAGACCATAGACCATCAGACTTTGGAGCAGGATTGGGCCATTCGGCCCATCAAGTCTACTCTACCATTTGGTCATGGATCATCCAATTCCCTCAACCCTGTTCTCCTGCTTTCTCCTCGTAACCTTTCACTCCCTGACTTATCAAGAATCTATCAGGCTCCACTTTAAATACAGTCAACAACTTGGCCACCACAGCCGTCTGTGCCAATAATTCCACAGCTTCACCACCCTCTGGCTAAAGGAAGTCCTCCTCATCCCCTTTCTAAATGGACGTCCATCTATTCTGAGGTTGTGCCCTCTGGTCCTAGACTCCCCCATCATAGGAAACATCCTCTCCATATCCATTCTATCTGGGCCTTTCACCACTCAATAGATTTCAGTGAGATTCTCTCCACCCCCCCCACCCCCCCCACTCTTCTAAATTCCAGTGATTATAGGCCTAGAACCATCTAACACTCCTCATATGATAAGCCTTTCAATCTCGGGATCATTTTCATGAGCATTCTTTGAACCCTCTCCAATAACAGCACATGCTTTCTTAAATAAGGAGCCCAAAACTGCTCATAATATTCTAATTGCGGTCTCCTCAATATCTTATAAAGCCTTAGCACGACATCCTTGCTCTTATAGTCCTCCTGAAATGAATGCTAGCATTGCATTTACCTTCCTCATTAATGGCTCAACCTGCAAGTAAACCTTTAGGGAATCCTGCATGAGAACCATCTCCATATCGAACACTACCCTGAGATAAACTTTCTTGCAGTAAAACAAAGAAATACAACAGAATCAATGAAAAACTACCCAAACACAAAGGCAGACAAACAACTAATGGGTAAATGCAGAAATAAATAAATAAATAATGCTGAAAACAGGAGTTGAAGAGTCCTTGAAAGGAAGTCCATAGGTGTGGAACCAGTTCGATGTTGAGATGAGTGAAGTTAACCCCACTGGTTCAAGGGCCTGATGGTTGAGGGGTAATAACCGCTCCTGAGCCTGGTGATCTGGGTCCTGAGGCTCCTCTACCTTCTTCCTAATGGCAGCAGCATGAAGAGAGCATGTCCTGGGTGGTGGGGGTCCTTGATGATGGATGCTGTTTAGCATTCTACTCAGTGTTGGGATGAGCTTTTATGTGATGGACTGGGCTGTTTCCGGCACTTTCTGTAGGCTTCAACCACAAACAAGAGAAAACCTGAAGATGCTGGAAATCTGAGCAACACACATAAAATGCTGGAGGAACACAGCAGGCCAGGCAGCATCTATGGAAAAAAGTACCGTCGACGTTTTGGGCTGAGACCCTTCATCAGGACTGGAGAAAAAGGATGAGTAGAGTTAGAAGGTGGGAGGAGGGCAGGGAGAAACACAAGGTGATAGGTGAAACTGGAAGGGGGAAGGGGTGAAGTAAAGAGCTGGGAAGCTGTTTGGTGAATGATACAGGGCTGGAGAAGGGGGAATCTGATAGGAAAGGACAGAAGGCCATGGAAGAAAGAAAATGCTGAGGATCACCAGAGGGAGGTGATGGGCAGGTAAGGAGACAAGGTGAGAGAGGGAAAAGGGGATGGGGAGTGGTGAAGTGGGAGTTACTGGAAGTTTGAGAAATCGATGTTCATGCCATCAAGTTGGAAGCTAAGGTGTTGCTCCTCCAACCTGAATGTGGCCTCATCGCAACAGTAGAGGAGGCCATGTATGGACATATTGGAATGGGAAGGGAAGTGGAATTAAAATAGGTGGCCACTGGGAAATCCCTCTTTTTCTGGCAGACGGGGTGTAGGTGCTTGACAAAGCGGTCTCCCAATCTACGTCAGGTCTCATTGCTATACAGTGCTTATAAAAGTATTCATCACCCTCCCCCAGAAGGCTATTGAATTGTGTAAGATAAGGGAAACAGGTCAGGAAGTTATGGAAAGTATGATGATTAAAGAAGAGGAAGTACTGGAGCTTTTAAGGAATATAAAAGTGGATAAGTCTCCAGGTCCTGACAGGATATTTCCTAGGACCTTGAGAGAAGTTGGTGTGGAAATAGCAGGGTCTCTGACAGAAAAATTTTAAATGTCATTAAAAACTGGGATGGTGCCGGAGGATTGGCGTATTGTTCATGTTGTTCCATTGTTTAAAAAGGGTTCTAAGAGTAAACATAGCAATTATCGGCCTGTGAGTTTGAGGAGAGTGGTGGGTAAATTAATGGAAAGTATTCTTAGAGATGGTATATATAATTATCTGGATAGACAGGAACTAATTAGGAACAGTCAACATGGATTTGTGCGTGGAAGGTCATGTTTGACAAATATTATTGAATTTTTTGAAGAGGTTACTAGGAAAGTTGACGAGGGTAAAGCGGTGGATGTTGTCTCTGTGGACTTCAGTGAGGCCTTTGACAATGTTCCACACGGAAGGTTGGTTAGGAAGGTTCAATCGTTAGGTATTAATATTGAAGTAGTAAAATGGATTCAGCAGTGGCTGGATGGGAGACGCCAGAGAGTGGTGGTGGATAACTGTTTGTCAGATTGGAGGTCGGTGACTAGTGGTGTGCCTCAGGGATCTGTACTGGGTCCAATGTTGTTTGTCATATACATTAATGACCTGGATAATGGGGTGGTAAATTGGATGAGTAAGTATGCAGAAATCAGGAGGGCTAAAAGAAGACATAAGGTTGCCTTGGCAGTCAAAGTGAAGGATAATCCAAAGAGCTTTTACAGGTATATTAAGAGCAAAAGGATTGTAAGGGATAAAATTGGTCCTCTTGAAGATCAGAGTGGCCGGCTATGTGCGGAACCAAAGGAAATGGGGGAGATCTTAAATAGGTTTTTTGCATCTGTATTTACTAAGGAAACAGGCATGAAGTCTATGGAATTAAGGGAAACAAGTAGTGAGATCATGGAAACTGTGCAGATCGAAAAGGAGAAGGTCCTTGCTGTCTTGAGGAAAATTAAAGTGGATAAATCCCCGGGACCTGACAGGGTGTTCCCTCGGACCTTGAAGGAGACTAGTGTTGAAATTGCAGGGGCCCTGGTTGAAATAGACCCTAATGTCGCTGTCTACAGGTGAGGTGCCGGAGGATTGGAGAGTGGTTCATGTTGTTCTGTTGTTTAAAAAAGGATCGAACAATAATCCGGGAAATTATAGGACAGTAAGTTTAACGTCGGTAGTAGGTAAGTTATTGGAGGGAGTACTAAGAGACAGAATCTACAAGCATTTGGATAGACAGGGACTTATTAGGGAGAGTCAACATGGCTTTGTGCGTGGTAGGTCATGTTTGACCAATCTATTGGAGTTTTTCGAGGAGGTTACCAGGAAAGTGGATGAAGGGAAGGCAGTGGATATTGTCTACATGGACTTCAGTAAGGCCTTTGACAAGGTCCCGCATGGGAGGTTAGTTAGGAAAATTCAGTCGCTAGGTATACATGGAGAGGTGGTAAATTGGATTAGACATTGGCTCAATGGAAGAAGCCAAAGAGTGGTAGTAGAGAGTTGCTTCTCCGAGTGGAGGCCTGTGACTAGTGGTGTGCCACAGGGATCAGTGCTGGGTCCATTGTTATTTGTCATCTATATCAATGATCTGGATGATAATGTGGTAAATTGGATCAGCAAATTTGCTGATGATACAAAGATTGGAGGTGTAGTAGACAGTGCGGAACGTTTTCAAACCCTGCAGAGGGACTTGGACCAGCTGGAAAAATGGGCTGAAAAATGGCAGATGGAGATTAATACAGAGAAACGTAGAACATACAGGGTTAATGGTAAGGCACTGAGGAGTGCAGTAGAACAGAGGGATCTGGGAATACAGATACAAAATTCCCTAAAAGTGGCGTCACAGGTAGATAGGGTCGTAAAGAGAGCTTTTGGTACATTGGCCTTTATTAATCAAAGTATTGAGTATAAGAGCTGGAATGTTATGATCAGGTTGTATAAGGCATTGGTGAGGCCGAATCTGAAGTATTGTGTTCAGTTTTGGTCACCAAATTACAGGAAGGATATAAATAAGGTTGAAAGAGTGCAGAGAAGGTTTACAAGGATGTTTCTGGGACTTGAGAAACTCAGTTACAGAGAAAGGTTGAATAGGTTAGGACTTTATTCCCTGGAGCGTAGAAGAATGAGGGGAGATTTGATAGAGGTATATAAAATTATGATGGGTATAGATAGAGTGAATGCAAGCAGGCTTTTTCCACTGAGGCAAGGGGAGAAAAAAACCAGAGGACATGGGTTAAGGGTGAGGGGGGAAAAGTTTAAAGGGAACATTAGGGGGGGCTTCTTCACACAGAGAGTGGTGGGAGTATGGAATGAGCTGCCGGACGAGGTGGTAAATGCGGGTTCTTTTTTAACATTTAAGAATAAATTGGACAGATACATGGATGGGAGGTGTATGGAGGGATATGGTCCGTGCGCAGGTCAGTGGGACTAGGCAAAAAATAGTTCGGCACAGCCAAGAAGGGCCAAAAGGCCTGTTCTGTGCTGTAGTTTCTATGGCACTATGATACCAAGATAGGTGGAGTTGTGGATAACGAAGTAGGTTTTCAAAGCTTGCAGAGAGATTTAGGCCAGTTAGACGAGTGGGCTGAAAGATGGCAGATGGAGTTTAATGCTGATAAATGTGAGGTGCTACATTTTGGTAGGACTAATCAAAATAGGACATACATGGTAAATGGTAGGGCATTGAAGAATGCAGTAGAAAAGAGGGATTTGGGAATAATAGTGCATAGTTCCCTGAAGGTGGAATCTCATGTGGTGAAGAAAGCTTTTGGTATACTTGCCTTTATAAATCAGACAATTGAGTATAGGAGTTGGGATGTAATGTTGAAATTGTACAAGGCATTGGTGAGACCAAATTTGGAGTATTGTGTACAGTTTTGGTCACCGAATTATAGAAAAGATGTCAACAAAATAGAGAGTACAGAGAAGATTTACTAGAATGTTACCTGGATTTCATCACCTGAGTTACAGAGAAAGGGTGAACAAGTTGGGTCTTTATTCTTTGGAGCGTAGAAAGTTGAGGGGGGACTTGATAGAGGTATTTAAAATTATGAGGGGGATAGGTAGAGTTGACGTGGATAGGCTTTTTCCATTGAGAGTGGGGGAGATTCAAACAAGAGGACATGAGTTGAGAGTTAAAGGGCAAAAGTTTAGGGGTAACATGAGGGGGAACTTCTTTACTCAGAGGGTGGTAGCTGTGTGGAACGAGCTTCCAGCAGAAGTGGTTGAGGCAGGTTCGATGTTGTTGTTTAAAGTTAAATTGCAGGACTTCCGGTAGCGCTCATGGAGTGAAGTCGCGTTCTTGACTCGCTCCATTACCTCTGAGTTTTTTTTCTCTATGGTCAGCTATACTTTAATTAACTATTAAGGCATCAACTCTTACAATACTTTGAATTAAACTGAATTCTCCGACAACTGGATGGAACTTAGATCTGCTATGTCTAAGAACGAGAAAGACGGCAAGGATGGTAAACCTCCGGTTAAACCGAAAGCTACGGATCTCCCCCCGACTGAATCACCGGTGACTTTGAAAGCGATATCGGAGTTAATTCAGAGGGAAATTTCAACCTCTGTTAGGGAGGTGATTCGTACGGAAATTGCAGGCTTTGTTAAAGACCTGATTCATACGGAAATCTCAACTAATTTTCAGAAAATTGCCGATTTAATTGATAAGATGCAAACATGTATTGCGGAACATCAGTCGGCTATATCTGATCTTTAAAAATTCGCGCAACAAAGTGAGCTTAAGATGGGGAAAATCGAAGAAACAATTAATGTAATGAAGAAGAAACTTGACTTTTTGACTTTTAAAAACTCTGACTTGGAATCTAGAATGCGACGGCAGAATTTACGAATGATTGGCGTGAGGGAAGCCGCTGAAGGTAACAACCCCATGAAATATTTCTCCCAACTTTTAAAAGATGCATTCCCTACTGTATTTCCTGACCAACCACCGCTACTGGATCGTGTTCACAGAATCCCATCATACTCGTCTAGGTCAGATAGACCAAGGCATGTTATCTTACGTTTTCATTATTTTCAAGACAAGGAGAGACTGTTTCGATTCGCTCGATCTAAAGGTTTCATTGATTTTTCGGATCTTAAGTTCCGATTCGTGGAAGATTTCAGTAAACCAATCTGGGACCAACGGGTCCGTTACAGATCCGTGATGTCGGAATTCTATAAGAGGGATTTAAGACCAGCGCTGCTGTACCCTGCACGTCTAAGGATTCGCATGGCAGATGGAGCCCTTCGTTTTTTTGATTCTCCATCGGATGCCCAGAGTTATCTGGATCAACTTTCATCTCCAACATCTTAATTGCTTTCTTTTTAATTTTCTCCGTCGATCGGAGGCTGTGAATTGGTTGGTTTTAACTTTTCTGTGCCCTATTTGGGCAGAAAAGTTTACTTTCGATTTCTTAATATGGCTACTAAACTTTCTTTTTAACTGCGTCATTTCTTTCTTTTCCCAGGGGATTCTGGGTGGTTACTTCCCTTTTGTCATCTTACGTATTTCCTGTGCGGCCTTAAATTTTGTAGTTTTTGTTTAAATTTTATTCTGTTTTGCTTTTTATAATCACTTTATGTTAATAATCCTATTTTTTTTGTTGCTGTGTCTATTCATGAGTTTGAGGTTTATTGTGGTTTTTTTTTAATATATATTTTCCGGCTTTTGTTCTGTTCTGTGTGTATTCTAATTGAGCTAACTTTTTTTTTACTTATTTTTTTACTGTTTTACAATTAGCTGATCCTTTTCATATTTATACCTTTTTTTTAGGGAGCGTATACCGGAAGTCATGGGGGTAGTTTTAGCGCTTGTTTCTTTCTGGCGGGTCTGCTTTAGATTTTGCCTTGGGGTCTTGGGCTGGGGGGTGGCGGGAGGGGCTTCACGTTTTAGTTTGTTTTTCTTTGGGCTATATACATTATTGAAGTACTGGTTGCGTCCTTTTCCCCGGTATCTTTTGTATGTTCTGTTTCCTCTCCGGGTTTGTGGGTCGCGTCTATTGTCAATCCTCCTTGTTGTGGGTTGACTTTAGGATTTATGGAGTCTATTATTAATTTTGTCTCCTGGAATACTAATGGTCTTAATCATCCTATTAAAAGAAAAAAAGTTTTTAAAGTGTTCCGGAGACTTAAAGCACAAATTTTATTTTTACAAGAGACCCATGTACGGAGGGGGGACAGACTACGTTTTTTCAAATTCTGGAAGGGACAACAATTTCATTCGAACTCCAATGCTAAGATTCGAGGCGTCTCTATTTTTATAGATTCCTCAGTTACTTTTATACAACAGGATATTATCTCTGATCCGAATGGTAGATTTTTATTGGTTAGTGGTTTACTATTTAATAAAAAAGTAGTTTTGGTTAATGTTTATGCTCCTAATATGGAGTGTCCGGAATTTTATAAATCATTGTTTGATCAGTTTCCGAATTTGAACGAGTTTTCATTGATTTGGGGCGGAGATCTTAATACCTGTTTATCTCCAGCTTTGGACCGTTCGGCTCCTTTACGGACTTTACCTAATAAATCTGCAAATTTGATTAATTTTTTCCTTTCTGATTCTGGGTCGACGGATATTTGGCGTTTTCTGCATCCTCAGGAAAAAGATTTTTCCTTTTTTTCACATGTTCATCATTCCTATTCAAGAATTGATTATTTTTTTATTGATTCTCGTCTCATTCCTTCAGTGATTAAATGTGATTATGATTCTATAACCATTTCGGATCATGCTCCACTTAAGCTTTCTATTAAAATTATGGCCAATATACCAAACAATAGACAATGGCGTTTTAATTCGCTGTTGCTTCAGGACTCGGACTTTGTTAATTTTATGAATGAACAGATTGAGCTTTTTTTTATAATTAACCATACAGAAGATATTTCGGTTAACACTCTTTGGGACACTTTTAAAGCCTATATTCGGGGTCAGATTATTTCGTATTCCGTTGCTTTGAGGAAGAAACAGAAGCAGGAGGAGATGGCAATTGTGGACAAGATTAAAGAAATTGATAAGAAATATGTTATGGCTCCTTCTGAGGAGCTATACAAACAAAGAACTGAACTTCAAATGGAACACAGTTTACTACTCTCGTCCTCGATTGTAAACCAATTAAAGAAAACAAGAAGTGATTTTTATGTTCACAGTGATAAAATTGGCAAGCTGCTGGCTAATCAATTGAAATCTAATTATGTTAAATCTCAAATCAATCAGATTTATAACCAAAATGATCGATTGATATTGGATCATGTGGGGATTAATCAAACCTTTTGTGATTTTTATTCTTCTTTATATCAATCAGAGTCTCCTCGAGATTCTAAATATATGAATGATTTTTTAGATAAGTTAGACTTTCCTCAGATTTCACAGGATATGTCTTCTTTATTAGATACTTCCATTACAATGGATGAGATTAAGAATGTTATTTTTTCTATGAATCTGGGGAAAGCTCCTGGCCCTGATGGGTTTACCGTTGAATTTTATAAATGTTTTGCTTCTTTATTGATTCCTTGGCTCTATAAGGTTTTTGAGGCTTCTTTGAAACTTGGTAAACTTCGGGAATCTTTTAATAGAGCATCAATTTCTTTAATACTAAAGAAGGATAAAGACCCTGCTCAATGTGCATCTTATAGACCAATATCTTTATTAAATGTTGATTCTAAAGTTTTTTCTAAGTTATTAGCAAATAGACTAGAAAAAGTACTTCCTTCTATTATTTCGGAAGACCAAACGGGTTTTATTAAAGGTCGTTACTCTTTTTATAATATTCGTACATTGTTAAATATCATTTATACTCCCTCACAAAATGTTCCTGAGTGTGTTATTTCTTTAGATGCCGAGAAAGCTTTTGATAGAGTAGAATGGCCTTATTTATTTAAGGTGCTTGAAATGTTTAATTTTAGCCTGAAATTTATATCCTGGATTAAACTGTTATATCACTCCCCTGTAGCCTCGGTTCGTACTAACTCTTTAAACTCACCTTTTTTTCCTCTCTTTCGTGGTACTCGACAAGGCTGTCCTCTTAGTCCCCTATTATTTGATATTGCATTAGAACCTCTTGCAATTGCTATTCGAGAATCTTCAAATATTACTGGGATAACTCGGGGATTAAAGTCCCATAAATTATCACTCTATGCTGATGATTTACTTTTATATATTTCTAATCCTGAGAGATCTATTCCTGCTGTTTTAGAGTTATTAGCACAATTTGGTCTTTTCTCAGGTTATAAATTAAATCTTAGTAAGAGTGAACTTTTTCCGATTAATAAACATCTTCCCTTATATTATAAATTTCCATTTAAATTGATTAATAATTACCTTTCATATCTTGGGATTAAAATTACTTGTAAACATAAAGATTTATTTAAGACTAACTTTTTACCATTAATAGACCATATTACTCAACTTTCATCTAAATGGTTTCCTTTATATTTAACTTTGATTGGTCGTATTAATGCAGTTAAGATGTTTTTTTTGCCAAAATTTTTATATGTGTTTCAGGCATTACCAATTTTCGTTCCTAAATCTTTTTTTGATAAAGTCGACTCTAAAATTTCTTCATTTATTTGGCAGAATAAGAATCCGAGACTGGGTAAAATACATTTACAGAAAGCTAAGAGAGATGGAGGTTTAGCATTACCTAACTTTAGATTTTATTATTGGGCTATTAATATTCGACATATGAAATTTTGGTTACTTGACCGGGATATACTATCTATTCCTAAATGGGTAGCGTTGGAATTACAATCTGTTCAGGGTTATACACTTGGTTCTATTTTAGGTTCATCTCTTCCTTTTGATTCGAAACGCCTTAAGCAGGTCTCTAACCCGATCGTTAAATATGCTTTGCGTATTTGGTTTCAATTCAGAAAATTTTTTGATCTTAATCAATTCGGGTTAGCGATTCCTATTTTAGGTAACATATTTTTTCCTCCCTCTTTTACGGATCGCGCTTTTCAAACTTGGAAGACTAAGGGTATTTTACGGTTTTTGGATTTATTTTTAGATGGTTCCCTTATGTCTTTTGAACAATTATCTAATAAATATAACCTATCAAGAATACATTTTTTTAGATATTTACAAGTTAGAAATTTTCTAAGTACTATACTTCCTTCCTTTCCAATGCTTCCTCCTATATATATTTTAGATTCGATAATTAACCTTAATCCATGTCAGAAAGGTGCATCGGCTATGATTTATAATATTATTATGAAACTCAGGAAAGCTCCATTTGATAAGATTAGGGTAGATTGGGAACAGGAATTGGGGCTTACCATTTCTGTGGATGATTGGGGGCAGATTTTACAATTAGTTAATACTTCCTCTATTTGTGCTAAACATTCCCTAATTCAATTTAAAGTGGTGCATAGAGCACATATGTCCAAAGATAAGTTAGCGCGTTTTTACTCGCATATTAATCCTTTCTGTGATAGATGTTCGGGGCAGATAGCCTCTTTAACTCATATGTTTTGGTCTTGCCCTACTTTGGAAACTTTTTGGAGAGATATTTTCAATATTATTTCTAAGGTATTAAATATAGATATCTCTCCTCACCCTATTACTGCTATCTTTGGACTACCTAAAATTTCTAGTAATCTTTCCCCTTCAGCCCGTAGAATGATTGCATTTCTTACTTTAATGGCGAAAAGATGTATTTTACAACATTGGAAAGAGCTTAATGCTCCAACTACCTTTTTTTGGTTTTCTCAGACGATTTTATGTTTGAATCTGGAGAAAATTAGAAGTAACCTTTATGATTCTTCATTTAAATTTGAACAGATTTGGGGACCTTTTATTCGATATTTTCATTTAATGTAATATTTACCCTTCTTGTTTTTTTTTCACTGTTTTAATGGAGGTCGGGATTGAGGACGTGATTTTAAGTTTAACTCTGTTTGGTTTCAAGTTAGCCCATTGCTTTGCTTTGCTTTTAGTTAGTTGCACGGTGGGTTTTTTTTGGGGTTTTTTTTTTCTTTTTTTCCATTGATATATATAAAATCTAGTATACTATTATGTTATTTTGGTTTCTTATGCTTAAATTACATTGTAGTATTTTCTTTTTGGTATTGTTATCTTTTGGAATTTTATTATACTTTAACATTGTATTAATGTTTATATGGCTTACCTTTTTTGTATACTTACTCAATAAAAAGATTTAAAAAGAAAGTAAAGTTAAATTGGACAGCTATATGAACAGAAAAGGAATGGAAGGTTATGGGCTGAGTGCAAGTCGGTGGGACTAGGTGAGAGTAAGAGTTCAGCACAGACTAGAAGGGCCAAGATGGCCTGTTTCCATGCTGTAACGGTTATATGGTTATATGAACCAAATTGGTAAAGGTGCTGAGGAAGAGGACTTCTTGGAATGTATGCGGGATGGTTTTTTGAACCAACATATCGAGGAACCAACGAGAGAGCAGGCTATTCTAGACTGGGTTTTGAGCAATGAGGAAGAGTTAATTAGCAATCTTGTCGTGAGAGGCCCCTTGGGTAAGAGTGACCATAATATGGTGGAATTCTTCATTAAGATGGAGAGTGACATAGTTAATTCAGAAACAAAGGTTCTGAACTTAAAGAGGGGTAACTTTGAAGGTATGAGTCGTGAATTAGCTAAGATAGACTGGCAAATGACACTTAAAGGATTGACAGTGGATATGCAATGGCAAGCATTTAAAGATTGCATGGATGAACTACAACAATTGTTCATCCCAGTTTGGCAAAAGATTAAATCAAGGAAGGTAGTGCACCCGGGACTTACAAGTGAAATTAGGGATAGTATCAATTCCAAAGAAGAAGCATACAAATTAGCCAGAAAAAGTGGCTCACCTGAGGACTGGGAGAAATTCAGAATTCAGTAGAGGAGGACAAAGGGCTTAATTAGGAAGGGGAAAAAAGATTATGAGAGAAAACTGGCAGGGAACATAAAAACGGACTGTAAAAGCTTTTATAGATATGTAAAAAGGAAAAGACCGGTAAAGACAAATGTAGGTCCCCTACAGACAGAAACATGTGAATTGATTATGGGGAGCAAGGACATGGCAGACCAATTGAATAATTACTTTAGTTCTGTCTTCACTAAGAAGGACATAAATAATCTTCCAGAAATAGTAGGGGACAGAGGGTCCAGTGAGATGGAAGAACTGAGCGAAATACATGTTAGTAGGGAAGTGGTGTTAGGTAAATTGAAGGGATTAAAGGCAGATAAATCCCCAGGGCCAGATGGTCTGCATCCCAGAGTGCTTAAGGAAGTAGCCCAAGAAATAGTGGATACATTAGTGATAATTTTTCAAAACTCGTTAGATTCTGGACTAGTTCCTGAGGATTGGAGGGTGGCTAATGTAACCCCACTTTTTAAAAAAGGAGGGAGAGAGAAACCGGGAAATTATAGACCGGTTAGCCTAACGTCGGTGGTGGGGAAACTGCTGGAGTCAGTTATCAAAGATATGATAACAGCACATTTGGAAAGCGGTGAAATCATCGGACAAAGTCAGCATGGATTTGTGAAAGGAAAATCATGTCTGACGAATCTCATAGAATTTTTTGAGGATTTAACTAGTAGAGTGGATAGGAGAGAACCAGTGGATGTGGTATATATGGATTTTCAAAAGGCTTTTGACAAGGTCCCACACAGGAGATTAGTGTGCAAACTTAAAGCACACGGTATTGGGGGTAAAGTATTGATGTGGATAGAGAATTGGTTAGCAGACAGGAAGCAAAGAGTGGGAATAAACAGGACCTTTTCAGAATGGCAGGCAGTGACTAGTGGGGTACCGCAAGGCTCAGTGCTGGGACCCCAGTTGTTTACAATATATATTAATGACTTGGATGAGGGAATTAAATGCAGCATCTCCAAGTTTGCGGATGACACGAAGCAGGGCGGCAGTGTTAACTGTGAGGAGGATGCTAAGAGGATGCAGGGTGACTTGGATAGATTGGGTGAGTGGGCAAATTCATGGCAGATGCAATTTAATGTGGATAAATGTGAAGTTATCCACTTTGGTGGCAAAAATAGGAAAACAGATTATTATCTGAATGGTGGCCGATTAGGAAAAGGGGAGGTGCAACGAGACCTGGGTGTCATTATACACCAGTCATTGAAAGTGGGCATGCAGGTACAGCAGGCGGTGAAAAAGGCGAATGGTATGCTGGCATTTATAGCGAGAGGATTCGAGTATAGGAGCAGGGAGGTACTACTGCAGTTGTACAAGGCCTTGGTGAGACCACACCTGGAGCATTGTGTGCAGTTTTGGTCCCCTAATCTGAGGAAAGACATCCTTGCCATAGAGGGAGTACAAAGAAGGTTCACCAGATTGATTCCTGGGATGGCAGGACTTTCATATGAAGAAAGACTGGATGAACTAGGCTTGTACTCGTTGGAATTTAGAAGATTGAGGGGGATCTGATTGAAACGTATAAAATCCTAAAGGGATTGGGCAGGCTAGATGCAGGAAGATTGTTCCCGATGTTGGGGAAGTCCAGAACGAGGGGTCACAGTTTGAGGATAAAGGGGAAGCCTTTTAGGACTGAGATTAGGAAAAACTTCTTCACACAGAGCATGGTGTATCTGTGGAATTCTCTGCCACAGGAAACAGTTGAGGCCGGTTCATTGGCTATATTTAAGAGGGAGTTAGATATGGCCCTTGTGGCTACGGGGGTCAGGGGGTATGGAGGGAAGGCTGGTGCAGGGTTCTGAGTTGGATGATCAGCCATGATCATAATAAATGGCGGTGCAGGCTTGAAGGGCCGATTGGCCTACTCCTGCACCTATTTTCTATGTTTCTATGTTTCTATATGGTTATATGTTTTATTGTTTTACAACATTGAATCACAGTGTATTTAATTTGCCTTTTTTGACACTGAGCAACAGAAAAAATTCTTTTGCATCAAAGTGAAATAGATCTCCACAAAGTGATCTAAATTAGTTGCAAATATAAAACACAAAATAACTGATTGCATAAGTATTCACCCCCTTTAATACGACACATCAAGCCATCACTGGTGCAGCCAATTGGCTTTCGAAGTCACGTAATTAGTTAAATGGAGATCACCTGTGTGTAGTCATGGTGTTTCAATTGATTGTGGTAAAAATACACCTGTGTCTGGAAGGTCCAGCTGCTGGTGAGTCAGAGTCCTGGTAAAAACTGCACTATGAAGACAAAAGAACACTCCCAGCAACTCTGCAAAAGGTTACTGAAAAGCACAAGTCAGGAGATGGATACAAGAACATTTTCAAGTCACTGAATACCCCTTGGAGTACAGTTAAATCATCAAGAGGTGGAAAGAACATGGCACAGCAGTAAATCTGCCTAGAGCAGGGCATCCTCAAAAACTGAGTGACTATGCAAGAAGGGGACTAGTAAGGGAGGCCACCAAGAGGCCGATAACAGTTCTAGAGGAGTTACAAGCTTCAGTGGCTGAGATGGGAGTGACTGCACATACAACAACTGTTGCCTGGGTGCTTCACCAGCGTTATGGGAGTGTGGTAAAGGGAAAAATAAATCACATGAAATTGTGGGTAGAGTTTGCCAAAAGGTATGTGGGAGACATTGAAGTCAGCTGGAATTAGGTTCTACGGTCTGATGAAATCAAAATTGAACTTTTCGGCCATCAGACTAAACACTATGTTTGGTGTAAGCCAAGAACCACACATCATCAAAAACACTTCTCAATTCCTCCACCTCTGCTGCATCTGCTCTCAGGATGAGGCTTTTCATTCCAGAATGAAGGAGATGTTTTCCTTCTTCAAAGAAAGGGGCTTCCCTTCCTCCTCAATGCTGCCCTCAACCACATCTCTTCCCTTTCATGTGCGTCTGCTTTCACCTTATCCTCTCGCCACCCTAACAGGGATAGGGTTCCCCTTGTCCTCGCCTACCACCCCACCAGCCTCCGTGCCCAGTACATCTCCAAAAACTTCTGCCATCTCCAACAGGATCCCACCACCAAGCACATCTTTCCCTCTACCCCACTCTCTGTTTTCTGCAGGGATCTCTCCCTATGCAACTCCCTTGTCCACTCATCACTCTCCACTGATCTCCCTCCTGGTACTTATCCTTGTAAGTGGAACAAGTGCTACACCTGCCCCTACACCTCTTTCCTCACCACCATTCAGGGCTCCAAACTGTCCTGCCAGGTGAAGTGACACTTCACCTGTGAGTTTTTTGGGGTCATCTGTCGTATCTGGTGCTCCGGGTGTGGCCTCTTGTATATAGGTGAGACCCGATGCTGATTGGGAGATCACTTCACCGAGCCCCTACCAGAAAAAGCAGCCTGATGGCATGAATATCGATTTATCGAACTTCTGGTAATGCCCCCCCCACTTCACCATTCCCCATTCCCATTTCCCTCTCTCACCTTGTCTCCTTACCTGCCCATCACCTCCCTCTGGTGCTCCGCCCAACTTTTCTTACTTCTGTGTCCTTCCGTTCTCTCCTCTCAGACTCTCCCTTCCCAGCACTGTATCTCTTTCACCAATCAACTTCGCAGCTCTTTGCTCCGTCCCTCCCCCGCCAGGTTTCACCTTTCACCTCGTGTTTCTCTCTCCCCTCCCCCTCTCCCCCACCCCACCTTTTAACTGTACTCCTCAGCATTTTTTCTCCAGTCCCCCCAGAGGGTTTTGGCCCGAAACATTAACTGTACTCTCTTCCATAGATGCTGCCTGGCCTGCTGAGTTCCTCCAGCATTTTGTGTGTGTTGCTTTTTGTAGGGTTTCCAATCTTGGGCATTGGGCATGATGCAGAATGAAGTGACAGAGTTAGGGACGCCTGGGTGGTGAGTGGACCTGCTGGTCGGGGTGGTAGTTCTATTTCTCGGTGCTGCAGACAGATAGCACAATAGTGTAAGGCTGGCGGAGTAATGTAGCACTTATCATAAAGTTATTTCAGTGCCAGGATCCACTGTTGTCTGGAAGGAGTTTGTGCGATTTCCCTGTGACAGTAGGTTTCCTCCGGTTTTCTCCCATAGTCCAAGGACTTACAGTTTAGCAGAGTTTCCACAAAGAGGTAAGGCATTAAATTCAAGAAGAAGATAACAGATTAAAAGAATTCATGGCAAATTACTTGCCTGATTGAGCATTGATTAAGAAATTAGTAAACAGAACCAGAGAGATTAGAATCAAACTTTAGAGCCGCTAACAAACCTCTGCAGAGGTTTGTTAATCTATACTTAGCTAATGTAACATGACACAAGAGGGAGACTCACAAAGCTTGAAGTGTGGGATTGGATGACCAGAAGAAGAGAAATTAAAGGATCTAGGACAAGTTAATTGGATGGTAAAGTTGTGCCAGTGATGTAATGTAGAAATACAAGGCAAAGATTACTGGAACAGAAGGTATAAATTATGTGTACACTGTCCTTGGGGACTTGTTGGCCCATGTAGAATGTGGTTAGATAATTAGGCTTGCAAGTGTCGTGTCAGGCTATTGTTCTCAATGTTAATTGGAGTAAACATGTGCCCCAGGAGAGATCTGATTACAACTCAAACAAGGTTACTTTAACCTCCGTTACACCACATTCCATATCCTGCCGTGGTGTGTTAACCATGCGGAGGAGAGAGAAATGGAACTTAATGCTCCTCTGAATTGCTTTCACGTGGCACCTTATCAGATTTCTCAGAGCTACTTTCAAGTATTCGGAGGAGCATTAGCTGCTGTTACATCATAGGCACCGGTCTCCTGACGGTCTGTTCCGAGAAATGATGTGGCAGGAGGTCACTAGGTGGACAGAGTAAACAATCCCTGAAGAAATTCAAAGTCCCCACTTGCTCTTGGGAATCTCCTGCTCACAGACTGCTCTAAGTGGAGTAGAACAGTCAGAATGATATTGAGAGCCTAGAAGCCATGGGAGCTCCCAGAGACACTAGCTGAGAGTTGAAAGGACTACATCAGCTCACATTCTACGAGCTCTCCCATCCGGACCTGTCCTGCCCATCTGTGGAACATAGAAATGATGAATGAGATGCTACCATGCTCCTCCAGCATTTTGTGTCTGTTACCCTGGATTTCCAGCAGAATCTCTTGTGTTTGTGAAAGATTAAAGATTTCCTTTATTTGTTACATGTGCATTGAAACGTCAAGACATATAGTGAAATGTGTTGTTTGCATCAAATCAAATCATCGAAGATTGTAAACATAAGAGATTCTGCAGATGCTGGGAACCCAGAGTAACACACACCAGATGCTGGAGGGACTCAGCAGGCCAGGCAGCATCTAGGGAGACGAGCAGAGAGCTGGTGTTTCGAACCGAGGCTGCTCATCAGAACTCATCAGTGAGAATTGTGCTGGGGAAGCCTACCCGCTTCTGGCGTAACATGACATGCCCACAGCCCCCTAACTCTAACCCATACGTCTTTGGAGTGTGGGAGGAAACCAGAGCACCCGGAGGAAACCCACACGGTCACGGGGAGAACGGACAAGCTCCTCATCGACAGAAGCAGGAATCGAAGCCCGGTCGGTGATCACCGGTGCTGCAAAGCGTTTCCGCTAATTCATGCCACCCACAGCGTCGAGCACAGCACAGGAACAGGCACCTCAGCCCTTGGTGTCTGGTGCCAATCGAAGCAAATCCCCTCTGCACACACATGATCTTTATCCCCCATTTCCTGCCTGTCCATGCCCATGTCTAAATACCTCTAAAACATCAGCCCTGTAGCTTCTTCCACCAGCCTCCCGTCTCAGGCACCTGTCACCCTCCATGTAAAAATGCATCCTGCACATCACCTTCACCTCTGAATATTCTGCCTCTCCGTTCAAACCTCTCGTACTTCATACCTCCAATGAGCACATAACCTCTCTGTGCAGATGACAGGAAGGTTGGCGATGTTGTGGAGAGTGTGGATGGGTGTCATAGGTTACAAGGGGTCATTGATGGGACACTGAGCCTGGCTGAGAAGTGGCAAGCAGAGTTCAATCTGGAGAAGTGTGAGGTGATGCACTTGGAAGGGAGAGTGCAAGGATAGTGGTGGGAATAAACAGTTAACACTTCGGGCTGCGGTGTTTCATCAGGACTGGACAGCAAGGGGGCAGAAGCCAGAACAGGAATGTGGGGGGAGAGGAAGGAGTGCCGACTGGGAGGGGGTAGGTGAAGCCAGGTGAGGGGAATGGTGTGTGAGTGGGGCTGGGAGGTGATAGGTGGAACAGGTAAAGGGCTGAAGAAGAAGAAATCTAACAAGAGAAGGCACTATTTCCCTCCATAGATGCTGCCCGACCTACTGGATTCCTTTAGTATTTTGTGTGTGTTGTTCTGGATTTCCAGCATCTGCAGAATTGTTTGTGTCCACCGCAGCGGAAGTGTGTACCATCTACAGGAAGCACCACAGCAACTCACGGAGATTCCTTAGTCTGCAACTTCCACCTCCACCAACTGGAAAGACAAGGACAGCAAAAGGTTAAGAGCACCACCACCCAAAAGCTGCACTCCAAATCACACACCACCCTAACGTGGAAAAACCGTCCCCTCACCGTCACTGGGTCAAAATCCTTGAGCACTCTCCCGAACAGTACTGTGGGTGAGCTTGAAGCTGCTGTGAATCGGGAAAGCAGCTCATCACCAACTTCTCAAAGGCACTGAGGCATGGGTAACTAAAAAGATTACTTGTCACATGTACATGGAAACTGACAGTGAAATGCGTTATTTGCATCAAATCAAAACAGTGGGGATTATGCAGGGCAGCCTGCGATTGTTGCCAGACTTCTGGTGCCAACATAGGATGCCCTCAGCTCCCTAACCCACACCAGTATGTCTTTTGGAATGTGGGAGGAAGCTGGAGAACCCAGAGGAAACCCAAGCAAACTCTGTACAGACAACTTGCTCAGCTACAAATCTGACATCCCTTCAATGAATATTTAAAAAATTCTGTCTGCTTCCACTGCTTCACCTGGCAGTGTGTTTCTAGGTCCTAGCATTCTCTGTAGAAAAAAAATCTACAAACCTTACCAATCATCTTTGTTGCCTCCACAAAAACCCAGTCAAATTGGCAAGACAGGAGCTACCCCCACAGAAGGCCAAGCTGACTAATCCTAAAAGTCTATGCTCGCTCCAGATGCAAGCAGAACCTATTCCTAAAAATATTCTCTAATAACTTTTCTAGCATAAGTGTAAGGCTCACCTACAATTCCTAGGTTTGTTTCCATTGTGCTTGGCTATTCTCCAGTGCTCTGGGACCTCACCTGTGTCTAAAGAGGATACGAATATCTCTGTCTAGGCCACAGCCATCTTGAGTTTTGCCTCTCTCAATAACCTCCTGTGTACTGTCTGTGTAAGTTTTTTAGTATTTTTTAGTTCTTTTAACTTCGGAAGTTACATGAAGTTTTTAGTGCTCTGAGTACAGTGGATTCTGGTTAATTGGGGCACATCAGCACCAGTACGTTTTAGCCCAATGAAATGGTTGAAGTTCCGTGGAAATGTTAAAAGGTATAAAAAAGACAAACTGCTGCTTAACTGAGTAACAAATTATGTATTTAAATAAAATACAGAGCAAATTAGAACACTACCAATACTACTACAGTATTATAACAGTGTACTAGTTCCTAATAAATCAGCGCAGGCACCTAGTGTAGACAATGGACTGCCTTCATACAATGCTGTTGACGATTGCATCCTCCAAATCTTCATCTTCATTGCAACATCCAAACTAGTTGTCAATATCTTCGTAGTTCCTGACTTATTGGTGTGGTGAAATTATTTCATTTTCACTCACAATCGTTTCTGGCATCTCCAAGCCTGAATGCTTGAAACCGCAGTGAACAAAACAGTTCCAAATTGCTTTAACGCTCATCTCTTACCAGCTATCAGTGACAAAAATCACTGCTTTTTGAACACAAGAAAACACAACTGACACTATTTAAAAACTGTTCACTCTGAGCATGGTGTAGTACCTAACAGCCACATTTCCGGTAAGATGACGGTCCATGGGAACACAGCGGCTTCTCGGGGGCCAACCAAAGATGCTTTTTTCTTTTTAAAATGTGTTTTTTACGATGCAAAGACAATTCAACTCCAAAAACATCGGGTACTGCAGAGCTACTCCATCAGTGAACTGCTCGTTGATCGGAGTAGCTGGGCTGGTGTTAGTGGCAGAGCCAGCCGAGGCGCCAAGGGAGCTCGCTGGGATGTCAAAGGAGCCGGGGATATCGGAGGAGCCAGACAGGATATCACAGGAGCCTGCCGGTGCTTTGGAGGAGCCAGACAGGATAAGACAGGAGCCTGCCGGTGTTTCGGAGGAGTCAGTTTGGTTTTGGAGGAGCTGACTAGGCTGCAGGCCATGTTGCTGCCCGCTACTCAGAAGCGTCAGAATTGGTGCAGTATAACTGTGGGAGATTGTCTCGGACATTTCACTTGCGATCGCAAGACTCTGTCAGACAGTGATAATGTAAGTTGCTGCAGGCCTGTTACGCTTGTCTGGTGAAGAGACAGACAGCATGGGAGCTGTGTAGCCTCGGTTATAGTGAGAACTAGGCCTCAAGCCTTGAGCTTGCCTGCTGCTGCAGAGCAGATGACAGATGCAGAAGCACTACAGTGTGACTGAGCTCGACTGGGGCCTGGCCTTGCCTATTGCTGCTGCCCCCCTGTGTTCATGTGGTGGAATTACACGCTGGATTGTGCGTGTCTGCACACTGCTGGAGGGCTGTACCATCCATTGCCAGACATTGTCGCTCAGGATCTTGGACTATATATGTTTTTTTTCCAACTGAGTACTCTTTGCTTGATATTTTGAATTATGCTACTCACTATTTTCGAATGTTTGCTTGCTATTTTGAGTATTTTAACGACGGAGAAATGCTGTCTCGATCAGCTGTATCCATGTATGGTTTGCACGATGATTAAACTTGATTTGATCTGACAAGTGCACGTGACTGACGCTAGTTAGAAACTGTTTGGCAACAGTTTCCTGCCCCGGTTATGTGGCATAGTGTCCCAAATCAATGAAAAGACATCCCAGCTATTTTCTTGATTTAGTTTTTGTTTTTTAAGGGTTGTCCCAAATAAACAGCAGCCCCAGTTAACCGGAATCCACTGTATTTCTCTGTCAGAAACATTCACGGTTCGTGCCAGTTTCAACGACTAGCTTGTTTGTCAAAGGTTTTATTTTTCCGGCGGCCTTGCAGATTGGGCTTGGCCAGACTCCGTCCAGATGCTTGGACATTGGCAACTCGCTGTCGGTTCTGAGCCAAGGTTTGAGGTCAGCGATTCATCACAGCTTAATAATCTAAGAAAACTGTGGAAGAAAATACCATTGTCCAAGGAAACAAGAGAGAAACCTAAACCTTAAAGAAATCGAAATGAAACCTAAAGAGACCTGGTCACCTCACCAAAGGGAAGATGTGGAAGATTTAGAGAGGATGCCATCTGGATTAGGGTGATTAGAGATTGAGAGAGGATTATTTACCAGGATGCTGTCTGGATTAGGGAGCATTCCAGTGGAAATGACGGATGCAGGTTTGGGTGTAACATCTAGGAGTGGTGGATGGGAGGGGTGTGCAGGTCACTGGAATTGGCCAGTATAGACTAGAGGGGCCAAAAGACCTGTTTCTGTGTTGTAGTGCAGTATGACTCTGTGTCTCATGAGCTTTTCTCTTTGGAGCGAAGGTGAATAAGAGACTACTTGATAGAAGTGTGTAGGTTTTGAGAGGCAGGGATAGAAAGGATAGCAGCCCATGGCTTTTCCCCAGGGCAGCAAGGCCTGTACTGTACCAGAGGAGGAACTCATAAGCACCGTGAGTGGTTCTGAACTGGATGAAGTACAAGAACATGGTTCTGCACCTGGAGTTATCTTTGTGAACACTGGAATGGTTGTGACAGTGAGAGATTGTAACTTCAGCATAGGGTCACACAGTCATGGAATACCACAGCTCCGAGGCAGGCTCTTCAGCCCATCTAGTCCATGCAAACTAATAATTTGCCTCATCCTACCAACCTGCAAATTTCTCTTAAATTTCTCTTGAAATCAAACCCACATTCACCACTTCTGCTGGCAGCTCACTCCACATTCTCACCACCCTCTGAGTGAAGAAGTTCTCCCTCATGCTCCCCTTAAACATTTCACCTTTCACCCTTAACCCATGACTTCTTGTTAGTCTCACACAACCCCTGTGGAAAAAGCCTGTTTACATTTACCTTATACCCTTTATAAATTTGCAGTCTATCAAATCTGTCCCCCAATCTTCTACACTTCAGGGAATAAATTCCAAACCTATTCAACCTTTCCCTATAACTCGTGTCTTCAAGTCCAGACAACATCTTGTGAGTTTTCTCTGCTTTCATTTAATCTTACGTACATAATTCCTGTAGATAGGTGACCAGAACTGTACATAAAATTCCAATTTAGGCCTCACCAACATCTTACACAGCCTGATAATGTAGGTTAAAATCTGTCGAAGAGCAAGTAGCTCAGAGTGACTGACACTGATTGGAGAATTTATCAGCTGCCTTGCTCTCATTCACCAGCTTTACAGTCAGAGGCTGCTTTATTACCTACCCCCTGTACCTAATAAAGTAGCCACTGAGTGTATGTTCATTGTCTTCAGCTGCTGTAGCTCAGCCACTTCAACGTTCGACGTCTTGTGCATTCAGAGATGACCTTCTGCGCACCACTGTTGTAGCCCATGGTTATTTGAGTTACTACCTCCTTCCTGTCAGCTCAAACCCGTCTGACCATTGTCCCCCGACCTCTCTCATTGACAAAATGCTTTCACCCACAGAACTGCCTCTCACTGGATGTTCTTTTGTTTTATGCAACATTCTCTGTAAACTCTAGGGCAGGGGTTCCCTACCTTGTTTATGCCAAGGACCAATACCATTAAGCAAGAGGTTGTGGACCCCAATAGGGAACCTCTACTCTAGGGATTGCCATGCGAGAAAATCCCAGGAGATCAGCAGTTTCCGAGATACCCAAACCACCACTTCCGGTATCAACAATCATTCCACAGTCAAAGTCACTTAGATCACATTTCTTCCCCATTCTGATGTTTGGTCTGAACAACAACTGAACCTCTTGACCATGTCTGCATGCTTTTATGCATTGAGTTGCTGCCACATGATTGGCTGATTAGATGTTGGCATTAACAAGAGGTATACAGGTCTACCTAACAAAGTGGCCACTGAGTGTATGTTACAATAATCATTTTGAATTCACAAGGTTAATTAGGGAGAAGGGAGTGATAGAGAGTAATTACTCATCCCTCACTTCTGCTCTCTTCCAACCTGGTGAATGATGGGCGTTAAAGCAGGGAAAGAAATCAATAATTAGTTTGCAAATTTGAGATGCCCCCTCTTATGAAAGGCTGTGCAGGCAGGTTGAATTTATGATCATTCACAATTTGTGTTAGCACAGCACTATTCACTGCAGGTCAGTGGATGAATTAGACTTCAAATTGTCTCTGTAAATGCAATTAAATTCTCTCTTCCAAAACTGCAGTTAATTAAATCTCCACATGTCTTTTGCAGATGCTATTGGTGATTCTCATTTCCAGTATTCCTTTTGGAATAAGTTTCTCATTTTCATTCCTACATTGACAGGTTGCTCATCTCTGACCTCAGGTTCAGAGGTCCAAGGCTCTAGTCAACACTTTTAAGTTTCAAGGAAGGAGTTTTAAGAGCAACATGAGGGGCAAGTTTGTTAGGTGCCTGGAATGAGGTCGTACTGGAAGCAGGCAGCTTGGTGAATATTGTTAAAGTGCCTGTCGCACTCACCTCAATAATAAACAAATGTTTTGAGAGGCTGGTCAAGGACTACATCTGCAGCTTGCTACCACCCACACTGGACCCTCCACAATTTGCCTACCGACACAACCAATCAACAGGTGACGCAATAGCCGCAGCTCTACACACCGTCCTCACACATCTGGAGAAGAGGGATGCTCAGGTGAGAATGCCATTCTTGGACTACAGTTCAGCACTCAACAGCATAATTCCCTCCAGGCTCGGCAAGAAGCTCAGAGACCTTGGCCTTCACCCTGCCTTGTGTAGCTAGATCCTGGACTTCCTGTCAGATCACCAGCAGATGGTAAAAGTGGGCTCCCTCATCTCTGCCCCTCAGAGGTGCCCCTCAGGGCTGTGTCCTAAGCCCCTTTCCTTACTCTCTGCATACCCATGACTGTGTTGCCACCCACAGCTCCCATCTGCTAATTAAATTTGCTGATGACACTACATTGATTGGCCTTATCTCAAATAATAACAAGGTAGCCTACAGCGAAATCATCATCCTGACACAGCGGTGTCAAGAAAACAACCTCTCCCTCAATGCTGCAAAAACAAAGGAGCTGGTTGTGGACTACAGGAGGAATGGAGATAGGCTCACCCCTATTGACATCAATGGATCTGGGGTTGAGAAGGTGAACAGCTTTAATTTCCTCGGCATCCACATCACCAAGGATCTCACGTGGTCTGTACATACCGGCCGTGTGGTGAAAAAGGCACAACAGCACCTCTTTCTCCTCAGACGGTTGAGGAAGTTTGGTATGGGCCCCACAAATCCTGAGAACTTTCTCCAGGGGCACAATTGAGTGCATCCTGACTGGCTGCATCACTGCCTGATATGGGAACTGTACTTCCCTCAATCGCAGGACTCTGCAGAGAGTGGTGCGGACAGCCCAGCGCATCTGTAGATGTGAACTTCCCACTATTCAGGACATTTACAAAGACAGGTGTGTAAAAAGGGCCTGTAGGATCATTGGGGCCCAAGTCACCCCAACCACAATCTATTCCAGCTGCTACCATCCGGGAAACGGTACCGCAGCATAAAAGCCAGGACCAACAGGCTCCGGGACAGCTTCTTCCATCAGGCCATCAGACTGATTAATTCATGCTGACACAACTGTATTTCTATGTTATATTGACTGTCCTGTTGTACATACTATTTATTACAAATTACTATAAATTGCACCTTGCATAACATAGAGGTTTTTACTCTTGTATATGAAGGATGTAAGTAATAAAGTCAATTCAATTTGCATGAGTAGAAAGGGAATGGAGGAATTTGGATGTCACACAGGAAGAGGATAGTTAGTGTAAGTTGGCATCAAGGTCACGAGGTAACGTTGCTGCTCTATAAAACCCAGGTCAGAGCACATTTGGCATATTGTGTCCGTAATGGTCACCTCATCACAGGAAGGATGTAGAAGCTTTAGAGAGGGTGCAGAGGAGATTTACCAGTATGCCACCTGGATTAGAGAGCTGTCATATGAGGATAGGTTGAGTGAAATTGGGCTTTTCTCTTTGGAGTGACGGAGGACACGAGGTTACAATGGAGGTGTACAAAAAGAGAAGATGGATAAACAGAGACTTTCTCCCAAGGCAGAAACAGCTAATACAAGGGAGGGGGGCATAATTATACAGTGACTGGAGGAAAGTATAGCGGGGATGTTAGAGGTAAGCTTGTTTTACATCGTGTTGGGTGCATGGAACTTCCTGCCAGGGCTGGTGGTAGAGGCTGATCCATTAGGGACTCTTGGGTAGGCACGTGGATGAGAGAAAACTAGAGGGCTATGTAGGATGAGATTGAGAACAGAGTAGGTTAAAAGGCTGGCACCATATTGTGGGCCAAAGAGCCTGTAGTGTTCTGTGTTCTGGGTGAGATTGGCATGGCCTCGTGACCGCATAGTGTGTCATTCCATTCCACGTTCTATGATTCCACCTACCATTTACTGCACCGAAACCCACAGCATGTGTGTGGGACACCTCTCACACTCCATTCACTCCGAAGTTCCAACCTCCCTCCCTTTATTAGATCATGAGGGCACTCAGTCCTCCTTTATTGTCATTTAGAAATGCATGCATTAAAAAATGATACAATGTTCCTCCAGTAAGATATCACAGAAACACAGGACAGACCAAGGCTAAAACTGACAGAAACTACATAATTATAACATATAGTTACAACAGTGCAAAGCAATACCGTAATTTGATAAGAGCAAACCATGGGCATGGTAAAAAAAAGTCTCAAAGTCCAGATAGCCCCAACATCTCACGCAGACGGTAGAAAGGAAAAACTCTTCCTGCCATGAGCTTCCAGCGCCACAATCTTGCCGATGCAGCATCCTGGACGCATCCGACCACAGCCGATTCTTGAGTCCGTCCGAAAACTTCGAGCTTCCGATCAGCCCTCCAACACCGAGCACCGAGCACCATCTCTGCCAAGCGCTTCGACCCCGTCCTGACCGCCGAGCAACCAGAAAAGCCAAGGATTCGGGGCCTTCCCCACCGGAAATTTCAGATCACACAGTAGTAGCGGCAGCGAAACAGGCATTTCAGAAGTTTCACCAGATTTTCTTCCGTGCTGTCACGCCTGTCTCCATCAAATCAGAATTATGCACGGCATCCTACTTGACAGATTACAGATATTCATCACCGGAGAGGCCGCGCGCACTGCATCGCGTCGCCATCTTCTCCTCTTCCATTTTCTTGTGCTAGTACACCTAGAATTTAGAAAGGAAGTATGTTTTAAGCTGCAGAGGAGGCAGCACCTTCTGGAACACTCCACTCTCTCTGTGGCTCCTGCTAAGCCTGCTGAACATTTTTGGATTTAATGAACTCTTACCAGTGATACACAATGCTGTGAGCGGTTGTGTACTTTAGATCTGTTTACAGTGGTGTAAACATGCCAGAGAGATTAAATGAGGGAATGGGATTAGGTCTTTGTCCCCTTATTCACCCTCAACAGTTTCTCTTGCCAAGCAAGACACACAACATGATGGGAGGACTCCGCAGGTCAGGCAGCATCTATGGAAATGAATCAACAGTCAATGCTTTGGGCCGAGACCTTTCATCAGGACTGGAAAGAAAGGGGGAATAAAAATATGGGTGGGAGGGGAAGGAGGACAAGCTGACTGGTGCTAGGTGAGAGATGTGAAGGGTGTTGGGTGGGTGGGGAGGGGGAATGTGATAGGTGGAAATATCACCCCCCCCCCAGCTGCTCACTCCTCCCTCTCCCCCCTCCTCATCTGGTCCTTTCAATATTACTGATGGGTAATTTTCAAGGGACTAATCAACGGGGGTGAGAGCTTGCGGGAGTGGGTGCACAGGGGCAGATCTCAGGTTGACAACCAGACATGGTACCCAAGCTGGAGAAGTCTGGCTGGGCACTGCCGTCGGGTAGCCTGGCAGCAGTAGGCACAGTGGGCAGCTGAGATGGCTTCCTGTGCAGGGCTCTGGTGGAGGGGACTGCCACCATTGGCTCCTCCATGGGGAGTAATGGAAGTTGGTAGTCATGAAGCACTTCACAGGGTGACAGAGGAGCTGTGTAGATAGTTCAGCCCAGATGTGGAGGGATCAGAGGCGGTGTGACAGGCAGTGTGACATCACATCCCTCCAGTTGCTCATTGGCTCCTGATGTCCCTTGGTCTGCGGTTGAAAGCCAGAGGACAAACTCGCTGAGGTGCGGAGGAAGGAGTAGAAGGCTTTCCAGAAGTGGAAGACAAATTGTGGGCCCCAGTCTAACACCATGCCCTGGGGAAACCGTGGAGGTGAACTATATGTTCAAGAACCAGTTCTGCGTCTCAGCGGCAGACAGAAGGTAGAGGAGGCCAATGAAGTGAACTGCCTTGGAGAACTGGTCCACCACTGTCTTGATCATCTTGGTCCCAGCGGAAGGTGGCAAACCCATGGTGATGTGGGACCACGGGCATCAGGGATTGGTCAGGGCCATAGTAGCACAGAGGGCCTCTGGTTGGAGGAACTGGACTGAGCATATTGAGGGCAAGCGGCAACGAACTGACATACATGTGCAGTTATGGTGGGCCATCAGAACAGGTGTCACAGCAAATCCAGGGTCTGCCATGCACCTGGATGGCCAGAGAGGGGTGAGGAGGGGGCCCACTGGAGTGTCCCACACTGCACAGCTGCCAGTACATAGATAAAGTTATCAGGTTTGTCAGCCGGAGCAAGGTTGTGCTGTAGGGCCTGACGGATCTGGTTCTCAAGATACCAGATGATCGGGGTGAGGACCTGGGAGGATGGAATGGTGGGGTGAAGGTCAATCTCCATCTCAGCTGGGTCAAACTGTCATGACAGGGTGTTCTTAGAGCCGGGTCAGTAGGAAATGAAGTTGAGTTATTCAGAGAAGTCTGACGTGGGTTGAGTTGTTAGGTCTGTTATATGGACATGAGCTTCTGGTGGTCAGTCCCGGTCAGCAAGGGCTCGGTGTTTCCTATCAACCAATGTCTACATTCTCCAAGGTCCATTTGATGGTGAGTAGCTCCCTGTCTCCTATAATGGGGCTGTGTAGAGTTGAACTCGCGTGACGATAAGGCACAAGAGAGTGTCTTCCTGCCTGGTCATTGCTGGGACAGGGTGGCCCCTGGGCACACATCAGATGTATCCATTTCTACCACTAAAGGTCCAGAGGAGTTCAGATGGTGGAGAATGGGAGTGGTGGTGAAGCGTTTCTTGGCCTGGGGCTGTAGACCAGGAGATCTCTGAGGTAGATGAGTAGGTGAGAGGGGTAAGAAGACTGTAGTTTCTGATGAACCATCGGTGGAAGTTGGGGAAGCCCAAGAAGCGGTGTAGCTGCTTGTGGGAGCGTGGTTGAGACCATTCAACAATGGCACGCAGTTTCTCTGGGTCCATGGACATACCTTGGGGTGAAAGGACGTAACCCAGGAAGGACATGACAGAGGTGTGGAACTGGTATTTCCCTGACTTGCAGTAAAGCTGGTTTTCGAGGAGACATTCAAGGACTGATTGGATGTGACAGATGTGGTCTTCTGGGTCCTTGGTGAAGATGAGGATGTCATTGAGATAGACGAACACATACCCATGTAGCAGGTTTCAGAGGAGCTCATTAAAGAAGACTTGGAAAATAGCTGGACTGTTGGAAAGTCTGAAAGGAATCACCGAGTATTCATAGTGGTCAGTGGGTGTTATGAAAGCAATGCCTAAGTCATTGGATCCTTGGAGTTTGGTAAGTCGAGGGTTCACTCTCTCTCCACGGATTTCCGGGGTGAAGTCGGTTGAGGTTGCAGCAGATGGGTCCCCAGCTCAGCAGAGAATGGGGTGACCAGGCAAGGTGAAGATCGTGAGCAGAGAGCCAGGGATGAGCGGAGTGTCGGCTGAGTCAGTCAGGGTGAATTGGGTGGACTCACGGTGCTCTCCAACACACAGGCAGTGCGCACACTCTGACCAGAAGCAACATCTGATGCAGAAGGGGAGAGAGACAGGCTTGGTAGAGAGTCCAAGCTGCTCACAAAGTGTCCAGTCCAGAAAGTTGCCTTCTGGGCCGGAACCCACCAGAGCCTCCAGTGTGCATAGAGCAGTTGGGGTGCGGAGGAGGACAGAGAGTGAGTCAGGCTATGGTACTGAAATGGAGGGTTTTGGTGGGGAGCTCTGGGGGAGACCTTTCTTGATACTGCATGGGTACTGGAGGTGTTGATGATGAGGGGCCTGCTGTCTGAAATGGTTTTGGGAAAGGAACTGGAGATCTGGCTGGTGACCTGGAGGGTAATTTCAAAGGACATGTACAGTATCAATTTAGAGGGCCAGAGTGGTGAGGCTTTTGATGTCGGTGAGCATCTCCTGGATAGACAGCTCATCTTTCAATTGCTGTGATGGTAATGGGCTAGCAGTGTTTTCCGTATTCCAGTAGCCCTCCACTATGAGGGTCCTGAATTTCACTGTGTGATCCAACACCAAGCATGAGCCTTGACGCAGTCAATCCACTGTCTCCCTTCCGCTTCCTGGCTGGTCAAAAGCCCGCACAGTGCAGTGGTGGACTGCTCGCAATCTATTAATTGCAAATGATGGTTTAATTTTCCCGTTTGGTGGCAACCCTCATTGGAGCTCAGCCGGTCAGGAGGCAGTATTCTACTGTATTCAACCGTAGAATACAGAGATGGCTGGAGGTCAAAGTATGAAACAATCTAGGACAGGAACCTGCTGTTTGGGTTGGGGATGCACTGAAGCATGCGGGCACTGGAATGCGGGGCTCTGGGGGAGGAGGTTGATTGGTGCGGGGACTGTAACGAGATGAAGAGTTGGAAGAGAGTGCCAAGCAGATAGTCAATGGTTTCCTGCTGCTTCTGGCTCCTGTGGTCATATTGATGGACGACTTCCTTTGGACAATAATAATCTGCTGGGTCAATCACTGATTCACTCATCCTGTCAGCAACTGTAGAGGAGGCTTAACACAAATGTAAAGTGGGGATGATTTACCGGTGAGCAATCACTTTAATAAACTGCAAAATAACAAGCCATGAGGAGCCACTAAAGAAGAGAGAGTAAATACTGAACACGACAAGGCAATGTAACTGAAAGCTCGGAGCAACTGTTTGATGCTGGCTAGCTTGTATGCGTGAACAAGGACTGTGGATGCGAGCTGGGTTTAAATAGGCTGCAGGTGATGAGGAGGGGCGGGAGAACTCTGTTAGCTGGGTAGGGTCTGACAGGTGTCTGTCTGTGTACGTCTGACAGGTGCTGCCTGACCTGCTGCGTTTCCCTAACATTTTGTGTGAGAGTTGCTCTGAGTTTCCAGCATCTGCAGAATCTCATGTGCTAATGGCTTCTCTTACCATTCTGACGAGCCTGCTCTGACATTCAATAAGATCGTGGCTAATATGCCAGTGGAATCTGCTCCACACACTTGCCTTTTCCTCCACAACATCTTTATTCCCTGCTTTACCAAAATCTATCTAACTCTATCTTAAATGTATTTACTGAGGTAGCCTGTACCACTTCCCCAGGCAGAGATTTCGATAGATTCACTACTCTCTGGGAGAACGAGGATATAATTGATCAAAGTTAAAGGGAAGTAGTCACCCTGAAGTTGCAGGAGGTGAGTAGCTGGGTGACGGTCAGGAGAAATGGAAATAGGCAGTTAGAGCAGAGCACCACTGTGGCCATTCCCCTCAAAAACAAGTATACCGCTTTGGATACTTTTGTGGGGGATGACCTCCCGGGAGAATGCCACGGCGACCGGGTTACAGGCACCGTGCATGGTGCAGAAGGAAAAGCCAGTGAAGCAGGGAGCAGTAGTGATAGGGGACTCAACAGTGAGGGGAACAAACAGGAGGTTCTGTAGACATGAACGGGACACCCAGATAGTGTGTTGCCTCCAAGGTGCCAGGGTCAGGGATGTCTCAGATTGGGTCCACAACGTTTTTTGGAGAGGAAGGGGGAGCAGCCAGATGTCTTGAAACATATTGGTACCAATGATATAGGCAGGAAAAGCAAATAAGTCCTGAAAAAAGAATTTAGAGAGCTAGGTAGAAATTGCTACCCATGCCAGCACCAGTGAGGGTAGAAACAGGATGATTTGGCAGGTAAATGTGTGGCTGAGAAGCTGGTGCAGGCGTCAGGGCTTCAGGTTCTTGGATCATTGAGATCTCTTCTGGGGGAGGTGTGACCTGTTCAAAAGTGACGGGTTGCACCTGAACCCAAGGGGAACCAATATTCTTGTGGGCAGGTTTGGTGGAGCTGTTGGGGAGGGTTTAAACTAATTTGGCAGGGGGTGGGAACCAGAGTGAAGGGACTCAGGATAGGATGTACTGTACTGTAAAAAAGTAAAAGATAGCATGCAGTAAGACTGTCAGGAAGGGCAGGCAGGTGATGGGGCATAGTCGCAGCCAACAGGCTAAGTATCAATCATTCAGAATGTAGAGTCAGAAAGGAAAGCAAATACGTTACTCAAGGTGTTGTATCTAAATGCATGTAGTGTAAGAAATAAGGTGGATGATGCTGTAATATGATGTTGAGGCCATCACTGAATCGTGGCTGAAGGATAGTTGTAGTTGGGAGCTGAATGTCCAAGGTTACACATTATATTGGAGGGATAGGAAGTTAGGCAGAGGGGGTGGTGTGGCTCTACTGGTAAAGAATGGCATCAAATCAGTTGAAAGATGTGACATAGAATCAGAAGATGTTAAATACTTGTGGGTTGAGTTAAGAAACTGTAAGGGTAAAAGGACATTGATGGCAGTTATATACAGGGCTCCCATCAGTGGCTGGGAGATGGACCACAGGTTACAACAGGAAATAGAAAAGGCCAGTCAAAAGGACAATGTTATGCTAGTCATGGGAGATTTTAACATGCAGATCAATCGGGAAAATCAGGTTGGTAATGATTCTCAAGAGAGTGAGATTGTTGAATGCCTATGAGATGGCTTTTTAGAGCAATTTGTCATTGATCCTACTAGGGGATCAGCTATACTGGATTCAGTGTAATGTAATGAACCGGAAGCGATTAGGGAACTTAAGGTAAAAGAACCCTTAGGAACTAGTGATCACAATATGATTGTGTTCAACTTGAAATTTGATAGGGAGAAAGTAATGTCTGACGTAGCAATATTTCAGTGGAGTAAGGGAAATTGCAATGGTATGAGAGAGGAATTGGCCAAGGTAAATTGGAAGGAGCTGCTGGCAGGGATGTCAGCAGAGCAGCAATGATGTGTGTTTCTGGGAAAAATGAGGAAGGTGCAGGACATACATATTCCAAAAATGAAGAAATACTCAAATGGTAAAATAGTACAACTATTACAACTACAACTAGTACAAGAGAAGTCAAAGCTATTGTAAAAGCAAAAGAAAGGGCATACGACAAAGCAAAAATTAATGGGAAGACAGAGGATTGGGAAGTTTTAAAAACCTACAGAGAGCAACTAAAAAAACCATTAGAAGGGAAAAGATGAAATATGAAAGCAAGCTAGCAAATAATATCAAAGTGAATGGTAAAAGTTCTTTCAAGTATGTTAAAAATAAAAGAGAAATGAGAGTGGATATAGGACCACTAGAAAATGAGGCAGGAGAAATAATAATGGGGGACAAGGAAATGGCTGATGAACGAAATGAGTATTTTGCATCAGCCTTCACTGTGGAAGACATTAGCCGTGTGCCTGATGGTGTAGTGAGTGAAGGAAGAGAAGTGGGTGCAGTTACTGTTACAAGAGAGAGGGTGCTCAAAAAGCTGAAAGACCTAAAGGTAGACAAGTCATCCAGACCAGATGAATTACACCCTAGGGTTCTGAAAGAGGTAGCATTAGAGATTGTGGTGGCACTAGAAATGATCTTTCAAAACTTATTGGACTCTGACATGGTGCCAGAGGACTGGAAAATTGCAAATGTCACTCCACTCTTTAAGAAAGGAGCATGGAAGCAGAAAGGAAATTATAGACCAATTAGCCTGACTTCAGTGGTTGGGAAGATGTTAGAAGTCAATTGTTAAGGTTGAGGTGATGGAGTACTTGCTGACACAGGACAGGATAGTACAAAATCAGCATGGTTTCCTTCAGGGGAAATCCTGCCTGATGAACCTGTTGGAATTCTTTGAAGAGATTACAAGTAGGATAGATAAAGAGGGTGCAGTGGATGTTGTATATTTTGACTTTCAGAATGACTTTGACAAGGTGCCACACATGAGGCTGCTTACCAAGTTAAGAGCCCATGGCATTTCAGGAAAGTTACTGGCATTGTTAGAGCATTGGCTGATTGGTAGGAGGCAGTGAGTGGGAATAAAAGGATCCTTTTCTGGTTGGCTGCCAGTGACTAGTGGTGTTCCGCAGGGGATGGTGTTGGGATTGCTTCTTTTTACGCTGTATATAAATAATTTAGATGATGGAATAGATGGCTTTGTTGCCAAGTTTGCAGATGATACGAAGATTGGTGGAGCGGCAAGTAGTGTTGAGGAAACAGGTAGGATGCAGTAGGGCTTAGACAGATTAGGAGAATGGGCAAGAAAGTGGCAAATGAAATACAATGTTGGAAAATACATGGTCATGCACTTTTGTAGTAGAAGTAAATGTGAGGACTATTTTCTAAACAGGGAGAAAATTCAAAAATCTGAGATGCGGAGGGCTTTGGGAGTCCTTGTGCAGAACACCCTGAAGGTTAACTTGCAGGTTGAATGGTGGTGAGGAAGCCAAATACAATGTTAGCATTCTTTTCAAGAGGTCTAGAATACAAGAGCAAGGATGTGATGCTGAGACTTTATAAGGCACTGGTGAGGCCTCATCTTTAGTATTGTGAACAGTTTTGGGCCCCTCATCTTAGGAAAGATGTGCTGGCATTGGAGAGGGTCCAGAGAAGGTTCACAAGGATGATTCCAGGAATGAAAGGGTTATCATATGAGGAATGTTTGATGGCTCTGGGTCTGTACTCACTGGAATTCAGAAGGATGAGGGGGGGATCTCATTGAAAGCTTTCAAACGTTGAAAGGCCTAGAAAGAGTAGGTGTAGAAAGGGTGTTTCCCATGGTGGGGGAGTCCAGGACAAGAGGGCACAGCCTCAGGATAGAGGGGTGCTCTTTCAAAACAGAAATGCAGAGAAATTTCTTCAGCCATAGGGTGGTGAATTTGTGGAATTTGTTGCCACGTGCAGCTGTGGAGGCCAGGTCACTGGGTGTTTTTAAGGCAAAGATTGATAGGTTCTTGATTGGACATGCATCAAAGGTTATGGGGAGAAGGACGGGAAGTGGGGTTGAGGAGGAGATAGAAAAAAGGATCAGCCATGATTGAAAGACGGAGCAGACTCAATGGGCCAGCTGGCTTAATTCTGTTCCTATGTCTTCCGGTCTTATTTTCTAAAAGCAGCTTCTCCTCATCTCTATCCTAAATCCCCGAATCTTGAGGCTAGCTTTCCTAGTTCTTGTGTCACCTGTCATTAGAAACAATCTTCCTGCCTCTATCTTATCTATCCCTTTCATAATTGTATATGTTTCTACATGATCCCCTTTCATTCTTCTCAATTCCAGCGAGTACAGATGCAGGCTAGTCAATCTCTCCTTCTAGTCTAACCTCCTCATCTCTGGAGTCAACCTGGTGACCCTCCTCTGCACCGCCTCCAAAGCCAGTCCAGTCCAGTACCGTACATCCTTCCTTAAATCAGGGGAATTGCCGCATGGCTTATCGTCTTTTATCAACACTGCCCCACCTCCAGTGAATTTCCATCTGTCTAGAACTGGAATTTAAAAAAGGTGAAACCATACAACTGGAGCATAATTTATCTGCCTCAATATTTCAGAGATTATTCATGACAGGAATCCATTGGGAAAATATTAATTACTCAGGTAACTAGCATACCGAATGAGAAAATTGGATAGCCACCAATTTGATGACTGTTAAATTTAATGTGCCATTAACAGTTGAATATTATGGATGGCTAGACCCCTATTTCTTTTAATAATTCAATCGTATCGATAAGAGCGGCAATTGGGATTATTTGTGTTTATCCGGAGAGGCAGCAGAAGCAGCTGGAAATCTGAAAGTACGTCAAATAATAATTACTCACACACAGACAATATATTGACTAATAAATGTGCTTTACTTCACACACTGAGCTTTGTGCACCTTAGAAACCTTACTTGGCAACCTGAAGGTAAAGTATCGGTACATCATAGCAATAATTATTATTTCTAGGCTATTTGCTGATTTCCATAGGGATAAGAAGCAGGAATATTTCCGTCTGCACATTTCCACTCTCACTTGTTCCCCGAGTTTCCGATCTACAATAATTATCTCCTAAATTTTCCACAGGGGCAATTTGTCTTTTTTTTATTTAGACAGTGCACAGATTTTTATTTACATCCTTAGATGACACCGAATTTCAGAATCAGGCTAATATTACTGGAAAATACCAGGAAATTTGTTGTTTTGTGGCTGAAGCAGAGTCTCTCGTAAGCTCATCACCTCTACTGGGGCTTGGGCCCCCGACAGCAGCTCACCAGGGCCAGGCTTTCAAGTTGTCCCCAGGTGTAGCCCATCTTCGAAGAACCTTCCTCTCCCAGAGTGAGGTTTCTGAAGCTGCTGTAGCTCGGGGGTTTGTATGGGATAGGGTTGCTATCCCCTTGCCCAACCCTGCCCCTTTCACAGTCATATCGGAATTCAGCAGCATAGTTAATATATAAAAAAAGAGACGTTACAACATTATTTACGATTAAAATTACTCATTATTTAGTCTGTTTATTCCTCTCTGCAGATGTAGCCTGGCCTGCTGAGTTCCTCCAGCAATTTGTGTATGTTGTTTCCAACATTTGCAGAATCTTCAATCATTTCAAACATTTGCTGCTCAGATAAAGTGGCCGGTGTTAGTCTGCGGGGAACCCTTCATTTTTTGGTCACAAAAGCAACCACATCCCTCCCAGGTGATTAACCAGTCCTTCCTGGATATCCATTTTACCCACAGTATAGAGAACAGGACTGCAGCAGACATAACGAAAGCCCAGTCCCTATACAGCATTGGTCAGTTAATTCTCAAGAGTGGGCAATGGAGGCAGAGACTCTCGCGACAATAGGTCGTATCTAGATCAGCGCTTGAATCCCGAAGGCACAGGACGCCACAGCCCAAGAGCTGATAAATGGGATTAACATTTACAGACCTTGATACCTGACTCTTTCATATCACTGCAGGCTTTCTCATTATTGTGTCAGTGAAGTGGTTCAACAATAACAATGCACATTTTAACTTTTAGCAATGCAAGTGGCCAAGCAGCAATATTTTTAGACAAAATTGACCCATGATTGCGATAAAGAAAACTGATTTGAATTGGTCAACTGTTGTCACATGAAAAGAGGTAGAGTGAAAAGCTTGCCTTGTGTGATGTTCATCTGGATCAACAAATTACAGAGAGTATCCAGCAGAATGAAGTGTGACAGGCTGCAGAGAGAGTGCAGTGCAGGCAAACAGCAGGGTGCGAGAACAAAACAAGGTAGATTGTGAGGTCAGGGTCTATTTATTGCTCTGGGGATCTATTCGGTAGTCTGATAGCAGTGGGGTAGAAGCTATGTTTGAGCCTGATGATATGCGCTTTCAAGCTTTTGTACCTTCTGCCTGATGGTAGAGCGGAGATGGGAGAATGCCCAGGATGGGCTGGGTTTTGATTACACTGGCTGCTTTACTGAGGCAGCGAGCATAAAGAGGAAACAACAGGAATTCTGCAGATGCTGGAAATTCAAGCAACACACATCAAAGTTGCTGGTGAACGCAGCAGGCCAGGCAGCATCTGTAGGAAGAGGTGCAGTCGACGTTTCAGGCCGAGACCCTTCGTCAGGACTAACTGAAGGAAGAGTCCTTCAGTTAGTCCTGACGAAGGGTCTCGGCCTGAAACGTCAACTGAGCATAAAGAGGAGAAAGTTTGGGTGGTGAAGAGATTTAGGAAGGAAATTTCAGAGCTTAGGAAGCTGGAGACACATTGTGAGAGAGGTTATTGAGATATCCCCTAATTTAATCTCTCTTTAAGACATGGGTACGCTGGATTGCCCTAAAATAATAGGCACAGTGTTTTAATATCACACCATGGGCTGATACAGTGTGGAAGAAAGCTATCTAGTGCCCCCATCTGGCCAGAATAGATATTTACAGGGAACTGTAAATCTGTCGCAGAAAACAAACTCCTGAAGGAACTCAGCGGGCCAGGCTACATATGTGAGAGGCAGGGGGATGGTAACTATTTCTGATCAAGTCCCTGCATCGGGACTGAACTATTTTTGACCTCGTAAGCTGAGAAACTGAGCCTCACTAAAGCTGGAACCTCTATTAACAAACGCTAAGGTTTTAGAATGTTCTGTCCATTCAGTGTAACCTGACTCAAACAATTTCCTCCCATCATCATTCAATCTTTCCACAGCAGGAAATTAACAATCAATCAATCAATCAATAAATAAATAAATAACAGATGGGGTAATTCCATGTCCCATTCCCATTCTGATATGTCTATCCACGGCCTCCTCAACTGTCAAGATGAAGCCACACTCAGGTTGGAGGAACAACACCTTATATTCCGTCTGGGTAGCCTCCAACCTGCTGGCATGAACATCGACTTCTCTAACTTCCGTTAATGCCCCACCTCCCCCTCGTACCCCATCCGTTATTTATTTATTTATTTATTTATTATTATTGTTAATTTTTTTCTCTCTCTCCTTTTTCTCCCTCTGTCCCTCTCACTATACCCCTTGCCCATCCTCTGGGCTTCCCCCCTCCTCCTTTTCCTTCTCCCTGGGCCTCCTGTCCCATGATCCTCTCATATCCCTTTTGCCAATCACCTGTCCAGCTCTTGGCTCTATCCCTCCTCCTCCTGTCTTCTCCTATCATTTCGGATCTCCCGCTCCCCCTCCCACTTTCAAATCTCTTACTAGCTCTTCTTTCAGTTAGTCCTGACGAAGGGTCTCGGCCTGAAACGTCGACTGCACCTCTCCCTAGAGATGCTGCCTGGCCTGCTGCGTTCACCAGCATTTTTTTATGTGTTGTTTTAAATTCATGCCTTGTCCTTTATAACCTTAGGCCTTCCCGGTCTCTTTACCCCTCTTGGAAAGGCCACAGATTAATGTCCTGTCTGGGAAGTGTCACCAGGGCAGTTTTTTTTGTTACAAAAGAATTCAAAGAATGTCTGTACTTTCTTGCTGTCTGTCTTGATGAGTCTCAGGGTCCCACAGTTTTCCAGCCACTCCCAACACAACTTGTCATCTTCAAAGATTTATGACACAAACACTGTGTTTAAGGCTTGTATTTAAGGTGAGAAGGGGTAATTTCGAAGGAGCTTTGAGGGGAAGTTGATTTGTTTTTTTACACAGAGAGAGTAGTGGGTGCCCAGAATGTGCTGCCCAGAGTGGTGGTAGAAACAGATAGATCAGAAACTTTAAGGAGACATTTAGATAGGTACGTGAACGCCAGGGAAACGGATATTGTGTAGGCAGAAGAAATTATTTTAGCTGGTCATTTGATTACGAATTTAATTGGTCCAGCAGAACACTGTGGGCTGAAGGGCCTGTTCTGGGGCTGTGCTGTTCGCTGTTCCAATAAATGATCAATTCTTTTATCAATGATTACCTTCCAATGAATTTCCAACAAAGGTTTTTTTTAACTTCACACACTCTCACAATACTACACCACTATGCTGACACAAACAGGGGAGTATTGAGCGGGGAGCTAGACAGTCGGGGTAAAACCTTGAACTGAGGCCTCATCTGCTATCTTAGGTGTTTAGGGAAAAAAAGCACACAATAGTATGTTTAAGTACATAGGAATAACGATCAGTTTCAATCTCACAAGGTGTGGAGGAACACTGAGGGTCAGGTAACATCCATGGAGATTAATGTTTTCACCTGAAGGATCTTGGTTTGAAATATCCACTGTCCATCCTGTTGCACAGATGCCTCCTGACACATTGAGTTCCTTCCCCTCTTGTGTGTTGCACCAGACTCTGGCAACTGCCATTTAGTACACTTCCGTCTCATTCACACAGCGAACAGCCAGCACACGTACAACAGTGGCCTCACTTCACAGAGACGCTTCATCACTCCAGCATTTCTACTTTGATGAACTTGCTCAGGACAGGACCGGCCACTTCTCTATTTTTTGTTGAAGGGTTGAGGCCCTCAGTGGTCGGGGGTGACCGCGGATGTCGCGTCCTAGCAGTCTAAGGCCAGAACGCAAGCCTGGGCAGTACGGCATGGAGAACAAGCTGTTGCCCAGGTAACAGGCTCCCCCTCTCCTTGTAGCTGGTGAATCCAAAGGGACAGCAGAGACCGACACAGACTGACACCGGTTTCGCAGGAGATGCCAGTCAGTGTTGAACTCAACATAGTGACTCCAGCTCTAGATTTACTTCCAAACTCTTCCCCATGAGTGGGTATAGCTGCGAGGCAGCGGGGGTATGAGATCAGAGTTTTCCTTCTCCTAGATAAGCTGCCAACCACAGCTGTTGAGCCCAATCTGCTTGGAGTGACTGATTTTGAGGCGCCAGTAATGTGTCATATGAGGTCCAAGAGCTGGACTTGGTTGTCAGAGGCTATTTGAAATGCATGCTATTGGGAGCATTTAATAGACAGTGGGTGCTCATCCCCACCACCCACCACCCCCCACTCCCCATCCCCTGGCTATGACTACCTTGAAGAGCCTTTAAGGGTTAAGATTTATTTACATTCTTCAATGTAAGCCCAGAATTAGTTTATACTGGACACCAAAGGTCAGCACAGGAGGTGGACGAATGAGTGGAAATGCCATTTGGCTCCAGGATTTCCACGGAATGACTCCCCTCCCAGAAATTCACATTGCTATAAAATGCAAAAGCTGAATCTGCCAGCACCAACTATGAAGGGGTAGAACCTAGAACACACACACAGAGTTTAGTCTCATCAGAGACTGAATCTGCCAGTGTTTCCCAGCACCAGCAATGAAGGGGTAGAACCTAGAACACACACACTCACACAGAGTCTAGTCTCATCAGAAACACTCAACGACAAACTGCTCTAAACCCCATCCTGAACCGGGTGACTCAATACTCTTATATGGTGTGGACAATCAAAGACGTCAACTCTCACTCCAAAGCCATCAGTGATTTTTTGTAGTAATGCAGGCCATTCTGGGGAACACACCACTTGTGTTTTCACTGGTGTCCATAAGGACATTGAGCGTAGAGGTTGCAGTTGATTCAGACACTGGTGAGGCTGAATTTAGAACATTGTGTTCAGGTTTGGACAGATTGCTATGGGAAAGATGTCATTAAGTCTATAAGACATAGGAGCAGATCTGGGCCATTTGACCACTTAAATCTACTTCTCCATTCAATCATTGCTCATTTATTTTACTTCTCAACCCCATTCTCCTGCCTTCTCCCCATTACCTTTGACACCCTTACTAATTAAGCACTTATCAAACTCCACTTGAAATATACCCACTGAGCTGGCTTCCCTTGCCGTCCGTGGCAATGAATTTACCACCCTCTTGCTGATGATGTTCCTCCTCATCTCCATGCTAAAGGGACACCCTTCTATTCTGAGGCGGTGTCCTCTGGTTTTAGACTCGTCTGTTATGGGTGTGACCAGAATACACATAAAATTAAGATGTTTGCTGGCCTGGGTTAGCATCAGTGGCATCAGCAGTTGGTCTGCCACCTGTCCTCAGGGGAAGGAGAGATGAGGAACAATGGAGCAGCGTCTGGAGATGTGTAATGAAGGGACGGGAGAGAGAGCTGTCTAGAGCGGCTCCCCCTTTGAACCCTGAACTGTTTGAAGTGATGGACAGGCGATACCCCAGCAGGGGGATAAAAAGGGACAGGTTCGCTAAGGCGGGACACACATGACACCCGAGGTAACGAGACCCTGGAAGCGGTGCGCCTCTCACGAGTCGGTGGGAAGTACCGGGCCATAAACGCACAGGGTGGAAAGGTACGATCAGCGGGAACCCGGTGTGTGTCCACCCTCGCTTGGGTGCCGGGTTCACTGCAGAGGATCGACCGCATCTGGAAGAGGGGTCACAGTCGGTGACCTCAGGTGACATCACAAAGGAACCGCCCGAAAGCTGCTTGTGAGCAATATCGCCGGTCTGTGAGTGGAAGCCGTTTCTGAATGATCAGTCGTTCTCGATCTCTCTCCCTACCCCCACGTTGTCCATCGCCATGGCAACGATTACTGCGAACTGAACTAAATTGGACTGAACTTTTGTGTCACTTTGAAATTTGGTAATTTACCCCTAGACAATGATAGAGCTTGGTTGATCCTGTTATCTTAATTCTGTGCACATGTGTGTTTATCATTGCTGAACTGTTGCATTTATTATCCTTTCGATTACTGTGTTGCTTGTTTCTTTAATAAAACTTCCTTAGTTCTAGTAATCCAGACTCCAACTGAGTGATCCATTTCTGCTGGTTTGGCAACCCAGTTACGGGGTACGTAACATGGGAAACATCCACTCCACGTCCACTCTATCTCAGTCTTTCAATATTCATTAGGTTTCAATAAGATCCCCACCCCCATTCTTCCAAACTCCAGAGAGTACAGGCCCAGAGCTGTCAAACACTCCTCAGATATTAACCCTTTCACTCTTGCAATCATTCTCTTAAACCTCCTCTAGGCCCTCTCCATTCCAGCACATCTTTTCTCAGACAAGGGGCCCAAAACTACTCACAATACTCCAAATGCAGCCTGCCCAATGCCTTACAAAGCCTCAGCACTACATCCTTACTTAATGATAGATAGATGGATACTTTATTGATCCCAAAGGAAATTACAGTGTTACAGTGGCATTACAAGTGCACAGATATACAAATCTTACAAGAGAAGTAGAAAGGATTTTTAAAAAAGATACCACAAACAGTCTAACAGGAGGGGGCCATCACTTCCCTGGCTGGGGGTTGACTCATTATAGAGCCTAATGGCTGTCCCATTGTTATTTCACAGTACTGCTAGCCAGTTAAGACAAACATACTGGGCCACTGTAACATGCACAACACACACATTAGAAGTGTAATTAAGCTGGAAGGAGTGAGAGGAGGTTTATGACAATGGTGCTAGGACCTGAGAGATTGAGTGAAGTATTATTTCAAGTTACAGCTTTGATCTTTCTCCTGGCTTCAGGTCTCATCAGTAGCTATAGGCAACCAAACACAACAATTAGCGAAGAGGCGCTGTATTATCTCGACATGGCAACTTCAGCAGGAGACTTGCATGCAATTCTACAACAGCAACAAGCCTGAGTTGAGCCGGCCCAGCTAAAGTTAATTGAAACCAGGGAGTCAAACGACGTTGGTGTCAACCACTGAACAGAATTCATGCAAGTCATTTGTTGCATCCATTTCGACACCACTTTGGAATAATTGTTTTAAAGATACATTCCGAGTTGAATTCGCCAGTAAAGATGACGCATTGAAGTCATGCACTTTGCTCAGAAAATTGAGTACTACAGAACCATGAGCGTTAGTTCAACTTCATTAAGAAGCCGTGTGATCTATCATTTGACAAAGCAGTCCAACAGCTGTGACAAGAATACACATAGATGTTAGCTGTCCTGTGTGATCAGCAGTTGGTCTGCCACCTGTCTTCGGGAGAGAGAGAGAGAGATAAGGAAGACAACGGAACAGCATTTGGAGATGTGTAATGAAGGGACGGGAGAGAGAGCTGTCTAGAGCGGCTCCCCCATTGAACCCTGAACTGTTTGAAGTGATGGACAGGCGATACCCCAGCAGGGGGATAAAAAGGGACAGGTTCGCTAAGGCAGGACACACACGACACCCGAGGTAACGAGACCCTGGAAGCGGTGCGCCTCTCACAAGTCGGTGGGAAGCTTTTGGACGGCTGATCGCGGGATCAAGCCATAAGCGCACAGGGTGGAAAGGCACGATCGGCGGGAACCTGGTGTGTGTCCACCCTTGCCTGGGTGCCAGGTTCAGCGCAGGGAAACGATCGTATATGGAAACGGAGGGGTCACGGTCGGTGACCTCAGATGACATCACAAAGGACTCGCCCGAAAGCTGACTGCGAAGGTCTGTGTGTGGAAGCCGTTTGAATATTCATTCGTTTTGCTCTCTCTCTCCTTCCCCCCCACTGTCCATCGCCACGGCAACGATTACTGCGAACTGAACTAAATTGAACTGAACTTTGTGTCACTTTGAAACTGGTCATTTGCCCCTAGACAACGATAGAGCTTGATTGATCCTGAATTCTGTGTACATGTATGTTTATCATTGCTGAACTGTTGCATTCATTATCCTTTTGATTAGAGTACTGTGTTGCTTGTTTCTTTAATAAAACTTTCTTAGTTCTAGTAATCCAGACTCCAACTGAGTGATCCATTTCTGCTGGTTTGGCAACCCAGTTACGGGGTACGTAACACAGCTGACTGAGAGCAGTCACCTCTCTTCAGTCTTTACTGCCATGGCTAAACACTTGCTAAACATGACACCAATGACTTCATCACATTTGCCAGTGTCGTCAGTTGCAAGTGAAAAGCTCAAGCTGGGCAACATGACTGAATCACAGTTCAAATGTCTGATTTTTATTTGTGGACTTCAGTCAGCTCACGATGTGAACATTCATAAACAGTTCCTGGCCAGACTGGAGCAAGACCCCGCTATGATTCTACAAGCTGTCACCATTTGATCAGCCAGAAACACAATTCCAGCCTGGTTGAACAGAACAATGTCATTGCAGTCTCGAGTGGCCCAGACATCATCATCCGGCACGTCTCCAAGCGGCCAAACACAGCTTGTTGGAATTGTGGTGTATGGCATTATGCAAGAAACTGTTAATACAAGAAACACATTTGCAGTGAATGCCAACGTCGTGGTCACAAATAAGGCTTTTGCTGTCCTTTGCCTAGGCAAGTGAAACACAAGGACACAAAGTTTCAAAAGCCATTAAACTCTACAAGGAATTTAACGGTCATATTCAAAGTTGACTTCATCCCCAGGAGACGGTACATCAATGTATTTACCAGCAATCAGGAGGTCAAGCTATAAACTGGCATGGCATTATTTCTCACCATTTTCTCACAAAGCACGTGGCAGGCACCTGAGTCCCCACCAGTCACATCAAATCATCATTCTACCTTCAGTGCATCGGGCGTCAATCGATGCCATGCCACCATCAATACGCGAGACCATACAACAACGGCAAAGGCAGCAGTGTTTCGGGGCTCAGGATGCTGTACAAAACTGTAAGCAGAACTCTGTCTCTGTCCATCCAGACGTAAGGCCAGTCTTCCGGCCCAAAAGACCAGTACCACGTGCAGCCTCAGCAATTGTGGAGCAAGAACTAGATTGCATGCAACAAGCTGGTGTGATCAAAGCTGTCAACTTCTCACGTAGAGCAGCTCCAACAGTCATTATCAAGAAAGCCAATAGTACAGTGAGGTTGGAGACACGTCAGTACCCATTACCAGCACCGGCACATGTCTGCAAAACGGAATGCTGGTCGCTACTTTGTGAAATTGGACTTGGCTGAAGCCTACCTCCAGGCAGAAGTGGTGGAAAATTCACAGGAGCTTCTCACCATTAGGACACATGAGGGTTTGTTTTTCTCCCTCTGTCTGCCTTTTGGGGTAAAGGCAGCTCCTTCAGTTTTTCAACAAAGTATGGACACCATGCTGCATGTTACTGACAGTGTTACCACTTACCTCGGTGACATCATGGTGATGGGCATGGATCAGACAGAACTATGCCAACATCTGGACCATGTTGTGAACAAACTACAAGACTTTGGACTGCGGCTTCAGCCAGAAAATTGCAGCCTCCTGATGTCTTCTATCAAGTATCTGGGATCCATCATGGATGAGCACGGTCATCGCCCAGATCCAGAAAACATCACTACCATCTTAAAGGTGTCTCCACCATCAGATATCAGCACTTTATGATCAATCACTATTAGGCGTTTCTCCCAGCAATGCACTGGCTAAAGGAGCCACTCAACAAGGGTGCCATGAGGAAATGATCCAAGCAATGCCAATCGGCTGTTGATCAGGTGAAAAATATGTCATCATCTGACCTTCTCTCAATGCACTTTAACTCAGAGTTGCCAATCATTGTCAGGATGGATGTGTCCCGCCTTGGAGTAGGAGCTGTCATTTCCCATATCTTCTCTGATACCTTCCAAAAGCTGTCATGCATGCAGCCAGATCACTGACTACAGCAGAAAGGAACGATGGACAAATTGAGAAAGAAGCCTTGGGAATTGTCTTTGCTTTGAAGAAGTTCCACAAGATGCTCTAGGACATACGCCTCACTCTCCTCACTAATCACAAACCATTGAGTCCATCTTCAGGACTAAAAAATGCATCCTGGTGTGTACAGCTAAACGTCTACAAAGTTGGACAAAGAAGTTATTCGCCTATGTTTTGAAACCAAGTACACATCAACCCTGGACTTACTTAGTCAAGCAGATGCCCTCTCCAGACTTGTGAATCAGCACATTACTGAAAATGAAGACAGAGTCGTGTCTGCAATTTCAATGGAACCGGAAGTCCACCGGGTTGTAATGGATTTTGCTGAAGGTCTTCTGGTCACGGTCAACAAGATCAGAGCACAAACATCTGCAGGTCCTTTTCTTCAGTGTACCTCTAGAAGACTCATTGATGGCTGGTCAAAGTTGAGGAAGGTGTCATACCAATCTATTGATGGCATACATCTCTCTCAACTGTGGACACCTAACTAAAGAGTTGATGTGGAGAGGATGTTTCTTATAGTGGGGAGGTCTAGGGCCAGAGGGCACAGCCTCAGAATAGAGGTATGTCTATTTAGAACAAAGATTAACCAGAATTTCTTTAGCCAGAGGGTGATGAATGCGTGGAATTCATTGCTACAGATGGCTATGGAGGTCAAGTCATTGAGTATATTTAAAGTGGAGGTTGATAGGTTCTTGCTTAGTCAGGGCATCAAAGGTTACAGGGAGAAGGCAAGAATGGGATTGAGAGGATAATAAATCAGCCATGACAGAATGGCAGGGCAGTCTCAATAGCCAATAGGCTCTTCTTATCATTTTCTGAATAAAGGTTTATTTTGAGTCCTAGCTTTGCTCTGTCTCCTGGCTTCGAGTCTCATCAGTGGTTATAAGCGAGCCAAAACCACAGGGCTGCTTCCAATAAATGACATAAGAATGAAGGGTGATCTTGTAGAAGTGTGTATGATTCGAGGGGCAATGCTCATATTTGCCCAGGAACTGGAGGACAGAGGTTTAAGGTGAGAGGGGAATTCAATAGGAATCTGAGGACCAAATTTTTTCACCCAGAGATCAGTGAGGATATGGAACAAGCTGCTAGGGGAAGTGGTTGAAGCAGGTACAATAATCACATTTAAAAGGGCCTTGGACAGGAACCTGAATTGGGCAGAGACATGAGGCAAGGTGCAAATAGGATTAGTTAGGAAGGGAATCTTGGTTTGGTCTGAAGCAGTGGGCTGAGGGGGTAGTTGATTTTTTTTATGATCACAGGGAGAATATACAAACTCCTTCATGAATATACGGTGGCAGAACTGAACCTGGGTCGTTGGCACTGTACTGGTCTTACTCTAACCTCTACACTACCATGCCGCACAGAACTACAATCTATTGCCACTTTCTTTAATAACACTACATAGAAACTTGTCTGTATGGACACTAGACGGGCGCTTCGGGCCTAACAAGCTTCCGCTGCCCAATTACACCCATTTGCTGTGTGACTTCAAGTCAGACAATTCATAAAATCCATGCAAAAACATTAACCATGCCTCCAAACTATAGGAATAAATAGAATCAAAAGCACACAAGACTGATACAAATATCACAAAAATTTTGCGGGTGGGATTTTTGGGAGCTCTCTCATGGGTAAGGGTGTCTGTGATATAGGTACAGTATCTGTAATCTAGGGACAGCCTGTTCATACGTGATAGCAATAAGACCCCCTACACGCAGACACAAGCATCTTCGCACACCAGCTCTTTGGTGCACCCTGGTGGCTACTCTGCAGAATTCTCTGTTCGATCCAGTCAGACAGTTGAACGCTTGTATCCAAGCAGAGGCTGAACATGAAAGTTGCTGGTGAACGCAGCAGGCCAGGCAGCATCTCTAGGAAGAGGTACAGTCGACATTTCGGGCCGATGCCTGGCCTGTTGCGTTCACCAGCAACTTTCATGTGTGTTACTTGAAATTCCAGCATCTGCAGATTTCCTCGTGAGAGGCTGAACATAGCAGGTCAGGGAAGTGGCAAATTAAATCGAGTCAAACAGAGTGAAATAAGCCTTAAAAAACCTAATGACTTAGGACTCTGAACCTGTGAAATTCATTGCTGCAGACAGCTGGAGAGGTTAAGGCATTGGTTGTATTTAAAGCAGAGGTTGATATCTTGATTAGTAAGGGTGTCAAAGGTTACAAGGAGAATGGGATCGTAAGGGATAATGAATCAGCCATGATGGAATGGCAGAGCAGACTCAATGGGCCAAACATCTTACATCTTATGGACTTTGATAAACATAGGTCACTGCACACGTACTCCAATGCACAGGCCCCCTTCAGCCCACCTCATCCATTCTGATTATGCCCATCTCTGCCAATCCCATCTGGCTGCATTTCTTCCCATACCTTTCCTCTCCAAGCAAATGCCAGAGTTCTGGACCTCATTCTAGACAACCACCTTTCCGTGTGTGAGTGGGGGGGGGGGCGAGGGCAGGGAAGCCTCACCTTAAACACATTCACTCTTATCCCAGGTGATACTGCATTGAGTCCATGCTCCTCCATCTTCTAAACTTCTACAGCTCTTGCATTTCAACAGTCTGGAGTTGACTCGGTGGGGCACCTGTTTCAGGCTCATCTGCAGAATCCATTTGGGTGGACTACAGATTCTGGTACAACTGCATTTGTTTCATGATAGAAGCTTACCATCTCAACTAAACAAACCCCTTTGCTTGCGGTCGTCAGCCTTTGGAATTCCCCACGCCCAGTGACTGCTTTGTCATTTGAAGTTATTGAAGTCTGAGGCCGATTAGATTGTTGGGAGTTAGGCACATTTTTTGAAAGGTGGGCAGGAAGGGGGGTTAGAGTCAAGGCCATTATCAACAATCATCTGTTAAACAGTGTGGCATGCTCCAGTTGTCTAAGATTAGCAGATGACCTTGTGTTCTTCTTAAGCTGCTAGATGTTGAAAGGCCTCTAGTGGAGGTGGAAAGGATGTTTCCTCTCTTGTCTAGGACCAGAGGGCAGAGCCTCAAAATGGAAGGATGTCCCATTAGAACAGAGATGAAGAGGAATCTCTTTAGCCAAAGGGTGGTGAATCTGTGGAATTCATTGCCACAGATGGCTGTGGAGGTAAAGACATTAGGTATATTTAAGGTGACTTTGAACCCCAGAACCCAGGTGAGAGATCCCAGTGCAGCACTAAGGGAGACCAAATCATTAAAAGACAAGGTGAATTTAAAGTTCTCACAGATCAGTTCTGACCAATATTTGTTCTTTAAGCATAGTATGGTACAGCACAGTAGTGTGGCTGTTAGCGCATTACATTGCAGCACCATCTGCAAGGTTGGGTTTGATCCCCACTGCTGTCTGGAAGGAGTTTGAATGACCATCTAGGTTCTCAACTTTCCTTCCACATTCCAGAGATGTAGAGGTATGTTCAATGACCGGTGGGCATTCCGTATTGGCATCAGGAGCACAGCAACACTTGTGGGCTGCCTCCAGCACAAACCTCGCTGATTTGACAAAAACGATGCATTTCACTGTGTTTTGATGGACATGTGACACATAAAGCCAATCCTCATCATTTTCCTTTTCCAAAGTAGGTTAAGAAATCTCTAACCATGCTGCAGAATAAATGTCATTTGTACATTGACTAGATTGTTGCAAAGCAGTTCAGGGCAATGGAAGAGGTTAAAGATGACAATTGCCTTCACAGTCAAGACATCTGAAGCAAGGTGTCTTCAACCAAACCGCTCAGCAATAAGAACCACAAGGAAGCAAAGGATCAATTTTATTACTTTGTTGTTGGGTAATGAACATACAGTAGCATTTCAAAATTCACAACAGACAGCACTGCCAGTCATTTTGGGTTCTGGAATGCCACACAGAATCTAACATTGGCTGCTTGCAACCAAGTAAAATATTTAAATTAATAGATGTCAGAGAGCATCATGCCATGTGTTATCAATGGTATCAATGCCTTTGTCATTTATAGACAGATGCAATGAACACTGAAAATGTCAAAATGTTCAGACCATTAGAGAACTTTATATATACACACACACACACACAGACAGATGGCAGCAATGTCTCACATTAAACAAATACAGAACTACAAATACATGGCTAGTTGGATTAAACAAAACCATTGATTGTACAACTCAATAATAAATGGTTGCATAATTTAGTAATTAAAATACTGTGTAATCAAGGGATCCATATGATTGACCACCAACCTGCAGAGGCTAGGGCAGCATTAAAAAACTAAAAGATGATCAACATCTTTGACTATTTGCACTGATGAGGCAGGTCTGCATTTCACAGAATACAGGGTGAAGAAGAGCAGCTGGCATTTGTCTGGGATGGAACGAAGAGTGCAACTAACAATTCCAGAGTGGGATGGGATTGGCTTGGCTCGGTGTCCCCCACCCCTTACTACTCAAATAGTCTCTGCAAGTGGTATGACTGCCCCTCTGCTCACCACCCCCGTTCAGTCTTGATCTCAAGTACTGTGCAGAGTCTTCATGTTGTCCCCACAGGTTTTTCCTGGCCTTAGGTTAATTGGATTGTGCAAGTTACCCCCCCAGCCCCACCCCCCGTGTACTGGGAGAAAAAGGTGATGAACCGATGCAAGTTGAACAGAAACTATGGGGAAGTATGCTCAGAACTGGCATTGCCTTCATGGGCTGATTAGCCTTCGATGCTGATGAAAATAGGAAGTAACGTGCACATGTTAATGTGGGGTGAAAACCAGAAACATCAGTCAAATGTTTTTGGTATTGGGGAGGAACAACAAAAAAGGAAAAAAAGATTGAAGGATAAAATCTGAATAGATGTGCAAATTGAACTGTAATTTAGTTTGTATGCCAGGTATCATAACTGCAGCTGTCTAAAAAAGCAGGTATTCGGTAATCAATGATGCTTGCATATTTGGGTAAATGACTTGGCAGGAGTGGAGAGCAAAAAAAAAATCACACAATAACAATGTGTTTTAACAATATTGGAGCTTGCAAATGCAAGACATCCACAAAGTGCCAATAGAAAAGGAACAAGGAGAAACCAGTTGAACACAATTTCAATACTTCTCCCCAAACTATCACCACATCACATACAATAGAGACCCTCAATATTCTTCTGGTTCTCCCATACTCCACAATTACTATCATTCAATTTATAAACTCACTGCTTCTGTCAAAAAAGGACTAAAGATAATGAGATGACTGGATAAAAGTGCATCCCTTTCTCAAAGTCAGCTGTGTAACTATGATGGAGAGGGTAGGACTACAGAGAGTAAATCCAGTGCAGACTGGGTAAAATAACCACACAGTTTGGTTTTTCCCCCTCACCCAAACCCATCCTGGCTCATTCCATTTTAAATGGAGCGTTTCCTATAGGTTGAATGTGATTGCCCAAAAGGACAATGTAATCCAAACAATTCACGGTCTCAAAAAAAAACACAAAAATAGACCTGTTATTTTACAACCATTGGATTTTCTCCTACCTTCAACTTAGACATCCTTGGATATATTTGACTCTTTTACACTCAGATGATCACAACAGAATTTCATGCAACAATGGGAAACAATAGCAAGTGGCCAGTTTAAACTACGAGACCTGGTCACTCCAGGGATCAGATATATCCACGAGCATAGGGATCTGGCAGAAGTACCATAACCAGAATCAGTAAACACTGAACATTGTTTGTGATGGCAACTTCTGTACTCCTTCAAGGAGTTGGGGGGAATTGCTCTGCTGCAGGATTTCCACAGGGCTTCCTCCAGCCTCCCTGGCCTCCCACACACAATCCAGTTACTGAATTCGTTCAGTGAAGTTTTCTGGGAAAACTCGCCTCGAGGATTTCAGATCTTTCTTCTGGATCCAGTCAAGTTCCTTTATGCCCATTAGCCAGCCTTCATCCTGTGAAGAGATTGTTAGCAAAAGACAGTCATTGCAGACAAGATTTTACTTAAAAGGGATATTACATTTGGGACACAAGAGAGAAATGACTGAAAAGCAATGTAGTGCTTTCCATTATGTTATGTCTCCATGCCCTGTAAAGTGGGGAACTTCTGATTTCCACTGTCTGAGGTTACTACATTGTGATCAGAACTGTTTATTTAAAGGAACTGATATTAGTTGATAGCATCATAGAATGCTACAGCAAGGAAACAGGCCCTTCAGCCCATCTAGTCCATGCTGAACTACTATTCTGCCTGGTCCCATCGAACTTCACCTGGACCGTAGCCCTCCACACCCCTCTATTCACGTACCTGCCCAAATGTCTGAGATGTTGAAATCGAACCCCCATTCATTACTTCCACTGGCAGCTCGTTCTACACTCTCACTGCTCCGAGTGAAGTTCTCCCTCCAGTTCCCTTAAACCTTTCACCTTTCACTCTTAAACCATGACCTCTAGTTCTAATCTCTCCAAACCCACAGTGGAAAAAGCCTGTGTGCATCTACCCTATCTATAACCCTCAATTTAGTACATCTCTACAAGAGGAAGAAATTTGGGCACAAGATGCCAGACCTAGTTCAGAACAATGAACATGGAACCAGATTTCCAGTGCTGTACTAAAGGAGTGCTATCCGTTCCAAAGGTGCTGCATTCTAGTTCAGGTGCAGAAACAATGAATCCCCTTCTTGGGTTGAAAATGCAGCTTGGTTCTTTCAAAGAGCTAGTATGTTTTCTCCGCCACCCCTTAACAGTCAACTTTCATCCTTCAATCAACAAGAACATCAAATTGCTGTATATAGGATTCCCACGGGTTAACCCGACTTCATATTTTACCGCCAACAGACTTCATGAACTCTCCATTGCAAAATGTTTCAAATCTGATGTGACAAGTTTTTGAGTGCATTTATTTTCCTGTAAATGTCTGCAATGAATATTAAGCTAGTATATTGATAATAAATTTACTTTGAAATTTGAACTTCCATTTTACCTTCTCATTTTAGAACATTCAACTATTGTTGAAATTCAAGAATTGAACAATACAGTCCTTCAGCCCATGATATTAAACACCTAACTACACTAACCCTTTCTGCCTACACGAAGTTCATATCACCCATTCTCCACATATTCATGTGCTTCCTAAGAGTCATTAAACTCCACAACACTCCTGGCAATGCATACAAGGCACCCAGCACTAAAAACTTGCCCCAAACATCTCCTCTGAATGTCCCCATCACACTTTAAATACATGCCTTCGAGTATCAGACATGTCAACTCTGGGAAAAAGATAGTAGTTAAATGCTCAGCCAATAACTCAATCATAACTTCTATCAAATCTTTTATCAGCCACTGATGGGTCAGAGAAAGCAACCCAAATTTGTACTCACATCTCCCTAGAGCATATGCACCCTCTCCTAAAGCTTCACATCCTTCCTATAATAGGGTGACCCGAATTGAATACAGTAGTCGGCCCTCCTTATCCGTGGGGGATTGGCTCCGGGACCCCTCACGGATACCAAAAATCGCGGATGCTCAAGTCCCTTATTCAACCGAGCTAAATGCGGTGGACCTTAGGACCCAGAGGAACCCTGGACCTTATTTAACCTGTCTCAGTGCAGTGGACATTAGGACCCGGTAGCGGAGCTCTGATTCCGCAGTGTTTCTGTTCACGAAAATAATCACAATCGTAATTTAAAATAAAGTGGAAATAATAAAGCGATCGGAAAGAGGTGAAACGCCATCAGTCATTGGAAAAGCATTAGGATACAGTCGGTCAATGATCGGAACAATTTTAAAGGATAACATGAGAAAGGCCCTGCCCTGATGAAAGCTACAATTATTACTAAGCAACACAGTGGTTTAATTATTGGGTTTTGGGGTTTTAGGTTTTTGATCCTCCACATCAACCCAACATGGATGGAGAGCGCGCTCGGGAGTGGTCTGTCACTGGATTGAACTCGGGAATTTCCGTTTCCAAGCCCGGCGCTGAAACATACGTTCCTTGAGTGTTTTATATGCATAGAAAGGTAAAATATATACTATATACTAAGACAAACGTTTGACGAACTGACGCTAAATAATACCAGATGTACCTGTTCCGACTTACTTAGTAAGAGAACTTCCATTTCTTTTTTCGATCCCGATCCACGATAACCTACTCACATCCTCCCATATACTTCAAGTCATCTCTAGATTACCTATAATACCTAATACAATCTAAATGCTATGTAAATAATTGTTATACTGCATTGTTTAGGGAATAATGACAAGAAAAAACAGTCTGTACATGCTCGAACAACAAGTGCTGGAAGAGCACTTCTGGGTTTTCTCGATTCGTGGTTGGTTGAATTCGTGCATGTGCAACTCGCGGATAAGGAGGGCCGACTGTACTCTATTGTGGCTTAACTAGTTTTATTCAAGATTGTTTACTGCCATTTCTCAGTACACGAATGTCAAAGAGATCAAAGTGATCGTTAGCCCAAATCTGATGCAGTAAATAAAAAACACACAAGCATAGAGAACACAAAAAGTAAACAACAACATGAATGAAGTCTCATGCAATTACGAAGAGGCCGCCTGTGGTTATTAAAACTGTCAGAAGCAAGTACAACTTTGCTCACCTGTTCTTCTGGATTTTCATAGGTTACCACGAGAACAACATCACCAGTTTTCAGGTTCAGTTCATCAGTGTCTGTCGCATTATAATCGTGCAGAGCCCGGACCTGCCACAAGAATCAATGGGAGTTTTAACTTAACTGTGCATTGTAAATTCACTGCAGAAAGTTTACATCTTCATTGATACAATAACTTATTTCTGAACCCAGCATCAAGTGTCATCAGTGATCTGAATTTGCAAATCTGCATCGTATCAGCGTGAGTTCATCACTCTGATGGCCTGGTGGAAGAAGCTGTCCCGGAGCCTGTTGGTCCTGGCTTTTATGCTGCGGTACTGTTTCCCGGATGGTAGCAGCTGGAGCAGTTTGTGGTTGGGGTATCTCAAGTTCCTACTGATCCTTCAGGCCCTTTTTACACACCTGTCTTTGCAAATGACATGAATAGTGGGAAGTTCACATCTACAGATGCACTGGGCTGTCCACACCACTCTCTGCAGAGTCCTGCAGTTCCCATACCAGGCAGTAATGCACCAGTCAGGATGCTCAGTTGTATCTCTGGAGAAAGTCCTTAGGATTTGGGGACTCAGCCAAACTTCAACAGATTGAGATGAAAGAGGTACTGTTGTGCTTTTTTCACTGCACAGCCGGTATGTACAGACCACGGGAGATCCTCGATGTATATGCCAAGACACTTAAAGCTGTTCACTCTCTCAACCCCAGACCCATTAATGTCAATCGGGGCTGGCCTGACTCCATTCCTCCTGTAGTCCACAAGTGACTACTTTGTTTTTGTGACATTGCGGGAGAAAGAGATGGGGAAAAAATGAAAATAATTCAAATTGAGTGTTGCAGGAGGGAATGCCAGGATTTTGGGTCCAGACAGCTGGAAGCCAGGCTACTCTCCACTAGTGAAGGATTCTGGGCAGCAGAATAGTGTAGGAGTTAGTACCTGTGATCATGATTACGGTTCAACTCCTACTGCTATCTGGAAATAGTTTTTATGTTTGCCAAGGGTGCTTCTGCTTCCTCCCACGTTCCAAAGACCTACCTACGGGTTAGTGTTGTGAGTTGTGGGCACCAGAATCATGGCGACACTTGCGGGCTGTCCTCAGCACATCCTTGACGTAAATGAGGACGTACATGCAGCAAATAAAGCTAATGTCTCTTTAAAACTTGGTCACTAGTCTGGGTTTCACCAGAATCCTTTTGCACCAAATACTCCAAAAATCACCAAGCTGAATTCCTGAGGCAAGGAGAAGCTAACTGCCTTTAACGTCAAGACAGTGATTGACCAAGTATGGCATTAAGGATCCCTGGAAGTTGGACAATCCACACCTGAGGTGCGTGAAAAGCACTACTTTTTAAAATCAGGGCAGCAATTGAGATTTTGAAGACAGTATTTTTCTGAGTTGAGAAGCAACCAATCAGAAAGAGGAATTCATTAGAATTGGCCAATAATAATAATTCAAATGCAAGCAGAGCGGCCATTCTTTTGAATGTGCCAGTCTTTAGAGTGGCTTTGGCTCATCAAGCTTGGGTGAGGTAGATTATCTTGTAAGGTTACTTTCTCTGTTCTTATTTGTTCATTCCACATCTGTTAGTGCAGAGTACAGTGAGAATGGCTCCATGGGCAGTGTTTTGTACTGTGTGGGGGATGTGAGAAGTCTGGGAGACCTCCAGTCAACTCCTGACAGAACACTTTAAGGAACTGGAGCTGCAGCTCGATGACCTTCAACTCATACAGGAGAACGAGATGGTGATGGGAGATAGTCATCCCTAGCTTGCAGGAAACGGGTAACTGGGTGACTGTTAGGAGAAAGAGGTTAAATGCAGAGTCAGTGCAGAGTCCACCTGTGGCCATCCCCCTCAGTAATAGGTACACAACTTTAGATTGATAGAGACACCTGGATGGTATGTTGCCTCTCTGGTGTCAAGATCAGGGACGTCTCGGATTGGGTCCATGGCATTCTCAAGGGAGAAGGTGAGCAGCCAGAAGTCTTGGCACATATTGGCACTGATTACATAGGTAGAGAAGGTGAGGTGGTCCTGAACAGAGATTCCAGGGAGTTAGTTACAAGACTGAGAAACAGGACCTCCTGGGTAGTAACCTCTGGATTTCTGTCAGTGAAAGCAAGAATAGAATGATACAGCAGATGAATGAGTGGTTGAGGAACTGGTGCAGGGGGCAAGGTTTCAGATTTCTGGATCATTGTGATCTCTTCTGGGGAGGTATGACCTGTACAAAAGGGACAGTTTACACCTGAACCTGAAGGGTTCCAATTTCCTTGTGGGAAGGTCGGTTAAAGTTGTTCAGGTCGGTTTAAACTAGTTTGGCAGGGGGATGGGAACTGGAGTGATAGTGCTGAGATAAGATAGCTGGTTTACAGAGGCAGTGTGCAATGGGACTCCTAGCAAGGAGAGGCTGATGATGGGGTAAAACTGCAGTCAATCAAATTGTGATATAACAGGTGGACAAAATCAAAAAGGTGAAGACTGAGGACTGAAGGTATTATATTTGAATGCGCACAGCATACAGAGTAAGGCAGATGAACTTGTAGTACAGTTGCAGATTGGCAGGTATGATGTTGTAGGCATCACTGAATCATGGCTGAAAGATTATAGCTGGGAGCATAATGGCCAAGGATATACATTGTATCAAAAAGATGGGCAGGAAGACAAAGGGGGTGGTGTGGCTCTTGGTAAAAAAAAATCAAATCAAATCATTATAAAGAGGTGACATAGGGTTGGAAGGTGTTGAATCACTGTGGGTAGAGCTAAGAAACTGCAAGGGTAAAAAGGCACTGATGGGAGTTATATACAGATTCCCAAACAATAGTAAGGATGTGGTCTACAAGTTACAATGGGAGAGAGAAAATGGATGCCAAAAGGGCTATGTTACAATAGTCATGGGGGAATTTCAATATGCAGGTAGATTGGGAAAATCAGGTTGGTGCTGGATTACAAGAGGGGAAATTTCTAGAATGCTTACGAGACGGCCTTTTAGAGCAGCTCGTGATTGAGCCCACAAGGGGATCAACCATTCTGGATTGGGTGTTGTGCAATGAACTGGTATTGATTAGTGAGGTTAAGGTAAAAGAACACTTAGGGACAAGTGATCATAATATGATCAAATTCACCCTGAAATTTGAGAAGCTAAAGTCAGATGGATCAGTATTACAGTGGAGTAAAAGGAATTACAGAGGCATGAGAGAGGAGTTTGCCAGAATGGATTGGGAAGAACACTGGCAGGGATGACGGCAGAGCAGCAATGGCTGGAATTTCTGAAAGCAATTCAAAAGGCACAGGATATATACATCCCAAAGAGGAAGAAGTATTCTAAAGGCAAGATGACACAACCGTGACAAACAAGTGAAGTCAAAGCCAACATAAAAGCCAAAGAGGGCATATAGTAGAGCAAAAAAAAAAGCAGGAGCTAGGAGATTGGAAGCTTTTAAATACCAACAGAAGGCAACTAAAGAAGTAATTAAGGTAAAGATAGAATATGTAAGTAAGCTAGCCAATAATGTTAAAGAGGATACCAAAAGTTTCTTCAGGTACATAATGTAAGAGGCAAGGTGGATATTGAATCGTTGGGAAATGATACTGGAGAGGTAGTAATGGGGGACCAGGAAATGGCAGATGAACTGAATAAGTATTTTGTGCCAGTCTTCACTGTGGAAGACACTTGCAGTATGGTGGAAATTCTAGGTGTCAGGGGTCATAAAGTGTGTGAAGTTACCATTACTAGGGAGAAGGTTCTTGGGAAACTGAAAGGTCTGAAGGGCATCAAGTCACTTGGACCAGATGGTGTACACCCCAGGGTTCTGAAAGTGGTGGCTGAAGAGATCATGGAGGCATTAGTAATGATCTTTCAAAAATTACCAGCTTCTGGAAGACAGAAAAACTTCAATGGTTCAAACCTAAGCATAGAAAGGATATTTGTGAACACGAGGCCAATGATTTCAGCTCAAAGGCTTCATTGTAGGAGTTCCTCAGGGCTGTAACCTTGGCCCAATTATCTTCAGCTGCTTTAATCATCTTCACTGCATCATTATCCGCAGTGCAGAGATTCACTATAGACCACAAAATTTAACTCCATTCACAACTCAGCAAATCATACTGGGATGCAACAGGACCTGGACAATGGGACATTTCTGGAGAATTCCTTCTTTGCACATTCACTGGTATTACCATTAGCAAATTTTGCTGGGCCATCATAGACCAGAAGCTCTACTACACTACCAGAAAAACTCTGGTCTTTAAGTCAAGGTTTGGGTATCGTGCAAAACCAATTATCTAACATCCTGAAGTGGGGACTGTTGTAGAACAGTGGGACCTTGAAGTTCAGGTATGTGGTTCCCTGAAAGTAGAGTCACAGGTAGGAGGGTTGTGAAGGTGGCTTTTGGTGTACTGGCTTTCCTAGTATTAAGATTAAAATCTTAGAGTTTATGTTACCATTGTACAAGCCTTCCAGTTTAAGATGGGGCTTGTGAAGCACAGCCACTATTTGCTGGTAACAAACAAAACAACAATAAATTACTGTATTAATCACACTTTTTCTTGGATACGATCACTGGCATCAATAACCTGTAACTTCCCTGTCGGAACCGCCTGCTGTTTTGCAATGTGAACTGAAGCATCAAAGATGCAAGATGACTGCATCACAGCATGCATGGACAGAACTTCTTCAGCCGTTTGATCGGGCACGACTGCGCAAGTGCGTGGATATCAGCCAGGTAGAACGGCAAGAAGAGTTTAAAAGGAGACAGCTTTACAGAGCAGGTGCCAGAGTAGAGGGAGACAGAGCAGGAAGGCTTTGGCTGAATGGGGCTTGGGTGATAATGGGTCGAGGCAAGGTAGGTTGCCTGTGTAGAATACAGACAGAAAGAATTTGTGTGAGGCTGGTGTTCTGTGCTTGGTGTCAGATGTGGGAAGTCCAGGAGTCGACCAGCCTCCCGGACGGCCACATCTGCGTCAGGTGAGTCAAGCTGCAGCTCCGTAGGAACGCATTAGGGAACTGGAGATGCAGCTCGATGACCTTCGCCTGGTCAGGGAGAGTGAGGAAGTGATAGAGAGGAGAGGTAGTCACACCGGGGCCTGGGGAGACAGACAAGTGGGTAACAGTCAGGAGAGGGAAGGGCAAGAGTCAGAGGCTAGAGCATACCCCAGTGACTGTCCCCCTTAACAATCAGTACTCCCTCTTGAGTACTGTTGGAGGGGGGGTGGGGGGGGAGACGGCCTACCTGGGGGAAGCAACAGTGGCCGTGCCTCTGGCACAGAGTTTGGCCCTGTGGCTCAGAAGGGAAGAGAAAGGAAGAGGATGGCAGCAGTGACAGGGGACTCTATAGTTAGGGGTCAGACAGGCGATTCTGTGGACGCAGGAAAGAAGCACGGAAGGTAGTTTGCCTCCCAGGTGCTAGGGTCCGGGATGTTTCTGATCGTGTTCATGATATCCTGAAGTGGGAAGGAGAACAGCCAGAGGTCGAGGTACATATTGGTACCAACGACATAGCCAGGAAAAGGGAAGAGGTCCTGAAAGCAGACTACAGGGAATTAAGAAGGAAGTCGAGAAGCAGGACCACAAAGGTAGTAATCTCGGGATTACTGCCTGTACCATGTGACAGTGAGTTTAGGAATAGAATGAGGTGGAGGATAAATGCGTGGCTGAGGGATTGGAGCAGGGGGCAGGGATTCAGATTTCTGGATCATTGGGACCTCTTTTGGGGCAGGCATGACCTGTACAAAAAAGGACGGGTTGCACTTGAATCTCAGGGGGACCAATATCCTGGTGGGGAGGTTTGCTAAGGCTTTTGAGGAGAGTTTAAACTAGAATTGCTGGGGGGTGGGAACTGAACCGAAGAGACGGTTGGCTCACAAATAGACAGAGCTTGGAGACAGTGCAAGAGGGAGGATAGGCAGGTGATAGAGAAGGGATGCACTCAGACCGATGGTTTGAGATGTGTCTATTTTAATGCAAGGAGTATCATGAACAAAGCAGATGAGCTTACAGCGTGGATCAGTACTTGGAGCTATGATGTGGTGCCCATTACAGAGTCTTGGATGGCTCAGGGGCAGGAATGGTTACTTCGAGTGCCAGGCTTTAGATGTTTCAGAAAGGACAGGGAGGGAGACAAAAGAGGTGGGGGCGTGGCACTGTTGAACAGAGATAGTATCACAGTGGCAGAAAAAGAGGAAGTCATGGAGTCTCCGTGGGTGGAAGTTAGGAACAGGAAGGGGTCAATAACTCTACTGGGTGTTTTAAAAAAAAAAATCAACTACCCAATAGTAACAGGGACATCGAGGAGCAGATAAGGAGACAGACTCTGGAAAGATGTAATAGTAACAGGGTTGCTGTGGTGGGAGATTTTAACTTCCCAAATATCAATTAGCATGCCCCTAGAGTGAGGGGTTTAGATGGGGTGGAGTTTGTTAGGTGTGTTCAGGAAGGTCTCTTGACACAGTATCTAGATAAGCCTACAATAGGACAGGCTGTACTTGATCTGGTGTTGGGAAGTGAACCTGGTCAGGTGTCAGATATCTCAATGGGAGAGCATCTTGGAGATGGTGATCACAAATTCCATCTCCTTTACCATAACAGTGGAGAGGGATAGGAACAGACAAGTTAGGAAAGTGTTTAATTGGAGTAAGGGGAAATATGAGGCAATCAGGCAGGAATTTGGAAGCATAAATTGGAAACAGATATTCTCAGGGAAATGTACAGAAGAAATGTGACAAATGTTTGGGGATATTTGCGTGAAGTTCTGTATAGGTACGTTCCAATGAGACAGGGAAAGGATGGTAGGGTACAGGAACCGTGGAGTACAAAGGCAGTTATATATCTAGTCAAGAAGAAAAGAGTTTACGAAAGGTTCAAAAAAATAGGTAATGATAGAGATCTAGAAGATGATAAGGCTAGCAAGAAGGAACTTAAGAATGAAATGAGGAGAGCCAGAAGGGGCTATGAGAAGGCCTTGGCAGACAGGATGTAGGAAAACCCCAAGGCATTCTACAAGTATGTGATGAGCAAGAGGATAAGACATGAGAGAATAGGACCAATCAAATGTGACAGTGGTGTGTATGGAACTGGAGGAGACAACAGAGGTACTTAATGAATACTTTGCTTCAGTATTCACTACGGAAAAGGACCTTGGCGATTGTAGGGATGACTTACAGTGGACTGAAAAGCTTGAGCATGTAGATATTAAGAAAGAGGATGTGCTGAAGCTTCTGGAAAGCATCAAGTTGGATAAGTCACCAGGACCGGACGAGATGTACCCAGGCTACTGTGGGAGGCAAGGGAAGAGATTGCTGAGCCTCTGGCAATGATCTTTGCATTATCAATGGGGACAGGAGAGGTTCCGGAGGATTGGAGGGTTGCAGATGTTGTTCCCTTATTCAAGAAAGGGAGTAGAGATAGCCAAGGAAATTATAGACCTGTGAGACTTACTTCAATGGTTGGTAGGTTGATGGAGAAGATCCCGAGAGGCAGGGTTTATGAACATTTGGAGACACATAATTTGATTAGGAATAGTCAGCATGGCTTTGTGAAAGGCAGCTCATGCCTTACGAACCTGACTGAATCCTTTGACGATGTGACTAAACACATTGATGAAGGTAGAGCAGTAGATGTAGTGTATGGATTTCAGCAAGGAGGCATGGGATCCGAGGGGACATTGCTTTGTGGATCCAGAACTAGCATGCCCACAGAAAGCAAAGAGTGGTTGTAGACTGGTCATATTCTGCGTGGAGGTCGGTGACCAGTGCTGTGTCTTAGGGATCTATTCTGGGACCCCTACACTTCGTGATTTTTATAAATGACCTGGATGAGGAAGTAAAGGGATGGGTTAGTAAATTTGCTGATGACACAAAGGTTGGAGAGTTGTGGATAGTGTGGAGGGCTGTCAGAGGTTAGTGTGGGACACTGATAGGATGCAAAACTGGGCTGAGAAGTGGCAGATGGAGTTCAACCCAGATAAGTGTGAGGTGGTTCATTTTGGTAGGTCAAATATGATGGCAGAATATAGTATTAATGGTAAGACTCTTGGCAGTGTGGAGGATCAGATGGATCTTGGGGTCTGAGTCCATAGGACACTCAAAGCTGATGTGCAGGTTGACTCTGTGGTTCAGAAAGCATATGGTGCATTAGCCTTTATCAATCATGTGATTGCATTTAGGAGCTGAGAGATAACATTGCAGCTATGTAGGACCCTGGTCAGACCCCACTTGGAGTACTGTGCTCAGTTCTGGCCATCTCACTACAGGAAGGATGTGGAAACCATAGAAAGGGTGCAGAGGAGATTTGCAAGGATGTTGCCTGGATTGGGGAGCATGCCGTATGAGAATAGGTTGAGTGAACTTGGCCTTTTCTCCTTGGAGCGACGGAGGATGAGACGTGACCTGATAGAGGTGTACAAGGTGATGAGAGGCATTGATTGTGTAGATAGTCAGATGCTTTTCCCCAGGGCTGAGATGGCTAGCATGAGAGGGCACAGTTTTAAGGTGCTTGGAAGTTGGTACAGAGGAGATGTCAGGGTAAGTTGTTGTTTTTTTTAAAAAAAACACAGAAGATGGTGAGTGCGTGGAATGGGCTGCCAGCGATGGTGGTGGAGGCAAATACGATAGGGTCTTTTAGGAGACTCCTGGATAGGTACATGGAACTTAGAAAAATAGAGGGCTATGGGTAACCCTAGGTAATTTCTAAGGTAAGGACATGTTTGGCACAGCTTTGTGGGCCGAAGGGTTTGTATTGTGCTGTAGGTTTTCTATGTTTCTATGTTAACTGAGAGACAGAACCTAGGCTCAAGAGCAGGGAACGAGCCAATATTTGGCCATTGCTGGAGCAGTCATTCGATGGGCAAAGCCAAAGCAAGGCAAACACAGGTGAGGCAGAGTTGAGGTAGCGGGGTCCAGGCCTGGGCCCGAGAGTGAGGAAGGACCCGAGGTATGACAAATCTAAGTACCAGGGCAAATTGAAATGGTTGGGTACGAGCTGAATCGAGGTGGTGGTGCTCAGGCCCCAAGGGCATACTGAAGTGGCAGAGCCCACATCTGGTGGCAAAGAACAACCCAAGGTTTGGATTAAAACCAGATTAAAAAGGTCAGGGTGTCAGGGTCAGTCCAGCTTGCTGCTCTGTGAGACTTACTCGTCTATGTGCTGAACTGCGGCTGTGGCCTGCAACTAACAGGCTCCTGGACCAGCCTGACTTTGCGGCTGTGGCCTCATCTTTGTGAACTTCAGTTCTGAATGTTATTTGCTTACTTTTGTTGTTTACACCATTTGATTTTTTTCTGCATATTGGACATTTGACAGTTTTCTTTAATGGGTTCTATTGGTCTGTGGCTGCCTGCAAGCAGACAAATCTCAGGTTGTACATAGTATACATATTTGATAATAAATGTACTTGAACTTTGCTGATGAGACCACATTCGGAATATTATGTCCAGTGAAGTCAGCACTGTTTCCTTAAGAGGAAATCTTGCCTGACAAATCTGTTAGAGCTCCAAGGAAACAATGGGCAGGATAGACAAAGGAGAGCTAGTAGATGTTGTTTACTCGGATTTTCAGAAGGACTTTGACAAGGTGCTGCACATGAGGCTGCTTAAAAAGATAAGAGCCCACAGTAATCCATGCAATAGTATCATGAATAAAACATGAGGCACAGTTAGGAATAAAAGGGACATTTCTGGTTGACTGCCGGTGATTAGTAGTGCTCTGCAGGGTTGGTGTTGGCTCCACTTCTTTTCACATTATATGTCAGTGATTTGGAAGGAGGAATTAACGGCTTTGTGGCCCAAGTTTACAGACGATACATAGATAGGTGGAAGGGCAGATAGTGTTGAGGAAGCAGGGAGTCTACAGAAGGTCTTAGATTAGAAAAGTGGGCCAAGAAGTGGCAGATGGAGGACAGTGAGGGAATTGCATGGGCATGCACCTTGGTAGAAGGAATAAAGACGATAGACTTTTCTAAAAGGAGAAAATACAAAAATTAGCTGTGCAAAGGGGACTTGGGAGTTCTTGTGCAGGATTCCCCAAGTTTAACTTGCAGGTTGAGTCAGTGGTAAGGAAGGCAAATGCAATGTTAGCATTCATTTCAAGGGGACTATAACATTAAAGCAAGGATGTAATGTCAAGGCTTTATAAGGCACTGGTCAGACTGCACGTGGAGTATTGAGAGGAGCTCTGGCACCCTCATCTAAGAAAGGATGTGCTGGCATTGGAGGGCCAGAGGAGATTCACAAAAATGATCCTGGGAATGAAAAGGTTAGCATATGAGCAGTGAATGATGGCTCTGGGCCTGCACTCGTTGGAGTTAAGAAGGGGGAGGGGGGAAGAGGAAGAAAAGAGAATTTCATTGAAACCTATCAAATACTGAAAGGCCTAGACAACAGTGGATATAGAGAGGATATTTCCAATAGTGGGAAAATCTGAGACCAGAAGGCAGAGCCTACAGAAGGATATCCTTTTGGCTAAAGAAATTCCACCTCATCTTTATACTGAGGGTGTTGAATCTGTGGAATTCATTGCCACAGATGGCTGTGGAGGATGAATCATTAGGTATATTTAAAGTGGAGGTCGACAGATTCTTAATTAGTAAGGGCATCAAAGGTTACGAGGAACAGACCAGAGAATGGGGTTGAGAATCAGCCATGATGGAATGGTGGGCCATACTCAATGGGCCAAATGGCCTAATTCAGCTCTTATGTTTTATGATGTAAACTCTCGCAAATTGGACCAGCTTGGTTAGTATGGACCAGTGGGCCAAAGGGCCTGTTACTGTTCTGTATGACTTAAAGACCAAGCATTTCCACCACTCTGTGTGGAAATATTCCTTTGGCCCAACTCTGTCCAGTCCGATTCCTGACACATCCTGCAGATATTGGAAAGAAATGTTAATGTGATGACACTTGCTTTGGCTGCAATTTCAATAATTCTCATGTAACGCAACTATTTTTATGCAGCACTGTCAACATTAATTTCCTGTAGTGAAGGTACTCATTAGACTACACTACCACCTGGACTACTGGAGGGCAGCTAGAGCATGAGAACATTACTTCACATCTCCCTTCAAGTTGCACACCGTGCCCAGCCAGAAGCAGATTCCTTCAGGCAGCAGGTTAAACAACAGAGCTCCATCCCATCACTGAAGGAATACCTTCATCAGTTCATATACTAGTTCAGCTCATCACAATTTTAATTTCAGTTCTGTTTTGGACAAGAAATGCTGGTCATACTGACATGTTTCTAACAAATGAATTAATTCATTAAATGGTAAACTGGTGAAGTTCTCACCCACCTTAAACTGAAATCCGGGTGGCAGTTCACTCTCCTCCGTGGGGACCGTGTCATACACAGCACCATTCGTAGACTCTGCCGGAGTCTCTACTACCATATTCGGGATGACATTCTTAGTCTTAGAAACAAAGGGAAGCTGTAATGTTTTGGAAACCATAATAACATTGTGATTTATCTTCATGTTTATTTTCATAAATCACAATAGCAGCTTGATATTCAAGGTGTTATTGGACAAAATTAACCTGCTTTTGCAGTATTATAGTGTTTTTAATGTAATTAAACATTAAGGGGCCAAACGCAACATTTAACAGAACATGATAGGGAGATATTGGATCAGCAATTGTTGGACATAAATGGCTTTTTAGCAATGTGGAAACAGCTCCAGAGCTCTAGACACTGGCAACTCAGCGCACTAAGCAATGGAAACTGGGGAAGGTACAGGAGGCTGAACTGGCAGAGTCCACAGGTTGAAGCAGTTACAAAGAAACCAGGTTCAAGGTTCATGAACAAACACATGGGTGAACACCCAAAGTAACACATACACAATGCTTCAGGAACTCAGAACGTTAAGCAGTCAACATTTCAGACCAATTTCCAGAGATTGGTACATCACTGTCTAGAATGGAGGTAAACTACTCAGGATCAGTAAAAGCCGCAGAGAGTTATAACCTCAGCCAGCTCCTTTATGGGCACTACTCTCCCAGTATCCAGGATCAGAAAGTTACAACTTCAGCCGGCTCCATCACTGCACTAGTCTCCCAGTATCCAGGATCAGAAGGTTATAACCTCAGCCAGCTCCTTCATGGGCACTAGTCTCCCAGTATCCAGGATCAGAAAGTTATAACCTCAGCCAGCTCCACCATTACATTAGTCTCCCAGTATCCAGGATCAGACAGTTATAACCTCAGCCAGCTCCATCATTACACTAGTCTCCCGGTATCCAGGATCAGAAGGTTATAACCTCAGCCAGCTCCCTCATGGGCACTAGTCTTCCAGTATCCAGGACTTCTCCAGAAGGGAGTACCCAAATAGGTGGTGTAACAGGAGCCTGAAGAGAGACGCTCAAATATTTCAGGAACAGCTTCCCCTCTGTTATCAGATTTCTAAATAGACAATGATCCCCATATGCACTACCTCATTCTTTTTCACTACTTTATTTTTGTATCTACTTACTGTAATTTATAGTTTTCATTGCATATTTCACTGTACTGCTGCAACAAATTTCTCAACATATGCCAGTGATATTAAACTTGATTCTGACAAGCTAAAAGATGACAGGTGAAGCCAAGTGGAAGGGAAGGAGGGAGGGAGGGAGGGAGGGAGGATGGAGAAAGAATCTGGAAGGTGATAGGTGGAGCCAGGTTGGAGGCGGGGGAAAGTGGATGAAGAAAATTTGGAAGGTGATAGGTGAAGCCAGGTTTTTTTTGGGGGGTGGGGAGAGGAAGACGGATGAAGAAAGAATCTATAAGGTGATAGGTGGAATAGGTAAAGGCTGAAGAGAGGATCTAATCAGAGGAGAGTGGACCATGGGAGAAAAGGGAAGGAGGGGCACCAGAGGAAGGTAAAAGGCATATGATGAGAAGAGGAAAGAGGTAAGAGGGGAGCCAAAGTAGGGAATGGAAAAGGGGAGGTAAAAGTTAGCAAAAAAAAAAAATCAATGGTCATGCCATCAGGTTTTGGCTAAACAGATGGAAGACAAAGTGTCATATACAAGGATAAAAATTGTTTTGATCAAAGCCGTTACTAGAGAAAAGGTGAGGACAGAGCTACAAAAAGCTCTTGATACTGCAGACTTAAAAGAAAAACATAATAGAAATGGAAGTTTGCCTCAACATTCCTTCTTTTCTGCTCACCTCCACCTTGCCTTAACAATACAAATGTCTGCGTAATAGTTGTGGCTTTAAACTTAAGAACATCTTTCTGTGGAAGGACCTCCAAGCTCAGGGGCCAGACACAGGGATAGAAATTCTGAATCAAAGGCACCAGAGGGAAAACACAGGGGTGGGAGGCAACAGGAACCTTAAGATTTTCTTCTAGAAGACACATGAGCAGCCAGGAGCCAGTGGTAGGAGCAAGTGCAGTTTTCACAAGGCAATTACATCTCTTTACACAACAGTATTGGAAGGCCTATGCAAAAACAAAAATCATGTAGCAACATAAATTTCATGATGTTCATCGCTAGCATTTTCAGCTTTCCAGAATTTCTTAAGGTTTCTCCACACTGCATTGACTAGAGAGCAAGATATGTACCTAAGCTTGATCGTCCTATTTGCTTATACATTAGACTTGATAGAGGCTTACAAGACGCTAAGAAGGTATAGATCGAGAGGATAGCTAGAAACTTTTTCCCTGGGCAGAAATGACTAATACAAGGGCACATAATTTTAAGGTAATTAGAGGAAAGTACATGTCAGAGATACTGTCGGTATTTTTTTAAATAGAGCACAGGGCGACAGGGTGGTGGCAGACACAAATGCATTAGGGCCATTTAAGGAACTCTTAGATAAGCACATGGATAAGAGAAAAAGAGAGGTCTATGTAGGATGGAGGGGTTAATTGATTGAGAGTAGATTAAAAGGTCGGCACAATATTGTGGGCCAAAGGGTCTATGTTCTGTGTTCTCAATTATTATCAAGATCCAATATAGTCGTTCCAGCGTGTAGGCAAACAAGATAATGATGTACATTACAACCGAACCAACCAACGGAAGATACAAAACTAATCAAAAAGCTCATTCTACCCGTTCCCCAGGAAAGTAACAGCTCCACCACCCTGCTCAAAAGGAAAGGTATAGAGTCAGCCGTAAAGTAACGGAGGCTTTAATGACCTGTTCCTAAACTATCTACAAGCAAAACCAGGCCTCACCGTCACAGCTGGACTTTCTACTTCATTCTCATTCTCCAAAACTTCATGCTTTGGTTCAGCTTGTACCTCCAACTGAAAGGAAAAGCACATTAGAAGGAAAGCAGCTTCTAAACTGTTAAAAAATACTTCAATTCTCAGCATTCTAATAACACATTGTAAAATGTTTGCCTCTTGGTCACTCTTCACTGCTCCAGTCACTAAATCTAGGGTCAAAATGTAGGCAACAGATGTAGAGGTGCAGTCAGACTTCACAGTCACTCAATACTCTGTCAACAACCTACACCAAGCCTCAAGATCCCCGAAGAGTTAGTGGAGGGAGAGGCAGGCATCCAGAAGACAAATTGGTTGCAGACAAATCTCTCCTCCCAAGAAAGGAAAACAAATGTGGCTGATGTCCCAGAGAAGCCTGTTGAGTGGGAGAGCTTTTCCTAGGGTCAGAAATTGCTAATACAAGGGGTATAACTAATCTGTTGGGAGGAAAGGGGAGGAGTTGTCAGAGGTGTTCTTTCCATTACCCCTCACCCCCACCCCCCCAGACAGTGGTGGGTCTGTGGAATGCACTGACGGGGGTGGGGAGGAGGGAATGCAGTGGAAGCAGATAGGCACAGGGATGAAAGAAAAATGAAGGGCTCCGTGTAAAGGAACAGTTACATTGATGGAGTAGATGAAGGATCGACACAGAGCCTGTATTGGGCTCCATAGAGTTCTACATAGCACTGCAGTCAGGTGCCATCTTTTAAATACAATATGGAAACAAGACCCTGGAGCTCTTCAAGGAGCACCAGAGTACCAAACAGCTGCTGGTTAGGGAGCAGGAAGCTCCCATGCGCTGTCTGGTATTTGCTTCATTTGGAGGCAAATCAAGATCTAAAACATACTGCAGGTAGAAACGTGAAATAACAGGAAATGCTCAACAAGTCAGACAGAAAGGAAGAACAACACTTTGATCACCAGACATCCTTTTGACAGTCATGTAAACATTTCTTTGCATGGAAATTGTTCCGTTATACAGTCTCTGCTCAACAAATGTGTTTATTATAAAAGACAGGAAATGCAGGAATGCTATGAATTACAATGTGGCCACTTTATTAGGTACATCTGTACACTATACTTGCTTGTTAATGTAAATATCCAATCAGCCAATCTTGTGGCAGAAACTCAATGCATTAGAGCATGCAGACCTAGTCTAGAGATTCAGTTGTTGTTCAGACCAAACAGCAGAATGGGGAAGAAATGTGATCTAGGTGACTGACTGTGGAATGATTGCTGGTGCAAAATGGTGTGGTTTGAGTATCTCAGACTGTTGATCTCCTGGGATTTTCACACACAATCCCGAGAGTTCAGAGAAAGGTGCAAAAAACAAAACAACATCTTGTGAGTGGTGGTTCTGTACGTGAGACACCTTGTTGATGAGAGAAAGGCCAGACTAGCTTAAGCTAACAGGTAGGCAACAATAACTCAAATAACCATGTGTTAAAAACAATGGTGTACAAAAGAGCATCTCTGAACGGAGATGTTGAACCTTGAAGTGGATGGGCCACAGCTGCTCTCAGTGGCCACTTTAGGTACAGGAGGTCCTGAGTATTTTATTCATTCCACAAATAGTGCTCTCAAGGCTAAACTTATTGCTCATCCCAATTTGTTAACAGACCAGCTTTGCAAACAAATGCACTGTTGAATGAAAACAAGATGTTGAGCCACAGCACCTGGACTGACTTCTTGAGAGGTGCAGTACAAGCCAATGGATCATTTCAAATGGGCTTGTTCCACCAGACAACATTAGCCAAGTTGTTTAGTTCAAGGAAGCTTGCAGACTAGATTGCTAATATCATTTAGAACAGCTGATCTGTTAATGGCTGGAAGCTTTGTGTATTCATGGAGTCATCTTCATAGCAGTAACTGTGGGTAACAGGACCTCCGTCTCCAGCTTTTAGATTGTTAGGTATTTGGAAAAAAATCACATGTGCAAAGTCACCCAAGAGGCAGAAAAACAGTATAATGTAGAAAGCAGTTCAGGCTTTTTAGGAATAGGCCAAGAACATCAAGAATGACAAAGAAGATAACTGGAATCCATTCCTCTGCCTTTTACTTCTGCAATGGATGAGAAATTCATCTGCGACTCATCTTTCTTGCTTATAGGAATTATACCCGCATTTCGGAAATCTTTCGTGTTTTAGAAATGGTTTGTAATTTGGAAGTCTTTTAAAAGATAGAAATCATCTGAGAGTTTTAATTGTGTTTTAAGAATGCTGTTTGAATTTAAACAAGTACAGTATCACGGTAACAAAACCGAATTTCCCTCGGGATTAATAAAGTATATCTATCTATCTATCTATCACTGAAAATAAAAGAACTGTTTAAACTATTTTGTTAGCTGGAAGTATCTTCTTGGTTGGGGGTGGGGGGGGGGGGACCCAACTGTTCAAATAGTGGTTTTGGCAGCTGAACTCACTATGCAGGATAAACAGGGAAATGAACTAGTCTTTGAAGATAAGGTAGTTACAGTATAACTTCCCTTTAGTGAGGGTAACCATAGCTACTTAGATTGGATAGGGCTTCATGTTTTGTTTGCATCTGGTATCTTGTGGTCAGCCAACCTAATAAAACATCACAAGAACCGAGCCAGCCTCTGGATACTAACTATGGTACAATGCCATTCCCATTTATAATACTTCTGCTTTGAGTAGGTACAGTGGCCAGAGTAGCTGGAATATTCTTTCCCCTACAGCAGTCCTACACTGTCCTACATTAAAAATCAGAGGAAGGTTATAGAGCAGTTTATAAAACAACTGTTAGGCCGCAGTTTAAGTGTTGTTTACAGCACTAGATACTGCACCACAAGAGCATGACCAGGCTGGATAGCACGTGGGATAGCCTGGGCTGGAGCATTTGAGTTTAGAGATGGGATAGTCTGGATATCTCTTGGAGCTACAGAGGCTCAAGGGATCCTGATAGGGGTAAAAAAAAATGAAGCATAAAGATACATAATTGGAAACTTTCCTGTCATAGCAAAATTGTCAAAAGCCTATTGAATATTGAAAGGCCTAGATGAAGTGGATGTGGAGAAGACGCTTCCAAGAGTGGGAGAGTGGGAGGGTCTCGGACCCGAGGGCACAAACTCCACTAGACCATGAGACAGGAGCACAATTAGACCATTGGGGCCATCAAGTCTGCTCTGCCATTTCATCATGACCAAATTATTACCCCTCTCAACCCCATCCTCCTGCCTTTGCTGACTCAGAATAGGACATCCCTTTAAAACAAAGATGAGGAGGAATTTCTTTAGCCAGAGGGTTGTGAATCTGTAGAATTCATTAGCATGGATGGCTGTGTAGGCCAAGTTATTGGGTGTAGTTAAATCAGCAATTGGTATGTTATTGTCTATTAAGAGTGCCAAAGGTTACAGGGAGAAGGCAGAAGAATGGGTTGAAAGGAATAATAAATCAGCAATGATTGAATGGTAGCCCAAACTCAATGGGCCAAATGACCTAATTCTGCTCCTATGTCAGAAAGTATAGAGCAGAGATTTATGGCAAGGGAGCGAGAGGTTTTTAAAATGATATGGGGAAAAAAAACTCACTCAAGTTGACTAGAATTTGGAGCACATGTTCTTGAATAGATTTTATTTAATATCTAAACATCTGAATTGCCAAGGGATACAACGCTACAGATCAAATATCCATTATACTAATTGGTACTGATTGCCAGCACAGATGTGGTACTGCATGACTGAGATACTAAGTACTTTGGAATAATACGATCTATGGAAACACTTCCACTTTCACCCAAAGACTTCTGGAAATGGACACAGCAAGAATTTCAAATATCAAGCTCAAGTAGATTTGGCAAAGTTGGCCTCCTACACAGCAGGGTCCTATTGTGTGACCTGGTACTCACATCTCAGTCACAACCAATAAAATGGGAGAAACAGAAATAAACTTAGCAACTCAGCATTTTCTACAACATTAGCCATTTGTAGCTACCTCCCACCCCTGATAATTCACAGCTTAAAAGTAATAAACCATATAATTAGTTGAAAGTGAGATTAGTTGATTCTCCACAGAATGATCACTTGATTTTTCCTCAGCTTGCTAACGCCCATCACCTCAGTAATTTCCATGTATTATTGCTGCCAATCAGACCAGTTATGATCTTATTGAATAGCAAGGCAGCAAGCTAATTGGCCACTTGGTAAACCTCAATATCAAAAGTTTGATACAAGCTACCGGTGTTGCCAGTTTTCCTGAATAAATTTCCAAGTTCACTCAAATACACAAGGATTACCAAAAAAGCAAGCACTGTTCTATGGGGAGCATGCATGTACACTCAATGGCCACTTTATTAGGGACAGGAATGGAACCCAGGGTGTTCCTGAAAGCTGGCTTTTAAGAATATTACTTCAACTAATCTCACTTTCAACTAATTATAAGATCTGTTACTTTGAAGCTGTTAATTATCAAGGATGGGACGTAGCTACAAATGGTTAATGCTTACAACAGGAATTCTGCAGATTCTGGAAATTCAAACAACATACATCAAAGTTGCTGGTGAACGCAGCAGGCCAAGCAGCATCTATAGGAAGAGGCGCAGTCGACGTTTCAGGCCGAGACCCTTCGTCAGGACTAACTGAAGGAAGAGTGAGTAAGGGATTTGAAAGCTGGAGGGGGAGGGGGAGATGCAAAATGATAGGAGAAGACAGGAGGGGGAGGGATAGAGCCGAGAGCTGGACAGGTGATAGGCAAAAGGGGATACGAGAGGATCATGGGACAGGAGGTCCGGGAAGAAAGACATGGGGGGGGGTGACCCAGAGGATGGGCAAGAGGTATATTCAGAGGGACAGAGGGAGAAAAAGGAGAGTGAGAGAAAGAATGTGTGCATAAAAATGAGTAACAGATGGGGTACGAGGGGGAGGTGGGGCCTTAGCGGAAGTTAGAGAAGTCGATGTTCATGTCATCAGGTTGGAGGCTACCCAGACGGAATATAAGGTGTTGTTCCTCCAACCTGAGTGTGGCTTCATCTTTACAGTAGAGGAGGCCGTGGATAGACATGTCAGAATGGGAATGGGATGTGGAATTAAAATGTGTGGCCACTGGGAGATCCTGCTTTCTCTGGCGGACACAGCGTAGATGTTCAGCAAAGCGGTCTCCCAGTCTGCGTCGGGTCTCACCAATATATAAAAGGCCACATCGGGAGCACCGGACGCAGTATATCATCCCAGTCGACTCACAGGTGAAGTGATGCCTCACCTGGAAGGACTGTTTGGGGCCCTGAATGGTGGTAAGGGAGGAAGTGTAAGGGCATGTGTAGCACTTGTTCCGCTTACACGGATAAGTGCCAGGAGGGAGATCAGTGGGGAGGGATGGGGGGGGACGAATGGACAAGGGAGTTGTGTAGGGAGCGATCCCTGCTGAATGCAGAGAGAGGGGGGGAGGGAAAGATGGGCTTAGTGGTGGGATCCCGTTGGAGGTGGCGGAAGTTACGGAGAATAATATGTTGGAGGTGGGGTGGTAGGTGAGGACCAGGGGAACCCTATTCCTAGTGGGGTGGTGGGAGGATGGAGTGAGAGCAGATGTACGTGAAATGGGGGAGATGCGTTTAAGAACAGAGTTGATAGTGGAGGAAGGGAAGCCCCTTTCTTTAAAAAAGGAAGACATCTCCCTCGTCCTAGAATGAAAAGCCTCATCCTGAGAGCAGATGCGGCGGAGATGGAGGAATTGCGAGAAGGGGATGGCGTTTTTGCAAGAGACAGGGTGAGAAGAGGAATAGTCCAGATAGCTGTGAGAGTCAGTAGGCTTATAGTAGACATCAGTGGATAAGCTGTCTCCAGAGACAGAAAGATCTAGAAAGGGGCGGGAGGTGTCGGAAATGGACCAGGTAAACTTGAGGGCAGGGTGAAAGTTGGAGGCAAAGTTAATAAAGTCAACGAGTTCTGCATGCGTGCAGGAAGCAGCGCCAATGCAGTTGTCGATGTAGCGAAGGAAAAGTGGGAGACAGATACCAGAATAGGCACGGAACATAGATTGTTCCACAAACCCAACAAAAAGGCAGGCATAGCTAGGACCCATACGGGTGCCCATAGCTACACCTTTAGTTTGGAGGAAATGGGAGGAGCCAAAGGAGAAATTATTAAGAGTAAAGACTAATTCCGCTAGACGGAGCAGAGTGTTGGTAGAGGGGAACTGATTAGGTCTGGAATCCAAAAAGAAGCGTAGAGCTTTGAGACCTTCCTGATGGGGGATGGAAGTATATAAGGACTCGACATCCATGGTGAAAATAAAGCGGTGGGGGCCAGGGAACTTAAAATCATCGAAAAGTTTAAGAGCGTGAGAAGTGTCACGAACATAGGTCAGAAGGGATTGAACAAGGGGGGATAAAACAGTGTCAAGGTATGCAGAAATGAGTTCGGTGGGGCAGGAGCAAGCTGAGACAATAGGTCGGCCAGGACAGGCAGGTTTGTAGATCTTGGGTAGGAGGTAGAAACGGGAAGTGCGGGGCGTGGGAACTATAAGGTTGGTAGCAATGGTTAATGCTTTCTGCCTCTGTAGCACAGCCACTTCAAGGTTCAACATGTTGTGCATTCAGGATGCTCTTCTGCACAACACTGTTGTAACACATGGTTAGTTGAGTTACTGTCACCTTCCTGTCAGTTTGAACCAGTCTAGCTATTCTCCGCTGACCTCAAACTGGACATTTTCATCCTTAGAACTGGATTTTTTTGGTTTGTTTCTCGCACTATTCCCTGTAAACCCTAGAGAGTAGAGACTGTTGTGCGTGGAAAAACCTAGGAGATCAGCTGTTTGAGATACTGGCACCAACAATCAAAGTCACATAGATCACATTTCTTCCCCATTCTGATGTTTAGTCTGAACAAATGAACCTGTGGACCATATCTGCATACTTTTGTGCATTGAGCTGCTGCCATGTGATTAACTGATTAGATAGTTACATTAATGAGGTGCACGTGTACCTCAGTGACCATTGCGTATCAGCATTTTAATTCCTTTATTGAAGAAACATTTATACTTTGAACCAAGGTATTCCCTGAAAATGCATAGGTTCCACCCTTCAAGTACTAAATCAATTACAAATTCCAGACCCTTACAGCAGCAGATCCAGCACTGACTTCTGCTTTTCCTGCAACTTCACTGATGTTCTCTTGTCCCACTGTCTGAAAAAGAATTTTAAAAAATTAATAATTCTGTTCAGAATATCAGAACTGCATCATGACCAGAAGTGATATTGAAGTCGCCCATACATTTCAAAACCAGGTGTCATTTAGAAACGTGCCAGTTCCGCATACCAATGGTTATAGAAGTTGCATTCCCTCCACCCACAGAGTTTTCTATTTCTTTTGTTAGACACAGCAGTACAGATATTCACACATTTGGGGGGAGAAAACCCACATGAGGACAAAATATAAGTGGACTGAAACAAATCACAAGTATTCAGATTTGATTCCTGTGACTTTGAATAAGATCATTGTGGTAAACGTACAGCACAGACCATTCAGCCCATTCACATGTATGCATTCCACACACCTTCAGCTAACCAATTCCATCAGATCCCAACAGATAGAGTGGGGCAGGTAGTGCCTTTTCCCAAGATGGAAATGGCTAATACGAGAGTGCACAATTTTAAGGTGATTGGAAGAAAGTATGGGTGGGGGCAGGATGTCAGTTTTTTTAAAATAGGTGTGTGGAACACTGCCAGGGGGTGGTGATAGAGGCAGATACATTAGGAGATTTACAAGTCTTGGATGAAATAAAATGGAGGCTGTGTGGGAGGGATGAGTTAAGTTGATGTTGGAGTGGGTTAAGGAGGTACAACATCATGGGCCTAAGTACTCTATGTTCTGTCATTCTTCATGACATCGTAAACTTTATACTTCATTGTCGCCAAACAATTAGTACTAAAACGTACAATCATCACAGCGATATTTGAATCTGCGCTTCACACTCCCTGGATTACAAATATTAAATATTTAAAATATTTTTAAAAAGTAAATATTAAAAATTTAAATTATAAATCATAAATAGAAAATAGAAAAATGGAAAGTAAAAAACCGAGAAGCAGGTCTGGATATTTGGAGGGTATGGTCCAGATCCGGGTCAGGATCTGTTCAGCAGTCTTATCACAGTTGGAAAGAAGCTGTTCCCAAATCTGGCCGTACGAGTCTTCAAGTTCCTGAACCTTCTCCCGGAGGGAAGAGGGACAAAAAGTCTGTTGGCTGGGTGGGCCGTGTCCTTAATTATCCTGGCAGCACTTCTCCGACAGCGTGTGGTGTAAAGTGAGTCCACAGACGGAAGATTGGTTTCTGTGATGTGCTGCGCCGTGTTCACGATCTCATATCATATTCATACACAATAGCATTTTAGAGGGAGGGTAGGAAAGGGGCCCTTTTGTTGTTCTGCTGTTAGGCATGCCATGTTAGCACTGGAATATGTGGTGAACTTGTGGGCACACACTGATGTGTTGGTCATTCACACAAATGATGCATTTAACTGTACATTTCAATGTATATGTGATAAATCTGATCTCTATGCTAGCAATATTCCAGGTACACCAGAGTACAGGAGTGGGAAGTACTGAAAACATTTCTTTCTATCAGTACAGGTCTAGAAGGCTGGGATTCTGCACCAAGTCAGTAACACAGCACAGAAACTGGCTCTTCCACCCAACTTGTCTGTGCTGACCATGGTGCCCAACAAACATCTCTTTTGCCTGCATTTGGCCCACATCTCCGAACCCCACATATCCAAATATCTTTAAAATCTGTTAGTATGCCTATCCAACTACTGACAGCTCATTCCATACACTGTATGCACTACTTTCTGTGTGAAATTGCTGCCCCGCACGTCCCTTTTTAAATCTTGCACCTCCCACTTAACCTTATGTCCTCTAGTTTTAAATTCTACTTCCCTGGGGGGGGGGGGAAGGCCATGTGTATCCACCCTATCCATGCACACCCTTATAAAATCATCCATCAGTGTCCAATGTTCCAAGGAGAAAAGACTTAGCCTGTTCATCCTCTCCCTATAACTCAAGCCCAAGTCCAGGCAGCATACTCATCTCGTTGCACTCTTTCCAGTTTAACCTTTCCTGTACAAAGGCAACCAAGACTATGCAGCATCAACATATTGACCCAATTCCTATACTCAGTAAGGCCAGATTGTCAAATATCTTCACTACCATCTACCTGTAATACTGTTTTCAGTTAACTCTACTTCACTCACTGAACTGCACTCACTTTCATGGTCTCATCTCAGGTTAGATATTTATTGCTTATTTATTATCATTTATTTTTTTCTATTTTGTATTTGTGGTTTGTCCCTGCCCACACATTGGCGGTTGTTTGCCCTGTCCTGCTGGGTGTGGTCTTTCATTGATTCTGTTGTGTTTCTTGTATTTTCTGTGAATGCACGTAACAAAAGGAATCTCAGGGCTGTATAGGGTGACACATGTACTTTGGTAAGAAATTTACTTTGAGCTCCCTCTTTCACAAAGCATTTCCCCAGGGTTCTATACCCTTGTACAAGGCCTACCCCAGTTTGATTTCCACAACATGCGACATTTAGCACTAATCTGAATTTAAGATTCTTTATTTGTCCCATGTACATTGAGACATCAAAACAGTGAAATATCATTTTGTGTCAATGACTAAAGACAAGGTCTGTGCAACTGGCACCCCCACAGCATGCCCACAACACAGTAATCCGAACTGTAGTACGTCTGGTACGTGGGAGGAAACTGGGGCACCTGTGGAAAACTCATGGTAACAAGAAGAAAGTACAAACTCCTAACAGACAGGGTATGGATTCTGATCAGTGTTTGCAAGTGTTGTAAGCATAGTGCTAACTGTTACACTACATATTGAAAGCTTTTTGACAACCCTAAGCTAAGTGCACCAATCAAGATCTCCTGTAATATTTGATAACCTTCACGATCTATGATTCCACTTACTTTAGTATCACACTCCAACTTACTAACCATGCCTTGGACACCCAAATCAATGAACAAAATGTCCCAGCACCAACCCTTGTGTACACCATTAATGACACCTCCAGTCTGAAAAACATCCTTTGACCATCACACTTTGCTTCCCACTATTAAGACAGTTGCATATCCAATTTGATACCTCTCCCCAAGTCTAGAATTCAGGACTCACTAGGTCTGTGTGACCTTGTCAAGTCTGTATAGTCTGTTCTGCCCTAACCCTCACTTATCCAAATCTGTACTGATGCCCTAATTAGACCTTGTTGATATATTCTATCCCTCAGGATCCCCCAGTAACAAAGAATTAGAATTAGGCTTACAATCACTGACACATGTGCTGAACTCTGTTGTTTTGTGGCAACAGTACAGTGCAAGACAAAATATACTATAAATCACAATAGGAAATGCACGCATATTAAAAATTGTAGTGCAAAAAGAGCAGAAAGTGAGGTTGTGTTCATGGGTTCATTGTCAGTACAGAGGGGAAGAAGCTGTTCCTGAAAAGTTGAGTATGCGCTTTTGTGTCTGTACCTCTCTCTCATGTAGTAATAGCCACCACTGGATGTCAAACTCAGACTAGTTCCCTGTCTGGTCTTAGCTACCCTTCTTTCTTTTCTTTTTAAATCTTTTTATTGAATAAGTATACAAAAAGGTAAGCCATATAGGCACTAATACACTGTTAGAATATAATAAAATTACAGGAGATATTAATACAGAAAAAAAGTGATACAAACAATGTAATTTAAACATAACATACTAAGGTAACATATTAGTATACTAATATATATATAGCGAGAGAGAGATAGAGAGAGAAAAGAGAAAAAAAAACCCACCGTGCAACTAAACTAAAAGCAAAGCAAAGCAATGGGCTAACTTGGAACCAAGTAGAGTTAAAGAACTTAAAATCACGTCCTCAAACCCGACCTCCATTAAAAACAGTGAAAAAAAACAAGAAGGGTATATAAATATGGAGCAAAAAAGAGAAGAAAAAAAATTACATTAAATGAAAATATTGAATAAAAGATCTCCAGGTCTGTTCAAATTTAAGTGAGGAATCATAAAGATTGCTTCTAATTTTCTCCAAATTCAAGCATAATATCGTCTGAGAAAACCAAAAAAAGGTGGTTGGAGCATTAAGCTCTTTCCAATGTTGTAAGATACATCTTTTCGCCATTAAAGTAAGAAATGCAATCATTCTACGGGCTGAAGGAGAAAGATTACTGGAAATTTTAGGTAGTCCAAAGATAGCAGTAATAGGGTGAGGAGAGATATCTATATTCAATACCTTTGAGATAATATTAAAAATGTCTCTCCAAAAAGTTTCCAGAGTAGGACAAGACCAAAACATATGAGTTAAAGAGGCTATCTGCCCCGGACATCAATCACAAAAAGGATTAATATGAGAATAAAAGCGAGCTAATTTATCTTTGGACATATGTGCTCTACGAACAACTTTAAATTGAATTAGGGAATGTTTAGCACAGATAGAGGAAGTATTGACTAATTGTAAAATCTGCCCCCAGTCATCCACGGAAATGATAGAACCCAATTCCTGTTCCCTATCTACCCTAATCTTATCAAATGGAGCTTTCCTAAGTTTCATAATAATATTATAAATCATAGCCGATGCACGTTTCTGACATGGATCAAGGTTAATTATAGTATCTAAAATGTATGTAGGAGGAAGCATTGGAAAGGAAGAAAGTATAGTACTTAGGAAATTTCTAACTTGTAGATATCTAAAAAAATGTATTCTTGATAAATTATATTTATTAGATAATTGTTCAAAAGACATAAGGGAACCATCTAAAAATAAATCCAAAAACCGTGAAATACCCTTAGTCTTCCAAATTTGAAAAGCACGATCTGTAAAAGAGGGAGGAAAAAATATGTTACCTAAAATAGGAATCGCTAGCCCAAATTGGTTAAGATCAAAAGATTTTCTGAATTGAAACCAAATACGTAAGGTATATTTAACTATCGGGTTAGACACCTGTTTGAGGCGTTTCAAATCAAAAGGAAGAGAGGAACCTAAAATAGAGCCAAGTGTATAGCCCTGAACAGATTGTAATTCCAATGCTACCCATTTAGGAATGGATAGTATATCCTGGTCAATTAACCAAAATTTCATATGTCGAATATTAATTGCCCAATAATAGAATCTAAAGTTAGGTAATGCTAAACCTCCATCTCTCTTAGCTTTCTGTAAATGTATTTTACCCAGTCTCGGGTTTTTATTTTGCCAAATAAATGAAGAAATTTTTGAGTCAACTTTATCTAAAAAAGATTTTGGAACAAAAATCGGTAATGCCTGAAATATATAAAAATTTTGGCAGAAAAAACATCTTAACTGCATTAATATGACCAATCAAAGTTAAATATAAAGGAAACCATTTAGATGAAAGTTGAATAATATGGTCAATTAAGGGTAAAAAGTTAATCTTAAATAAATCTTTGTGTTTACAAGTAATTTTAATCCCAAGATATGAAAAATAATTATTAATCAATTTAAACGGAAAGTTATGATATAAGGGAAGTTGTTTATTAATCAGGAAAAGTTCACTCTTACTAAGATTTAATTTATAACCTGAAAAGAGACTAAATTGTGCTGATAACTCTAAAACAGCAGGGATGGATTTTTGAGGATTAGAAATATATAAAAGTAAGTCATCAGCATAGAGTGATATTTTATGGGACTTTAAGCCCCGAGTTATCCCAGTAATATTTGGAGATTCTCGAATGGCAATTGCAAGAGGTTCTAATGCAATATCAAATAACAAGGGACTAAGAGGACAACCTTGTCGAGTACCTCGAAAAAGAGGGAAAAAAGGTGAGCTTAGAGAGTTAGTACGGACTGAGGCCACAGGAGAATGATATAACAGTTTGATCCAGGATATAAATTTCGAGCTAAAATTAAACATTTCAAGCACCTTAAATAAGTAAGGCCATTCTACTCTATCAAAAGCTTTCTCAGCATCTAAAGAGATAACACACTCAGGAACATTTTGTGAGGGGGTATAAACAATATTTAACAGTGTGCGAATGTTATAAAAAGAGTAGCGACCTTTAATAAAACCCGTTTGGTCTTCTGAAATAATAAAAGGAAGTACTTTTTCTAAACTGTTTGCTAATAACTTAGAAAAAATTTTAGAATCAACATTTAATAAAGATATTGGTCTATAAGATGCACATTGAGCAGGATCTTTATCCTTCTTTAATATTAGAGAGATTGACGCTCTATTAAAAGATTCGGGAAAAAGTTTACCAAGTTTTAATGAAGCCTCGAAAACCCTACAGAACCAAGGGATTAATGAAGGTGCAAAACATTTACAAAATTCTGCAGTAAACCCATCAGGGCCAGGAGCTTTCCCCAGCTTCAACAGGAAATAACATTCTTAATCTCATCAGTGGTAATGGGAGTATCTAGCATAGAAGACATATCCTGTGAAATCTCAGGGAAGTCTAGGTTATCTAAAAAATCATTCATATATTTAGAGTCTCGAGGAGACTCTGATTGATATAAGGAAGAATAAAAATCAAAGAAGGTTTGATTAATCCCCACATGATCAAGTATCAGTCGATCATTTTGATTATAAATCTGATTAATTTGAGATTTAGCATAATTAGACTTCAATTGGTTAGCCAACAGTTTGCCAATTTTGTCACTGTGTACATAAAATTCACTTCTTGTTTTCTTTAATTGGTTTACAATCGAGGACGAAAGTAATAAACTGTGTTCCAATTGAAGTTCAGTTCTTTGTTTATATAACTCCTCAGAGGGAGCTGTAACATATTTCTTATCAATTTCCTTAATCTTGTCCACAATTACCAACTCCTCCTGCTTCAGCTTCTTCCTCAAAGCAGCAGAATACGAGATAATCTGACCACGAATATAAGCTTTAAAAGTATCCCAAAGAATGTTCACAGAAATATCCTCTGTATAGTTGATCGTAAAAAAAAGATCAATCTGATCATTCATAAAGTTAACAAAGTCCGAGTCCTGAAGCAACAGCGAATTAAAACACCATTGTCTATTATTTTGTATATTAGCCTGAATTTTAATAGAAAGCTTAAGTGGAGCATGATCCGAAATGGTTATAGAGTCATAATCACATTTAATCACTGAAGAAATAAGACGAGAGTCAATAAAGAAATAAGCAATTCTTGAACAGGAATGGTGAACATGTGAAAAGAAAAACCTTTTTCCCGAGGATGCAAAAAACGCCAAATGTCTGTCGACCCAGAATCACTGAGGAATGAATTAATCAAAGTTTCAGATTTATTAGGTAAGGTCCGTAGAGGAGCCGAACGGTCCAAAGCTGGAGATAGACAGGTATTAAGATCTCCGCCCCAGATCAATGAAAACTCATTCAAATTCGGGAACTGATTGAATAATGATTTATAAAATTCCGGACAGTCCATACTGGGAGCATAAACATTAACCAAAACTACCTTTTTATTAAATAGTAGACCACTAACCAGTAGAAATCTACCATTCGGATCAGAGATAATATCATGTTGTATAAAAGTAACTGAGGAGTCTATATAAATAGAGACGCCTCGAATCTTAGCGTTAGAGTTCGAATGAGACTGTTGTCCCTTCCAGAATTTAAAAAAAACGTAGTCTGTCCCCCCTCCGCACATGGGTCTCTTGTAAAAATAGAATTTGTGCTTTAAGTCTCCGGAACACTTTAAAAACTTTTTTCCTTTTAATAGGATGGTTAAGACCATTAGTATTCCAGGAGACAAAATTAATAATAGACTCCATAAACCCTAAAGTCAACCCGCAAAAAGGAGGATTGACGATAGGCTCGACCCACGAACCCGGAAAGGGAACAGAACAACTAAGAGATACCGGGAAGGAGAACGCAACCAATACTTCAATAGTGTACATAGCCCAAGAAGAAAAAAACTAAAACGTGAAGCCCCTCCCACCACCTCCTATCCCATGACCCCAAGGCTAAATCTAAAACAGACCAGCCAGAAAGTAGTAAGCACTAAAACTACCCCCATGACTTCCGATAGACGCTCCCTAAAAAGTGTAAATATAAAAAAGATCAGCTAGTTATAAAACAGTAAAATAAAAAAAGTAAATCAATTAAAACAAACACTTAATATAATAGAGAAAAAGCCAGAAAATATAAACAAAAACCGCAACCCCAGACCCTATGAATAAACAAAAAAAGAAATGAAATTATTAACATAAACTAGTTATGAAAACCTACAAGAAAAATAGATTTAAAAACTACAAAATTTAAGGCCTCAAAGGAAATACGTAGAATGATGCTGAGGAAATAACTACCCAGAATCCCCTGGGAAAAAGAAAGGAATTACGCAGATAGAAAGGAAGTTTAACAACCATATTAATTAATCAAAAATAAACTTTTCTGCCCATATAAGGCAAAAAAAAATTAAGGCTGACAGATTCACAACCTCCGATCAAACGGAGATAGTTAAAAATTACGATTAAGATGTTGAAGGTGAAAATTGATCCAGATAACTCTGGGCATCCGATGAAGATTCAAAAAAAATGGAGGGCTCCATCCAACGTACAAATCCTTGGACGTGCTGGGTAAAGCAGCGTTGGTTTTAAGTCCATCTTGCAGAGTTCCGACATCACAGATCTATAACGAACCCGTTGATCCCGAATTGGTTTACCGAAATCTTCCACAAACCGAAAATGAAGATCCAAAAAATCAATGTAACCTTTAGATCGAACGAATCGAAACAGTTTCTCCTCGTCTTGAAAGTAATGAAAACTAAGATGACATGCCAAGGTTTATCTGACTTAGACGAGTATGATGGAACTCTGTGAACATGATCCAATAACGGTGGTTGGTCAGGAAATACAGTAGGAAATGCATCTTTTAAAAATTGAGAAAAAAACTTCATTGGGTTGTCAGATTCAGCAGCTTCACGCACCCCAATCATTCGAAGATTCTGCCGTCGCATTCTGGATTCTAAGTCAGAGTTTTTAAAGGTCAGAATGTCAAGTTTCTTCTTCATTACATTAATTGTTTCTTCGATTTTCCCCATCTTGAGTTCATTTTGTTGCATGGATTTTTGAAGATTAGATATAGCCGACTGATGTTCCGTAATAGATGTTTGTATTTTATCGATTGAATTGGCAATTTTATGGAAATTAATTGAAATTTCCGCACGAATCAGCTCCGTAATAGAGGTTGAAGTTTCCCTTTGAATTAGATCCGATATAGCTTTCAAAGTCACCGGTGGTTCAGTCGGAGGAAAATCGGTACCTTTCGGTCTAACCGGAGGTTTGCCGTCCTTCCCATTTTTTCCATTCTTAGACATAGCAGACCTTAAAAGCATCCGATTATCAAAGAACTCAATTTGTTTCAAAGTATTGTAAAAGTCGATGCCTTAATGGTTAGTTAAAATATAGCTGATCATAAGAAGAAAAACTCAGAGGTAATGGAGCGAGTCAAGAACACGACTTCACTCCATGAGCTCTACCGGAAGTCCCCAGCTACCCTTCTTAAATAGTGGTAAAATACTAGCTGCCCTCCAGTCTTCTGATACTTCCAGCAACTCATTTTCAGACTCCCCAAACCTACGCACACAACTGGCAAGATGCCAGTTATCATTGCTTAGAATATTCTCCACTTACTGTTGAAATGGCATTTCCAGCCAAGGAACTCAGCATTACCCAGGACAGAAATCAAGGAAGGGCCATAGCATTCACAACCCATGCTGAGAATTTAGCTGCAGTGTGGAGCCCGCAAAAAGTGCTCAATCCAAACCCATTCAAGATGCTGGAGGAATTCAGCAGGGCAGGCAGCATCTGCGGAGAGGAATAAAGAGCTGACATTTTCGGCTGAGCCTCTTCAACAGGATTGGAAAGGAAGGGGGAAGAAGCCAGAATCACGGATTTCCAGCATCTGCGAATCTCTTATGCCAATATGCACTCCAGGCCAACACCTCAATCCTAGTAAAAAGTAGAGGCCTGGATGCAGAGTGGTCTACTCCTTTTCCTGCACTGTTAAACTCTACCTCACTGTAATCAGTATATCCTAGTTTCGAGCATTGCTTTCCTAAATTCAATTGCAAACTTGCACATTTCAGTAATTCAATTTTAACAAAATCCAGCGTTGAAGAATCCAAGTAGCTCTAACACAGGGGTCCCCAACCTTTTTTGCACTGCGGACCGGTTTAATATTGACAATATTCTTGCGGACCGGCCGATCCCGGGGGCGGGGGAGGGGGCATAGGGCTGTCAACGGACAAGAGTAGTAGTCAAATACGTTGTGTTTACCCAGAGAAAGACTACAATGACAATGAAGCTTTGCGCGGGCACCAGTGCGCATGCGTGTATGTGCTGATTTTTCTTTTTCTCCACGCATCGTTTTTGGAGATTCTGTTCAGGGGGTGGGGTGGTTAATCACAACCGGAATATAGGTGATAAGTGGTTAATACACTCAATTTCATTTCTAAAAGGGTTTCCTAATATAATATTAAACACACAGCGCATATTTTCCTCGCATGAATATAGTGATAAGTCAATTATCAGGGGAGGACAGGGGAGCTTGAAGTAAGTGTTGAATGAACTTCCAGTAGAAGTGGGACAGGCAGGTTCAATATTATCATTTAAAGAGAAATTGTATAGGTATATGGACAGGAAAGGAATGGAGGGTTGTGGGCTGAGTGCAGGTCGGTGGGACTAGGTGAGAGTAGTGTTCGGCATGGACTAGAAGGGCAGAGATGGCCTTTTTCCGAGCAGTAATTGTTAAATAAGTCAATAGCATCATAACATTTTAAGTAACGTATGGATATTAAACACACAGCACATATTTTCCCCATATAAACATATAAAATCATTCCAACGCACCAATATCGCTGAGTCAGTGGGAGCCTTGGGCTTTCCTTCCTGCAACAAGATGGTCCCATCGAGTAGTGAGGGGAGCCAGCGATACTCAAAGGGGGTTCCTTATGTCCAGTCTATTCCGCAATTTAGTTTTCATTGCATTCATTGCAGAGATATGTTGGAAATGGAAGCAACGTTTTCAGTGCTTTCATGGCTATCTTAGGATATTCAGCCTTGATTTTGATCCAGAATGCGGGCAGAGATGTTATGTCAAACATACTTTTCAGCCCGCCGTCATTTGCAAGCTCGAGGAGTTGATCTTCTTCCCGTGCTGACATAGACGACGCGTGGGTAATGACCTCACCTGCGTTCAAGCTCAACGGTGGCCGTGACAGGGAATGAGGAAAAGTGCAGCTGACTCATATCGCCAAATCATATCGTTTCCTCACGGCCGGGCAGCACATGCTTTGCGGCCCGGTGGTTGGAGACCGCTGCTCTAACATATACCATGACTTATTCCATGTTGCTCTGTCTACAAATGCATCCAGTTGAGTGCAGTCCCAGTACCAGTAGATTAAAATTTCCCTCCAGCACTTGTAACATTCCTCTGCAGGCTACTAATATGGAATGTTAACAGCTATTCTACCCATCAGTATGTACTTTGAGATACAACACAGAACAGGTTCTTCCAGCCCACTGGTTGTGCAGCCCAGCAACTCATTGATTTAACCTCACAGGACAATTTACAATAACCAATTAAACTACTAACTGGTACGTCTTTGTGAGGGTTTTCCCCAAGTTCTCTGTTTGGACTGTGGAAGGAAACCACACAGGAAGAACATACAAACTTTCTTAGAGAGGACACTGGAAGTGAACTCCCAACACCCTGAGCTGTAATAGTGTTGAGTTATCTGCTACGCTAATATGGTGCCGCATCTTACAATATCTAGTTACAACCTAGTCCAGCAGTTGACCTTCCTCCAGAAATAACTGCACATGGGCACAGTCACGTCTAGCCTCTTTGCAGAACTACAGTTTGCACAGCAAATATATTGCATCAAAGTCATGATCCTGACCAGAAACCAGCTCACCTGGCTCAAAGTAATGACCAGCAACACAACAAACTACCTAACAAAAATGTCAATTTCCCTCAAGTTCAGACAAATGAACCGTTTGTATTAACAGACGAGTGCTGGGGGCACCAAGTGTTGCTCAGCAGAGCAACGTAAGCAGACACAATGATAACAGTAAAGCAAGCCCATTGCCACACTTCAACTAGCCACCCCTCACGATCAAAGAGACCTTCAACCCTGGGTCAAGCCATCCATGAGCCTCTAGTCCTAGTCTCCGGGCTCTTAGTCATTGGGCCTCCAACATCCCAACTTTCGCAATCAGTTTCCCCACTTTCAGTTTGCATATGGTTCACTTGGGGAAAACAAGCGGAAGATGTGCAAAATCTGACTCCAATCATCAATGGAAGTCCACTTTCAGGTTTGGAGACTTGACTGGTAGGTTGGTAGGGAATGTAAATGACCCAAGCCCCAAATGAGACAGCATGTGTCAATCTTACTCTCGGATTAATATGCAACAGATGCAATTAGCATTGGGAGGTCAGAGCTCAGGCATACAGCCGTGATATTGCCTCAGAGCACATTTAAAGGTGATGATACTGGGCATTACCAGATTGTCCAAAATAGAAATCTGATCCCAGCAGCAAGGGTGGGGGAACATGTGAACGGAAACTGATGAATGCATTTCATAAAAACCACCCATTTAAATGTTACACACAATGTAGAACAAATAAAACCATTATCTGAATCATTTAAAGACCATACCAACTTTGGGAACATTGACAGTGCTGGATCCAACACAGGGCAATGTACATAGCAATGTACTACCCTCTTTGCATCAGATACCTGCAGTTATTTTTGAACTCTGCTACTTGCTGATCAGAGCTGCTTACAGCCTGCAATCAGAGCAGAGAATATCCTGAATAACAGTGATTCACACTATCTGTTGGAGGAACTCAGCAGAGCTGAGCAGCATCATGCAAAATGGACGAGTGATGTGACTCTGCCCACTAAATTCCTCCAGCAGATCTTTACGCCAGATTTCTGTATCTGCAGCATTCTCTTCAAGAATGCTACACCAGGGGGAACAGGTCCAGGACCTAAACACTAATTCTGGCATGACATCAAGGATCAGCAAGCTACTGGAAGTAAAATCCACAAACCTTCTACCATGATGAGAACACAGAACATTACACCATAGCACAGGCTCTTCAGCTCCAGATGTTGTAACCTTTTAGCCTAATACAAGATTAATCTAATCTTCTCTCCTACATAGCCCATTTTTCCTTCATTCATGTGTCCACGAATCTCTTAAATGTCTCTGATATACAGCTGCATTAAGTTTGTGAACCCCTGGCAATTACCTGGTTTTCTGCATTAATTACTCAAGATATGGTCTGAACTTCATCTAAGTCACAGTAATAGTCAAATAATCTGTCTAAACTAATGACAAATAATTGTACTTTTCAAGCCTTTATTGAACACATTCTTTAATCATTCACAGTCCAGGCTAGAAAAAGTACGTGAACCCTTGTATTTAATACCTGGCAGAACCTCGCAATAACCTCCACTAAACGTTTCCTGTAGCTGCTGATTAGACGTGCACAATAGCGAGGAGGAATTTTACATCATTCCTCCATTCAAACCTGTTTCAGTTCATTGATATTTCTGGGATACCTTGCATGAACAGCCCTCTTAAGGTCATCCACAGCCTTAAGGTCTGGACTCCGATTTGGCCATTGCAAAACACAATTTTTCTTTTTAAACCATCCTGTTGTTGATTTACCCTTGTGTTTCCGATCATTGTCTTGTTGCTTAATCCGACTTCCATTAAGCTTCAGGTGACTGACCACCACCTTGACACCCTCCTGTAAAATGACTTGATACAACTTTGAATTCATTGTTCCCTCAATGATTGCAAGCTGTCCAGGCGCTGAGGCAGCAAAGCAGCCCCAAACCACGATGTGCCTTCCACTATGCTTCACAGTTGGGATGAGGTTTTGGTGTTGGTGTGCTTTGCCTTTTTTCCTCCAAACATAGCGGTGTGCATTTCTGCCAAGAAGTTCAAGCTTTGTCTCATTTTTTCCATAGAACATTGTCCCAGAAACATTCTGGAACATCCAGGTGGTCTTTTGCAAACTTAAGATGTGCAGAAACGTTTTTTTTGGGAGAGCAGTGGCTTCCTCCATGGTGTCCTTGAATGAACACCATTCTTGTTCAGTGTTTTTCTTATAGTGGACATATGAAAAGAGTTATTTCTAGAGATTTCTGCAGGTCTTTTTCTGTTGTCCTTGAGTTCTTTTTCACCTCTTTCAGTATTGCATGTTGTGCTCTTGGAGTGATCTTTGCAGGTTGCCCCCTCCAAGAGAGAACAGCAACAGTACTGAGTTTCCTCCATTTGTAGACAATTGCTCTTACTGTGGACTGATGAACACTCAGGTCTTTAGAAATGCTTTTGTAGCCTTTTCCAGCTTCATGCATCTCTACAGTTGTCCTTCCAAGGTCCTCTGAAAGTTGTCTTGATCGAGGCATGGTGCACATGAACAGATCTTTCTTGAACATGCTCTGTCAGTAGCCTGCCTTTGTGTGTCTTTATAGGGCAGGGCACCTTCACAACCCACACCTCCAATCTCATCATTGATTGAAACACCCCACTCCAAATAGTTTTTGCAGAACCCCAGAGGTTTTTTGAACCTATCCTGATTGTTTAAATGTACTCAGTATTGACAAGTGGTACAATTATTTGTGTGTTATTAGTTTAGACAGATTGTATTTGTCTATTGTTTTGACTTGATAAAGATCAGACCACATTGAATAATTAATGCAGAAAACCAGGTAATTGCAAAGGGGTCACAAACTTTCTTGCAACTGTACCTGCCTCTACCACCACCCTGACAGGATATTTCACACACCCACCACTCTTAAAAACCCTTCCTCTGGCATTGTCCCTGTACTTTCCTCCAATCACCGTAAAATTATGGCCCATCACCAGCCATTTCCCCTCTGGGGAGAAAATGCTGGCTGTCTACTCAATCTATGCTTTTATTATCCTGTATGCACTGTATTCTGCCTTCAAATTTAACCCTCCAAAATGAATCACTTCACACCTTCTCCAGATTGAACTCTATCTACCACTCAGCCCATCCTATCAGTGACAACCCAACAACTTTCACCACTGTGCTCAATTCCATCAGCCTCCCCATCCTACCAGTGACCCAGTGTAACCCTCAACAACCTTCACCACTGTGCTCAATTCCATCAGCCTCCCCATCCTACCAGTGACCCAGTGTAACCCTCAACAACCTTCACCACTGTGCTCAATTCCATCAGCCTCCCCATCCTACCAGTGACCCAGTGTAACGCTCAACAACTTTCACACTGTGCTCAATTCCATCAGCCTCCCCATCCTATCAGTGACCCAGTGTAACTCTCAACAACCTTCACCACTGTGCTCAATTCCATCAGCCTCCCCATCCTACCAGTGACCCAGTGTAACGCTCAACAACTTTCACACTGTGCTCAATTCCATCAGCCTCCCCATCCTATCAGTGACCCAGTGCAACTCTCAACAACCTTCACCACTGTGCTCAATTCCATCAGCCCTCATGTCACCTTCCTACCCACCTTACCATCAAGTGGTAGGATTATCACTAATGCAAAAAATAACTTTTCTTCAAGGACAATTACTGCAAATCCAGGTCTTTGTGGACTAGAGAACTTGGTTTAAAATGTTGAATGGACTCTGGTTATTCCTGACTGTCCAGGAGAGAAAGGTGGGCAGTGAATATCAAATTGTAAGAAATGCAGACCAATTACTTCTGGGAAAAAGAATCGGGAGTCATTCCAAACAAAAAAAAAACTGCAGTTTTCTAAACATTTCAGAACAAAGGCAAAAACAATGTAATATTACAAAGCACAGTCATCACTTTACCACAGGTTCCACAAACAGGAAGGTGATAATGACCAACAGCTTTGTTTAAGGGACCAATATTCAGCTCGACAAGGCAGCATAATCTTTCTGACAAAGTGCCTCAGATACCAGATGTTAAATTAGCCCCTTTCCACAGATGTTAGTCATCCTGCTGAGTATTTCCAGCATTTACCTCAGATTATTAGCATGTGCTTTTTTATTGCATTACTTTTCAGTAGAATTGCATGCCTGAGAACAGACAAGATTAACATCTGAAAATCTGAAAACAACATATCTTGGGGGGAAATAAAAGGATGCTGCATTGGGAGTGTCAACTGGGATGTTTGAAGTCTCTGGAGGAGGATTTAGGCACGTGATCCTCTGACTCAGCAGGAGTTCGAACCACTGATCCTCAGCTTGTGTTACAGGAACTTGTGCTTTCCAGCTGTAACAGGAATCAGCCTGACAATCATGAAGCACAGTACCCATGTTATAGGAAACAGGCATTCACAGTACCGTCTCAGATCTGCCCAGAATCTTAGAAATGCAAGAGACTGCTATCTGGCCCAACATTCACATCTCTGAAATGGAAATGTCAGAACAACAGAAGGTAGGAGGCAGTTTGCACAAAAATACCAGTAAAGATGATTGCAACTTCCCCTGATGTTTGTTTTGGTGGACAAAGGAAGCAGGGTTTGTGGGGGTTTTGGAAATACTAAGGGATTACCAGCTTGAGATACCTGTTCAGATATCACTGAGAATCTTTGTTCTTCAAATACAAATTCTCATGTCAATTTCAATTAGTTTAACAGTAAACTAGGCCATGGAAGAGCATTACCTCAATACTGTAGTGAAACCCTTGCTACCATCTTCAAGATGAAAAACTGCCATCAACTGTTGAAGGTCCAGGTGACACAACACTGACAAAATGCTTTCAAAATGACCCCCACCATTCAATAGTAGAAGTAGACCATTCGGCCCTTCGAGCCTGCACCGCCATTCTGAGATCATGGCTGTTCATCTACTATCAATACCCGGTTCCTGCCTTGTCCCCATAACCCTCGATTCCCCTATCCATAAGATACCTATCTAGCTCCTTCTTGAAAGCATCCAGAGAATTGGCCTCCACTGCCTTCTGAGGCAGCGCGTTCCACACCTCCACAACTCTCTGGGAGAAGTTCTTCTTCAACTCTGTCCTAAATGACCTATCCCTTATTCTTAAACCATGTCCTCTGGTACTGGACTCTCCCAGCATCTGGAACATATTTCCTGCCTCTACCTTGTCCAATCCCTTAATAATCTTATATGTCTCAATCAGATCCCCCCTTAATCTCCTTAATTCCAGCGTGTACAAGCCCAGTCTCTCTAACCTCTCTGCGTAAGACAGTCCGGACATCCCAGGAATTAACCTAGTGAACCTACGCTGCACCTCCTCCACAGTCAGGATGTCCTTCCTTAACCCTGGAGACCAAAACTGCACACAATACTCCAGGTGTGGTCTCACCAGGGCCCTGTACAAATGCAAAAGGATTTCCTTGCTCTTGTACTCAATTCCCTTTGTAATAAAGGCCAACATTCCATTAGCCTTCTTCACTGCCTGCTGCACTTGCTCATTCACCTTCAGAGACTGATGAACAAGTACTCCTAGATCTCTTTGTATTTCTCCCTTACCTAACTCCACACCATTCAGATAATAATCTGCCTTCCTGTTCTTGCTCCCAAAGTGAATAACCTCACACTTATTCACATTAAACGCCATCTGCCAAGTTTCTGCCCACTCACCCAGCCTATCCAAGTTGCCTTGAATTCTCCTAACATCCTCATCACATGTCACACTGCCACCCAGCTTAGTATCATCAGCAAACTTGCTGATGTTATTCACAATGCCTTCCTCTAAATCATTGACATAAACCGTAAACAGCTGTGGTCCCAATACAGAGCCCTGTGGCATCCCACTAGTCACCATCTGCCATTCCGAGAAACACCCATTCACTGCTACCCTTTGCTTTCTATCTGCCAACCAGTTTTCTATCCATGTCAATATCCTCCCCCCAAAGCCATGAGCTCTGATTTTACCCACCAATCTCCTATGTGGTACCTTATCAAATGCCTTCTGAAAGTCAAGGTACACCACATCCACTGGATCTCCCGCATCTATCTTCCTGGTTACATCCTCGAAAAACTCCAATAGATTAGTCAAGCATGATTTGCCCTTGGTAAATCCATGCTGGCTCGGCCCAATCCTATCACTGCTATCAAGATATGCCGCTATTTCATCTTTAATAATGGACTCAAGCATCTTCCCCACTACTGATGTTAGGCTAACAGGGCAATAGTTCTCTGTTTTCTCCCTCCCTCCTTTCTTAAAAAGTGGGATAACATTAGCCATTCGCCAATCCTCAGGAACTGATCCTGAATCTAAGGAACATTGGAAAATGATCACCAATGCATCTGCAATTTCCAAAGCCACCTCCTTTAGTACCCTAGGATGCAGACCATCTGGACCTGGGGATTTGTTAGCCTTCAGTCCCATCAGTCTACTCATCACCGTTTCCTTCCTAATGTCAATCTGTTTCAGTTCCTCTGTTACCCTATGTCCTTGGCCCATCCATACATCTGGGAGATTGCTTGTGTCTTCCCTAGTGAAGACAGATCCAAAGTACTTATTAAATTCGTCTGCCATTTCTCTGTTTCCCATAACAATTTCTCTCAATTCATTCTTCAAGGGCCCAACATTGTTCTTAACTATCTTCCTTCTCTTCACATACCTAAAAAAACTTTTGCTATCCTCCTTTATATTCCTAGCTAGCTTGCGTTCATACGTCATTTTTTCTCCCCGTATTGCCTTTTAGTTAAGTTCTGTTGCTCCTTAAAAATTTCCCAATCATCCATCTTCCCACTCACCTTAGCTCTGTTATACTTCTTTTCTAATGCTATGCTATCTCTGACTTCCTTTGTCAACCACTGTGGCCACTTTCCCCCCTTTGAATCCTTCCTTCTCCGGGGGATGAACTGATTTTGCACCTTGTGCATTATTCCCAAAGAATACCTGCCATTGCTGTTCCACTGTCTTTTCTGCTAGGATATCCGACCAGTCAACTTTGGCCAGCTCCTCCCTCATGGTTCCATAGTCTCCTCTGTTCAACTGCAATACTGACACTTCTGATCTGCCCTTATCCCTCTCAACCTGCAGATAAAAACTTATCATATTATGGTCACTACCTCCTAATGGCTCCTTTACTTCAAGATCACTTATCAAATCCTGTTCATTGCACAACATTAAATCCAGAATAGCCTTATCCCTGGTCAGCTCTCGTACAAGCTGCTCCAAAAATGCATCCCGTAGGCACTCTACAAACTCCCTATCCTGGGGTCCAGTACCAACCTGATTTTCCCAGTTCACCTGCACGTTGAAATCCCCCATAACTACTGCGACATTTCCTTTGCCACATGCCATTGTTAACTCCCTATGCAACTTGCACCCAATATCCATGCTACTGTTTGGGGGCCTGTAGATAACACCTATTAGGGTCTTTTTGCCCTTCCTGTTCCTCTGTTCTATCCACATTGACTCTACTTCTCCTGATTCTATGTCCCCCCTTGCAAGGGGCTGAATCTCATTCCTCACCAACAGGGCCACCCCACCCCTTCTGCCCACTTTTCTGTCCCTTCGATAGCACGTATACCCTTGTACATTCAATTCTCAGGTCTGATCCCCCTGCAGCCATGTCTCCGTTATCCCAACAACATCATAGTTACCTGTTCGCACCTGAGCTTCAAGCTCATCCGCCTTATCTCTGACACTTTGTGCATTCAGATATAGAATTTTTAACCCATTTCTCCTCTCTCTGTTTAAATCGCTGCCTAGGACATGCTCTCCTCTCATTACTGCCATCAGTGAGCCTGAAGACTCACACCACGTTTTTTCAGACCAATTCCCTAAATACCAAAAACTTCTGTCGCATTTCATCGTTCAGGCCTCCGAACACCGGTCTCATAACATCAGTATATCAGTATTCTTTATTGCAATGCCAAGTTGCATTTAAGGCACAACTTCAGTACACTAAAACACTGACATTGCTTATTGAGTTTGAGATAGATCAAATGCAGCTTGACTCTAAAAGGGTCTCACCCTCTGTGCAATAATAGGTGGCTATTCAGACCATTGTACCCATGCTCAGCCCTTTCTTGCAGGGAAACTAGAAAGCCCTTTCTTTCCATGTACAAACTCAATTTCCTTTGCAAAAGCAACTGAATCTGCTTCAAATGCTTCCAAGTTCCTGGGGTTCACATCACGATTACTTCACCTGGTCCTTTAATATCACCTCTCTGAACAAGGCAGCACAGCAGCACCTCCACTTCCCAAGAAGACTGAGGTAAGCAAGGCTCCCCCACACCCCATCTTAACTGTGTTTTACAGGAGCACCACTGAGAGTGTCCTGACAAGTTCATCTCCATCCGGTATGGGAGCAGTCAAACATCGGGCCAGAAGTCCCTACAAAGGACTGTGAGAACAGCTGAGAGGATCATAGGAGTCTCCCCACTATCCATGAGGAGTGCTGCATGTGCAGGGCTCCTAGTATTATAAAGGATCCCACACAACCATCCAGCATCCTCTCACCCTCTATCAGGCAGGAGACTACAACGCACTAAAAACGGTCAGGATGAAACTGTTTCTTCACCCGGACCATTAGGCTTCTGAACTCCCTGCTGTGTCATATTCGAAGTGTCACGTTAATCTGTTCTAGTACAATATGGAATATTAATGCACTTCAGATTGTTAATTGTGTGAGATTCATCTGTAGATTTTATCCTTACTTTCATGTTATCGTGTGTTTATGTGTACTACTGAGCTTTACACGCTGGTTCAGAGAAATGTCTCATTTCTACATGCATTAATTATATAATTAAACAAAAATAAACAACTTGAAATTCTAGATTACATAAGGTTCTAACCATTCATCTTAAGTTTGTGCCCTTTAGCTACCAACCTTCCTACAAATGGAAACATTTTACTTTCCCTTCATCATTGATTAAACTCAAGATGATGATCTATCTCTTCCAGGTTTGTTTGCATACTTATTAAGTATGCATTTGGTCTCCTTTAACAACCCCAAATTGAGGTGTTAATGATTGTTTGGATTGGGTCTATGCAAAACAGCTTGCAATGTTCACACTTTATTTACTTCTTTTTGACATGCAGAGAATTATCAGGGCTGGAAGACGTTCCGCAGAAGACCAGAATGCATACAAAAGCTCCTATCCAGAGTTATGTAGCAGAGAAACAAACACTGCAGGTCATTGACTGTAAAGAACCTAATTACAGTCATTGTTTTATTCATTCCACATTCCCAGTTCTTCCAGATTTAACCCTCAATGGTCAACTAACCCGTCAACCCTGACATATTTGAGATAGGGAGAAAAGCAGAATTGAGGGATGAACATGCATACTCCAGAGGACAGGATTGGATCTAGACTGAAAACACAAGATTCTACAAGATGCAGGAAATCCAGAGTAACAGAGGAACTCAGCAAGCAGGACAGACAACATCCATGTCGAGGACTAAGAATCAATGCTTTGCACCAAGACCCTTCATCAGAATTGGAAAAGGACAGGGGAAGAATCTAGGTTGGTAGAGCTGCAAGGCCACAGTTCTACGATCTCTGCCATTCTATTCTGCTGTGGCATTTCTGACGGGCTTGACAATCAAACTGTCCACTGATGTAGGGTGATGATACCGTGAAAAGCTTTTCTTGTTGGATCATCAACAGATTAAAAAGGGAGCCTGCAGAACAGTCAAAGGACAAGGGAAGCCAGTACAGAGGCAATACCCAGTGTGTGTTAGTCATACACCAGTTAAGAATGACTAAGGTTTGAGTTTTCCTTTGTTCTAAATTTACTTATACTTGGGTGTAGCTGCACTGACTTGTGGACAACATTAAAGTTACAGAAAGATTTGATTTCCCCAGTTGCTTTTCAACTATAAATGAGGCTTGCATTTATTCAACACCTTGCATGGTGCACAAAGATGTTTTATAGTCAGTGAAACAATTTTTCAATGTGTAATGAGTTAATATCTTTTAAACTACTAGGAACCCAACTTCAAAGAAAATAAAATAAATTAAGCACATTTTTACAAGCAAAATTTCCAAATTACAGAAATGTCATATACATTGCAGCCTTGTCCAAAATGATTTGCTGGTACAAGAAAACTGAAACAACCAAGTAGCAATACAAATCAAAAACGTTCAACAAATTTTGCAACGCATTTCCAGTAAACCTGAATACTACCTCTGGGAAGTAACATCCAACTTGGATTCTGAGGGCTTCAAAAGATGTTAGTGTAAGGAAATACAGTCCATTTGTATCATAGATGGAGTCCATCATAGTTGGTTCCTAAATGTCACTGAGCCAAGCTGCTCGCTAGGGCACTCTTAGGTGCAATTACTGTTCAGCCAAGTTGCAGATTTGGAATTTAGACCAATGTCATGACAAGCCAATTTCCTTAAGGATAGTAGTAATTCAGATTTTTAAATTATTCGATAACTTCACTGTCCATTACTGGCACCAACATTTCATCCTGGAATTTTGTTTAGGTAGCCCTGTCTCCAAATATCAGGGAGATTTAAATTGTTGCACCCTGAACACTGATTCAGGCACCAGGATTACTAATGCAGTAACTATACCGTGCAAGTGCTTATTGTAACACTGCTGAAGTTGGCACATAAAATCCAATACGAGTATTAAAATGTGGTTTTTTTAAAAATTAAAATTGAGACAAGAAGATTCAGGTAGAACAGTGGTGCAGCAGGACAGCTCCAACAGCCCAAGTTCAATCCCAATTCTGGTGCCCATTCTCCTGCCTTCTCCCCACAACCCTGAGGCCCTTACTAATCAATAACCTATCAACCTCCACTTTAAAATATACCCTCCACAATTCAGCCATCTGTGTCAATGAACTCCACAGATTCAGCATTCCCTGGTGATAGAAGTTCCTCCTCATTTTTTCTAAAGATACCTTCTCTCTAGAAACACATTCCTCAGTTTTCCCTAAGTCATTAGTGTTAGGTTAATTGGCTTCTGTACATTTGCCACTAGCCCAAGACAGCAATGAGAATGGGGAGAGGCCAGAAAAGTGCAAGTCTGTTGCAGAGAAATGGGGACTACTGTATTCCTCAAAGAGCCAGAACAGACACAATGACTGAATAGTTATTTGCCATAAGAAATGGCTACCTGATCCTTAATACAAATATCTCATCAACCAATCATGCAGCAGCAACTCAATGCATAAAAGCAGGCAGACATGGTCAAGAGGTTCAGTTGTTCAGACCAAACATCAGGATGGGGAAAAAATGTGAACTAAGTGACTTTGACCAAGGAATGATTGTTGGTGCCAGATGGGGTGGTTTAAGCATCTTAAAAACTGTTGATCTCCTAGGATTTTCACGCACAATTGTCATCTCAAGAGTTTACAGAGAATGGTGCAAAAAAACATCTAGTGAGCAGCAGTTCTCTGGGGGAAAACGCCTTGTTAATGAGAGAGGTCAAAGGAGAATGGCCAAACTGGCTCAAGCTGACAAGAAGGTGACACCAACTCAAATAACTATTACAGAGGTGTGCAAAAGATCATCTCTGTAAGTACAACACTTTGTACCTTGAAGTGGATGGGCTACAGCAGAAGACCATAAACATCCACTTTGGCTACTTTATCAGGCACACTCCTGTATCTAATAAAGTGGCCACTGATTACAAGGGTATGCGCAGTCTCATTTTTGAAAATTAGCCATTCTCCCGAAATAAGCAATTTACAGCAGGTTGACATAATTAGAAATTGCAAGCACATACCCAACCATTATTTACACTTACTTCAGCAGCAACAGTTTCCTTCTCTTCAAGCAGAATGGGCTGGGCTGACCAGTCCACTGCAAAAGTGCTCTCACTAAAACCATCCCCAATAGCCAAGCTTGGAGAATGGTCCATAGGCATGCTGTTAGTTGAACTCCCTTCAGGCTGTACGGAAGGATGCAGCAGGAGAAAGATAGAACAAAAAAGCTCAGTAAAACAGGCAAGTGAAGTGAAGAGACCCACAGAGTCAAAGAGCACTGGACTTACGGTACTTCTAAAGACTAATTAAGAAACTGCTTCAAGATCTCGACTGAAAGTTTTGAAAAAAATCTGTGGAATGCTCTGCTACAGACTGGTGGAGGCCAAGTCCATGGGTTAAGGCAAAGGTTGATAGCTTCCTGATCAATTAGGGCATCAAAGGATATGGCAAGAGGGCATATGGGGCTGAGCGGGATCTAGGATCACTCATGATGGAATGGCGGAATAGACTCGACAGGCTGAATGGCCTAGTTCTGCTCCCATCTCTTATGGTCTTAAATTATATCTAGCTCTTGGCCAGCAATCGGAACTCAGTATTATGAATACAAAGAGTTGAGTTGGGTTTGAGGCGCTAGTTTTAAAATTTCTTACTTTCTTGCAGAGGGTTTCTGCAAACAGCAATTAATTGAACCACAAGATTGACAACTTATTAAAAATCTGAGACTGATGAAGACAGCACTGAGTCACACATCAGCTACAATTCCATTAAACTGGAGAAACATGTATCGGGTGGCTCTAGCAAAAAGTGCCAAAAGTTTGCAAATCAAGGAGCATTTCTGTAGAGAAAAAATGTCAACATTTGAGAAAATGACAAACGTGTAGAGAGAATAGCTGACGAAATAAGTAAAAGATGAAGGTAGAGTGAATGAAGAAACCGTTGTGGTAACTAACAGATTCTACAGATGTTCGAAATCCAGAGCAACTTTCTCAAAATGCTGGAGGAACTCAGATCAGGCAACATCTATGGAAATGAATAATCAGTTGACATTTCAGGCCGAACATTTAGGACTGAAAGGAAGTGGGAAGAAGCCAAAATCAGGTGGTGGGAAGTGGGAAGGAGTACAAGCTGGAAGGTAATAGGTGTAGCTCGGTGAGGGGAAGGTTGGGGAGGGGGAATGAAGTGAGAAATTGGAGGTGATGGGTAGAAAAGGGCTAAAGGAGGAATCTGATAGGACAGGAGAGTGGACCATAGATAAAAAGGGAAGGAGGGCCAGTGGGGGGTGGGGGGAGGGGGAGGAGATAGGCAGGTGAGGAAGAGGTGAAAGGAGTGTCAGAGTGGCAAATGGAAGAGGGGAGGGGAAGAGCAAGCAAGAAAAATTACTGGAAGTTTTTGAGGGGCAGGAAGAGTGGAAAATGGCCCCCTTTGACTGCTGGAGGGGGAGGCTACTAGCTTTTACTTCCAAATCATACCTTGTTCTGCACTCACAGGTGTTAATTACTTCTTCCCCACCTGTACATCTTAAAATGTTCACACTGACCTTCTAGTTAAGTGACCCGAATTGAGACTTTAGATCCATGGATGCTGTTTGACCAGCTGAGCACATCCAACAATGTTCTTTTTGCTTGGATCTCCACAAGAACAGTTTTTTGCTCCAATAAAACTCTAAACGTTCTTGTTTTTGTAGCCAGTAGAATTCATAATTTTTGTTTTATAAGTCAGGCTAATAAAAGGATCTTCCAAATGTTGGACAATTTTTTCCCTCCCACTTCAAATAAGGCAGCAATGTACAATGACATATCCCCATTACTCCGCCTTGAGTCTATAATTAAATGTCCTTAAACTGCACGTACTCTTTCTTAGCCACAATTATTACACCCATTTTCGAAGCATCTCTTCAATTTTAGTGCAACACCCAATGATTTACTAATTGCAAAAACATCTGTATGACTGGAATGACTCATGTATTTAATTCATCGACTGTGCTAGCTATCTGAAACAAGCCTAAATGCAAAAAACTTTGTTCCTATTACAAAAAGACAATGATTACAGCTGTAACTAAACCTAGAATGGGTTCTTCCCTTTTGACAAGGGAAGCGCAGGCCGACAAGGGAAGTCTAGGACAGCTTAAAAGTAAAAGATTCCCAGCAAAAAAATTACTGAGAATTCAGAGGGTTCGGAAGCTTTTTAAAAACCAACAGAAGGCAACTAAAAAAGCTACAATGAGAGAAAAGATGAAATAGGAATGCAAGCTAACCAATATCAGCAGATACCAAAAGTTTTTTCAGATATATAAAGAACAAAAGAGGTGAGAGTGGATATCGGACCGCTGGAAAATTACAGAGAAGAGGAGAAGATGGCGGCACGACGGCCGCACGTGCGGCCACTTCGGTGGTGATGTCTGTTATTTTTCAAGTAGGGGACCGTGCACAATTCTGATTTGATGGAGACGTACGTGAGAGTACGGAAGAATTTCTGGAAAAGTTCTGAAATGCCCGCTTCACTGCCGCTGCTACTGTGTGGTAACCGGAATCTCCGGAGCAGAGGACCCAGAAAGCCTTAGCTTTGTGTGTTTCAGTGGCCGGGGCGAGGTCAGAGGATGGCGCTCAGGAGGCTGTATTGGAGAGGCTGGTCGGAAGCTCGAAGTTTTCAGACGGATGGACTCAGTGTTGGCTGTGGTTGGCTGCTTCCAAGGTATTGGCAAGTTGACGGTGCCTGGAGGTTTATGGCAGGGAGTTTCTCCCTTTTGGCGCCTGCTATCGGGGACTCGGGAGTCGATCGACTCGGGGACTTTTGAGACTTTATTTACCATGCCCATGGTTTGTTCTTCATCAAATTATGGTATTGCTTTGCACTGCTGTAACTATATGTTATAATTATGTGGTTCTGTCAGTGTTAGTCTTTGGTTTGTCCTGTTTTCTGTGATATCACTCCGGAGAAACATTGTATCATTTCTTAATGTATGTATGCATTTCTAAATGACAATAAACGAGGACTGAGTGTTCTCATAATCTAATCTAATGGGGGACAAAGAAATGGTGGATGAATTGAATTAGTATTTTGCATTACATCTTCACTGTGGAAGACACTACAAGTACGCCAGAAATTCGAGAATGCCGAGGGCAGAAGTGAGTGTAGTTGCTATTACCAAGGAGAAGATGCTTGGGAAGTTGAAGGGTCTTAAGATAGATTTATCACCTGGACCAGATGGACTACAAACCAGGTTTCTGAAAACAGTAGCTGAAGAGATTGCGGAGGCACAAGTAATGATCTTTCAAGAATCACTAGATTCTGGAATGGTTCCAGAGGACTGGAAAATTGCAAATATCACTTCACTCTTCAAGAAGGGGGGAAGGCAGAAGAAAAGTAATTATAGGGCAGTTAACCTGACTCCAGTGGTTCAGAAGATCTTGGAGTCCATTATTTAGAATGAGGTTTCAGGGTACTTGGAGGCATATGATAAAATAAGCCAAGTCCCTTAAAGGGAAATCTTGCCTGACAAATACGTTGGAATTCTTGAGGAAATAACAGGCAGGATAGACAAAGGAGAGTCAGTGGATGTTGTTTACTTGGATTTTCAGAAGGCCTTTGACAAGGTGCCACACGAGGCTGCTTAACAAGATAAGAGCCCATGGTATGACAGGGAAGATACCAGCATGGATAAAAGATTGGCTGACTAGCAAGAGTTGGAATAAAGGGGCCTTTCTGGTTGGCTGCCAGTGTCTACTAGTGTTCCACAGAGGTCAGTGTTGGGAATGTTTCTTTTCACATTACATGTCAATTTGGATGATGGCATTAGTGGCTTTGTGGCTGAAGTTTGTAGACAATACAAAGAACGATGTAGGGGCAAGAAGTGTTAAGGAAGCAGAAAGTCTGCAGAAGGGCAGACTGATTGGAGAATGGACAAAGATATGGCAGATGGAATATATTGTAGGGAAGTGTATTGTCATGTACTTTGGGAGAAGGAATAAAGGCACAGATTTTTATAAACTTGGAGAAACTTCAAAAATCAGAGGTGCAAAGGGATTTGGAAGTCCTTATGCAGGATTCCCTATAGATTAACTTAATAGGTTGAGTTGGTGGTAAGGAAGGCTAATGCAATGTTAGCATTCATTTTGAGAGGACTAGAATACAAGAGCAAGGATGTAACCTCGAGGCTTTATAAGGTCTTGGCCAAATAGGACTTGGAGTATTGAGAGTAGTTTTGGGCCCCTCGCCTAAAAGATGTGCTGGCATTGGAGAGGGTGCAGAGGAAGATCAAGAGAATGATTCTGGCAATAAGAAAGGCTAACATGAGAAGCATTGATGGCTCTGGGCCTGTGCTGGTTGGAGTTAAGAATGAAGGGAGTGGGGGGGGGGGAGAAATCTCGATAAAATCCATCAAATAGTAAAAGGGCTAGACAGAGTGGATGTGGAGAGATTGTTTCCTATAGTGGGTGAGTCTAGGACTGGGGGGCACGGCGTCAGAATAGAGGGACATCCATTTAAAACAAAGATGGGAAGGAACTTCTTTAGCCAGAGGGTGGTAATCTGTGGAATTCATTGTCATAGACAGCTGCTGAAGCTAAGTCATTAAGTATATTTAAAGCAGAGGTTGATAGATTTTGAATAAGTCAGCTCGTGAAAGAAGACAATAGAATGGAGTTGAGAGGAAGGGATAATAAAATCAGTCATGATGGAATGAAGGCCAATCACAAACAAGAGGAAATCTGCAAATGCTGGAAATCCAAGCAACACACACAAAATGCTGGTGGAACTCAGCAAGCCAGGCAGCATCTATGGAGAAGAGTACAGTTGATGCTTAGGGCCAAGGCACTTCATCGATCCTGCTGAAGGGCCTCAGCCTAGTACGTCGACTGTACTCTTTTCCATAGATGCTGGCTGGCCCGCCGAGTTCCTCCAGCATTTTGAGGGTTGATGGAATGAACGAGCAGACTCAATGTGCCAAGAGGCCCAATTCTGCTTCTAAGTCTTATGGTCTTTTTAAACATTAGCTGTAAACTGGGGACAGGTTCACAAGCACAAGCTAAGCTGTGTGGGCCTTACCCATTCACTTATCGGAGGAGGGTATAAATAGTTAAACCTACAGAACTGGTCAGTCTTCAAAAGAGGCTATTATTTTAAATTTGCTCTGATGAATTTACCAAATCATGTCCCACGATGGAACAATGCACATCAAGTTACAGTTGCATCAACTTGGAAAAGCAATGGCTGTTGCATTCTGAGAAACCAATATATTCGGTGTTTAAGAAATCCCACTTTACACATCTACACAAGACAACAGCTTAAACAATGCAACTAATACAAGACAAACGAGACATTCTACAGATACTGAAAATCCAGAGAAACACACAAAACGCTGGAGGAACTCAGCATGTCAGGCAGGATCTCTGGAGAGGAATAGAGTGCTGAGGTTTCAGGCAGAGACCCTTATCAGAACATGAATAGTACTTAAGGGTCTCAGTCCAAAGCATCAGCTCTTCATAGCTGCTGCCTGACCTGCTGAGTTCCTCTAGTGTGTGCAACAAATACGAGATAGCTTTGTGACTGACAAGTATGTTGCAGAATTGAATGAATGCCGTCAACACTTAAATGACAGCTTCAAAAGGACTGCAACTACATCCAATTAGCCTGCAAACAGGTTACACCCAATAAGCAGGTATCTAATGAGATCTGCTTCATTGGATGCTGTGCAACAGTAGCAGTGAAGTCACAGCTTTCTAGTACCAGGTTGTCAATAGCTCCAAGGAATAATTTCAAATGACATTCCCAGAATTAACACTGGTATCACTGAAGAATTAACCATGTGCATTTTAAAACAAAATATCACCATTCAGAGACTTAATTCTCTGTCTTGAATCCCAAAGCAAATCCCAAGGAGGTCATCTCAAGCCCCAAATTGTAGAGCCATGAATCTTCAGGTAGCTAGTTAATCTTGTTGACACTGAAGCAAAAAAAGCTGTCCATAATTCAACTAAAACATATACTCAAGAGACAACATATATGATATGAAATGAGTATCAAAGTTTCAAATACATAAACACTGACATACAAATGGATGACATCTAATAATGCACGTGAGACTTGTCTTAAATGCAAAGCAGTGGTGTACAAACTCAAGATTCTGGCTGGGAAAAGAGGGAAGAGAAATTCTACACAAAGGAGCACAACAGACAAGGGCAACATTTAAACTTCCAAAGCTGAAGCAATAGGTGCTGCTCAAAAGCAGTGGATATATAACTGTATGCATAAAAAGGTGTCAGCATCAAGCAAACTGTAAAAGCCTTCAGCATGCTGGTGTGTTTTAAGAGTTAATTCATATTGCTTACCTCCCACAAATCCCAAGGTAAAGTCTAGCATGTTGAATAAAAAATGAAGTTAGTTACACTTTACACAAATAACTTTTTCACCTTACTGGAATATTTCTAATGACAAAGTTCATGAAACTAGTGCTGTGTATAAGTGGCAAAATGGTTTCCAGCAATTTTTTTTCTACTGCTAACAAATCAAACATTCACTTATCTTTGTTCCCTTACAAATGTATTTATTGATCCAACTGCTAAAAGTTGTGCAAGGCTATGAGGGAAACCTGCAGCAGCAAAATGCTTGCCTATACTTCAGGCTATATTCCCGAACATTCTTCTGCGGCATACAATAGCTTGCAATTACTACCACGAAAATGCCAGTCCATCAAGGCCATAAAACATAGGAGCAGAATTATGCTATTCAATGTATCAAGTCTACTCCACCATTCCGTCATGACTGACTTACTATCCCTCTCATTTTCCTGCCTCCTCCCCATAACCATTGACACCCTTACTAATCAAGAACCTATCAACCGTCACTTTAAATATACCCAATGACTTGGCCTCCACAGACATCTGTGGCAATGAATTCCATAAATTCACCACCCTCTGGCTCAAGAATTCCTCCTCATCTGTTCTAAAAGGATGTAGTTGTATTCTGAGGCTGTGCCCTATGGTTCTAAACTCTCCTACTACTGGAAACATCCTGTCCATCTAGTCCTTTCAATATTCAATAGGTTTTAATGAGCTCCCCCTTACTCTTCTAAACTCCAGCAATACAGGCCCAGAGCCATCAAACACTCCACATACATTAACCCTTTCATTTCCAGAGTCATTCTCAAACCTCCTCTGGACCATCTCCCATGTCAGTACATTAATTCTTAGATATGGGACCCCAATTTGCTTTTAATATGCCAAATGTGGTCTGACCAATGCCTTATAATTCTCATCTTTACATCCTTGCTTTTATATTCTAGTTTTATCAAAATGAATGCTAACATTGCATTTCCCTTCCGCAGGGAAAGGAAATTCTGGGAAATCAGAACTTTGATCAATGTAGGAGATCAGATTTAACAAAACACATGGCAGGTTTTCATTCCCAATGATGAACAGCTCAGGTGAAACAACCTGCTCTCGAATGTCTGTGGGTTGAGCAGGGTCAATGGGAGGAAAGGAATAGTCGATGTTTAGGGTCAGAATCATGCATCAGGATTGGATGGCAATGACCAGCAGAGAAGGGCAGTGGTAAGAAACAGTTGAGGCAGTTAGTGGAAAGGCTGAGAAAGGGTGCATGACAAGAGGCAGGTAGTGTCAGGTAGAGGTGAGTGGGATGGAGTCGCATGACAAGAGGCAGGTAGGGTCAGGTAGAGGTGAGTGGGGTGCAGTCGCATGACAAGAGGCAGGTAGTGTCAGGTAGAGGTGAGTGGGATGGAGTTACATGACAAGAGGCAGGTAGTGTCAGGTAGAGGTGAGTGGGGTGCAGTCGCATGACAAGAGGCAGGTAGTGTCAGGTAGAGGTGAGTGGGATGGAGTCGCATGACAAGAGGCAGGTAGTGTCAGGTAGAGGTGAGTGGGGTGCAGTCGCATGACAAGAGGCAGGTAGAGTCAGGTAGAGGTGAGTGGGGTGCAGTCGCATGACAAGAGGCAGGTGGAGTCAGGTAGAGAGGTGAGTGGGGTGGAGTCGCATGACAAGAGGCAGGTAGTGTCAGATAAAGGTGAGTGGGGTGGAGTCGCATGACAAGAGGCAGGTAGAGTCAGGTAGAGAGGTGAGTGGGGTGGAGTCGCATGACAAGAGGCAGGTAGTGTCAGATAAAGGTGAGTGGGGTGGAGTCACATGACGAGGCAGGTAGTGTCAGGTAAAGGTGAGTGGGGTGGAGTCGCATGACAAGAGGCAGGTGGAGTCAGGTAGAGAGGTGAGTGGGATGGAGTCGCATGACTGCCAAGTGAATGATAGCTGGGACAAAGAAAATGGGGTGGAGCAAGGTGGAAGAGGGGAATGTGATTATAACGAGCATCTGCTGGAAGGAGACAAGCAGGAACACAAAGCATTGCCATGGCTCATAGAGCATGGAAATCATTAAAAAGGGAGAGATGACTAACAGTTGGAACAAGATATTTTTGGTGGTGAAGGGGGATGGAAACAGGCCGGCAAGGGAACAATGGCAGGACCAGAGGATTCGAAGGAAGAGGGTTACAGAGAGGGATGAAGTTGGGGAAAAGGGAGGTTCAGCTAAAAGTGCAAAACCTAATATCCTAGCACTGGACTGTGGACTACCCAAGTGAATTACAAATGTGATGCTCTTCCAGTTTGCATTGAGCTTCATCCCAGCAGTAGAGAAGGTCAAGGATGGACAGATCAATGTAGGAATGGGGACTCAGGGTTGACATTGTGGACTGAGCATGGTGTTCTGCAAAACAGTCTGTGTTTGATCTCTTCAATGTAGAAGTTGCATCGAGACCATCAAATATGGTAGGCAAGGCTGGAGGAAATACTGAGTTGTTCCAGATTCCAGTATCTACAGTCTCTTGAATTAGGTGAAACTACAAAAGCAGATGCACAAGGAAATCTGATTCTCAAACCGGGTAAAAAAAAAAGCTCAAGAGCATGGACCAGGATCCATGCACAGGCCTCAAGCCCCCACATCTGTGCTGCCATCAAGAACCAAGATTAAGAACTGTCCTCCAACCCATGATTCGGTCAGCAAGGTTCTGAATGGAATGATAAATGGGGATCAAGTATCACAATGAGTTCCAAGCAGAAATGGCTATCACGCACAGATCTCCTTTTAGCTGCAGGAAAGACACTGGCAGCTTACACTTGAGCTACTTCAGGTAGAGCTGTGCATGAGGTAGGAGAGAATTGGCATAATGAATGGCCTCTTTCCATTGAGATTCCTTTATCATATGAAGACCATGTTTGAAAGCAAATCAAACCTATTTTATTGTTTAAAGTCATACAATGCATCTGCATATACTGTACTATCAGGTTAATGAATAACCTGGTCAGCAGTATGGGGATAACTGCATGCAAGACTAACAACTCCAGACAACTGTTCAGGAGAAAGGCCATCCTTAATCATAATCAGATCATTGACTAAATTTCTGTGGAAGTGCCGATTAAGGCAGTAACCAAAAAGAGCTGGTTGGTGACTAACACTTCAAGTCAAAAAGATGACAAAGGATCTTACAATAAAGGCAAGTACTAAACTATCTCAATGAGAATGAATTTGATTATCTATTCTGTCTAGTAAATATCATCTCTCCAGAAGCTCTAACTCATAGATAGCCTTTCATTTGCCATTTCACCAGAACCGTTGTGAAAATTTCCAGCAAAATTTGTTGGCAATAGGTGCACACAGAAAAATGATGATCACTGCTGGCCATTACAGTGTCTCAGTCTACAATTCTGATCTACAGATTAACCACAGAGCAACAAATTTCATGACATACATCCTGATTCCAAATCTTTGTCTACCTCGCGTCAGACTGTACAAGGAAATCAAAACGACAAAGTGATCAATACCCCACCACTTCTTCACAAGAGTACAACAGCCTGGTGCAGCCAACCAGTAATTCTTACACGAGACCAACAGAAATGCCTTGAGCCACTTGGTCATTAACCCCGAACGGGAAGGCTGAGCTAAACAAACCTGAGAGACTGGAGATGCTGCTCTCGCTACTGTATTACTTTCTGGCTTCAAAGGGTCAAAGTCCAAAAGGCTTCCTTCATCCTGCAGAGGCCCAGGAGCCTCAAACTAGGTGGGGAGTGGAGGTGGAGGTGGGGGATGTAACAAGGGAGGAAAGAACAAGAGACAGTTTACTCATTTGCCACACCAGTCGCAATACATTGAAGCACAATAACAAAGCTGAGAATAAGGAAAAGCACAGAGAACAGAAGCAAGTGAGATAACAGGATTTATACCAGAGGAAAATGAGCAAACTTTCAAGAATTCAGACTGAATTTAAATTAATAGTTTTGCCTTGACTTCCGTCCGCTTGAAGTTCAAAAAAAACTTAGTAAACATATACAATATAAACACTATTCTGATTCAATTTTCTTTAAATCTACAAAAAGGAAGAGAAAGAATCCTGCAAATAAACAGGAGAATTAACTACCACCTTTGGCTACCAAGGTACTGACATGATACCTTGCACCACCCTCTGCAACTGAAGCGATTCACGAATAGCTTCATATTCTTTGCCATCAGATTTCTGAATGGACATTGAACCCATGAACAATATTCTTTTCCTCTTTTTGCACCATGTAATGCAATATCTAGGTACTGTAAATTACAGTGATGCATTGCAATATATTGCTGCTCCACAACAGATTTCACAACATATGCCGGTGATATGAAACCTGATTCTGAGCCATTTGATTCTCTGAGATCTCCAGGACAAGCAGTGGGAGAGATGACTGAAGTTGTAGCATCATGGATAGGGCTTGAATGAGCAGTAATTTAAAAAAAGCTTCAGTGGTTTTTGATTATAACCATATGCAGCTATAACCACTGTTCCCTCTAAGCTGTGTGCGTGTGCACACACGTTTTTCAACTAGCACACGAGTGAAATTAATGTGCACGCAAAAGGTTAGTTACCTAAAATAGTGTAGTAGTTAATCATTATACTTATTGAAAATAATCTTTTAGCTAGCTCTTTCTGTTAACTAGTTAGTTGGTTTTTCAAATACCACAATGCACGTCATTAATTTACATCACCTCACCTTTCCTGTTCCGGTTTGTACAGCGGCATCACAGCAGCAGCTATGTTTGGCGGACAGTGTTCATATCGTAAAGTTTACAAAGATCTGTTTCAAATCCTGTAGATAGCTTACTAAGTTATTACTGGAAAAAATATTGATTCACTATGTCAAATTCAAAAGAAGCGAAGGGCGTGAAGCGCAAAAGAACTGCAAATTTGTTTAAGCAACACACATCAAAGCTGCTGGTGAACGCAGCAGGCCAGGCAGCATCTCCAGGAAGAGGTACAGTCGACGTTTCAGGCTGAAGGGTCTCGGCCTGAAATGTCGACTATACCTCTTCCTAGAGATGCTGCCTGGCCTGCTGCGTTCACCAGCAACTTTGATGTGTGTTGCTTGACTTTCCAGAATTCCTCGTGTTTGCAAATTTGTTTAAAGTTGAATGGCTTAACAAAATAGTAGACACTGTTACACCGAAAGTTCCAGAGGTCATGAACGTTCAGCTACGAGAAATATTTATGTATGATTCGGAAACTGGAGTTACCGGTTTGTATTGTTGTGATGCGAAAGTTGCTGGAGAATTTGCCAGTGGAAAGAAGTGGGATGATATTTAGAAACTTGACTTTTTGAAGCGTCATTTGGCAAGTAAATCGCATTTGGACAGTGTACAAAAGCTCAGGCAAAAGAACCCGTCATTACTCTTTACAGGAGTGCTATGCATGTTATAGTTGAGTGCAGATGAGCGAGAGCGAAAACGATCAAACCCAGAGGAGATCAAAGTTGAGGTCCAAGAACGGTCAGCTTTTGATTTCTCCGCAATTGCAGATTGTGACTTCACACTTGGCAATGAACAAGTTAATGCCTTATGTCTAAAATATCATGACTTTCTAGCTGAAAATATTGTTATAGTTAGACAGTTAATGATTGCAAATTTTCCGTGCAAAAAATTAAATCCAAACCAATTTCAAACTTTGCTCAAATGGTGGCATTTGTACTTCAAAATGAACAGTTTTGCGACCTTGCACAGTTGATGGACATTGGGGGAACCTTTCTTGCGTCTAGTGCGGACTGTAAGCGAGGTTTTAGCCTAATAAATCAACTCAAAAACAAGCTGAGAAACTGTTTAGGTGAATGTCATTTGGATATGTTAATGAGAATCAAAAGCTATCAGTGGGATGGAAGTTCTATTAGTCGAGATAGAGTTTACAAAGAATGGATAAATGACAGGAGAGAGAAAAAATAACTGAGTGACTTAAATATGATAAAAATTAAGTATCTCCAACCTGATGGCATGAACATTGACTTCTCTAACTTCCGTTAATGCCCCTCCTCCCCTTTCTACCCCATCATTATTATTGATATTTTTCTTTCCCCCTTTTTTCCCCTCTCTTTTTCGTCCCTCTGTCCCTCTCACTATAACTCCTTGCCCATCCTCTGGGGTCCCCCCACCCTTTTCTTTCTCCCTAGGCCTCCCTTCCCATGATCCTCACCCTTCTCCAGCCTCGAATCCCTTTTGCCAATCAACTTTCCGGCTCTTAGCTCCATCCCTGCCCCTCCTGTCTTCTATCATTTCGGATCTCCCCCTCCCCCCTCCCACTTTCAAATCTCTTACTATCTCTTCTTTCAGTTAGTCCTGATGAAGGGTCTGGGCCTGAAACATCAACTGTACCTCTTCCTATAGATGCTGCCTGGCCTGCTGTGTTCACCAGCAATTTTTTGTGTGTGTGACTTAAATATGTATGTTATTTTGTTGTTATTCTGTGCAGTTTTATGTAAAATATTTTGTAAACCTACATAAACTGTCCCATGTGTGCATTCAGTGCACACATACTTTTGTCACAGGAAAAAAATCTGCACAACATAAGATTTTTGCGCAAACTGACTACTCAAAATTAGAGGGAACATTGGCTATAACCCTACTGTCAATTTTATCATCTCAATACTGAATTTAAAGAAGTCATCTTTCCAGAGGCATCAACCATGTTACAGAAGGGGTGTGCTTTCCTAGAAAATGATCCATAAATGTGATTTTCTATAATGTGAAACCTCATCATCTGTGCATGCAACACAAATCAGTTTAAAAATTGTATTTATATCCTGCACCCTAAAAGTTTGTGATCAAATTTTATTCAGTCTCAAATTTTTGGATAGTGATCTGGGAATTCTGCAAGGGCAAATTTCCTGTAGCTGAATGCCCATAATATTGTATGCTAGACATACTAGCAATGAGTGGGTTTTCTCGGTGTAACTCAGGGACCCAGAATAATAAAATGCAGGCAGCAGTATGAATTTAAATGTGCAGGTATAATGGTATTACTAATTTGCCTTTGTTTTAAGGACAGTTGATCCATTGTGCAACTAAAATCTCCAATTGGGATGATTTAAAACAAAGAAAAAGTAAACAAGTCAAAGGGTGCTCAATGATTATTGACTCGAGTATATTCCACTCAACTGACTGGATACGTACACAAAATCCTCCTTGAAAGGGGTACAGTATAGGGCAGTAACTGATGTAAGACAGGCTGCTTGTCATTCCATTAGCATCCTACTTATTCAAATGGGGCAAAGGTTGAAAAACAGCTACTTGTAAATTAGCAATTAGTCAATACTAAATTACTTATTGCAAAAAATACTAAAAAAAAATGCCCAGAATAAATTTCTTACTCCAGAAAAAAAGATTAATTGATGTAGCCTCAATTCACCCGAAGAACTTCAGTTATCCGTTGGAGTGGAGTGTAGAATTCTTATTTTTCTTGTAGTTTACCTTTTCGATACTTGCTTGTATTTTATATTATCACCTATATACATGTGATTGTTCAGTAAAATTTCCAGTAATTGCAGTGCATATACCTCTTTCCGGAAGCTTCTTGGTTTCAGTGGCAGGTATTATATTGCCTGCATCAGCCAACTGATGAACAGAATTTGTTACCTCTGGTCTAGTATGAGAAGACCATAGTTACTTTTTAAGTCCTCTTCATTTCTCTTGCCATGCTTCTTTGCTCCTCTTGCTTACAGCCATTTTATGCCTCATTCTCAACTGCTGGAGAACCTCTGGATCACAAAAGGATCAAGATCCAACATATCCAACAGCTCTTCCTTCCTACACCCTAATTTTTCCCCCAGACAAAATACAACTCATGAAACAACAGCTTATTATTAGAAGCACTGGTGACTGCAGGAACTTCTCCACACAATTCACAGTGTCGCTAATAATCACAATTAGTACCTTAACAACACCCCCAAAAATACCTGCGAATGTCTGAATACCACGGGAACTTCAAACTCTATGGCCAAAGATCGCAATGCCTATACACCTTTGTAATATCACCTATTGGTTATTGTACTGTAATGTAACCAAAATTTCTTAATTTCATATTGCCAGTCAGCCAAAATGACTAGGGGATGGGGAAAAGGAACAGAGTGTGTTTCAAACAGTACATTTAGTGAACAGACTGAACAGTCAAAACAAAATGAAGGAAAATGTGCCCAGTAAAAGATAATTACAGACAAATTGAATAGAAAATCTCAATGGTAGCAGCATGATCAGCAAGCTTAATCAAAGGAATCACTCAACTACTCTCATTCAAACTGGTTTGTGTTGTAACCACATGCAGTAGTCTCTTATGACACCTTTCAAATCATTTTGATCAGAGTACATCCAATTCCTTCAACATTAACACTGTTTCTCAACATTCTCCAGGGAATTGTTGTGCTAGAGGAACCTTTGTGTTCAAGCCTAATCACCGCCAATAGGCCAGGTGAAGGCATCGAGATTTTGCCTTCATTAGCCGGGGATCAGTATAGAAAGGTGTTATTTTACAACTTTATTACATTAGGTCAGTGCGCAGTTCTGCAGAAAATCTATAGGAAGGATGTAATAGTGACAGAGGGGGATCAGGAAGATTCACCAGACTGCTTGGGATGGAATGTTTCACCTTACGGAACAGATGAGAAAGGTTGAGCCGAATTTCCTTTGAGGCTGAGGGGAGATCTGATAAGGGCATACATTAGTATGGATTAGATAGATAGGTGTAGAAAACAGGGTGGGGGGGGATTTCAAAATAAGGGGCAAAAGATGAAGAGATCTTGAATTGAGAGTTGGAAGCTGAGGGTGTGGAAGTAGAGACTCAACCACCATCCAGACCAGTGGTTTCAATGTGGCCCATTCTCTTTACTTTCTAATTCCATAGATTTCATAGGGTCCACAAGAAAAAAAAACTGGGGGCCAACAGGAGTTTCTGAACAAGCCATCACAAATTTACTGTTTTAATGAAATATTATTAAAATATATAAAGTTGAGGTTCTGTTGAAGTCAGTGACCCACACTTCAAGGTACGGTTCTTCGCAAGCGGTGAGTTTTTGGACAAGTTGTTCGGCCTGGCATTTCACTTTCTCTAGGCTTGCACCTTCAGGCAGTGGTTCCAGAGAGAACCTGATTCCTCAATTTCAAAGCATCGCGGGAGATTGAAACATTGAGACAGCAGACTGTGTGTGTTGTCAGAAGGAGACCTCTGTACTCCAGTGATCCCTTTCCCTCTTTTATGGAGAGTGAGAGCCTGTGGTGGGGGATAGGGTGGGGAGAGGAGGCTTGGAGGTGTGATGCAGAAGACTAACATTAGAACAGAGAGTTGTTGGTCTCTGCTCTCATTGTTACAGGAGCGACCGCTCATTCCCTCAATGGAGAGGGGGCCTGTCTGAGTGCTGGGTTATGGACTGACTCCAGGCTGAAGTCTCTTTAAAGGCTTTTGCTATTGTTCACATTGTGGGGGGTGGTCAGAGCTTCTGCTGGCGTAAGTGGGGAGAGCAGGAGGATTGATGCTCTGCTGTTGCTTGTGTGCTGGGGGTCTTCAGGGCTCTGGTGTTTTTAAATTATTCATTCTATGAAGTTTTTTGTTATATGGATGTCTGTGAAGAGTAATAATTTCAGGTTGTACACTATATACATTCTCTGATATTAAACAATTTGATTTGAAATAAAAATATGCTAGATGATGCAAATGAGGCAGCAAAAACGTGTGTGTGCACATGCGGTGTGTCTCTTGGCATGACAATTGTTATCTCTGCTCCCATTTGACAATGCACAAATCACCGTCCATGGAGCCCCACCCTACATCTACCCCCAAATCTCAAACTACAGCATGACCAATCAGTAAGTACGCAGCAGGAGGCGAGTTCTGTTTGCCTTCCACGTACTGCGTGGGTTAAAATACCTACAAATTGTGACATGACCTGCTAAGATACAAATATTGACTGGATTGGTGCATGGCCAAGTGGTTAAGGCGTTCGTCTAGGGATCTAAAGGTCGCTAGTTCGAGCCTTGGCTGAGGCAGCATGTTGTGTCCTTGAGCAAGGCACTTAACCACACATTGCTCTGCGACGACACCAGTGCCAAGCTGTATGGGTCCTAATGCCCTTCCCTTGAACAACATCAGTGGCGTAGAGAGGGGGGACTTGCAGCATGGGCAACTGCTGGTCTTCCATACAACCTTGCCCAAGCCTGCGCCCTGGAAACCTTCCAAGGCGCAAATCCATGGTCTCACGAGACTAATGGATGCCTATTAATTGACTGGATATTGGAATAATTAGTGCAGTTGACCGAAACACTTTAGCAACTAACAGAGAGTGGGTGTGGGGGGGGGGGTGGAGAGAGGGAGTGACAAGTGGGCCACAAGCAGAAAAAAAATTAAGAATGACTGATCTAGACAAGCACTTGAGTGACCAAGGTACAAGTGATGATAAATGGGATTAAAATAGATTGGTGCTTGGTTGATGTGGACATGATGGGTGAAGGGCCTGTTTTGGTGCTGTAAAATAAAGTCCCAAATCTTAAAATAGATAGAATTGCAAAATTTTAACCCAGAGCAACTACAGGCACATTATAGCAAAACACTTCATTCAAACCCAAACCAAGCAAAACTACCAAAGACGATCAATGAAATATTCAAATTGATCCTATAGAGTCTCTGCGTCCATCTTTTGCTGATCCATTCAGTTGCTGAAATCTCGACACGCTGAATTTATGCTGTTACTGGGTTAACTGTTAGCAGTCAAGGGAAAGGCTGCCTAAAAAATAACCTTTGGACATTTGCAAGACTTTGCTTGCCATGGCTCCTGAGCAAGTAAACACATGGTTATTAATTTGATTTTGTCACCTCTGGTAGATTTCCATAAGTAACTCATGCAAGCAAAAACAAGACAAGCATGCTGCAATTCTCAGGGCTGCCACTGCATCATTGTGTCCAATATATAAATACAATACGCAAGAGTGTTCATAACCCACCACCTAAACTCCTAGAACCCTTTCAGTTTTGTATTCATTGCCAGGTCTGTTGACAGCTAGGTTATACTTTCCTGGGAAGAACAGGAAACCACTAGGCTCTCTGATTCAACTCCATTTAGTTGATAGAAATCTTTCAACTAAATCCATAATTTAAGATAACGACAAAGTGGCAGCCCAAGTTTAATTGAAACAAAACACTAATTACTAGGTAACTAACACAAACAGTCCACTGTTAACAAGGCATGCTCTGTGCAGCTATACACAAAGGTTAGATGGAAAGGTCAACAAGGCAAACAGTATTAAGATAAGGATCACAACAGAAGTGGGTACATGTGGCTGCAGCTAACCTGTGAAGGTGTAGTCACACTTATCTCTGGGATGAAATTGTCATCAAACAGATTGAGGATATTTTCTTGCTTGATGTCCTTGGATGGTGTGACCTTTGGTGGAGGGGGCACAGGAGGGCCTTTCCTTTGCTGCACATGCACAGAGACACATCAATAGCAAAAGCAACAAGAAAATACACTGAACATTTTAACAAACATTACTTCAGAGACCAATCAATAGTAGCCATGAAGAGCAGAACTAGTTGACTTGGAAGGGTCAGAAAGAGCACTGAGAAAGGGACTTGGAGGACTTCAAATAGGTTACAAATGCCACCGCAGTCTCACACTGGTAGTGAAAAGGTGGTAACACAAAATGCTGAGGAGCTCAGCAGGTCAGGCAGCATCTATGGAGAGGAATAAAGAGATGACGTTTTAGGGCGAGACACTTCATCGGGACAGCGGGTACTGTTTCTTTTCAAACAGGAAGTGGACAAAGAAGATGAGTTGGAACATGGATAGCAGAATTATAAGCAAAATTTAGTGTAAAGTGTAGATACAGCCAGAACTTAAAATTATAATTACCAAATTAGCTACAGTGAAGAGCAGAACATATTTGTTGAGTAGATTTTGATATTGAAATAGAAATCGGGCAATACTGCAAATTTATAGTTCAAATCCAACTTAGGGTCAATAGGCCAAAGTTTCCAAGTCTGGTTCAACCACGTGTGCTTGGAGCTGAGGGACAGCCAATAGCTTTAGTCTTTAATACTTAGGTGGTGGAAACTTCAGCTCATTCATCATTGCGGAGACAAGGCATTCAACTTACTTTTTGCAACCAGATGGACAAGGTACGCTCCACATACTTTCATACTTCTCTTCATGTACATTACAAAAAGACCACTAAATTACCACATTGTGAAAATTAAATTGATAAAAGCTGAATACAGGGGTTTTCTCTTGACAGGCCTGTTGGTTAATAAATGAGCAAATTCCATATTGTACCGATAGCACAATATCAATGTAGACAATAGCTCATATAGTTATATAATACTTCTTATATAGGCTTGCTTCAAAATTTCTGCAGATGTGAAATAGTTACTGACAAAATTCTCTAACTCATCTACAGCAATTGCATAAATAATGAACAAGTCAACACCCAGATTAGCTGTTCCATTTGACATCAATAACACATCAGCTGGGCTCAAATCACCAAATTCCACAGGAAATCACAGTATAACTTTCCAGCCAACCAAATAAACAACAACTGCGCATCAGATAGGAGAGCCACAACCATTACAGAAACCCTGTCTAACTCAATCGTATCTTAGAGATGATCTTAATCAAGAATGCAGCCCACTGAGAAAACCACCTTCCCTCAACTTAAATTGCTTATCGAACTGCAGACATTTCAAAGTATCGTAACTGTGAACATCAGAAATCCATGAAGTAAATATTCAGTACTTTAAACCTGTGATCAAAAAGATTCTTAATCTGAAACAACATTCTGCTTGGCCATCACCTGTGGAGAAAACAAGGTGATAACTTCAGATCAATGGAAATCTGTTTTATTCTGAAAGGCTACTGGTCTGAAACAAACCATTCTCTCCACAGATACTGCCTGACCAACATAGCTTTCATTCCTTGCCAGCATCTGACATTTTAATTGTGTTTTTGTGTGCAGGAACTGATATTGCTGTAAAGTTAAAGATTAGCTTTATTTGTCACATGTACATCAAAATACTGAAACACTGGAATACATCAATTGCATCAATGACCAACACAGTCCGAGGATGTGCTGGGGGAAGCCCGCCAGTGCTGGTATGGTTCCAGTGCCACACAGCATGCCTACAATTTTTTAACCCTAACTCGTGAGGAAACTTGAGCACCCAAAGGAAATCCATGAAAATAAATTCCTTACAGAGACTGTTGGAATTGAACCCAGGTCACTGGCGAAGTAATATCGATATGCTAATGAACACCCTACTCAACATCTACTCCAAATGAAATGACAGATTATGAGTAAACATTAATTGTGCATGAACTCAGTGATGACAGGAGCCAAGGAAAGAGGCCAAGTTATAACCAACCTTACATTTGGAAATGAGTACCAGTGAGGGATTTCATTACCAAGTTAGCCACGCTTGCCCCAATACACAGCACGGATAATCTATAGGCAGGTGTTACGAATATCATGAGTTCATTATCTGCCAAGTACCACAATAACATCCTGTCAGCTATAGCAAGATCATTCAGAGTTGATCAAATCTTGAGCTTGATGTCTTTTGTGTTCATTGTCTACTGTTTAAAAGAATGGCATCTTTAAAAATAAACTCTCCTTGGGCTTCCAGCCGGGTACAGGTATCAATTATTACTGAGGTTTCGATGAGAAAACTCTGCCATCTTCATCAGGGATGACGTCTTTACAGAATTTTCAATAATTTGCACCACGAAGTAGGCACTTGGCCTAGAGAGCTCGCGGATGGTTGAGGAAAGCCATCTAGCATTCCACTTCCCAGAAAGGGCCACAAATTTCACAAGTTATAGCCCAAGTGCTGACTAATTTTACTAAGCAGCAGATTGCTCCTAACAATATTTCCAGAGTTGTGCTCTGGTCTCATGGAACAGAGAGTGGTAGGTTTATTGCTCATGGTCTCGTGGACCTGCAAGCTTCCGAGAGGGTGCAGAGGAGATGCACCTGGATTGGAGAGCATCTCTTTGAGTGAGCTAGGGCTTGTCTCTTACCAGAGGAGGAGGAGAAGGATGAGAGGTGACTTAGAGGTGTACAACCTGCACCTTTTCCCCTAGGATTCAGGAATGGTTAAAATTAGGTGTCTGGAGGAAAACAGAGGGATCTCAGAGGCAGATTTTTGTATACAGAGAGTGGTAGGTTTAATAAACTACCTGCTGGGGTGCTGGGAGAGGCAGATATATTATGGACATTTAAACTCAGACAGCCTGATAGTAAAATGGAGGACCAAATAGGAGGGAAAGGTTAGACTGATTTTAGATTCAGAGCAGCGTGCGGAACCTACTCTATGTGCATATGGCAGGAATTCAATAAATCACTCATTTAAGCCATAGCATTAAGACTTTACTGTCCACATGTTGGGCTGCCACACAATTTATTGCCATGCCTAGTAAAACAATTGACCTTGATTAGTCATGCAGGAGGAATGCTGTAGCACAAGAGCAGAGCAAATTGAGTCATCACAGGAGGGGCAGCATCACACTCAACAATGCAAGTGTAATACAAATTATCCAAGGGTTCCTGTTCCTGAGAACGACACAAAACCATTTTCACAAGACAGAAACAACTTCCTCCCAAAACCGAGATACAGAACCATTACCTAAAATAGCTGACCCTCCCTTTCATATACTACTTTGTAGTTACTCATTCTTGCATTGTGCCATCTACCAATACCATAACACTTCCCACAACTTACGCCACTTCATCAGCTATGATTGCCTTAACACACTGCACACATAGCACATAGTACATCTGGTTACATTTTCCAGAGTGGCATGACTGCAGAATTGATGGGAAGTTGTCCTGGCCCAGCTTGTTCTTGCACCAAGTAAACACCGGAGGGCAGCACCAACAGGAGGGCCCAACTCCTAATCCAAGTATGGATTTCAGCTGGCCCCACAGCAGCTCCCCCACATTGCCTCAGCATCTCCACAACTGACCGGTTGCAAGAGGCGACCCCATGATCTTGGCCTAGTCCTCGCCACAACCAAGGCAACATAGCCCTGCAATCAAACTGTAATTGTAATATATGGGTACAGTTGAGAACTCATGAAATTGAGTAGAGGAAAGATGTGAAAGGTGGTAGGTACATGATGATTCAAATTTTCCTTACAAATTTTAAAATAATTGTAGCCTTCATCTCTTCATGGTTATGGGAAAGCTTGCATATCACCAGATCTTCCATAAATTCTAGAGTACCTATACTGACATCTACCCTAGTGCAACTCAGAAGTCTGACTATGCCATGTCTCAATGTAGAAATCCGCAGCACACCCAACCTACAGGCTATGCTACATAACCTAGACAAGTGAGAATGTGGACAGGGCAACATTTACAACCTTATCCAATAACACCAGCTCTAGAAAATAAGTGATGAGAAATTATTGCTGAAAGAGCTTGAAACCACTGATTCCTGCACATAATGCACAGATGTGATGCTGAGGCTTGTTAAGTATTCGGTCAGACCACACACACAGAAATGTGAGCAGCTTTGGCCTCCTTACTTTAAAAAAAGATGTACTGCCATTCAGAGGAGCACTATCCCAGGAATAAAAGGGTTAACCTAAGGAGCATTTGATGGATCTGGACCTATACTTGCTGGAGTTTAGAAGATTGAGGAAGGATCTCTTTGAAACCTATCGAATACTGAAAGGGCGAGATAGAGCGGACGTGGAGCAGATGTTTCTTATAGTGCAGGGGTCTAGGACTGAGGCACAGTTTTAGAATAGAGCGATGTCCCTTGAAAACAGATAGGGAAGAATTTCTTCAGCCAGAGATGGGCAAATCTGTGGAGTTCCTTGCCGTAGGCAGCTGTGGAGGCCAAGTCACTGGATAATTTTGAAACAGATGTGAATAGGTTCATGATTAGCAAGGGCGACAAAGGTTCAAAATTCAAAGCAAATTTATTATCAAAGTACATATCATCATATACAACCCCGAGATTCAGTTTCTGAGCATAGTCAGTAAATTCAAGAATCATAATAGCATCAATGAAAGATTGCACCCAGCAAGGTGGACAAACAATGTGCAAAAGACAAACTGTGCAAATACAAAAGAGAAAAATAATAATAAATAGAGCAATAAATACAAAGGCTATTTTAGTAATGCGGCAAGTGAATTTGAGTGAAGTTATCCCCTCTGGTTTTGAATCTGATGGTTGAGGGGTAGTAATTGTACTGGAACCTGATGGTGTGCGTCCTGAGGCTCCTGTACCTTCTTCCTGATGGCAGCAGTGAGAAGAGAGTGGGTTGTGAGGGTTCCTGCTTTCCCATGACAGCACTCCATACAGGGAAAAGGCAGGAGATGGGATTGAGGGGGATAATAAATCAGCTGTGATGGAATGGCAGAACAGACTCGATGGGCCAAATGGCCTAATTCTGCTTCTATGTCTTGTGTGAAGAGAGAACGTACTGTTTGCATCATAGGTGGTCTGGGATTGTTGTTAGCAAAAAAAAGAGTGAAAAAACACTGCAGTTCTACACCAATTTGACGCATGACCCCTAAAGCTGTCAGGGATGTCAAGAGAAAACCAGTACAAAATACAACCCCAGACCAGCTATCAGCGACAGTAAGGCTGACATGCTGTAACAGGCTACAAGACAGCCAGGCAGCATTGCTGACAACAGTGCATGCCTTGCTGATGAGATGAATACATTCTGTGTCTGTTTTGAGTAGAAAGGGACTGGAATACTATGACACACTATGACAGCCTCCAATACACCTGAACCCACAGTCACCACCGTAGATACAAGATCAGTCTCCTGAATGATGCACCTACAGGAAATCTGGCCCATATGGTGTTGCTGGTTGTGCCCTCAGATCAGTTACTGTGGTTTCTGCAGACATTTTCATTTTTAAATTCTCCCCACTTCATTCTCACATTCCCAGCTGCTTTAATACCACTATCATCAGGCAGTGTCTACACTTCGAGGAGATTGAGGTGTGCAAGTCTCCCCCATCCCCATTCTGATAACTTTCCACCGGTGCACCATCAAGAGTGATATGTCTGGCTGCAACATTTTGTGGGAAAGGAGCTGCAAGGCATCAGAAATCAAGACCCTACAGAGGATAAAAAAAACACTGAGGATCACTGGGCTCTCCTTTCCCCTTATCCGTGATATTTTCTGGGAGCGTTGTAGACAAAGGGCTTGAAGAATTATTGAACATCCCTACCACAGTCTCAGACCCACTACTGTCAAGGTGGTACAGGAGTATCAGGACCAGGACTGCCAGCAGAGAATTCGGCCATTCGGCCAATCGAGTCAGTTCCTCCATTCCATCATGGCTGAATTATTCCTCCCCAACCCCATCACCTTTGACACCATGACTAATCAAGAATCCATCAATCTCTTTAACTATACCCAATGACGTGGCCTCCACAGCCATCCGTGGCAATAAATCCACAGATTCACCATCCTCTCGCTAAAGAAATTCCTCATCTGTTCTAAATGGACATCAGGATTAGGAATGTCAGTCTGGGAAACAGCTGCTTCTCCCAGGCTGTGAGATTAATAAATATCCTGCCACCACCGAGGTTTCATCCTTCAGACAGTGAGCTATTTATTGTGCTGATCAGCTGTGCTGCATACCATGTGCATTTTGAATTTTATTAACTTACTTATGGCAATGTGTATACAAGCTTTTTGGATACACCATGGTCCAGAGGAATGCTGTTTTGTTTGGTTGTATGCATGTACAGTAAGATGACAATAAACTTGAACTTGATCCTGATAACTAAGAAAAAAAAACAAAGTGACCTTAATCTCTACTACTCAGTGGCTCTGACATCCACCAGGAAGTACCTCAAGAGGCTGGTGACTCCAGCTTCCCAGACAACCAACCCATTGCAGCTTGCCCATTGCTGAAACAGGTCGACGGTGGTCCCCATCTACCTGGCCCAACACTCATCTCTGGAGCATCTTGGGCTCAAGAGGGTTGACAGCTTCAAACTCCTATTGAATCAAAGTGGCAGGACCCAGGCCCGAGCCCCAGCCCGAGAGCAAAAAGCAAACTGATGGTTGGGGGATTTAAGTGTGGAGCCAGATCAAGGCATCAAGGCCATGGGCTAAAGGATGCACTGGTGTTCAGCTCAGTACTGAGGTTTACTCGTGTCGGCGATGAGCTGACTACAGCTGTGGACTCACCTTCATGTACTGCGGTTCACGTGTAGGGAGGGAGGAGAAGATGGCGGCCGTTCCAAATGAATATCGATATGTGTAATTAGGGGTGCCGTGCACAATCCTGATTTGATGGGGACAGCCGTGAGAAGCGCAGAGGAACATCTGGAGTAACTTCTGAAATGCCCGCTTCGCTGCCGCTGCTACTGTGCGATCAAGAATCTCCGGAGACGAAGGCCCCAAATCCTCGGTTTTGCCTACTGCCTGTTGCCGGGGCCGGGGTCGAAGCGCTCGGCAGAGATGGTGCTCGGTGCATCGGTGTTAAAGAGGTGGTTGGAGGCTCGGAGTCGGATTGTGGTCGGATGCTTCTGGGATGCTGCATCGGCAAGTTGGCGGCGATGGAGGTTTACCGTCTGCATAAGATGATGGGACTTTCGAGAGACTTTGAGACTTTTACTGTGCCATGGTCTGTTCTTATCAAATTACGGTATTGCTTTGCACTGTTGTAACTATATGTTATAATTATGTGGTTTTTGTTAGTTTTTCAGTCGGTCTGACATGTGTTTTCGTGATATCATTCTGGAAAAACATTTTTATCATTTCTTAATGCATGCATTACTAAATGACAATAAAAGGGGACTGCGTGCCCTCATAATCATAACCATGTGTGTGTTATGTGTTTGCACAATTTCTTCTTTTTCACACATTGGGTTTAATTGTGTGTGCTTTAATGAGTATTGTATTTGTTTTGTGGCTGCCTGCAAGAAGCTGAATCACAAGGTTGTACATAGTATACATACCTGGATTATAAATGTACTTTGAAGATGGCCAGTAGCCTGTCCTGGGTCTAACCACAGCCAAGCTTACTACCACCTCTACTTCAAGATATGTTTAAGAAATTTAGCATATCCTCATTGACCCTTATTTTCTATTGATGCAACATCAAAAGCTGGATGCATAAAGCACAAAGCAGTGAAGGAACACAGTCCTGGTGAAGGGTCACAGACTCTTTACTCTTTTCTATAGATGCTGTCTAACCTACACTCCTCCAGCATTTTGTGATACTCTGAATTTCCAGTAGCTGCAGATGTTCTCATATGGATTCAGAATGGCTTGGTATGGCAACTACTCAAAGAACAAAGAAACTGGAGAGAGTTGTGGACGCACCTCAGAACATCACGGGAACCAGCCTGCCCTGCATGGACCAGTAAAGCAGCCAGCATAATCACAGACCCCACACACTTCAACATTCTTCCTTCCCCTTTCCCGACAGGCTGAAGAAACTAAAAACCTGAAAGCATGCACTACTAGCCCCAAGGACATTACTACCTCATTGTTAAAGATCATTGAACAGTTCCCTTGTGATAAAATGAACTTACTTCTACCTTATGACCTTGCACTGTCTACCTGCACTGCACTCTAACTACAACACTATTCTGCATTCTGTTTTCCATTAAAATCTCAATGCACTGATGTGCTGAAATGATCTGCATGTATAGTGCGCAAAACAGATTGTATGTACACAATAAACCAGTTTACTTGCACAGGTGGGCAAGAGATACAAAGAAAATATTCAAAAATCTCAATTTCCAAACAATTCCCTTAAACAGTATTAACACTCATTGTTAAATTAATCCTCACAATACTGCCGTGGAACCATGTGATACAAATTCAACAGCTATCTGAACATCTCGCATGCAAGTAAATTAGGAAACTGAGACATTACTTAAAGACCAGAGTATTTCATTTCCAGATCCATTTTTAAAGCTGCTCATACCTCAGCCATGGCACCAGCTGGGACGTGTTCTCATTTTACATTCATTGCATCTTAAGCCAACAACAAAGCACCATTCTAACCCCAATGCACTACTATTATTGATAATAGTATGCCTGGTTTTGTGTGGACCACCTAGTTTTGTCTTTTTCTCATAACCAGCATATCCTTCCACCCACCTGCTTCAGGCCTCAAGCACCTAATTTGACTTATCAATGACCAAACATCTCAAATCAGACCCCAGCCCTTGCTCTTCATTCAATTACCACACAAGTTTATAGAACTCCAGTGAGTACTTCAAGTCACTCACAAATTACTAGCCACCATTAAGACTAGTGTTAATTATAGAGCAGTAGTCCAACAATGCTGGACATGGTAATGTTGGTTGCACTTCCACATTCTATGCAGGTAACTCACCAGTCATGTACAGTTCCCAAGTGCAGATGGCAGTTTTAACTACAGAAAAATGCCCAAAGAATTCATGTTTACTCTGCCTTTCAGTCTGATCATGCCTGAGCCTGTGTCATAATTTGCCAGCAAAACCTATATCCTGACTGCATTTAAGGAATGCCAAGGATTTTATCCCATGTAGAGTTTTAAACTCTGTGGCATTATGCCCCATATTTCTTCATTTAATGCAAGAAAACAATTTTTCATTGTTCAAAACCTTGCCTAGCTCAATCATAACAAAGAAAAACGAACATCAAACACAGCCGCACAATACAGGCCCTTTGGCCCGCAATGTTCTGCTGACCTTATACCTCAAAGATCAATCTAACTCTTCCCTCTGACATAGATTGGTGCAAAGATGACAGAAAAATGGAGAGCTAAAGAGCTTCTTCAATGTCCTTAACATATCTGCTTCTACCACTCTTGGTGGTGTGTCCATGGACCCACCACTGTAAAAAAAAAATAGTGATATTCTCCCCCACCCTCCACCCAGTACTTTCCTTCAATCACCGTAAAATTATCCATTTCTGAGCTGGGGAAAGTCCACTTGACCTATACCTCATCATCTTGCATAGTACATCTCTATCAAATCACCTCTAATTCTCCTTCACTCCAAAAAGAAATGCCCCAGCTCACTCAACCTACCGTATTCTGATACGACATGCTCTCTAATCCAGGCAGCATCCTGGCAAATCTCACCTGCGCCCTCACTAAAGCTTCCACTTCCTTCCTGCGACGAGGCAACCAGAACTGAACACGACACCAGTCTATTGAGTGTAGACCAAACATACTCAATCCTCTTTCGGATGCTTAGAGAATGCGTAAAGATCTTGGGAAGCCAAAAGAACTGAGAAAGGATCGGGTGGGTTGGGGAGAGGGAAGGAAGATGCCAGAAAATGGACACAGGTTAAGGATTAGCCACAACCCGAGGATGGGCTATCAAGTTCAAGGAGCTGCACATCCTGCTGCTATTTACAGGGGCAGCTCAGACACTTGAGACAGCTGCTAAGTAAGCCCTTCTACCTCTAGTATTCATGGGCTGTTGTCAACCAACAAGCATCTTACAATCGTTAACATACAGCAGTGCAGGAGAAATAGCGGCAGTCTTCTTGCAAGACAAATCAAGTGGTAGCAATGCTGTTTCCCAGACATCAGCCTACGTTACCTGGGATGGTGACTTTGGTATAGGAGGAGGAGCGTGCGGTGTGGGTGAAACTGCAACAGGAACATGGTTGTCATTCTTCACTGTGGGACTACCAGGAGGAGACTCTTCCAACGGTGCTGATACATTGGAAACTTCTGGTTGCGCAGGTGTACTGTTGGCATAAACAAACAGATTTAAAATTCATATTGATGCTCAGAATAATCTTAAAGAAATGCAACCTCTTTCATAGCTTTCAACATCATTCCACTTTCCCCTTGGATGTAGGTCATTCATCTATACAGCCAAACACCATTACAGAGCACAGTAACGGGTCCTTTTGGCCCAATGAGCTCATGCCGACCAATCACACCACTAAAACACATCTTAGGAATGTAGGTGGAAACCCACAGTCACAGGGAGTGTAGACAGTGGCAGAATTTCACCCTGGTCGTGAGTGCTGCAATAGCGCTATGCTAACTGCCACCCAAAATAGCTCCCAACACCAAACACTTCTCAGGTTTGAGAAGCTGGTCACGTTCTTCACTGGTTGTACTGGAAACTTATTACACAAACAGATAAAGGTATACCAAGATCTCAATTTGAATCTTGACCACATTGCTAATAAGCAAAATTGGTGCCCTGAACAAAGATCCCAATACTGGCTCTGCAGAATCAGCGCCTGCAGTAGCCAATGAGGATGTGGCACTTTTACACCAATGGGAATGCCAATCAAGTCCTGGTTATGAGCAAAGTGAAACAATATGAACACAATGAGGTTGCCATCTGATTGTCTCCAGAGTACATAGCAGATACCGTAACTTCAACAAGGGACAAACCGCCAAGATTCCATGAAGTTCCACGTTCTTGCCAGTGTCTGTAAAAAGGTAATTTTACTTGAGTCAAAGAATACTACAGCACACCTAGCCTGTGTAAAACTATAATGCTGCATAGTCCCATCCACCTGCACTGAGAACATAGCCCGCCATACCACTACCAACTTGATTTAGCTCTGTTGCCCCCCCCATAGGCAAAAACCACATTTTGTGTACACAGTGCCAGTGGAACAGCAAAATGTCTGAAGGATTCTACAAGAATGCCAAAATGGTCAGAGTGCACAAAAATGTCTAAGGAAAGAGGAGGTTCCAGAATGACAGAGCTCACAGCCAAGCTAGTCGAAGGCATGGATGGCCATACTGGAAGGACTAAGTGAACAGACAAGATAATCAAAACTTAGCTTTGAACTGCTCCTTTTATTATGGTTTGATTCTAAGAATGCAAATTCAATAACAAGTGATTGGAGTTAATATCCATCAGCAAATATAGGACACATGATCCAGACTTACTGTCAATTGGAAATGGAGTATTGGACAAGTTCAAGGGCAGGAAAGGGGTAATATTATGGAAAACCATTTGCATCTTGACTCAATTAGAACTTGATAAGGGGCAATATCCATTTCAAAACATGTATTTCAGATTTTCCTTTAAACACTACAAAAATGGAAGCTACCACATACTTATTGGAAGAACCCAACTCTACATGAACTCCCACAAAAACACTTCAGGTATTGTTAATTTCAAAGACCCTTTCACAGAGCTGGTCTGCCTGTTAGCATTATCCCTTACAAGCTATGAAACCATTTTTCTGCTGAAAGCAATGTTTCTTGACAATGACATATGCTTTGTAGTGGACATTTCCGATTCACCATTGTGCTTTCTACAAATCAGACACCAGATTTAGCCTCAACATGTAGACCATGGGTTGAGAGTCTTCTCAGACCAACACCAGACCTTCTGCAGACCCATCGAGTTCTTTGAGCAATTGCCAATGATATTGTGTAAAACTAATGAAAACCTAGAATAACCCATTCAAAATTAGTCTGTTAACAAATGCTGGAAAGGCATGCTAGCGGTTATGGGCAAACAACTGAATGTATACACCTTGGGGTATCAGGTTTTCTAACATGGCATTTAAGTGCCTAAGGAGGATGAGGTCAGCTTTTAATGTCCAGTATTCAGAAGTGTGTATGCAGAAAAACTGATAATGGCAGCCATGAATGATGAAGATGCTACTCTTCCCAAGCTAATGTAAGCTTCATAATTCCTGGAAGATATTAGATGCGTATTCCCACAAAAGAATAAGTATGACCGAGTCTGTTTTCAAATTAACTACAAATATTAAGGATTTAGGAACTGATACACACCAGTGGCATTAGAGTTAGGATTAAGTAATCTGGCCTGCAAAAGCAATCAAATTAATTCCACTTTCTCAAAGATCAAATTCATAAGGTTAGCCACATTTTGTGGAAAGAACAGTTAACATTTTAGGTTGATTTACAGTACTAGATTCATTTCAGATCATTACCCATCTCCCAACTCAACCAGCAATCCCAGTAGTGTATTCCACACACTGATCGTTTGTTGTACAAGTCCTGCCTTACAGCATTTTGTTCTTCTGCCATCTAGTTCTTGATCCTTCCAATAAGAACCATTTATGCCCAATCCCTTCACAAAGATTTCAAATCCCCATCAGCTCCTCTCTCAATACCCTCTGATCCAAGGACTAAGCCAGCTTCTTCAATCTATACACACACACACAATGCTGGAGGAACTCAGCAGCTCAGACAGCATTTATGGAAAACAGTACAGTCAGCGTTTCAGGCTGAGACCTTTCATCAGGATTGGAGAGAAAAAAAAGATGAATCAAGGGGAGGGCAGGAAGAAACAAGGTAATGGGGGGAGAAGGAGGAGGATGAAGTAAAGAGCTGGGAAGCTGTTTGGTGAAAAAGATAAAGGGCTGGAGAAGGGGGAATCTGATAGAGGACGAAAGGCCATGGAAGAAAGAAAAGGGGAGCAGCACTAGAGGGAGGCAAAAGGCAAGTAAGGAGATGAAGTGAGAGGGAAATGGTGAAGAGGGTGCATTACTGGAAGTTCGAGAAATCGATGTTGATGCCATCAGGTTGGAGGCTGCCCAGACAGAATACAAGGTGTTCCTCCTCCAACCTGAGTATGGCCTCATCAAGGAGGCCATGGACTGACATATCAGAATGGGAAAGGGAAGTGGAATTAAAATGGGTGACCACTGGGAGATCCTGCTTTTTCTGGCGGACAGCGTGTAGATGCTCAGCAAAGCCGTCTCCCAATCTATGTCATGTCTCAACGATATATGGGAGGTTGCACCGGGAGCACTGGATACAGTAGAAGACCGCAACAGGCTCACAGGTGAAGTGTCGCCTCACGTGGAAGGTCTCTTTGGGGCCCTGAGTGTTCGTGAGGGAGGTGGTGTAGGGGCAGGTGTAGCACTTGTTCTGCTTGCAAGGATAAGTGCCAGGAGGGAGATCAGTGAGGAGGGACGAATGAACAAGGGAGTCGCATAAGGAGTGATCCCTGCGGAAAGCAGGAAGTGGGGAGTGGGGGAGAAGGGGAGAAGGGGAAAGATATGCTTGGTGGTGTGATCCCGCTGGAAAGTGGAGGCTGGTGGGATGGTAGGTGAGGACATGAAGAACCCTATCCCTGGTGGGGTGGCAGGTGTATGAGGTGAGGGCAGACATGCACAAAATGGAAGCAATGCAGTTGAAGGCAGCTTTAGTGGTGGAGGAATGGAAGCCCCTTTCTTGGGAGGAGGAGGAGGAGGAGGACCAGGACAACATCTCCTTAGTTCTGGAATGGAAAAGCCTCATCCTGAAATCAAATGCAGCAGAGGCGGAGGAATTGCACCCTACGCAACCTCCATGTCCATTTGTCCACCACCCCACTGATATCCCCACCTTCTTACTCTGACATCTTTTTTCCCTCCAGTCCTGATGAAGGGTCTTGGCCTGAAACATCAACTGTACTCTTTTCTATAGATGCTGCCTGGCCTGCTGAGTTTTTCCAGCATTGTGTGCGTTGCTTGTATTTCTAGCCATCTGCAGATTTTCTTTTGTTTGTTCTTCAATCTATCCACGGAAGTACCCAAAACCTAATTATCAGGTTAAAGCTTTATAAAAACACTGACATTCCAAACCTACTAAGTTCTCAACAGCACAATTCACATGGGTTTAGAATACACCAAGAATGGACTGTTGATGAGCCTTTAACCACTATTCTGCCTGACCCAACAATTAAACATTTGCCTGTTCTGCTCTGCCATTTTCAAGCTATTCAACATGCACTCCAAGATCTGCTTTTGTAACGTTAGATTTGAGCCTTCCAGTTAAAGCCATATTTTCACATTTTTGGTGAAAGAATTGGTAGCAAGAATCCAATACCTACCAGCCAAAACCTTCTTCAAAGTTATTATACTTTTCAGTTTAGTATGCCTCAAGTTTTGGTCACTTGTCAAGTTGGGAATGTGTCCTGTACCCCCAAGCCACAAATACAAAACATGTCTTAGTAATAAGATCAAGGAAATACCACAAAGCCTTTCAATCAAAATATCTTTCACATTTCTTAAGCAACTTACTGCTCTTGCTGTTAACACTCTAACTCTATGGCCTATTAAGGCATAGGAGAGTGGATGTGAAAAGGAAGTTTAAAGTAATGGTGGAGTCTTTTTTTTAATCTTTATTTCAAAATATACTTTATTCAAAAATAAATATATACAGTAAACCATTCAATAACTTTTCATCCTTTACATACATTTCCATTATAGTCAGTACATATCCGTATTTATAGCCACCCACGTGGCAATCCAGTAGTTCAGCTTACCATATAATTGTTGAGGGGTATACTCCCCAACCACCAACCCCTCCCACTCCCACTGGTGGAGAAACCTATACCGTGGTCCTTCCCCACTGGGCCCTTGCAGTGGCTGCACCGAGTTTCAGTGCGTCCCTCAGCACGTACTCCTGCAGCTGAGAAAGTGCCAGTCGGCAGCATTCTCCCACGGACATCTCCATGTGCTGGTAGATCATCAAGTTTCGGGTCAACCAAAGAGCCTTTCACCGAGTTGATGATCTGCCAGCAGCACCGGATGTTGGTTTCCGTGTGCGTCCCCGGGAACAGCCTGTAGAACAGACAGTCCTCTGTTACGCAGCTGCTGGGGATAAAACGTGACACTAGCCCGTCCATCCTCCTCCACACCCTCTTTGTGAACTGGCAGTGTGCAAAGAGGTGGGTCACAGACTCCTCCTCACTGGAGTCCTCCCGTGGGCAGTGGGGTGCGGAGACGACGTTCCGGGCGTACAGGAGGGCTCTGACTGGGAGGGCCCCTCTCACCGCCAGCCAGGCGAGGTCTTGGTGCCTGTTGGTGAGATCTGGCGATGAGGCATTTTGCCAGATGAGCTGGACAGTCTGCTCAGGATACCACCCTACTGTGTCCATCACATCCTTCTCCTGCAGTGCCTGCAGGATACTACGTGCCAACCACTGCCTGATGGCCCTGTGGAGTCTAGGACCAGAGAGTACAGCTTCAGAACAGAAGAAAGACCCTTGAGAACAAGGATGCCCAACCTTTATGCCAGGACACCTACCATTAACTGAGGGGTCCATGGACTCCAGGTTGGGAACCCCTACTTTGGAACAAAAAAGATGAGGAAATTTTTTTAGCCGGAGTGTGGTGAAGTGTAAAATTAATTGCCACAGATGGATGTGGAGGGCAACTCAATGTGGTATATTTAAATCAGAGGTTGATAGGCTCTGGATTGGTCAGAAAATTAATGATTACAGGGAGAAGGCAGGAGAATGGGGTTGAGGGGAAAAATAAATCAGCCATGATGGAATAACAGTAGACTCAATGGGTTGAATGCCCCAATGTCTTAACTTACTTCAAAATCCCTCTGAAAACAAATCATTTACTTTAGACAAATCCATAATCAGCTTTCTCTTCACCTGCACTTGTCCAGGTGACTCCCAAGTCACCTCATTTCTAGCTCTTACTCCACAGAAGTTGATCTGACTGGTCTGTAATCAATGGATGCATTCCTACACCTCGAAACAAATGTAACAAAAGGAATTAGTAATATCAGACTTCGGCCATTACAATATGGAGCTCAGATTATAACAATTCTTCAGGTAGTTTTAAAGACAACTAAAGCTCAACTGACTATTCACATACAATGGAATAAACCTGGAGAGTATACTATGCCACGCCTCATTTGTGCTTTAAGACAAAAAAGACTAACCGATGAAGGTAATAAAGGCATATTAGCACTGAAATTTGATAATGTCCATCTCCTTCCAATCACACCTCAGAAGTATCATTCAGCATTACCCATGTAATGAGAGTTTAATTTATATTGAGGCAATGGGTCTGAAGTTCTAGGAGCCATTGATTACAACATTCCCCTTTCCACAGGCAGTTTGACTGTCTCAGATGGTCCGGCAGGTGTCTGCTCCAAGTTTAAGCACATGCAGGGAGACTGATTCTCCTTTAGCCCATGCTAGGTAGCACCTAGCTACTGACGAACTCAGTCTTTCAGCCTACACAAATTTCAGATATCTAAGTAATAAGAGTTCATAAGGAGCAGAATTAGGCCAATTGGTCCATCAAGTCTGCTCCACAATTCTATCATTGTTGATTTATCCCTCTCAAACACATTCTACTGCTTTCTCTCCATAACCTTCAGCACCCCAAGAAGCCATCAATCTCAGCTTTAAATATTCTCAATGACTTGGCAACGAATTTCAAACTCCCCACTCTCCGGCTAATGAAATTCCTCGTTTGTTTCCTAACTCTACCCACAAAGATCCTACACCTTCTGATCCTACATCACACAGGGGAAACTCACTCAGTCTCGTACACAGCAGGAATCGAACCCTGGTTGCTGCTAGAGTATTGCGCTAACCACTACACTACCATGTCACCTCTTGGATGTTAAGCTCCAACTATAATCTTCTTTCAGCCACATCTCAGTGACGCCCATTAATGACATATCTGCTAATCTCTAAATGCAACGCAAGATCATCTACCTTTTTCCATATTGTGTGCTTTCAATTATAACACCTTCAGTCCTGTATTGATCACCATTTTCAACTTTGTTCCCCCCCCCCGTTACACTTCAACTCATCCCACTGACTGCAATGTTTCCCTTCAGAGATGTTCTAAGAATCAGTCCCCCAATTTATGACAGATCTCACCGATGCAGGAGCACCGGATGCAATAAATGGCCCCAGCAGATTCACAGGTGAAATGTGCCTCACTTAGGAAGACCATTTGGGGCCCCAAATGGAAGTGAGGGAGGAGGTGAACAGCAGGTGCAGCACTCTAGCTGCTTGCAGGGCTAAGTGCTAGGAGGGGGAAGAATGAAAGTAAAGATAGGTTTGGTGGTAGGATCCCTTAGGAGATGGCAGTAGTTGCAGAGGATGATGTGTTCTCACCTCTCCTGCCTATTACCTCCCCTGGTGCCCCTCCTCCTTCCCTTTATCTATGGTCCACTCAGATTCTTTTCTCTCCTGCTCTTTACTTTTCCTTCCCACCTGGTTTCACCTATCAGCTACTCTCCTTCCTCTCCCCCAGCTTTTTATTCTGCCATCTTCCTCCTTCCTTGCCAGTCCTGAAGAAGGGTCTCAGTCTGAAATGTCGATTGTTTATTTATTTCCAGAGACGCTGCCTGACGTGTTGAATTCCTCCAGCGTTTTGTGACACCAGTAGAAGTCAGGCAATGCTGACAAACCAACAGAGTCTCCTCAGATAAAAGGAACACATGTAGGATGGCTATAAATAACACTAGATGACAGGAAGAGATTAAAAACCATTTGGCTGCCAAAAGCTTCAAGTCACCAATTCTAGAACATACTATCTCACACTGCTGTTATCTTTAAACGACAGTTTGAAGTAATGATCAACAAACGGATGCACTTCTGAAATTGCCGAATGTTCAAAGGGTCTATATGTTGCAGTCAATCCAGGTAAAAACAAGCAGGGGTGACAAGTTACTCCAACTGAACAATGGTTTATTTGGAGTCCTTTAAGCAATTGGTTATTTACTGAAAAATTGTTTGGGAATATTAAAAATGTACCCCAAATACATTTATTTATTAGAGATACAGCACAGTAACAGGTCCCTCTGGCCCAATGAGCCAACACTAAATTACACCATGTGATCAATTAACCTACTGTATGTCCTTGGAATGTGGGAGGAAACCAGAGCACCGGGAGGAAATCCATGTGGGCACAAGGAGAATGTACTGACTCCTTACAGACAGTAGCAGAAATTGAGCCCGAACCACTGGCACTGTAATAGCATTGTGCTATTCATTAAGTCACCATTTCACTCCAATTAAGTCCTCTCCCAGGAAGGAACACAAGTGCTTCTGATCAGCTGTGGTACACTGCCTTACAACCAGTTTAGTTCAGCTTATTAACTTCTACATTCATAGTCATGAAATCCTGATGTAGTTTCATGCATTTTCTCCACAGCAGCAGGATCTTGTCAGCAATTGACAACACTTGTCAAAATCATGCAACTCTCCAAAACCTGCAGGTCCAGGGCAAAATGGGCAGGCAACATCATTGTGGACACCACCCACCCAGCAAACTGCCCATTTTAGTTAGCAACCCCATTCCCCCCACCCCAATCTATCACCCTGTCACTGTACTGTAAATTAAACCATATTTATAATATAATGCTGTTTATATTGCAAATATATGCACATTTTATTTGATGCTACTTCTAACATTTTTATACAATTCTTTGTAATGGAATGTTTTTGTACCATGTCACGCCAACATGCTCCAAATTCCTAATATATGCATCTTCGGGAACTAATAAAGTGGCCACTGAGTACATGTTTGTGATTTTCTGCTGTCGTCTAATCCCTTCATGGTTCAATGTGTTGCAAGTTCAGAAATACTCTTTTGCACAGTACTGTAGCTCACGGTTATGTGAGTTACTCTCGCTATCCTATCAGGTTGAGCCAGTCTGGCCATTCTCCCCTGACCTCTCACTATTCACAAGACATTTTCACCCACAGAACTTCACTGAATGTATTTTTGTGGGTTTTCTTTTTGCACCATTCTCCATAAACTTGGGGTTTGTGTGAAAATCCCAATCAATTAGCAGTTTCTGAGATATTCAAACCTCTCTGACACCAACAATCATTCCATAGTCAAAGTCACTTAGATCAGACTTCTTCCCCATTCTGATGTTTGGTCTGAGCAACTGACCCTCCTGACCATGTCTGCATGCTTTATGCCTGAGTTGCTGCCACATGATTGGCTAATTAGAAATTTGCATTAACAAGCAGTTGTAAAGGTATACCTAATACAGTGGCCACCGAGTATACAGGTACATGGTGAACAACATTGATTCTAGAAAAATTGGCTCTGCACAATGACCTTTTATGGTGCATTGGGTTACAAGGTCCTGACGTTTTGTTCAGAACCTTCCAGTTTCCCCACTTTCAGGAAGTCTTTACTATCCTCTCCTAGTGACACCTATCATAACCCTACAATTTTCATTCAAAGACCAGGTCATTCCATTATAACAAATTGAGAACATTCTTTAAATTCATCAGTTAAAAGTAACCTGCATTCAGCACTACAGATTTAATATCTCAGGGCTATACCCAAAGCACTTAGTCAGGAAACAGGTCATCAGAAAACACTGCAAAATTCTGCTATCAAATTCCCACTTAGGAAGGAGGTGGGTCTTGGAAATTTTATAGTTATTTCAATTGCTGCAGGGTTGAAGAACAATGAACACATTCATCCTTACTGAAGTACCATTTCCTGAGAATGATTGTTTACAAATCTCATCACAATCTGAACTGGCAGAGCTCAAAGACAATGGTCTCTCAACAACATTTCCTTTTCTTCCCATGTTAACAAAACCACAAACATGGCCAACAGCCAGGCCAGTCCACTCCACTTCCTTTCAGATGTTTATGTAGCTTCCTCTTAAACACAAATAAATCTCCACAACAACTAAAGGCAAAGCACTGCAGACAGGCCACGCATTACTTTTGGCTTGTTTGTAAATAGTCCAGTAGCACTTTCGTCCACAGTGATGAAGCGTTTTGGGAGGTTGGTGATGAAACACATCAACCCCTGTTGGAAAAGTGACTTGGATACACTCCAATTTGCCTAGCAGTACAAAAAGTCCACAGCAGATGCCATCTCAATGGCTCTTACCCTGGAACATCTGGACAGCAAAGATGCATACATCAGGATGCTCTTCACTGAGCACACTCAGACTACCTATATCTCAAAAGTCCCACTCAATGATATAGTTTTCTCACAAGCCTCGAAATAGTCAAGTAGTAATTGTGACACTCAAAGACCACCCAATTCCCCACACCTGTCAGGGAAAGAAATCCAATTACCCAAATTGAGTGGCTCTTGAAACAATGAACAGACCCATGAAACATTACCTCATTACTTTCTTTTTCTTCTTTTTCTTTTCAGTTAATTTTTAAATTTACTATTATATAGTATTTTTGTGTTGTGTTGTACTGCTGCTAAACAACAAACTTCACAATGTGTCATTGATATTAAACCTGTGTGAGCTCTTTTTAGGGTCACCAAAGCCAGAAAAGTTCACATTTACTTTTATTAAACCAACCTGGGTGTACCCTTGACAGGTAAAGCTTTATTTATGTGTTGCTGCTCGAGCTGATTCAAGGTGTTGGTGAGATTTTGGTTTAGCTGCAAAGGAACAGAAAAGGAACAATCAGCTGAGTAAATAGGATAGAACATCTTTAACTGATGCATGTAGTCAGATAGGTCTAACACATCTAATAGTTATTGATGAATCTGAGAACAGTAGAACTAATTCTACCACTGCAACCTGGCCAGATGCAACATTATCTAATGCACCTAGAGCAAACTAAAACCAAAGAAAAGAATATAAAAGTTACAGGATTAGATAATTGAGCAATACGTCAAACAGCAGTATTGACCCATTACACCACACAGTTATGAGATTTACTCTGGGATATGTGCACAAGAACAGCCTAGTCAAAGGATGATGTGGCGAAAAGTTTTGAACGCTTTCACATCACTTGCTGACCATTCACTTTCTGTACAATAGGTATCCACATCGAAAGTGCAATTTAAAGAACAAATTTTTTAAATCTGACATGAAATGGGCTCATGAATAGATGGCCCAATCTGATGTGCTCATTATCATAACTTGTACCAACTGCAAAAAATTCCTTCAGCAAATACATTTAAAGACATTCAGGCGGAAAACTTAACCTATACTTTTGATTTCCAATTTTGCCTGCTGAAATGGTTTATCAACTTCTGTAAACTGTGCCTGGATAAGCCACTGAAAATTAAAATCACATTGATATAGGATCTGAAAGGGTCATTTAGTCATTTTCTGGAAGTCACATTAATGGCATGGACATTTAGCTTTTCAGAATTTAGACACTAGTTTTTCTGTCAACTGTGGATACCAAGTGCATGACCAGAGATTGAAATTCATTTGCCAGTTTTGCACACTGATTTTTGTAATAAGGCTTCCACCAACAATGTTTACAGAGCTCACAACCTCACTCTCATTGGGAAATTTGGATACTTTGCTTAGCAAGCCAAATAATCACCTCATACCTTGCCCATTTCTTTATGAAATGTCTCTTCCAGACCAGCTATGCTTTGGAACGTGTTCACATAAAAACCAACACGACTGCAAGTGAAAACAAAACTTTGTTAATCAAAAGGGCAAACTGAGTATTTGAACTCAACATATCAACATTGTTATATCAAGCCAGAATCTAAACTGCTTTAAATGAATTAACACAGTTAACCAGAAATAGGCATGAAAACTTTTTCTAGTAAAGCAGTCAGCACCTTCTAGACAACTTCTATCTCAAACTTCCACTCAAGCTCTTGTAGAACTATGTTGTGGAATTATTAATCAAGCCCAATTTGTTAAACAGATCTTTTGCTCGCTTCAAAATTACATCTGCCATGTCTTGAAATAACTTATGGTGGCACTCCTCAGCTCTCCAGAACAGTTTTGAGGTCAGCATTCACATTGATATTTCCTCACATGTGCAGAGACTTCAAGACTTCAATAAATATTCCACAAAATAAATAATTTATGAAAGTAACCCAAAGGACAGTTCTTAAATGATCCCAATGCATTCCAATTAATGTTGTAAGGGGAGAGAAGTAAACAATTCAGCCACAACCACCATTCAACAACTTGTCCAATCTGCATTTTTCGTAGTATCCATCCAACTTGGCTTCATTTTCACACTCTCCCCTAGTTAGAATTAAATTGATTTTTGTATTATTGCCTCTGTCCTGTTCAACCAACCTCCGAAATCAGGGACCGAACTTAGCACTCTGGCTTGTTTAGCATCCAAGTATCTCAGCTTAACTGCAGCTGAACAGGACGGAGACCAGCCTCTCCTATTTGGTTCTTTAAATATTATGTGGAAATTTGTGACAAATATGATTATATGATATATATGTACAGTATCTGAAATACATCTTGATGATGATGAACTTCAATAAAAAATAAATTACAAGAAACAAGATCATTGGAAGGGAAGAATGTTTATAGCTCACTACTTGAGTGAATCCAGATTATGATAGGAGAACAGCGCTGCAGCAGTGAGCTTCCACAGAGAGGCATTGTGCACATTGTTACTTCTCGAATACTTGCTTGAAAATAAAATTCCTCTTCATTATGCAAAATCACAAACTGGCCAGCTTTAAAATGGAGAACAAATGAAGAGTGGCAAAATCCAAGATTTGGGTTCAAGCCATCATTAAGCAATCTTCACACAACTTGGAAAAGTTACCCAGACAAAAACCAAAATATTTAAATTTCTTCCAATATAAATTTATGATTAGAGATAAATCAAGCTACCAACTCCCAAAGGGAAAGGAATTGACAGGGGTCAGAACACTGGCAAAGTAGTAAATGACCTGGAGACTAGAACAGTCTTGGGCACTATTGACAAGGTAGTGAATTTTACTATTACAGTACAAATGCAAAGTCACTACTTTATCAACGCACAAAGTTTATACAGAGCACAGGCCCAGAATACATTCATCTTACAGAATTATCATTAAAAAAAATTATTCTGTGCACCAACCATCAAGGCAAGAGTACCTAAAATTTACTATGAAACACCACTGGGTGTTCTTGAATGGCATTCCTCAGCTCTCCAGGACAGTTTTTGAGGTCAGCAAGCAAAAACGCAAGTTTTTGAATGGCGGAGGACCTCTCCAAATATGCATTTGGGAGAAAATTAAGGTAGAGAAGTAACGTGCACAGATACGAGCTGCTTGGTACAAATTGGTTGAGTGAAGTTGTGTCAAGTTCTACTAAATGTCTTACCAAAATGCAAAGTGAACATAGCTCAGATCCTTTACTGTCAGTTTGCACCATACATCCAGGTCAAGACAAGGGTTTAAACATTAATGGTTGGTGGGTGGGAATCAAATTAAAGAGGCTAGACGTGAGGAGGTTAGTTCACAACAGAGGGATGGGAACCAGTGCAGAGAGACAGCGGGGTGTAAAGTGAGGGTAGAAGCAAAAAGTAGTAAGGAGAAAAGTAAAAGTGGTAGGCCGACAAATCCAGGGCAAAGCATTAAAAAGGGCCACTTTTCAACATAATTGTATAAGGGCTAAGAGAGTTGTAAAAGAGTGCCTGAAGGCTTTATGTGTCAATGCAAGGCGCATTCGTAATAAGGTGGATGAATTGAAAGTGCAGATTGTTATTAATGATTATGATATAGTTGGGATCACAGAGACATGGCTCCAGGGTGACCAGGGATGGGAGCTCAACGTTCAGGGATATTCAATATTCAGGAGGGACAGACATGAAGGAAGGGGAGGTGGGGTGGCGTTGCTGGTTAAAGAAGAGATTAACGCAATAGAAAGGAAGGACATAAGCCGGGAAGATGTGGAATCGATATTTGTAGAGCTGCGTAACACTAAGGGGCAGAAGACGCTGCTGGGAGTTGTGTACAGGCCACCTAACAATAGTAGTGAGGTCGGAGATGGTATTAAACAGGAAATTAGAAATGTGTGCAATAAAGGAACAGCAGTTATAATGGGTGACTTCAATCTACATGTAGATTGGGTGAACCAAATTGGTAAAGGTGCTGAGGAAGAGGATTTCTTGGAATGTATGCGGGATGGTTTTTTGAACCAACATGTCGAGGAACCAACCAGAGAGCAGGCTATTCTGGACTGGGTTTTGAGCAATGAGGAAGGGTTAATTAGCAATCTTGTCGTGAGAGGCCCCTTGGGTAAGAGTGACCATAATATGATGGAATTCTTCATTAAGATGGAGAGTGACATAGTTAATTCAGAAACAAAGGTTCTGAACTTAAAGAGGGGTAACTTTGAAGGTATGAGACGTGAATTAGCTAAGATAGACTGGCAAATGACACTGAAAGGATTGACGGTGGAAATGCAATGGCAAGCAGTTAAAGATTGCATGGATGAACTACAACAATTGTTCATCCCAGTTTGGCAAAAGAATAAATCAAGGAAGGTAGTGCACCCGTGGCTGACAAGAGAAATTAGGGATAGTATCAATTCCAAAGAAGAAGCATACAAATTAGCCAGAGAAAGTGGCTCACCTGAGGACTGGGAGAAATTCAGAGTTCAGCAGAGGAGGACAAAGGGCTTAATTAGGAAAGGGAAAAAAGATTATGAGAGAAAACTGGCAGGGAACATAAAAACGGACTGTAAAAGCTTTTATAGATATGTAAAAAGGAAAAGACTGGTAAAGACAAATGTAGGTCCCTTGCAGACAGAAACAGGTGAATTGATTATGGGGAGCAAGGACATGGCAGACCAATTGAATAATTACTTTGGTTCTGTCTTCACTAAGGAGGACATAAATAATCTTCCAGAAATAGTAGGGGACAGAGGGTCCAGTGAGATGGAGGAACTGAGCGAAATACATGTTAGTAGGGAAAACAACAGGAATTCTGCAGATGCTGGAAATTCAAGCAACATACACCAAAGTTGCTGGTGAACGCAGCAGGCCAAGCAGCATCTATAGGAAGAGGCGCAGTCGACGTTTCAGGCCGAGACCCTTCGTCCTGACGAAGGGTCTCGGCCTGAAACGTCGACTGCGCCTCTTCCTATAGATGCTGCTTGGCCTGCTGCGTTCACCAGCAACTTTGATGTATGTTGTTAGTAGGGAAGTGGTGTTAGGTAAATTGAAGGGATTGAAGGCAGATAAATCCCCAGGGCCAGATGGTCTGCATCCTAGAGTGCTTAAGGAAGTAGCCCAAGAAATAGTGGATGCATTAGTGATAATTTTTCAAAACTCCTTAGATTCTGGACTAGTTCCTGAGGATTGGAGGGTGGCTAATGTAACTCCACTTTTTAAAAAAGGAGGGAGAGAGAAACCGGGGAATTATAGACCGGTTAGCCTAACGTCGGTGGTGGGGAATCTGCTGGAGTCAGTTATCAAGGATGTGATAACAGCACATTTGGAAAGCGGTGAAATGATCAGACAAAGTCAGCATGGATTTGTGAAAGGAAAATCATGTCTGACGAATCTCATAGAATTTTTTGAGGATGTAACTAGTAGAGTGGATAGGGGAGAACCAGTGGATGTGGTATATTTGGATTTTCAAAAGGCTTTTGATAAGGTCCCACACAGGAGATTAGTGTGCAAACTTAAAGCACACGGTATTGGGGGTAAGGTATTGGTGTGGGTGGAGAATTGGTTAGCAGACAGGAAGCAAAGGGTGGGAATAAACGGGACCTTTTCAGAATGGCAGGCGGTGACTAGTGGGGTACCGCAAGGCTCAGTGCTGGGACCCCAGTTGTTTACAATATATATTAATGACTTGGATGAGGGAATTAAATGCAGCATCTCCAAGTTTGCGGATGACACGAAGCTGGGTGGCAGTGTTAGCAGTGAGGAGGATGCTAAGAGGATGCAGGGTGACTTGGATAGGTTGGGTGAGTGGGCAAATTCATGGCAGATGCAAGTTAATGTGGATAAATGTGAAGTTATCCACTTTGGTGGCAAAAATAGGAAAACAGATTATTATCTGAATGGTGGCCGATTAGGAAAAGGGGAGGTGCAACGAGACCTGGGTGTCATTATACACCAGTCATTGAAAATGGGCATGCAGGTACAGCAGGCGGTGAAAAAGGCGAATGGTATGCTGGCATTTATAGCAAGAGGATTCGAGTACAGGAGCAGGGAGGTACTACTGCAGTTGTACAAGGCCTTGGTGAGACCACACCTGGAGTATTGTGTGCAGTTTTGGTCCCCTAATCTGAGGAAAGACATCCTTGCCATAGAGGGAGTACAAAGAAGGTTCACCAGATTGATTCCTGGGATGGCAGGACTTTCATATGAAGAAAGATTGGATGAACTGGGCTTGTACTCGTTGGAATTTAGAAGATTGAGGGGGGATCTGATTGAAACATACAAGATCCTAAAGGGATTGGACAGGCTAGATGCAGGAAGATTGTTCCCGATGTTGGGGAAGTCCAGAACGAGGGGCCACAGTTTGAGGATAGAGGGGAAGCCTTTTAGGACCGAGATTAGGAAAAACTTCTTCACACAGAGAGTGGTGAATCTGTGGAATTCTCTGCCACAGGAAACAGTTGAGGCCAGTTCATTGGCTATATTTAAGAGGGAGTTAGATATGGCCCTTGTGGCTACGGGGGTCAGGGGGTATGGAGGGAAGGCTGGGGCGGGGTTCTAAGTTGGATGATCAGCCATGATCATAATAAATGGCGGTGCAGGCTCGAATGGCCGAATGGCCTACTCCTGCACCTATTTTCTATGTTTCTATGTTTCTATGTTATCAGAACCAGCGAATTATTTCGGAGAAGAGAATAATCCGTGCTAACAACTTCTGGAGAATGAAACTAGGTTCAGAAAATGCTGCCCTTAAGGGAGATACTGATAGATCAATTGATTAAGGTAACACAAAACAGATGAGGGGCAAAAAAAATGACATTAGGAGTGTCATGGATCTGTAATTTTCTGCGTGAAAAAACAGAATGCATGAAAAAAATGCAAGCACCTGGCAAGACAACTCAAGTTCTATGACTTGGTGTTGAAGCATTGAAATAACTTGAACACATTTTCATTGGTCCAACATGGAACATAATACTGTATGTTAGGGAATATTCAGGAGTTATGTGAATGTAGCAGATATTAATTCAAATAAGAACCAAGCTTCAGTTCTTATTTTAAATGTAAACAAGTTCCAGAAGTTTGCAATTATCCTTCAATTTGTGTAAATTGCAGCACCTAAACGGGGAGCGAGGTTTGATCCATCCAAGCCATGCCAATTTGGGAAGGTTGGTTACAGGCTGGAACCAACCCAGAGTGTATTGCCGGAACCAACCCAGAGTGCATTGCTGCGGTGGGGCCCAGGTCCTAGTGCTAGGCCGACCCGGTGCACGAACAATTTAAATTCCAGGCCAAATGGACTGGACTGAAAAGGCAGGGTGGCAGGACCGGAGACAAAGGTTGAGCCTGATCTGCTCTGTAACGTTTCACTCCGCTCTCCTCGGCGCTAAGGCTGTGAAACTGCTCTGGCTGCTATGCTCTTCGTGTCTGCGAACTTCACGGCAATTTGTACCGCTATACGATGAACTGAGAGCAAGGCAATGGACTTACTCCGGCTGTTCCAGGATTCAGGTCTTTGAACTCAATTTGGATCAGATCACTGTTGCTTGCTTTTATTGTTTGCATGATTTGTGTTTCTTCTCTTTCTCACTGCATTAGGTGTTTTTTTTAATGAGTTCTTTTAGGTTTGTTACTTTGGGACTGCCTGTAAGCAGACAAATCTCAAGATTGTATTATTTATACATTCTTTGATAATAAATACACTTGAATCCTAAGCACTAAAAGCACAAGCTGCTCTACAGACCAAGAACCAAACGTTAAAACAATGGGTTTCTGTTAATTGGCTTGCAGCAAACCAGGCAATATGCCAAGATGCTTCCACCATTGCAACTTGAATACAAGCTGTCTGACCAAATGGATGCTGTTATTTCGCAGGTCAAACATGGTCACAGGTATGGGCAATCAATAGTATTTGTACTTAGAAAGCCCTGACAACATTAATTTTTTGAGTGTGTGGCTCTGTCATCAGAAGGATTTAGAATGCTTATGTTAATTAATTTCTTCCAAAAGCATTTGGGCCTTCAGAGGTGTCTTATCAATTGCAATGTGCTTCCAGTATGCATATCAAAGGAACCATTCGTCAAAGTATTGAAGTAAACAATGTCATGGTAATTATTCAAATTGTATTGAATCACCTACTGTTACCCTTATCTTAAGGGTATAAAAATGTGATGCAACTTCAGGTTAGTGAGCCACTGAGTGTACCCATGAGAAAGCTTACTCTTGTGAATAAAGACTTCTTCTATATCACCAGCTTCAGTGACTTTGATCACAGTCATAACACTGTACCTCTCAACAATGTCATCAGCACAAAGAGCAAGTCTACATTGTATAATGTCGAGCTTGCATCCTTCTTCCGTAACTTCTGCAGTGTACCTCTAGTCCATCTTCTAGTTTCTTCCCATACAACAGGAAGCCCACTTATTGCAGTCTTGACACCCACCTGTTCCATAGTGATGGTAATTCTTCCTGCAAATCGATATTAATTTCCTCAAATACCTTCTGGGCTTTTAAAAATTCTTCTTCTGCCTTTAACACAAAAGAATAGTTAGCATTAATAATTGAAGTATTGAAAAGTCGAAGCATGGCTAATTGATCAAGCTCCGTACCAAGATAGATTTAGACCTCCAAGTTTTCACAAACCAAGTATAATCATTCAAATCTCCATCCTGCTAATGAGCTCACAGGAAAAGGACAAGGGAGAAGGATGGTACTGCAAGACCATGAACTTGAGGCTGAGTGGTCCCCTCCCATATCATTTCCATTTTATAATCCCACCTCCACAGATCTATACACTAGATGCGTGCTTTGTTCACTTCCTCCAACAAAAACCTTTCACTTGCCCAACCCTCATAAGGTAGTGGTGGGGAATGATGTGGGCAGGTACAGCAGTACGATGCAGGAGGATTGCTGCAGAGTCATGGAGCCAATATGCGAGACCAAATAGCCTAGTCACTTGTTAAAGCAGGTGTAGGCAGAAAAAAAACTGCTGAGTAGACATCCCATAGAATGTCATCATGTTGGGGATCTTGCTATGCAAAACAGCTCATTTTTGAAACTGAGAGCAGCTGGATACAGGCAGTTCTCTTGGGGCAGAGAAGAATGGCGGTAAATGCTGGCTCGAGTGTAGCCAATCACCAATACAGGCAACCTCCTACTGTTACAGCATCCTCGTGGGAACCTTTCGAGGATTCACAAACTGTCTGTAAATGCAGGCTCGTTAGTCAGCAATAAGCTCTGGACAAGCCTGGTCTTAAGTACTTGGTTTAAGGATGAGACCAAATTAATTGCAGAAAAGCCGAACTCCATCACAGAAATGACTGATGTGGGCAGGGAAGGAAATGCATGTTTAGATAAATGGCGGTTTTGCTCAAGACTGGGCTATACCATTGTTAGTTGAGTTTTAGTGCATTGTCCATGCCATCCAAGATGCCCATCTATGCTAGTCCCATTTACCATGTTGTCCCATATCCTTCCAAACCTTTACAACCCACATACCTGCCACAACTACTTCCCCTGGTAGACCTGTTCACACACCGAGTGAAGTTGTCCCTCAAGCGCTATTTAATCTGTCTCACATTAAACTTGGCCTTTCTAGCTCAGTTCTCCAAGACTATGAGTGTGCATTTACTCCAGACCCTTAACTTTAACAACTATTAAGCTCATACCTCATTCTCTGATGCTCCAGTGAATAAAGTCCAACCTGCTTCACCTCCATAACTCAGTTAAAGACCCAACAACACCCTCAAACCTTCTCTGCATTGTTCTAGCTTAAATAGCTACTTCCCAATAGAGAGTGATCAATATTCCAAGTACAGCTTTGCCAATATCTTCTACAATGGCAACAAATCCCAATGTCAATACTCAATGCTTGATTGGCCTGTGTGCCAAAAGCCACCTTCACAACCTGTGATGCCTTTCATTGTACACTACAAGTCAGTTCCTAGCCCTGTCCTTACTCTCAGACTTAGTATAGACAGACTCATCAGCCCAAGTCAGCACTGACCAACTGAATCCTTATTAGGCATCCAGATCTGCATCTGCGCTTAGTACCTCAATTACCCTCTAATAATGAATGCAACATTCTAACCAGACAAGCACTTCTTCCTGTTTTTCTTGCTTTGTGACAATGCTTGTTACAACTTTAAAAGCTTCAACCATCTCTTATGTGCTTATGTTTCCTAATTGCGCTTTTTTTTTTGAAACCCAATGCTCACTTCCAGCAACACTGAATGGAAAACCCTCAAGTTCACATGCTCCATGATAACACTTGCCCATTCCACACCCTTCCCACAAAAATCCACATTAAACTAGTCACACACTCCATGGCCATTGCAGTTATCAATATGGGCTGGTTCACAGCCTAATGACTGAGATTTAGGTCACAGGACGAAAAACAAAACTAGCCAAGGGACCATCTGACGGTTCAGGCTGGCTATATTTAAGTGCTTTGGCGACTGAATTAAAAGCATTACAGGTATTCACACTGAACTCATTTTCAAATGGTGGATAGTGGGCCTAGGGTGGTCAAAACCCAAATGCATTTTCTTTATTGTGTAAGATGCAGAATTAACTTGAGCAGCGCAATGTCAAAACACTAAGCCAGTTGCACATTTCTGCCTCATACACGTTCAACTTCACAGAGCTAAGATGGACAATGGAATTACTCAGCTGAGGTGGGAAAATTTCAGACTCAATGAAAAATATTAGCTTCCAGTTCTCTTCAGAAACCCCACTGAACACCTCCAGCATGGCTTGGATTTCAGACTGACATTCTCTCAATTTAACTGTCCTCTTCAGCTGCCTAGTTAGTTAGTTGCACCAAGTTACTGCAAAGAATAACCTAAGATTACAAACCAGTACTTTAAGTGCTATAATATCAGCACTGCTACATCTACTTTATACAGTAAAGATGGGGACCAACATTTTACAACTGTTTTCAGACGTAACTGATGTATTACAAAGAATCCGTTCAACATTTTTTGCATAATGTCATACAACTCTAAAGTTCAAGCTGACCAAGGGTTAATTTTTTCCTTCCTACTTCCCAGACCTTGCTTACACAGCAAACCTGCCTAGGGTCATTTAACATAGCAGTATTCTATTGCAAGATGCTTGTGCAGAAGGTGATGTCAACTACAGAAACATGCTGCATAGAAATGTGTGTCTTTCAGCCCAACTCTGTATGCCAGCCATATCTACCCAAGCTAATTTACCTGCATTAGGCTTCTATCCCTATGCTTTCCCTATTCAAGTACTTTCTCAACTTTTGAAAGGCAGTTGAACATCATCTGCTTCTTACCACATCTGACAGCTGGATCCAGGGAACTAGCAATCTCTGCAGAAAAGCTTACCCATCCACTATTAAATTTTTCTCCTTTTCTATTTTGAGACTCCTTTGCCAAAGTTAAAAAGATTCTGACCATCGTAACTTATGAACTTCCAAGATCACTCCTACATTAGAATGAGAACAAAGCCAGCCTATCCATTCTCTGTAACTTCATTCCAGGCAACATCCTAGTGAATTTTTTAATATACTTTTCTTCCTACATCCTTCATGTAGTGTGGTGACCAGAACATTGTACAATAATCCAAGTACCATCAAACCAATGCTTTGTACAGCTGTAACACAACTCAGAACCTTTATACTTATGCCTCAACCTTAGACAAGAATTACCAAATTCCTTCTCACTCCCCTATGCACTCGTGTCACCACTTCATGGGAGTTATGGATTTACACCCCGAGGTCTCGCACATCAATACTGCAAAGCTTCTTGCCATTTACTCCAACAGTTCTCCCTTCAAAATTTTTCAGAAATAATACATCATACAGAAAATTCCGTGGCAACCAGCCACAAATCAGCAATTAATCTGATCACCCTCCTCCTACTGCCTGGAAATACTGGCTCTAGGGGGAATTTTCCTGCTTGATGCTACATATTGGTCTTAAGCCAATTATAATAAAACATAGAGCAGAATTAGGCCATTCAGCCCATGTCTGTTCCAACATTTCATCATTGCTGATTTATTTTCCTTTTCAAACCCACTGCAATCTCCCCACAATTTTTGATACCACTACTAATCAAAAACCTTATCACCACTTTCAACGATTTGGTCTCCACAGTTATCTGTGGCAATGAATTCCAGAGATTCACAGTCTCTGGCTATTGCCATTGGTTGCTCAACCCTAGTGAAAAAATAAATTTTAGCCTCTAACTTGTCCTCAAACATGGATCCACCATAAAGAGTGCCAAAGGTTATGAAAGAGCTTTCTTTTTAAAAAAACGCAAACAGGAATTCTGCAGATGCGGGAAATTCAGGTAACACACATCAAAGTTGCTGATGAACGCAGCAGGCCAGGCAGCATCTCTAAGAAGAGGTACAGTCGACGTTTCAGGCCGAGACCCTTCGTCAGGACGAAGCGTCGACTGTACCTCTTCCTAGAGATGCTGCCTGGCCTGCTGCGTTCACCAGCAACTTTGATGTGTGTTGTTATGAGAGAGCTGCCTTGATCTGGGACCCCACCATGCCTTATGCAGAGCCTCAGTTGCACAAAGCTGCGGGAGAGCTGCCCTCACTCACTCCCTAATCAACCCAATTGGGAAAGATCCATATTTACTAGCAATGCACTGAGTACCAGGACTCACCTTGGGGGAAGTAGAACATTACAACACAGAACAGGCCTTTTGATCTACAATGTTGTGCCGATCTTTTAACCCACTCTAAAAATCTATCCCTTCCCTTCAACACAACCCTCCATTTTTCCTTTTCCCACATGGTTATTGAAGAGTTTCTTATACATCCTAATGTATTCCTCCACCACCGCCACTGTTTAAAAAAATACCAAAGGTAATGATCCTACGCCACCTCTAAACAATGAATCATGTACCAGAGAAAAGCATAGGAAATTAAAAATATCCCACCACTGACTACCAACAGGACAAAATACTTCTGCCAACAAAAGTTGTTTCAACAGACTTGAGCTTCAAGCACATCACAAGTACATGAGTATTTAAGCAAGCGACAAAGATTTCACATCACGTACGTCACAGTTGGAACAGTGTGGTCACCTGGTTTCGGAGTAGATTTGACTGGGCGACGATATGTGCCACCAGTTTTCCCTGGCACCACTGAGGCGCAGCTTTCTCGAGCAACGAGACAGGCTAGGGCGAGGGAACAATAAAAGCACACAGAAAGATTAAAGCAAGGGTTGGTGAGTTGGGGATGGTGGAGGGCAAGTTAAAGAACAAGAGCAAAATGGAACAATTGTTAGTCACCAGCACAGCTAAACCAGGATTTCCTCAGCAACATTTAAGAGGTCAGCTGCAAAGAACAGTTAAAAAGGCAGAAAAGCAATTAGAGCAAGATACCAATTATCAATAACACGGCATGAGTGCACCCAAACAAGACATACTGAGAATCTAAAGATGGTCAACAATGCACAACTGATTGTAGTAGTAGTCGCGATGCGATCATTTCAATCGAGTATGATATTCTCCGAAGGTATTGTCCATTGGTGGGACCTCGGGTGGTAGTTCAGTCCAATCCAGCATCCCCATAACTGGGATGTTAGGATGGACTCCCTTTATGGAGAACACCTGTGCATGATCTTAACATGGGAAGGCTGATGCAAGGGCAGTCACCACTCCAACCTCAATAGATCGGTGTCAGGATCCAGTGTCATGGAATGCAAGACATCTGGGAACCCTTCACTGCTTCAGCCTTCCTCCACCCTCTCTGTCATTGTGATGTGTCGTCATCTTCCTCCGGCTCCACCATTGAGGTTTTGTCTGGAACCTCCTCCTTGACCTTGCCACCATGAACTAAGCACCAGATGGCTACATCCCAGAGAGCATCGCTCTCAGGATCTCACAAGCCTCTACCATGATAGTGATGATCCCCAGAGAAGACTGCTGAAATCTACTCTGATCAACAAGTTCACTAATGGTTTGTAGAAATAGGTCTAATACATGATTGGATTTTACAAATTTGTGCCCAATGCAATGCTAGTGGAAAAGGTCAAGCAATGTTGTTGAAATAAAAAACAGGATCTTTGTTAGTAAACAGGCAAGACCACAAGGTCACATGACAACTTTACGTAACTTAGTTAATAGTTTGCCAAGTTTCAGGCTTGTTATGCTGTCAATGAACTGAGGTGACACTACAGTTTTTAATCATACAATTAAGTTCCCTACCACTGAAATGTATCAAAATTCAAAACTTAGTTTATATCAGTTTTAGCAAAGATTTTGCAGAGACTTAAAAAAACTGGTTTACATCATGTGAATTTGGATGTAAAATACTAATAGGAAATACAGTGAAGTGGTAATGTACAGAGGTACATTGGAGCTCAATTCATAGCTTTGGAAAATCCCAACATAATGTAGATCGGGTAACAAAGGTGTCATTCAGAAGGTTTTCCCTCACAAGCAGAGACATTCGAGTGCAAAATAGGAATATTACAACTGTACAAAAATGGTCAGACCATACGTGGAGTATCACCTATAGTTCTGGTTGCTGCAATATAGAAAGGATGCAATAGCAATGCAATGCAATGCAGAGGAGATTCAGCAGGACAGAGCCCAATGCAATGCTAGCATTTATCTTGATATGACTAGAATATAAAAGGATGTAATGGTGAGACATTTATAAGGCATTGGTCAGACCACATTGGAGCATTGTTAGCAGTTTTGGGCCCCAAGTTGGGGATTTAGGTTCGCTTGAGAAGTTTGGATAAAGTACGTGGCTGGAAGGAGTATGGAGAGGCTCCAATAAAGGGAGACTAGGACCTGAGCGCACAGCCTCAGAATACAAGGGCTTCCTTTTAGAATAGTCAGAGGGTGGTGAATCTGTGGAATTCACTGCCACTGATGAAGCCAAGTCATTGGGTATAACTAAAGTGGAGATTGATACAACTCTGGAATTTTATATTCCTCAAAAAAGGTCTCAAATGCCACCTGTATATTTTCTCCTTTTTCAGGCAACTTGCCTGCTGGGAATTTCTGCTCCCCACAGGTAAAAATAAAGCCACCTCCCTACTGTCCCAGTTACTATCAACCTTTTCCAGGAATCTTGGAAAGTTGAGTTAGAATAAATCATTGCAATTCTATGAGGCTGTCCATCTGTTTCAAACAACACATTTCTATTTTTTTAAAATATCAGCTCTAGGCTGGTCAACTGCAAAGTAGTAACCACACTGACGTACAGCAACTAATTTCAAGCCCACAAAACACCAGTGAAATCTGTTAACGACTGCTTGCGATTAAGTTGCTGTGTTGTGAAATTGGTTAAGTATCATCCTCCACATTCTATCACTGTAATGAATAAATGGTGATAAACTCTCTTCTGCCAAGGTAACAGGTAACAATTGCAAAGAGGAAACAATAGTACTTAACAGGGAGGCAAAGTCCTAGAGTTTGGTACTGAAAACAAGAATCAGATTTAATGGTACCTTTCTAAATTAAAACTTAAATTGCTCTAAGAGGAAAACTGGAGAGTTGACAAAATAGCTGCAAAAAAACATTTTTGCTCATCTTTTGGACTGTCTGGTTTTATATGAGTTATATCACCTTGGCTATTTTCCCATCGTCTTTCTTCTTTGCACCTTGGAGAGATTCGTAATGATGTCTTGCACTATCATAATCAACAAGTTTCCTCCCACGCTTCGCAATACGAGTCTGCAAGAGAGTGGAGATATTTTACTTGGGAAAGTGGCAGTGCAGGGTCGTCTCAATCCCATCTTAAGACAAATTCCTCAAAAATATCCTAAACAGTAATAGTGGCTTGCACAAATGCTCATTTGTGGCTCCCTCGAATTTAAGGCACAAGGATCCATCACAGTGGACAATCAGATGGAACTTCCCAAGCTTCACATTTACCTCTTTCACCAGAAAAGTGTTTTGTACTCACAACTGGATAAACGCACAGGGCAGAATAACAATTTATCCCATTCTAAGAAAGCCTTAAAAATAAAAAAAACATGCGATGCTTAACTCATTATTCAAGAGTACATCCAAAGCAAATTCAATTCAGAGATCCAAAGGGTTACAGGCAAATGCCTGGAGAGGGAATTATTGGACTATGGCAAATGGGAGATATGGAACCATACTACCAAGTCCAGTGCAAGTGAGATGAGAAAAACGGAGTGGGAGGGCATACCACTAGCTAACCTCTAAATTAAGCCTCATCAAAGGTATACAGCAGAGAAGCATCCATCACCACCCATCCATACCAAATCTTGTTACTCATCTACACTAACCCTATTTGCCCAGATTGAGTCTGTATTCTATCTTCTCCTTCAGGCATCCAAATCGCAACTTGATTCTACCACCTCATCTACCAGACCATTCAAGTTATCAACCATAAAAACTTGCCACAGGTTCAATCAACAGGATGCCAGAATGAGTATTGTTAGATGCCAGTGAATAATCGACATCGAGAGTGACACAAGCAGCAGAATCATTGACCCCACTTAAGATCTTCTCGATCAGACTTAGTGTGGCAACATTGCTTTCTCCATGCCAGATGTCCGAAGTTCATTCATGTGAGAAACAGAGGGCAGATGGCCAGAACAAAAAGGGTGAATGGAAGGAGTGGCAAAAACTGACAAGTAATAGGGAATTGAAATGTTCCAGGATCTTTTGATATAACAAGAATGGGAAAGCACATGAGCTTCAGTGTTAAAAATGAGCCACAGGAGCAAAAACAGCAGTACAGAAAATTGGTGTAGTATCCCAATCTACTCTAAACAGTGGTAGCAACACATGGAAAATAAGAGTACAATAACCATGGGGAATTAATCTATACAATTTAAATTAAGTAATGTGATTAACACAGGGCCTTGTAAAGTATTCAGCTTCCAACCCTTTGTTTACATAGTATTACAACCAGGGATTTTGATTAATTTAACTGAAAGAATAAAGACTATTTGTGAATCACATGCTCCTTTTTCACAGGGACATTTGTAAAGCTAGATAAATGCAGACATCCCACCTCTCCCGGAAGTTCCGGGAGTCTCCCACATATTAATAGCGGCTCCCTGATGCCCACAAATTATATATAATATCCCAGAAATCAATTTTTTTGAGAGCGAGAGAGAGCACGCGAGAGGAGGGCGAGAGAGAGCACGCGAGAGGAGGGTGAGAGAGAGCTTGCGCGAGAGGAGAGCGAGAGAGAGCACCATGGCAGAATGTTCCAATAAAAGAAATTATAAAACGTATGTCACCCCAGACTACCCTAAAGTGTACCCCTGCCTAATAGGGGTCAAAAATAATGACGGTGTTGCTCACTGCACTGTTTGCAACAGTGACTTTTCTAGTTCCCACGGTGGGTTAAGACTGTAAAAGACATGTTGAGGTGAGTTTAACAGGTGTCATTCGTTCATTAGCATAGCTAACGTTATTTAAACCAGCTGGCTAGCTACTAAGGAGCGACTCTATTGCAGACATCCCACCTCTCCCGGAAGTTCTGGGAGTCTCCCGCAAATTGATGGTGCTACCTCCCTGAAATGAGTTTTTGCAGGGTGGGATGTCTGTAAATGTCATCAGTTCAAAAGTATTTATCCCCTTTGCTCAGTACTTAGTTGAACAACCTCTTGCGGCTATTACAGCCAAGTAGTCTTTTTGGATAAATCTCCACTTTACACAGCATGATAGAGCAAGATTTGCCTATTCTGCCTTGCAAAATTGCTCAAGCTGTGACCGGTTAAATGGGAAGTGGCAGGGCACAGCAATCTTGAGGTCTTATCAGAGATGTTCAATCAGTTTAGGGTCAGGACTTGAACTGGGCCATTCAAGGATATCAATTTTCTTCATTTGAAACCACTCCATGGTTGCTCTGGCAGTGTGCTTTGGGTTATTGTCCTGCTGAACCACAAACTTCATCCTCAGTTTAAGCTTTCTGGTAGAGGCTAGCAGATTTTTATCTAGGATCTCTGTAATCAACGGCATTCATCTTCCCATCAATCCTGACCAGATTTCCATTTACTGCTGTTGAAAAGCATCTCCACCATATTTACAGTAGAGATGATGTTACCTGGCTGATGCATAGTATTAGATTTACACTACACGTACCACTTAGTATCGAGACCAAATGTTCCACTTTAGTCTGATGCCACAAGACCATTTTTCACATCTTTACAATACCTTCTAAGTGATGCTTTGTAAAGTCGTGATGGGCAAAGTATGCCTTTTTTAAAACTAGGGCTTCTTCTCAAAGCCTTAGATTGTAGGGCCATGAACTTCATCTCCAGTTGCAGCTACTGACTTCTACAGCTCACTCAGAGTGATTGTTGGCATCACAACTCTTCTCTGGTCATTCAGTCGAGAAAGGCAGCTTGACGTAGGTAGTGTGTCCATGGTGTCATATTTTTTAATCCACTTTTTCATGAAAGACTGCATTGAGTTCTGATGTATGTTCAGTGCCTTTGAGTTGGTCTTGTACCGTTCCCCAAATTTGTGCTTGTCATCATTTCCTTGACTTATCTTGAATGCTCTTTTGTCTTCATTTTGATTTGGTCTGTTGAAAATCTACCATATTATTGGCTATTGGACCATACAGAGAGGGGATATTTGCAGAATACTTATGAATTCATTGAGAACAGCTGATCCTCCAATTTTCTACATCCACAAATTGGGTGAGTTGGTAATATTGCCACTGAGAAAAGTTGGTGTACATTAGAGATTTTTAAAAAAAATCACCAAAGGGGATGAATATTTCAGCCTCAATTTGAGTTTTTAAAAATTTTTTAGTAAATTGTTAACAGGTTTTAGAATTTTTCTTTTGATTTGACATGATGCACAGTGTTTTACAGATTAACAAAAAAGAAGTCCTACTTCAATATATTTAAAATTTGGAAAATGCAACAGTAAAATGTGAAAATAGTTGTGGAAGCTTAATACTTTTTCATAGTACTGTAAATTCACACACTGGAGAGTTCTGTACCATTATATTAAGAACCTGCCCGGGGTGGGGGGTGGGGGGGGGTGGTGAGCTGTATAGAAAACTCCAACCCAAGAAAGCTCAAGCAGTTTGTGGATTGATTACAAGCTTGTTCTGGAGACCAAAGTTTATCTGCCAGGTGCCAAAATGGCTTCATGCCAAAGAGGCCAAAATGGACAGGATAAAGCAAAGACAAGGAAACTTTGTAAGAAAAGAGGAATGGTGTGCAGCAAAATGTACTTGATATGCACTACTAATTAACAAAAGTAGTGTTTCTCACAGAATAATGAAAAATGCATTAAGAATAGAAAGAATCACTCCTTTTTCCAAGGTTGAAGAATCAGTAATCACTAATCCTCATTCCACTAACTCTTCCCATCTCTTCGGCTTATGGAAGCATCACCCCAAGGATATTAATCTCAACTATTTCAAGCCACATCTCCTGTGATCAACATCACTTGCAACACAAAATCTGCCCTCTTTTCCAAAAGGTTCATGCCAATATGACCCTCCAATGCCTCTCCTTATGCTACATTGACCATTCAAAGCATACAATCGCCTTCACTGGGTCTGCATTTTTGACCCTCGTCTCAAAGCCCAGGCAATCCCTATTCACCTTTTATAATCAATTAAGTCTCGACCATTCATGCCGCAATCTACTCTATTTCAACAAAATATCTTCTCTAGTGGCTTAAATATAGCATCTGTGTGGCAAAAGCTTCCGTTGTAACATCAGTTACTTTACAACAATACTAAAGACTTAAGGCACAGGAAAAAAAATGCCCATGAATTCATCAAGAACTTGAGGCAAGATGTACAAGTCATTTTAAAAAGGACAAAACAATTAACAGTTCCGAGTCCAAAGTGGATTAATTCATACTTTGATATCTGGAAATTGGCCTAGATAAGTGTCTAGCGTCAGAAGAGCTTGATCCACCAGCTTTTGATGATAATCAGTCCAAAGAAGGTCGCCACTCTGGAAGAGAAAAATTAGTTATTTTAGGAGAAGCAAATGATCAAATTTTTACCTGATAACAAACCACAATATAAATCAGGAATAAACCACAAGGCTGTTCAATGTTCAGTGGTCTATGACAATACCAGTTTCCACTAATCCACTGATCTATGCTTCTGTCTTCAAAATAGTCAGTGTATAATCCCTGGTGCAGTGGATTCCACAGGTTCATGGCCTGTCATTTTAACTCATCATTATCCAAATTCTAACTGGCTAACCAAAGGAAAGCATGGAAGCTCTTACCACTAGTTCTGAAGTGACAATGGAAGGTTCCAGCTCATTTTAAAGAGCTGGTCTTTGATTTCTCGGAGGGAGCAGAGGCACATGCTCCCACTTACACCAGTGCAGAGGCTGAAAGGGTTCCTTGTAGTGATTACCAGTTGCCTGTCCTGATCCTAACATAGGCACCAGTCAACAAAGTTCTAGTTCGGCAGGAGACGAAAGGCATTTTGCATTTCCCCTCTGACCCTCACCATTATTACCCACACACCAGAACCACTATTTGGATTCATCGTGGCTTGGTATGGCAACAGCTCTGTCCATGATCGCAAGCAGATACAGAGCTGTGGACACAGTTCAACATATCACAGAAACCAGCAGCCCTTCCATGAGCTGTCTACACTCCACTGCTGTGGTAAAGCAGCCAACATAAAAGACCTCACCCATCCTTGACATCCATCTTCTCCCCTTCCCTTGAGGGGGAAGATACAAAAGCCTGAAAGCACGTACCATCAGGTTCAATGTCAGCTTCTGCCTTGCTGTTATTAGACTATTGAATGGTTCACTAGTATGATTAAATATTGACCTGTCTACTATAAAACTTTGTAGCTAAATGTCTACCTGCATTTTCTCTAACACTATACTGCAGTTTGTATTTTTCCTGTTGCACTACTATAATCAATCGATCTGTATGAACAATATGCAAGAATTATTTCCACTATCTCAGTTATGTGACAATAATAAACCAATTTAAATTACAAATAGCCGAGGGTTTGCTCCTATCCCACTTCCACAAGTGGCAATCACCTCAAAATAAAATCCAAGATGCTATGACAAACATCCTAAAACTTGCGTAGGAAGCAGTGTTACAGCCTGGAGAAGCCCAAAATTGTCAACTCTCATTTAAAAGGCTTGGACACTTTCAAAATGAGGTATAGATTTAACAGAGAACGTAGACCATTATTGGAAGATAACCAGACTGGCTTGTCAAGTTCTGGTGTATTGTTCCAGGAATGCAGGGCTTACAAATATAAAAGGCAAGTGAATCATGGTAAGGTTTAAGTCTGCATTTTGGTGGACTGAACGGGTCAGAAAAAAAACCCAGCAACACTCAAAGTATAAAAACTAACCTCTGAAATAGAATGAACAACCTCTCTGCCAACCCAGTCTGGCTCGTAAATTTCCTCCAGCAATTCCGACAACTTCTTGGTGGCTTCATGCATAGCTTAAAAAGACAAAAGTTAACTGATATTAATTTAACTATATTTCTGCTCTTAATATGAAGGGACAGATAAAGACATGAAAAATACCCTAAACAACCTCATCAGATGCTGTATGTAGTTCTGTAAAGAAAATGCCATAAATGCTCCCAGTCAAACTGAAACTGAACTTGGCTTCTTTAAGATCATAACTTGAAGGTACAACCCAAGTAAATGAGTATATTATTATAGCAAGGTCGTGAAGGTGGAGATGACCACCTGTACAGGAAAATCTACCTGACACCTAATTAAAGCTAACAGGCATCAATTTCAACGTTCAGGTCATAACTTGGTCATGTGACTGAACATCTACGTTAGGACGCTCCAGTTGCAAACCGGAGAACGGCATCCTGACTCAAAGACACTTCCCCAGAGACCATAACCTTTGATACCACTCAATGTCCGCCTTTGACCCGTATCTCCCAACAATTTGACCCGCACGTCTTTCTCTCATTGAGAAGTGTGCAAATAACACTAAGGATGCAAAGTGCAAGCCCACTAACCTTTTACAGCAGTCAGGTATGCTCGCAGATCCTTCTGCAGTTTTGTTCCTTCGGCCTAAATGAAAATAATTTAATATAGTTAAAATGTTTTCCAATGCTATAGTAGTATTTTAGTGTAATCAATATCAGCAAACAGTTGGCCAAACTTCAGTTCACAGGAATTTAAGATTCTCACCTCCCTCAACTTTCATTCAGAAAATCACACTCAAGTGATTCTACACAATTTAGAAAGAGAGAAGGACATGAACTTAAACTACCTAAGCTCATCACGCACAGTAACAATTGTTAAACACAAGATAAACTGGGCAATAACATCAGTGCATTCCTACACTTCTGGCCTCAGGCATTTGGAATGTTAATCACCAAAACCTGGACTTCCCAGTGAAAACTTCAGATAAGTCTCAGCCCATTTATAAAACTTAAATTACACTGATCTCACATTGCTCAGTAACTCTATCCAATGGCTCTTTAGAGAACCAACGGGTGCTGCAAATACTATTTAAACTTTTCAAAAAGAGGAACTCAGGAATGTCATTCTTGCTAATTAAAAAGGGTTAACACAGGAAATGCCAGGATTCTTCTCTTGAGTGCAGATGTTTTCATTCAGATATATGGTTTCATTAAATACAAGAATCTGCACAAAGAAAGGCCACTGGTCAATATTCAATGGTTTTCATAGATCAATGCATTATAAAGTCTCTCTGATGTGTTAACCATTTTTCCACAGACCTACACAATGCTGTAGAAACTCAGCAAGTCTGGCAGCATTTATGAAAAGGAATAAACAGTTGAGACTTCACCTGGATTGAACATAAACAATTTATTCCTTTCCACAGATGCTGCCTGACCTGCTGAGTACCTCCAACAGTTTGTATGGGTGACTCTGGACTTCCAGCATCAAATTGTGTTCCACAGACTTCAACTTGCAGAGTATTTTCAACACTTAATTCCAAACTTTTTTGCTTTACATTTGTCTCTTGGCCAGCCTTAGTTTGCCATCCAGATTGAAGGTCATACAAAACTATACTAGTACACACACTGTTGCACTACTGACCAACACTACCATTTTAATTTGCTTTCCAATCCATGCTCCTGTCTCACCCTAGTGATGCATTATACTCCCATCTGAAACTCATGAACACTGCAGTTCTGGCTAAATATCATTCCAAATATGATGTCAAGGCCACAAATTCTGGAATTCTCTCTAGAGGCCATACGATTATTATTCTTGTCATCCATTGCTGCTTGTTGTCCATATTAATGATCTGGGTGATGATGTTAACTGGATTCGCAAGTTTGCTGATGGCACAAAGATTGGAGCTGTAGTGGACAACAAAGGCGGCCATCAAAACTTGCAGCCTGATCTGGATCATCTGGAAAAATGGACTGAAAATATCAGATAGAATTTAATGTAGATAAGTGCGAGATGTTGCACTTCAGGAGGACAAACCAGGGTAGAACTTGAATAGCAGGGCACTGGGGAGTGCAGTAGAAAAGGGGAATCTGGGAATATAGATCCCCAACTCCTTGTAAGTGGTATCACAGGTAGATATTATTGCAAAGAGCTTTAGATAAGGTAAATGCAAGCAGACTTTTTCCACTGAGGGTAGGGGAGAGTACAACTAGAGGTCAAAGGTTAAGGGTGAAAGACGAATATTTAGGGTAGCCCGAGGGATGAATTCTTCATTCAGATGGTGGTGAGAGTGTGGAACAAGCTGCCAGCAGTGTTGTAGCATGGATGACCGGAGAGACAGAGTTACTGGTAGATACAAAGCAGCTTCTTTATTCGACACAAGGTACAGCAGGCATCATACAGACAGAGACGCTTTCGGTAGAAAGGTCTGCCAGCTCAATGTGGGCTCGATATTTACATGCTAAACACAAAGGCAATCGCTACTTAAAAAGTTATAGACAATGCTTCCTATTGAAGCTACATATAAAATATCACACCATCCTTTCCTTCCGATGCCAACATGTCTGGGTTGGTATCCACAGCCTTTAGGAATGTAAGTTAAGTCTACAATACATTTATTCGGCATTTTACGTGCTAACATAGAAGACAATATTTATAATGTATAGATAATACTGTCTTCAAAACTACAGAATCTGGTCAAACTACGGCGCCAGAAGTATCTGGTATTCACACCTTTTTAGGAAGCGCATTGTTGTGGACTCAATCCACAGTACTTTGTCAAATAAAAGTTTGGTGGCCAAAGTCATTTAACTGTAAACAAATCATCTACCCAAAAAAATTCACTCTAACAGTAGTGGTAGTGGGTCCAGGTCATTTGCAACATTTAAGAAATATGGGTAAGTACATGGGAGGGAAATGGGACTAGTTCAGTACAGACTAGTTGGGCCAATTGAACTATTTCAGGACCATGTATTCCTAAAGCCTTTGGTCAATCTAATAAGTGACCTGACTTCAGGTAAGGAAAAGGCTTCTCTACTTTCCATGCAACGAAGTAGCGTTTTAGACTTAGCTGAAGACAATTACTCGGTGTTATCCAAACACCCTGCGATTTATAGACACCTGACTGAGGTACATCACACGAACAACTTCCTCTGGTCTCATATAATACTAGTAAACAAGATGAGCCAGTATATGAATAGGACCAACTACTTGCCACCAACTCCCTAAATCAAGCACAAAGAAAGACCTTCACTTTAAATGCAATCAGCAGCCTTGTTAGCCAGATGAACTTCTGGGCTACTGAAGCCCTGTTGTAACAGGCAGCAACAGTAATGAAGTAGGGGGGCGTCACGTGATGACGTGGGATTGAGACGTGTAAATCCAGCTCTCCCGCAACAAATCAGCAAAGTACCGTTTAAACAAAACAAAGTTAATAAATATTTTCTGAAAACTATTTATAAACTTTGTAAGACTACTTTACGATATGCCCCCTAAACCGCAACAAAAGAAGTCTGCTGTTGCGAAGCAGCCGCGAGAGGGGAAGAAAAAAGGGCCTACTGCAACGCTGGAGCCTCGGACTCAGGTTGGATCTCCTTCGGTAGAACAGGGAGCAACGGCGGTGGTAGCAGTTTCTCCGAAGAAGATACCGGAAATGTGCATGCGCAAAGAAGAGCGCATGCTCAAATCAACACAACGCAAACTACAAGAACCGACAGCCACTGCAGTTGAAAATGACTCAGAGTCAGAATTGGATTCTGCAGAGAACACAGATGAAGAAGAGGAGGAAGAATTGGAAGTGATTGGAAGTAAAGGAGATGATAGAGACATAAGAGAGGCTATATTGCAATTAACGGCTGAACTAAGAAAAGTAAGAGAAGAGCTTAGAGATACGAAGATGTGCTATAATAAAGTTATGGAAAGACAGGACAAAATGGATAAGAAGCTTCAGAAGATGGAAAGAGCAATGGGGCATATGAATGATAGAGCGGAAAAAACAGAAAATGATCTGCTTGTCCGGAACTCGGAAAGAAATCGACTCTTGGAGAAAGTGGACATGTTGGAAAATTTCAGTAGACGTAATAATATTAAAATTGTTGGTCTTAAAGAAGGTACGGAGGGAGAAAATCCAATGGAATTTTTTCAAAGATGGATCCCGGATGTTTTGCAAATGGAAGAGGAGGTTCGACCAATTGAAATTGAGCGGGCACATAGAGCTCTAAGACCAAAACCAAAAGATGATCAATATCCACGATCGATTTTAATAAAATTCTTAAGATTTCAAGACAAGGAAAGGATTCTACAGGCAGCTGCTTGAGCTGCCAAGGATAGAAAAGGGCCATTGATGATTAAAGGGAACAAAGTTTTTTTCTACCCTGATATAAGTAAACTTTTGAAGAGAAGGAAGAAATTTAATCCAGTGGAAAAAATCCTTTGGGAACATGGTTATCAATTTATACTGCGTTATCCTGCAACCTTGAAGATTTTTTTGCCTGGTGGAGAAAAAAGATTTTTTGATGACTACCAGAAAGCAGAGCAGTTTCTGCGAGATTCTCTGAATATTCATCAGATACAAGAACAAATCCAGGGGAGCGAGATAGATTGAAGATGAAGATTGGGTCAAAGAATGGACTTGTTGGATTTTTGAAGCTGGATGAATGTATAAATATATTATTAATTATACGAGGGGGGTAAGAAAGGTTAAAATTGGAGGAATATTAGTTGGGAATAGTAACACTAATTTTGTCTATATATATATATAATTTTTTTTGTTGCGGGGGAGCTGGAAGAAACACTGATCAATTGCTATGCTAATCATGTGTGCAAGCGTGGCTTTTGCCACGACCTGTAAAATGGAGAGGGGTAGTGTTGTGTATCTTTTCATTCACAACATTAGTGGGGGGGTATTTTGTTTTTTCTTTTTTTGTATTCTGTCTTTTTTTTTTCTTTTTGCCTGGAAGGTTGGGAGGGAAACACATGGTGAAGTTTAAAGAGATTCCCCAAGGAACTATGAGAGTTGAGAAGATAAGTAATGTTTTAGATTGGAGTAACTTTGTTAAGAATAATGACTAATTTATTGAATTTTTTGAGTTTTAATGTTAATGGGCTTAATGGACCAGTGAAAAGAAAAAGAATCTTAACACATATTAAAAAAATGAAGATAGATTTAGCTTTTTTACAGGAACCGCACCTAACAGAAACAGAACATCAGAAATTAAAGAGAGATTGGGTGGGTAATGTTGTTGCGGCCTCATTTAATTCAAAAGCGAGGGGAGTAGCAATTTTGATCAATAAAACGTTACCAATTAGAATACAAAATGTAATTGATTCTGCGGGGAGATATGTGATTATACATTGTCAACTTTTTTCTGAACTGTGGACTTTTATGAATATTTATGCACCAAACGAAAATGATGCAAAATTCATACAAGAAGCTTTTCTGAATTTGGCGGATGCACATGAAAAAATATTAATTGGAGGAGACTTTAATTTTTGCTTAGACCCAGTCTTAGATAGATCAACCAAGACTGTTATAAAAACGAAGGCAGTAAATTTAACTTTATCATTGATGAAGGATTTAAATTTGATTGATATATGGAGAAGAATCAATCCTAAAGAAAGAGACTATTCGTTCTATTCCTATAGACATAACACTTACTCAAGGATAGATTTTTTTCTATTATCAATACATATTCAACACAGAGTGAAAAATATGGAATATAAAGCAAGAATATTATCAGATCATTCCCCTTTATTAATGACAATAATAATGGCTGATAAGGAAGAAGTGGCTTATAGATGGAGATTGAATTCAACATTATTAAAACGTCAAGATTTTTGTGATTTTATGAAAAAGCAGATTCAATTTTTTTTGGATACAAGTTTTCATTCAGTGGATGATAAATTTATATTATGGGATGCAATGAAAGCATATCTTAGGGGCCAGATAATAAGTTATACGTCTAAAATTAAGAAAGAATATATGGCAGAACTAGATCAATTGGAAAAAGAGATTACAAAAATAGAAAAAGAATCTCAAAGATATATGTCAGAAGAAAAACGAAGACAACTTGTCAATAAGAAGTTACAATATAATACGCTTCAGACATATAGAATGGAAAAAGCAATTATAAGAACTAAACAAAGATATGATGAGTTAGGTGAGAGAGCACATAAAATTCTTGCCTGGCAGTTGAAAACAGAACAAGCTTCCAAAACAATAAATGCAATTAGAACAAGGGCAAATAAAATATCTTATAAACCTCTTGAAATAAATGAAACCTTTAAAAATTTCTATTCTGAATTATATCAATCAGAATCCCAAAATGATGTTAATGAGATAGAAAGGTTTTTATCACAAGTTTCTCTTCCAAAATTGAATTTGGAAGAACAGAAGGGATTAGATATGCCTTTTACATTAAAAGAAGTTGAAGAAGCTTTAGGAGCACTCCAAAGTAATAAATCTCCAGGAGAAGATGGTTTTCCACCTGAATTTTATAAAAAATTTAAAGATTTATTATTTCCTCTCTTTATGGAACTAATACATCAAGCAGAAAAAATACATAAACTTCCAGAATCTTTTTCAACAGCGATTGTAATAGTATTCCCAAAAAAAGACAGAGATCCTATGAAACCAACATCATACAGGCCTAAATAGCAAAAATTTTATCCAATAGATTATCTAAATATTTACCAAAATTAATACATATGGATCAAACAGGATTTATTAAAAATAGACAATTGGCAGATAATGTAACCCAGCTACTCAGTATAATTCATTTGGCACAAAAAAGGGACGAGAAGAGTATAGTAGTAGCTTTGGATGCAGAAAAAGCATTTGATAGATTAGAATGGGATTTTTTATTTAAAGTATTAGAAAAATATGGGTTAGGAACATCTTTTATAAATTGGATTAAAACTTTAAATTCTAACCCTAAAGCTAAAGTAGTGACAAACTCTCAAATTTCAACACCATTCCAGTTAAAAAGGTCAACTAGACAAGGTTGTCCATTATCACCTGCTTTATTTGTACTGGCGATAGAGCCATTAGCAGAAATAATCAGAATTGATCCAGATATTATGGGTTTTAGAGTTAATCAGGAGGAATATAAAATTAATCTTTTTGCCGATGATGTTTTGATCTACTTAACAAACCCACAACATTCGTTACATAAATTATCTTCTAGATTGGATGAATATGGGAAGGTATCAGGTTACAAAATAAATTGGGATAAAAGTGAAATTTTACCTCTTACTAAAGGAGACTATAGTCAATGTCGATTAGTAACCCAATTTAGATGGCCGGTAAATGGTACAAAGTATTTAGGTATAAGACTTGATAATGATGTAAAGAATTTATATAAATTTAATTATTTACCACTATTGAAAAAAATTCAAGAAGATTTTGACAAATGGATGATACTACCAATAACATTAGTAGGTAGAGTCAATGTTGTAAAAATGAATATATTTCCTAGATTACAGTATTTGTTTCAAACATTACCAATACAATTGCCACAGAAATTTTTTCAAGAGTTAAATAAATGTGTGAGAAAATTTCTTTGGAAAGGTAAAATGTCAAGAATATCATTGGAAAAATTGACATGTAAATTTGGGTTAGGAGGGTTACAACTTCCAAACTTTAAAAACTATTATAAAGCAAATCAACTTAGATTTATTGCACCTTTCTTCGATGATCGAAAACCAGCATGGATTAAAATAGAATTAGACAAGATAGGAGAAAATAGATCTGAAGATTTTATATATAAATGGGAATCTAAATGGATACGGGAAAAGAAAGAATCTCCTATATTAACACATTTGATTGATCTATGGAATAAGATAAATGTTGATAATGAAACACAGAAATCTCTATTAGCAAGGAGACCTTTGTTCCAAAACAGACTTATTCCTTTTACAATGGACAATCAACTTTTACATAATTGGTACCAAAAAGGGATTAAATTTATAGGAGATTGTTTTGAACGAGGTATATTGATGTCATTTGAACAATTAAAGGATAAATATAAAATATCAAATAATACTTTCTTTTGTTACTTTCAATTAAGGGCTTACTTAAAAGGTAAGTTGGGTCAAACAATGTTTTTGCCAAAACCTAATGAAATTGAAATTTTAATTCAAAAAGGGAAAATTAAAAAATTTATTTCTTGTATGTTTAATTTGATTCAAGAACAGACAATTAAACAAGGAACCCATAAGGCAAAGCAAAAATGGGAAACAGATCTGAATATTAATATTGATGAAACAAATTGGTCAAGACTCTGTCTTGACAGTATGACAAATACAATAAATGTTCGACTTAGATTAGTACAAAATAATTTTTTACACCAATTATATATTACACCACAAAAAGTAAATAGATTAAATTCAAATCTATCCGATAAAAGCTTTCGGTGTAATCAAGAAATTGGTAGTTTTTTACATTCTACTTGGTCTTGTTTTAAAATTCAACCCTTTTGGATAAATTTAAGAGTCTTATTGGAACAAATTACTGGAACTCAACTTCCACATAATCCTGTATTATTTCTATTAGGTGATATTGAAGGGATAAAACCGAAACTTAAATTGAATAAATATCAGAAAGAATTTATAAAAATTGCATTGGCAGTAGCTAAGAAGACTATAGCAGTTACTTGGAAATCTGATTCGTATTTAAGTATGGATCGTTGGAATAATGAAATGGCTAATTCTATTCCACTCGAAAAAATTACTTATAATTTAAGAGATAAATATGTAATATTTTTGAATATTTGGCACCCTTATTTACAAAAGATAGGATGGCATATTTAAGTGCTCCGATAAAGACCTTGGTCCCTTGGGGAAAGTAACGAATAATTATACCAAATTTATTTTGAATCCCATGGAGCCTGTGGAAACCTTCCAATACCCAGGCGGTTCTGTTCTTTTTTTTTCTCTTTTCTTTCCTTTTAGGTAGGATTATATATGGGGGGGAGGGGAGGGTTAAGGGGAGGGGGGAGGGTAGATTTTATCTTTTCATGTATTCTTTTTGAAAACTCAATAAAAATTATATTACAAAAAAAACAGTAATGAAGTAGAAAATGGAGCAGTGGAAGTAGTACTGGCACATCCTTGGCCAACTTTACACTTCAAATCAAAATAGTTGCCTCCTTCCTTCTGACCAACAGCCCCAAATTCAGTAGCAAGGAGACAAATTCCATTGCCCAATCTCCTCCTCCGAAACGGAAGGGTCTGACTGCAGTTTAAGTACTGCCATTCTTGGTCTTAACTTTGAACCTGTTTCCTTAAGCTTTCATAGCGGGGGGAGGGGGCATAATGGGGACATGCTCCCACTTCCTATTAAATGTTCCCATTGGTATGTGTCTCAAATAACCTCTGATAGCCAAGTCCAGCTCCTGGCTTCTACATGCAGCTTAGCTATTAAGCCTAGCAGAAACATTTCTACTGACAGTGGGTAAAGGTGGGGTACAGTGCCTTAAAAACTACTCACTTCAGGTGTATGTGGCTTGTCAGCCCTGGCTGGCAGAAGGGAAACTGATCTCAAACCTCCACTACCACACCCACTCATGGTGGAAAGCTTCAGAAGTAAACTCTAAGGAAGAGCTGGAGTCCCTAAGACAGTCCTACGTTGAGTTCAATGCTGATCAGCAACTCCTGTGACATTGCTGGTGCCAAACTGTATTGATTTCTGCCATTCCTTTAGATTCCGAGGGGGATCCTGCTGCATGGGCAAAAGCTTGCTCTCCTTATCGTACTGCCCAGGGTTGTATATACAATGCCAACAGCTACCATGGTTGACCCTGACTTTGAACTAAGATCCAGGATGCACAAAGTATCCCCATCACAGTGCAATAAAAGCAGCGAATGTTTGAAGTGATTTGCTGCAAGGGGCATTGACTGCTACATTCCTGAAGAATGCTGGCATCATAGGGCATCCAATACATGAAAGGAAGTTAGGATTCTTAGATTCTCTTACCAGCTGTCTGTTGAAGTTTTGCACACATTGCTCAAAGTGTTCATCTTTTGTCTCATCAGCCTTGCCCAGCTTCTGAAGGACCTGCAAAAGTTAAAGCAGAGAGTAAGTGGATGCTAAGACATGCTAAGGTGATCAGCTCCAGAAAAGGCAAAGGAGTCATAGCAGCACCTGAGGCAAAGAGCTCCAAGCCTATCTTAAGGCTCTCAAAAGTACAAACAACTGCTGTTAGTATTCAGCAGGTCAAGCAACATATATGGAGGAAATGAGAGATAATATACCAAACTGGATGACCTTCAGAAATGTTCACTGGTTTTTATTTTTTAAAATGTAATTTTGAGTCTTTGTAGGACATTAAAGGTTAGTAGTACATTGTCCAAAAGGTACCTAGACCCAAGACAAAGTTCACAGTACTAAATAAAATTTATCAATGTATATGCTACAATACAGTCTCACAAACAGCCAATGTGCAAAGACAAACTGCAAATAAAATAGAGAGAACACAAGTTGTAAACAGTCTTTGAACACGAGTCTGTAGGTTGGAGAATCAGTAAGAGTAGTAGTGAATTGAGCTATCCACACTGCTTCATGAACCTGATGACTGTAGGGTAGTAACTGTTCCTACACCTGGTGGTGTGAGATCCAAGGCTTCTGTAGCCCCTGCCCAATGACAGCAGCAGGAGAGCATGTCATAGATGGTGGTGATCTTTGATGGATTCTGCAGCAACGCTGATTAAAAGGCAAAATCTAATCTGCAATAGGTAGGTCCACAGTTCAAAATAAAAATTACTGCATTATGAGCTAATAATTGTGGGAACAAAGGAGCATGCTACTATGTATTTTGAACTGTAAACTAGGGAATGGAAGATGAAAATAACATGCCTGGATGCTGTAGGTGGAAGTATTGACTCGTGATGGTCTGGTATGGCAACTGAAGTGCTCAGAAGCACAATCAGTGGCTGAGAATAGTGCACTCACCTCAATACATGGAACATCCTCCATTATTGGTAGTATGCCTCAGGACAACATCCAAACAACTCTGGTCATGTCACCTTCTAGTAGCTACCATGAGGCAGGAATTGCTGAAACCTCCAACCCCCCGCCCCCCACCACTATCACCATGTAGAAGAACAGCCACTTCCTTCAACCATAGTTATTACCGTACTGGCACAACTTAATCTCACCTCAGTATAGGAACATCATGACCACCTCGCACTACAATATTTCTTCCAATTGTATCTTTAATGTATAGTTTTCTTGTGATTGTGGTGTACCTAACGCTATTGCAAGTTGGCGATTGCATCTACGTATGCAGAAATGTATTTCCACACTGACCCAAGCCAAGTAAGAGATTAACTGCTGACATTTAAGACTCAGGATGCTACAAGTTTCTGCATTGCAACTTCCAGCATCAGCAGTTTGCTTTGCTTTTTATTGAACTGAAACTCTCCATGGCAGCATTCAATTACACAAAACCACAAAGTTGTTGAAACGAACTAAGCTGCCAGACTCAAGTTGCACTCAGTTACCTCCCATGCCTAGTACAGTGGCCACAGTGTATATTCTTGGTCTTCTGCTACTGTAGCCCATCGAATTCCAGATTTAACATGCATGTTCAGAGATACTCCTCTGCACACCACTGCTGTAATGTGTGGTTATTTCAGTTACTGTCACCTTCCTGTCAGCTTGAACCAGTCTGGCCTTTCTCCTCTGACCTTTCATCAATTAGGCAATTTTGCCCATAGAACTGTCACTCTCTGGAATTTTTTTTGGTTTTACACAACATTCTCTGTAAACTCTAGTCTACAGACTGTTACATATGAAAATACCAGGAGATCAGCAGTTTGTGATACTCAAACCACCCTCTCTGGCACCAACGATTATTTCGTAGTCAAGTCACTTAGATTGAGTCATTTCTTCCTCAGTCTGATGTTTGGGCTGAACAACTAACCCTCCTGACCATGTTGACATGCTCATGCAGTGAGTTTCTGCCACACGATTGGCTGATTAGATATTTGCATAAATGAGTAGGTGTACCTAATGAAGTGGCCACTGAGTACTTGCCAAAGCTTCCCAGAGAAAACCACTGCAGCAACCTGCCCGGCACAAGTCCAGACCGACACTGTGGCTGATGAAAGGAATTTTCAGTGTCATATCAAGGCTACTAGCACATTGTACAAAGGTGCCAAGTGCAATTATCATGATGAATTTGAAGGGAATGCAGGGGCTAGGTCAGTATGAAGGGTTGGGAACCTCTTGTCAAAACCAATGCAAGGCTAATATTTGTCTCTAACTGCCAGCCACACCCTAAGTACTGCTGCTAAGAAATGAAGCTACATTAGCAGCTCTGGAGAAATGCTTGCAGGCTAGTTACTATCAGTGGACACCTGCTCGTTAATGCAAATATCTGCGACTATTCTGTGGCTAGCAAATCAACTCCTGGAAGCAAAAGCTTTCTGATGGGGGAGCGGGGGGGGGGGGGGGGATATGAAACAAAAAATGAAATTCTCTCTACTTCTGCAGGTAGATTAAAAACTAGCTCTCAAACAGCTCAGCATAATCACCCAAAACAATCTGATTGGCATCTCAACCACGAGTTCTTTCTGCACTGATGTACAATGATTACATATGCACGACCTACAAAACACACTACAGTCAACCACCCGGACTACTCCAACAGCACTGTCCAAAACTGCAACGCCATCACCAAGGACAGTAAAGCAGCAGGTACTCGACTACACCAGCAGTTCCAGACTCTCCTTCAACTCACATGCACCACCTGATGGAAATCTCACCATTCTACCATTGCTAGGTCTGAGCCACGATATTCTCTATTCAAACTGCAGCAGTACTTTCACCAAGACTGCAGCTGGTGGCAAGTAACCCCACAAGATCAGAGTTGAGTAATAAATGCCTTGCCAGCAATATCCAAACTCTGAAAACTAAAACGCATAATTCAAGGACTTTTCAAAACCTGACATTGATAGATTATACCAGGGGTCCCCAACCTTTTTTGCACTGCGGACCGGTTTAATATTGACAATATTCTTGCGGACCAGCCGACCGGGGATGGGGTAGGGTTGCCAACAAACAAGAGTAGCAGTCAAATGCGTTGTTTACCCAAAAGACTACAATAACCATGAAGCCTTGTGCGGCACCAATGCACATGCGCATCGTGACCCGCCGATTTCCCCCCCTCCTGCCCCCCCCCAGCAAATCCTTTTTGGCGATTCTGTTCGTGGGGGTGGGTGTTAATCACTAGCGGAATATAGATGATAAGTGAGTAATACACTCAATTTTGTTTCTAAAAGGGTTTATCTAACGAATTTAATATTAAACACACAGCGCCTATTTTCCTCGCATGGATATAATAAGTCAATTATCAGGGGAGCTTAGTGTTGAACGAACTTCCAGTAGAAGTGGCAGAAGCAGGTTCGATATGATCATTTAAAGAAAAATTGGATAGGTATATGGACAGGAAAGGAATGGAGGGGTATGGGCTGAGTGCAGGTCGGCAGGACTAGGTGAGAGTAGCGTTCGGCACGGACTAGAAGGGCTGAGATGGCCTGTTTCCGTGCTATAATTGTTATATGGTTATATAGGTCACTTATAAGTCAATAGCATCATAACATTTTAAGTAATATTTGGATATTAAACACACTGCACATATTTTCCCCGTATGAACATATAAAATCATTGCAACACACCAATATCGCTGAATCAGTGGGAGCCCTGGGCTTGTTTCCCTGCAACAAGACGGTCCTATCGAGGGGTGATGGGAGACAATACTCGAAGGGGGTTCCTGATGTCCAGACTATTCCGCAGTTTAGTTTTCGTTGCATTCATTGCAGAAAAATGCTGGAAATGAAAGCAACGTTTTCAGTGCTTTCGTGGCTATCTCAGGATACTTAGCAACACACATCAAAGTTGCTGGTGAACGCAGCAGGCCAGGCAGCATCTGTAGGAAGAGGTGCAGTCGACGTTTCAGGCCGAGACCCTTAGGATACTTAGCCTTGATTTTGATCCAAAATGCCGACAGAGATGTTATGTCAAACATACTTTTCAGCCCGTCGTCATTTGCAAGCTCGAGGAGTTGATCACCTTCCCGCCCTGATACGGATGACGCGCGGGTCATGACCTCGCATGCGTAATGGCTGATCAGTGGCCGTGACAGGGAATGAGGAAAGGTGCAGCTGACCAAATCATATTGCTTCCTCGCGGCCCGGTAGCGCATGCTCTGCGGCCTGGTACCAGCCCAGTGGTTGGGGACCGCTGGATTATACCATGCAACTAATCTCAATTTCCTGTATACAATTGTTAAAGCAGCAAAGCCATTCATGTGGTGTCTGCACAATATACTTCAGAAGTTTGCTCTGGCTACAGTTGTCTTTTTTTCAATATTTTTATTAGTTTCTACATAGAAGAATACAGAGTACAAGTATATATGAGGTCGAAAAAAGCAACTACCAATTACGTTACACAAACAGAGGAAATCTGCAGATGCTGGAATTTCAAGCAACACACACAAAAATTGCTGGTGAACGCAGCAGGCCAGGCAGCATCCACAGGAAGAAGTATAGTCAACGTTTCAGGCCGAGACCCTTCATCAGGACTAACTGAAAGAAGAGATAGTAAGAGATTTGAAAGTGGGAGGGGGAGATCCAAAATGATGAGAAGGGGGAGGGATGGAGCCAAGAGCTGGAAAGTTGATTGGCAAAAGGGATGAGAGGATCATGGGATGGGAGGCCTCGGGAGAAAGAAAGGGGGAGGGGGAAAGCCCAGAGGATGGGTAAGGAGTACAGTGAGAGGGACAGAGGGAGAAAAAGGAGAGAGAGAAAAAAAACTAATAATAAATAGAAAAATAAGGGATGGATAAGAAGGGGAGGTGGGGCATTAACTGAAGTTAGAGAAGTCAATGTTCATGCCACCAAGTTGGAGGGTACCCAGATGGAATATAAGGTGTTGTTCCTCCAACCTGAGTGTGGTTTATCTTTACAGTAGAGGAGGCCGTGGATAGACATGTCAGAATAGGAATGGGATGTGGAATTAAAATGTGTGGCCACTGGGATATCCTGCTTTCTCTGGCGGACAGAGCATAGGTGTTCAGCGAAACGATCTCCCAGTCTGCGTCGGGTCTCGTCAATATATAGAAGGCCACATCAGAAGCACCGAACGCAGTATATCACGCCAGCCGATTCACAGGTGAAGTGTTGCCTCACCTGGAAGGACTGTCTGGGGCCCTGAATGATGGTGAGCGAAGAAGTGCAAGGGCATGTGTAGCACTTGTTCTGCTTACAAGGATAAGTGCCGGGAGGAAGATCAGTGGGAAGGGATGGGCGGGGGGGGGGCGCGAATGGACAAGGAAGTCGCGCAGGGAGCGATCCCTGCGGAAAGCCGGCGGGTGGGGAGGGAAAGATGTGCTAAGTGGTGGGATCCCATTCAAGGTGGCAAAAGTTACGGAGAATTATATGTTGGACCCGGAGGCTGGTGGGGTTGTAGGTGAGGACAAGGGGAACCCTATTCCTAGTGGGGTGGCGGGAGGATGGAGTGACAGCAGATGTGCGTGAAATGGGAGATGCGTTTGAGAGCAGAGTTACATTATATCTATTCATAATAACAATCTTATTACCCCGTAGTTATATTAAAATATACTAATTTATTACAAAAAAATCTAACCCCTACCAAGACTGAAGCTGTTTATTAAAGAGAAAAAAAGGTAAAATACCTTCTCTTATAATAAAAATTAATAGTAGCCAACATCTAAATTTAAACAACGAATTGAGGGTTTTGTAAGTTTTGAAAATAATTCAGAAATGGTCCCCACAATGTTTGAAAGTCTTGAGGAGGTTCAGAAATTGAACAACGAATCTTCTCTAAATCTAAGCATGACATAACATCGCATAACTATTGAGCATGAGTAGGAAGAGAAACATCTTTCCATTTAAACAAAAGCACCCTCCTAGCTATAAGAGAGCTAAAGGCCAAAATATGTAAACCTGATGTCTTCAACTTGATATCTTGTCCTGCAACAATACCAATTAGGCCTGTCAGAGGATTAGGCTTAAAATTGACTTTGAAAAGTAAAGAAAAAGTTTGAAAAACTTCCTTCCAATATTTTTCAAGACATGGACAAGTCCAAAACATATGAATTAATGAAGCTTCTCCATTATTGCATCTGTCACAGTAGGGAGATATATCCAAATAAAAACAAGAAAGCTTATCTTTAGTTGTATGGACTCTATGTACCACCTTAAATTGTATGAGGGAATGGCGAGCACATAGCAATGACTTATTAATCAAGTTTAAAAATTTCATTCCAAGTTTCCACAGATATTGATGTCTGTAAGTCTTGTTCCCAGAGATTCTTAATTTTGTCTAAAGGAACATTCCTCGTCTCCAGTAACATACCATATAATTAGATATTGAACCATTATAAAAAGGTGTTAAATTAAAAATTACATCAGTAAGTTCTTATCTGAGCTTATAGGAAATGTGCATAATTGAGATCTTAGAAAGTCTCTAATTTGTAGATATTTTAAAAAGTGAGTTTTGGGTAGGCTATATTTAGCTGATAATTGTTCAAATGAAAAAAGATTCCTCCAACAAACAGATCCCAAAAACATTTAATACCCAACCTGTACCATTCTTTAAAAAAGTAAATCAGTCATGGAGGGTTTAAAAAAATAGAATAAATGGGACTAGAAAGGGAAAATCTCAATAAACCAAAATGTTTTCTAAATTGTATCCAGATCCTCAGAGTATGTTTAACTATTAAATTATCAGTTAGTTTACTTACAAATAAAGGAAGTGAGGAGCCAAGAAGAGAAATAATAGAAAATTTATTAACAGAATTAGCTTCTAAAGAAACCCACACCAGACAGTCTACATGATTAATATAATATATCCAAAATATAAGATATCATATATTAACTGCCCAGTAATAAAAGCTAAAATTAGGTAAGGCTAAACCTCCAGACTTTTTAGGTTTTTGAAGATGAACTTTATTTAAACGAGCACATTAATTTTTCCATATATAGGTCGATAAAATAGAATCAAGAAAGTCAAGAGAGGATTTAGGAATAAAAACAGGTAAAGCCTGAAAAAGATAAATACATTTAGGTAGAATATTCATTTTAATAGAATTAATTCATCCAATCAATGATATTGAAAGAGGTGACCAATTTAATAATATCTTTTTTTTTACATGGTTCAATAAAATAAGAAAGTTTTCTTTAAACAGGTATTTGTAATTCTTAGTGATCGTTACACCCAAATAAGTAAATTGATTCCTTACAATTTTAAGAGAAAGGTTAGTATTAATTGGTACCAAATTATTTAAAGGAAATAATTGACTCTTATATAGGTTCAATTTATATCCTGAAAACTGGCTAAAACACGAGAGTAAAGGAAGTACACAAGGTAACAAAGTCTCAACATTAGAGATAAAAAGCAATACATCATCAGCATAAAGCAAGATTTTGTGGGTGATACCTCTCCTTAAAATACCATAGGTATCATTAGGTTCTCAAAAAGCAATAGCTAGGGGTTCTAAAGCCAAATCAAAAAGCAAAGGATTCAACAGACAGCCTTGTCTAGTTCCACGGTGAAGTTTAAATGGTTTGGAATTTTGAAAATTAGTAAGAACTCAAGCAGGAGATAAATAAAGTAATTTAATCCATTGAATAAAATCTGGTCCAAAATTAAATTTTTCTAAGGTTTTAAATAAATAATTCCATTCAACCTGATCAAAGGCCTTCTCAGCATCTAAGGATATCACACATTCCGATATCTCCTGAGAAGAGAGTAAATAACATTTAATACATGGCGTATATTAAAATGGGAATGTCGGCTTTTAATAAATCCAGTCTGATCATCAAAAATAATAGAAGGCAAGATATTTTCAATCCTACAAGCCAGAACTTTAGCAAGAACTTTAGTATCTACATTAAGTAATGAAATTGGCCTATATGAAGAGCATTCAGTTGGATTCTTGTTCTTTTTTAGGATAAGCGAAATAGAAGCTCATTAAAAGATTGAGGCGAACTACCCAATTTGAAAGAATCCAAAAAGACTAAGTGTAACTGCAGTATAATTAAAGAAAAAGCCTTATAAAATTCTCCAGAAAATTCATCTGGACCTGGAGCCTTCCCTGAGTGTAATGAATGTATAGCCTCGGCAATTTCCTCATAAGAAATGGGTTGATCCATCTGTTTGCAATTACTTGCAGAAAGTACAGGGATATTTAATTGATCTAAAAAATTGTTCATTACAGTATTATCTTTAGGGGAGTTAGAACTATAAAGTTTAGATAGAATTCTCTAAAAGTATCATTTATTTCAGAGTAATCATTTGTCCTATCACCATTAGTTTTGCAAATTTCTTTAATTTGTCATTCAACTACAGAGGTTTTTAATTGGTTGGCCAATACTTTGCCTGATTTATCTCCGTGAATGTAAAATTGAGTTTTATCTTTAAGTTGTTGAGTTTTAATTGGCTATGTTAACAGAAGATCATATTTAGTTTTAACTTCAACACGTCTTTTATATAAAACAGGATCTGGAGATATAGCATATTTTTGATTTAACTGTTTTAATTGATTGGCTAATTCAATTCTTTCTTTATTAGCTTTATTCTTAACACTCCCAATATAAGAAATAACTTGTCCTCTAATATAAGCCTCCAAAGTATCCCATACAATAAGATTAGAAGTCTCTTCCTTTTCATTCTCTTCCTTTTCATTCTCTTCAAAAAACAAAATAATATGCTTCCCTAGAAATTTTTACGATTCCTTATCAGATAACAAAGTTGTATTAAAACGCCAGAATCTGTTGGTTTGAAGAAGACCAGGGAGTTTTAAAGATAAAAATATAGCAGCATGGTCTGAAACAGCTATCTCTTTATATTCACAGGAATGAACTGATCAGATCATTTGACTATCGATAAGGAGATAATCAATCCTGGAATATGTGTGATGAACATGGGAAAAAAATGAATATTTTCTAAGGGATGTAAGAAACGCCAAACATCAACTATACCACACTTCAATAAAAAAGATTGAATAAATAAAGCTGATTTATTAAGAGTCGCTGGTTTAGAAGATGATCTGTCTAAAATTGGGTCCAGCCAACAGTTAAAATCTCCTTCCATCACCAAAGAATAAAAATTCAGATCTGGTAAAAATGACAAAAAGTGTTCAAAGAATCCTGGGTCATCTATATTTGGGCATACACATTGGCAAATACTATTAACTTATTATCTAGTTTTCCTGAGACTATAAACAAAACATCCATCAGTATCAGACACTACTTTATGTTGGACAAAGGAAAGTGTATTATCTATAAGTATCGAAACTCCTCTAGATTTGGCCTGAAAAGAAGAGTGAAAACAAAGTCCATTCCAACGGCTAAAAAATCGTAGATTATCACATTTGTGTATGTGAGTTTTTTGTAATAATAGGGACCTTAAATTTCTTAATACAAGCAAAAATCTTGTTATGTTTAACAGGGTTATTTAACCTTTTCATGTTAAAACTGAGTAAATTAATAGTTTGGTCCATTTTTAATATTATTTAAAGGAAGGGTTAAAGTGTAAGTTAAAAACCAAGCCATAGACCTTGAGAAATGGTAACCAAGCAACAAGTTGGCTAAAAATTCAAAAACAGCTTCCAGGGAAAAACCATAACCCCGCCCACCTCCCAAAGAAAGAAAACTGACCAATAGAAAGTCAGCATCTACAAACTACTGACAACCCCCAAAAAACCTGGTGTTGATCGCTCCAATTAGTTTCAAGGTTATTTATATTCCAACCTAGACTAAACAATACCCAAACAAGAGATTCAGCTCTCGAATATAAAAAAATACAGTATTAAAAACTACGAAGGGAAATTAGTTACAAAGGTTTACCAAAAGTAAAAGATACAATTATTCATACAGATAGACATTGAACATTTATCTTATATCTTCATGGAAAAACAGACTAAGCAATTAGCTTTCAAATTTTAAAAATCTTTGTGCTTCAACATTCAAACAAAACCATTCGAAGGATCCATCTTTAATGAGATTCTCAGTCAAACTGGGTAGCCAAAGGACAGGTTAAAACCTTTGTTAAAAAAAAATCCAACAGAGCTTGTTTAAACTTAGCACACTCCTGCATAACCTCAAGTGAATAACCTTCAAGAATCTTAATATTCCACCCTATAACCAGACATGCCCCTTTGACAGGATTTGCAAATTAAAAGTTTCTCATTTAATCCTGTATCTTCATGTAAGGAGAAACTAAACAGTTAGCCTTCGGATTTAACCTTCGGATTTTAAAAACTTTTGTGCTTCAATAGTCAAGCGAAACCATTCGAAAGAACCGTTTTTAAGTGTGATTCTGAGTCGGGCTGGGTAGCGAAGGGAAGGCTTGAAACCCATATTAAAAAGCTCAGACATAACTTCTTTGAATTTAACATGTTCCTGCATAACGTCAGGCGAATAATCTTCAACAATTCTAATCTTGCAACTATTATAGTCAATCATGCCTCTTCAACGAGATTTGCGAATTAAGAGTTCCTTTGTTTTAAGTTCATGAAAGCAGATTATTACTGATCTTGGTTTCTGAGCGTTAGGAGATCTAAATGCAAGAGATCTGTGAACTTGATCGATCATAGGCACAGATGTCAAAATCTCTGGAAATAATTCTTGCAAAAAGTTTGCAAAAATCTCCATAGGATGGTTACCTTCGATTAATTCTTCAAGACCCAGAACCCGTAGGTTGTTCCTTCTACTTCTATTTTCTAGGTCGATAATCTTCTGTCTTAACTTTTCGTTGGACTTCAATTGCTTTTCACAAAGCTTCTGTAATTCATCCACTTCCGTTTCCAGAGCCAACAAATTTTCCTCATTATTTTTAATACGTTTATCGCGTTCATTAAGAGTTTGTTGAATAGAGTCCAATTTACCATCTATTTGTTTAAATTCAGTGCTGAATTGTTGAAACTTCTCAGAGGCTTCTCGTGTATGACTTTGCAGCAATTCCATAACAGAATCCAAACAGGCAGGAAAATCATTCTTTTTAGTACCTCTGGCACTCCTTCCAGCCATAATGAAAGAATATCACACTTAAAAAAAAAAGAAGTTTAAGACAGGTTGGAAATAGTAAGATAATTAAAGTTGGAGCAATGGCAGATTGCTGTTACTCCATCAGCCACCACCAGGAAATCTCTGGATGCAGTTGTCGAGCGACATCTGTACTTTAGATTACAGTCCTTCCCCACAAAGCTTTGCAAAAAAAATGCAGTGCACCTCTTAACACATTCCAACAGCTTGCAATCTCAGCCTGAAACGCCAACTGTACCCTTTTCCACAGATGCTGCCTGGTCTGCTGAGTTCCTCCAGCATTTTGTGTGCATCGCTTTCAATATGGTCTGTAGCATTTACAGGCAGCTCATTGCTGAGGACAAGCTTTGTCAACTCCCTCTGGTTCCCCCCTTCTTTTCCATGGTCCACTGCCCTCCATTAGATTCCATCTTCAGCCCTTTACTTCTTTCACCTATTCCCTCCTATTTTCTTTCTTCACATCCCATTTCTCATCCACTCATCTTCCCCATCACCCGCCAGCTTGTACTGCTACCCCTCCCGCTACCTTATTCTGGCTTCTACTCATTCCTTGCCAGTCCTAATGAAGGGCCTCAGTCCAAAATGTTGACTGCTTATTTTGCTCCTGACTTGGAGTTCCTCTAGCCAGGAGGTTTGCAGATGCTACTCGGGAGGGTAAATAGTTTTGCATGGGGGCTGGAAACTGGAGCACCAAGGCAGGAAATAAAGGATCAGACAGAAAGGAAAATGTCAGGGAAAGTATTGAAAGGCAAAATCCAAAATAACAGGTATGGTGGATTGGATAGTTTGAAGCAGGTGTAAATTATTGCCAGGAGTATTGTGGGTAAAGGTGATAAACTTACAGCATGGGTCTGAACATGAAACTACAATGTTGTGGCCATTACAGAAACTTGGCTGAGGGGGGCAGGAATGGGTGACTAACATACCAGGTTTTTAAAAGTTTTAGAAAAGACAGAAAAGGAGGTTAAAAAAGGTGGGGGGGGGGGGGGCTAGTTGCCCTAACCAGGGACAATATCACAGCTGCACTCTGAGGAGACATAATGGAGGGTTCAGATACTGAGTCCATTTGGATAGAACTTGGGAAGAGGAAGGATGCAACCACACTGGATCTGCCCTACAGATCCCCCAATAGCCACTGCTGAAGAACAGATATGTAAATACATCAAGGAAATGTGCAAAAATAATAGTGTTGTTGGCATGGGGGAATCTCAACTTCCTTTATACTTTGTCACCAAACAATTGGTACTAGAACGTGCAATCATCACAGCGATATTTGATTCTGCGCTTCACACTCCCTGGATTACAAATATTAAATATTAAAGATATTAAAAATAGTTAAAATTAGTAAATATTAAAATTTTAAATTATAAATCATAAATAGAAAATAGAAAAATGGGACAATATAAACTGGGACCTTCTTAGCACAAGGGGCTTAGATGGATCTGAATTTGTTAAGAGGATCCAGGAGGGTTTATTAAAACAATGTTTAGATGATCCAACAAGAGGAGGGGCCATACTGGGCCTTTTGTTGGGTAATGAGACTAGCTAGGTATCTGACATTTCAGTGGTGAACAGTTGCTGAATAGCGACAACTCCTTAACTTTCAGGATAACTATAGACAAGGATAGGTATGGTTCTTGCAGGAGTTATTTGGAGCAAATTACAATGGCATTAGGCAGGAACTAAGAGGAGTTGGTTAGAAACATTTTTTTTCTGGCAAGTCCACATCAGATGTGTGCAGGGTATTTAAAGACCAATTGCACAGTGCACAGGAAAGACATGTTCCTGTTAGGAAGGACAGGGATGGAAAGATAAGAGAGCCTTGGATGTCCAGAGAAGTGATAAATTTGGTTAAGAAAAAGGAAAAGTATGTAAAGCTTTGAAAGTCAGGATCAAACAAGTACAAGGATTATAAAGAAGCAAGAAAACCAAAGGAAATTAGGAAAGCCAGGAGGACCCATGAAAAGTTCTTGGCATGTAGGATTAAGATGAATCCCAAGGCATTCTATACACATATCAAGAGCAAGAGGATAGAACCACTCAAGGATAAAGGGAACAACAGCTTGGATGCAGAGAATGTGAGTAAGGTACTCGAGTACTTTGCTTCAGTATTTACCAAGGAAAAGGACATGGAGGACTAGGAGATCAGTGTTGGATCTGTACATACGTTAGGGCTTTTTAGATTATGAAGACATGTAGTCCTCTTTTATTGTCATTTAGTAATGCATGCATTAAGAAATGATACATTATTTCCTCCAGTGTGATATCACAAAACACAGGACAAACCAAGACTAAAAAAACTGACAAAACCACATAATTATCACATATAGTTACAAACAGTGTAACAATACCATAACTTGACGAAGAAGTCCGTGAGCACAGTAAAGTTCAAAGTTTCTCAAATATCCCCATCTCACACAGACAGGAGAAAGAAGAACTCTCCCTGCCATGCCGACCACAATCCGACTCTGAGTCATCCGAAAAATTCGAGCTCTGATCAGCTCTCTGGCACCGAGTACTGGGCGCTATCTCTGTCTGAGTGATTCGACCTCTTTCTCGGTTGCCAAAAGCAGGCAAGGCCAGGGATTTTGAGGCCTACCCTCCGAAAGATTCCCAACCGCGCAGTAACGACAGCAGCGGATGAGCGTTTCAGAAATTTCTCCAGATGTTCCTCTCTGCTTTCACGTCCATTCTCCATCAAATCAGAATTACCCACGGCCCTTATTTATCAGATACGACATCATTTTTCACCGGAGAGCTGTGCACAGTCAAGGAGGAGGAAAGTGTTGGGCATCCAAATGAGTACTAAGGTGGTTAAGTTCCCAGGGCACTGATGCCATTTATCCCAGGTTAGAGGGAGGCAAGAGACAAGATTTCAAGGGCCTTGACTAGAATCTTCAGGTCCTCTTTACGCACAGGCCCAAAGGCCTGACAAGTGGCTGATGCTGTACCTCTATTAAAGAAGGGAACACTGGAAAATCCTGGGAACTATAGATCAAGTCTCACACATTGAAGGGAAACTGTTGGAGAAAATTCTTAGCGATAGGATATATGAACATTTGGAAACCCATGGCCTAATTAGGGAGAGGCAGCATGGCTTTGCGCAAGGAGGTTATGCCTTACCAACTTGATTGAGTTTTTTTGACAAGGCGATGAGAGAAATTGATGAAGGTAGAGCAGTGGATTTTAGTAAGGTGTTTGACAAAGTCTCTCATGGGAAGCTCATCCAGAAGATTAGGAGCAGGGGGTCCACGGGGAATTGGCTATTTGGATTCAGAACTGGCTTGCACATAGAATACAGGGGGTAGTGGCTGAAGGGACTTATTCAAGATTGTAACTAATGGTGTTCCGCAGGGATCTGTGCTGAAGGGACTTATTTGAGCTGGAGTTCGGTAATTAGCGGTGTTCTGTAGGGATCTACGCTGCGACCTCTGTTTGTGATTTATATAAATGACCTGGTCGAAAATGTAGGTGGGTGGGTTAAGTAAATTTACAGATGATACCAAGATTGGTGGAGTTGTGGATAGTGTAGGAGACTGGCAAAGAATACAGCAGAATATAGATCAATTGCAGATATGGGCTGAAAAATGGCAGATGGAGTTTAACCCAGATAAATGTGAGATTTTGTACCTTGGTAGGGCAAATGTAAGGAGACAGTACACTTATAGGCAAGACCCTTTAGTATTGCTGAGCAGGGAGATCTTGGAGTCCAAGCTCATAGCTCCTTGAAAGTGGATACACAGGTCCGTAAGGTGGTTAAGGTGGTTTATGAAATGTTTGCTTTTATTAGTTGATTTATTGAGTTCAAAAGTCAAGAGGTTATACTGCACCTTTACAAAAATTTGGTTAGGCTACACCTGGAGCATTCTGATCCTCCCACTATAGGAAGAATGTCGAGGCTTTGGAGAAGGTACAGAAGAGGTTTACCAGGATGCTCCCTGGTTTGGAAGGCATGTGCTATCATAAGAGGCTGGACAAACTTGGGTGATTTCTCTGGAGCAGCAGAAGTTGAGGGGAGATCTGATAGAGGTTTTTAAGATTATGAGAGGCATAGAGAAGTAGAAAAGGAGTCTCTTTTTCCCCCTCCAGAGTAGAAACAGCTAATACCAGAGAGTATGCATTGAAGGTGCGAGGTTCAAACAGATGTGACGGCTAAGTTTTTTTTACTTAGTGGTGGATGCCTGGAAAGCACTGTCTGGTGTGGTGGTAGAAAACATTAGAGGATTTTAAAAAACATTTAAATAGGCTCATGAATACAAGGAAAATGAAGGCATATGGACTTTGTAGGTAGGAGGGATTAGTTTTTGGGGGGTTTTGATTTACTTTTAGCTGGTTCAGCACAACATTGTAGGCCAAAGGCCCTGTTCCAATGCTCTACTGTTCTAAAATACTATTCTCTCCATTTCTCCCAAGTTTTTCCACACCAGTGCCTTTTCCTTAACTATGGCTTCCATGCTCGAGAGTTCTTTCCATTTCCTGCAATTCAGCTTTGCTCCTCTGGAAAGGATAGGATTCTTCCTCATCCTCACCTTCCTTATTCAGCAGATCCATAGCTTTCCACCCTTAATGATTTTACCATCTGACAACATATCCCTTCTGTGAGTAACTTCCTTTAACTTCAGGCATCCCACTTACATCAAGACTGACCAGTTCTAATGTAAGCTTGGACAAATCAAACCTGCTTCTCGCCACAAGTGCTGCCTAATTTGTTGGGCATTTCCAGCATTATTTGACCTCGTTTCCTGCAATGACCGTTCTGTCCTTCAATTCCACCACCTTCTTTCATGGGACAGGTGTGATGGGCAAATGGGCATCTGTACATGGCAAGTGGCACATGCAGCACAAATAATGCAGTGCATGAGAACAATCTGCAAGAATCAGATCAATCCTGCTGATTTTTCTTTCAATGGCAACCTGGCTAGAGGAGCAACAAGCCAGCTCCTGCCATTATCAGTGCATCATGGCTACAGTTTCACTGAATAACACCAAATGCTGGAGGAACCAAGCAGCTCAAACAACATCTATGGAGAGGAATAAACAGTTAACATTTTAGGCTAAGACTCTTCATTAGGACTGAGATTCTGCAAATATCCCCCATCTGCAGAATCTTGAATTTGAGCTTCTCTGAATAATGCACATTTACTGAGGTTTCTTTAAAACTCATGATTATCACTGTTGAGAATGAAAAGCAGATGGAACACCAGCATACAGAGTCAGTTGTAAAGCACTGAATAGACCCTTTGGCTCACCATTTAACCTTTATTAATCTGTACTTGTACCAATTACTCGCGCTGTCTATTGTTCCCCCTTTATGCCTTGTAGCGCAAGTAGTAATTACATTCCGTTACTTTCTCTAGGAACAAGTTCCAGATATTGTCCACCAAGAATTGTTTTCCTCTAAAACATCTTCCCACTTTAAAACATGCCCTCTTGTTTTTGATAGGATGAATCTTTTTGCCCCATGGTAAGCCTATTTATATGTCAATTTTATACACTTCAGGTCATCTCTCAGCTTCCTTCACTCCAAAGAAACCAAGCTGTCCCTAGAACTAGTCCTCCAATCCCCAAGCACACAACTCCTTTGTGATGACTAGAACTGCACAATACTCCGAAAGCAGCAGCAGTCTTGCAAAAAAATCTCAACCTTTCGATGTTATGCCTCAATCCATGAAAGCAAACATGCTATTCCCATCTACTCATGTTGTCACATTCAGTGAATTAAACTTAAATGCCTACCCAGACACGTTTATTAACATTCAGCACCTGACCATTGTGTTATTCCAGGAAGAACATGACAACTCCAGATCACTGATGGTCAGGATCAGTGGAACCATAGGCAGCAGCTCTTCTATTTGTGCCACCCAGTTATCTAGTGTTTATCCATTTTAGTAAAGACAGTTTGAAATATTGTTTTTTAATTATTTTACAAGGAACAGGCCCTTCTGGCCCAACATTTGTTGAATCCTAACTTAATCACTTATTATGCAGCTGTACTTTGAATGCAGCTCACCTTATGCAAGGTATGTAGCGAAAAGGGATGTGTACAGCACCCTACAAACCACTGCAGATACTTCACTAAATGCTGCATCACCACATCCTATTTCATGTGCATGCCTGGTGTCCAATATGCTCAGCTTGCATGCAGTTTTCTATAAGTTAATTTCAGTTTTCTACTCAATGTCCACAAATTTTACAGTTTAATTCAAATCATTTCTATTGGCGTTTACAGACACCCCAAAATCATGTGTACAGCACAGGAGGCTTACATTCAGAAAGTATGTCAAATCAGCAGAGCAACCCAGCACTTCACTACCTTTGCACCATAGTTCTAAAAATGAATTAGCTTTATCCCTTTGGTCGGATATACTAAACCCGAACCATTTACTGTATAACAGTTTCTGCTAACCATGTGATCTTATACCCTTCGTTTGTTGACCCTTCAACTGAGTTTCTCCTTGTGCTCTAGATGCTCTGATTTTGAACATCTCCAAACATCTCAGCTTCCGATTCAGTTTCTCCAACCCACAAAATCTTAACTGTTGCCACTTCTCTGGATCCATTCCAGAGAATCTTTCCACATGTGGGGGCAAAATATGGAGATGGTTGTGTATGAACACATTGCCTATCCACAGCTGTAGCCTCATGAATCTTTAGACTTTGCTCATCAAATTGAAGAATTTGCATCACTGTAAAAAAAAGCATCCTCAAATCAAACCTTCTCAAAATCTATTCTTCCCCCTGCCCCAACCGAAATTTAACCTGCAGGAAAATTTCTGGTGATTCCAAACTGGGGTGTTGGAAGCTGTCTGAGTTCGAGTAGATGGGAGGGATGGAAAAGAGGCGCAAATTGTAGTTTTGTTATTACTGCTTGTGTTATTCTACTTATTGTGGACATTCTATGTTGATGCCAGAATGTATGCAGACACCGGCAGGCTACTCTCATCACATCCTTGGGTTGAGTTGATTGTTATATCTCACTAAATGTTTCAACGTACGAGATAAATAAATCTGAATTCAGATGGCTAGTATGAATACACAGGAGTCCAGGACTGCTTCATCTCCCCAGAAAAACTCCATACGGAATTTGATCATTATTTGTAACATCAGGAAAATGGGTGATGTTGCTGTTGTTGAGTGCTGTCAAGTCGCTGTTGACTCATGATGGACCCATAGGGTTTTCGTTTGAAGATATGGAAGTAGTTTGCTAGGCCTCTCTTCTTGCTGCTGTCCAGGTTGGGATTTGAACCTGGTCGGATACGAACTCATGACTGTTTGCCTCAAAGTCTCGTGCTGTCACTACACCACCAGATGACCCAACCGGCTGGGTTAATCAGACCCAAACAATTCAAATGCCCAGGAGATCTGGACAAGGACAATAAATTAATTTATCATAAATTACAAAGCACAAATAAACCACACTAAGTATTTTGTAGTAAGTTACAAAGCTTTCAGAGTTCATGATTCTTAGTCACCACTTGATTGTCGCTGTTGTCAGGGGAAATTCCAACTTCCGACTCACTTGTGAAACCACCCTGGGACCGAGGTACCGATCATGATTCCCTAGCCCAAAGAACCATGCAAGGTACCCCAATAAGTACAAGTTGCACAAGCGTAGAGAGACACAAACTTCCATCATTTTGTACTCATGCATTTAACTCAGCCTGGTTTCTTTAATTCAAAGAACTCGTGTTCAGCAGAACCTTATAAATCAATTAGACACTTTAACGGTCACTCCTTAAGCACCAGTATTTTGGCCTCCATATTCCTTGAGTTACAAAAGAACATTAACATTACATACAAGATGAGCCTGAATCTAAAAATGAATTCATCAAGCCAATTTGACAGACACCAAAAGAATCTGTCAATCTAGCTCTCAAAGTGACCAACAGACATCCTCACGTTAATGGTGCCCAAGTCCAAGAAAGAATGCAGCTACTATCAGCAAATACCTTACGTGAACAAACCTACAGTTTATCTTGTACAGACACACTACATTCTGCAAGCTCACAAAATTGTCATTTTGACCTGTTCAAACATTATCCAATATTTTACAAAATTTAATACCAAACAACCAGTTTTTAAATAGATAACTCTAAACGCCCTCAAGAAGCAGTGGAAGGAAGCCATCTTCCTGAATTACTACATTTATCTCAAAAAGTGCATTCAATGTTCTAGCACTTCTAGGATTCAGATTGACTGATAAAATAATGCCGTTTCCAAGATAGGATTATGCACCGTTTTAACAGAAAGCTGTATAACTTACTAATATTTCTTTTTTTCACAAAAAGCATAGAGTAATGGTTTGATGATACTAGGTGACTTTGTAAATAGGCTGCAAGGCCAGCATAGTGTACCAATGATGGAAAATGTCCAGGATGATGCTGGTAGATGTGATGCCCATGAAGCAGGTCTCTGTTTCAGAAGATGAAACATACTCATCCAAGCAAATGGCAACAAATGACACATTTCACTGTTTTGATGCGATGTACGATGAGGCATTATGATACTGTACATATGATAAATTAATCTGATTTCATTACATAAACTAGCAGAATTCCTACCTAAAGACAAAATCTGCAGCTGCTGGTAATCCAACCAACACACAAAATGCTGGAGGAACTCAGCAGGCCAGGCAGCCATCTATGGAAAAGAGTACAGTTGACGATTCGGATCAGGACTCTTCATCAGGACTTGGAAAAAAGTCAAGTAGAGCAAGATGGGAGAGGAGGAGAGGGGAGGGAATAGAGCAAGATGGTAGGTGATATGTGAAAACAGGAGAGGGGGAGAGGTGAAATAAAGAGCTGGGAAGCTAATAGGTGAAAAAGATAAAGGGCTGGAGAAGAGGGATTCTGATAGAAGGTAGCAGACCAAGGATGAAAGGAAGGGGGAGGAGCATAGAGGGAGGTGATGGGCAGGTAAGGAGATATGGTGAGACAGGGAAAAGGAGGGGTGGGCAAGTGGAATTACCAGAAGTTCGAGAAATTGATGTTCATGCCATCAGGTTGAGGCTACAGACAGAATACAAGGTGTTGCTCCAAAATGTATGCGACCTTGTTGCAGCAACAGAGGTTATAGACTGGTATAACAGAATGGGAAGTAGAAGTGAAATGGGTAGCCACTGGGAGATCCCACTTTTTCTGGCCAACGAAGCACAGATGCTTGAAGCAATCTCCCAATCTACATCAGGCGCACTGAGAGGCCACACCGAGAGCACCGGATACAGTAGATGACCTGAACAGACTCTCAGGTGAAGTGTCACTTCACCTGGAAGGACTGTTTGGGGCCCTGAATGGTAGTGAGGGAGAAGGTGTAGAGGCAGGTGCAACTCTTATCCTTCCAAGCGAAACAAGTACCAGGAGGGAGGTCAGCAGGGAGGGATGAATGGACAAGGGAATCACTTAGGGAGTGATTCCTACAGAAAGCAGACAGTTGGGCGGTGGGGCAAAGAGGGAAAAATGTGCTTGGTGGTGGGATCTCATCGGAAATGGCTGAAGTTAGAGAATTATGTGCTGGTCCAAAGGCTACTGGAGTAGTAGGTGAGGACAGAGGATCCCCAGCCCTGGTGGGGTGGCAGGAGGATCAGGTGAGGGCAGTATTAACGAAGGAAGGAAAGCCCCTTTCTTTGAAAAGAACATTTCATTAGGTCCGGAATGAAAAGGTCTAATCCTGAGAGCAGATGCAGTAGAGGCAGAACGTTTTTTTTAAACAAATGACAGGATGGGAAGAGGTATAGTTCAGGTAGCTGTGAGAATCAGTGTGATCTCCAGCCCTTTATCTCACCCATCATCTTTACAGCTCTTTACTTCACCCAACCCAGTTTCACCTACCACCTTGTACTTCTTCCTCCACTCCCCCACCTTCTTGGTCTAACTTCATCTTTTGTCCAGTTCTGATGAAGGGTCCCAGCCCACACTGTCGACTGTTTACCCTTTTCCATAGATCCTGCCTGGCCTGCAGAACCCCAAACCAACTTGTCCTTGACAATGCATCAAATTATCAAAGTGCATGTCACCATATAAAATCCTGAGATTCATTTTCTTGCAGGCATTCATATTAAGCAAAAATAATAATGAAAGATTGTACCCAATAGGATGGATACCATCAATGTGCAAAAAATAAGTGCAAATACAAAAAGAAATAAATGAGCAATAAATATTGAGAACACGAGATGAAAAGTCCTTGGAAGTGAGCCAATAGGTTGTGGGAACAGATCAGTGATGGAGTGAGTGAAGTTATACCCCCTGATGATGGAGGGGGAGACTTGACCCACATGAGGCTCCTGATGGCAGCAGCGAGGGGAGAGTATGGCCTGGATGGTGGGGGTCCTTGATGGATGCAACAGAACTCATGTGCTCAATGGTGGGGAGAACTTTACCCACGATGGACTGTTCTACATCCATTGTTTTTTGTGGGATTTTCTGTCAAGAGCATTCGTGGTTTTCCATACCAGGCTGTGATTCAAAGAGTCAATACACTTCACTAGACATCCATAAAAGTCGGTCACATTTTTAGATGTCATGCCAAATCTTCACAAGCTTCCCAGGAAATAGAGGTGCTGTGATTTCTTCACAATGGAACTTGCATGCTGGGCCCAGGACAGATCCTCTGAAATAACACCGAGGAATTTAAGTTGCTGAGCCTTTCCCAGATCAGGACTGGCTCATGGACCTATAGTTTCTTCCTCCTGAAGTACGCAGAGCTGTAATATTTATTTAATATTAATATTAAATAAACATCTTATTTTTCCCAGCAATATCAGACTGTAATCACTTCTGAGGTACATCATTTTTTGCCTCCCAAACAAATGATGATATCTTATATATATCAAAAAAAAACTGCCTCCAAAACATAACATATAACATAACATAATACATAACATACACAGCAAACTGATCCTTTAGCAGACTGGGCCAATTGTGCCTAATGAAATTAAGGAGTCCCTACACACATCCAAAGCTCAAAATGACTTTAGGTTCAGGGGCTTCATTTGAATGTTCCCTTCCAAGTAGCCCACCATCCCAACTTGAATATATTGAACTTGTTTAATTGCTGGGTCTAAATCATAGAACCTTAAAATGCTGTGGGAGAACCTTCACAAGAGCAATAATGAGAAAGATTAATGAACTATCTAACATGACCTGCTAGGGCAATAATTGCTGCGCTTGCCAGCAATCCCAAGATCACACTTTCCAAGGTGGCAGCTTCCTTAAATCTCACTCTGGCAGCTGCATTAGATCAAAACAGGAACCTGAATAACAGACAAAAACTATTTTAATCACAGGACAGATGCAAGGAAACTTTAAGTCATGAGTAGGCACAAGAGAGCAGTAGGGTGAAGAGGAGCTGTTTAAAGGCTCTAAGTAAGCAGGTCAATGGTCATTTAAAAATAGTAATGGTGACCACATTAACCATGCACTCTTTTGCAAACAGAGAAGGGGATTTACACACAAGATAGGAGAACAGATTTTGCAAGTAACTGCAGATTAGGCTTTCATAATTAAAAGAAGGGGCTGACTTGATAAAGTCAAGGTCATTCAGCTCTTTGTGCCTACTCTACCATTTTTCTAGATTCTAATTTAAATATATTGGTAATGAGCTGTCACAGAATTCCATCATTCTGTAGGCGAAATAATTACTTCTAACCAGAATGGTCCATATAGCCTTGAGACTTAACCCTGGTTGACACTCAAGCCAGGGAAACATTCCACACCTTCCCTGTAAGCCCATATACCCACAAGTTGAAGAAAATTTTTATTCCACGGAGTCAATTTAGGCTCAACAATTGTTTTCCTTTTCAAAAAGTTTGTTTGAGAGGATACTGGAAATGTTAGTCAGTTGTCCAAAATGTGTTACCATTTGAGGGCAGTTAACTGTTTATAAAATTGTGGATCTGGAGGTACAGATAATGGAGTCAGGAGTAGGCACAAGAGATCAGCAAGGCAAAGGGAAAGCATTTCCTTTCATGAACATGAATGACCATTTCTTTTTAAAGCAACAAGTTTTACTTGCATTTAAATTACTCAGCTGACCAAGCATTCAAACTCCTACCTGGGGTTCATCAGTCTAGCCTCTTCATACTGGTCCAACACTGTCCTCAAATTTATCAAAGGACATAAGGTCACTACCTTGAGATTCACTTTCTTGCAGGCATTGACAGTAGAGCAAAAATAGAATTACTGAAAAGCTACACACAAACATTGTTTTTTATTTTGATTCTGTTCTGTGAATATTTGTTCTAGGTTGTCACTGTAGTGCTATGCTGTGAATTGCACCTACATGACAGGCCTGCAGCTTACAGTAAATGCAGATTGTGGCCCACATACCCACAAGTTGAAGAAAATTTTCCACAAGAAATCCTGAAGCTCAAAGCACAAGCTGCAGTGAAAGGCTTTTCCAGTCAAGGTTGCTGTCCCTTCTGATCGTGTTTCTGTTACCCAATGAGCCTATGAAATATACAAGAAAATGACGCAGCACCACAGTGACTGCTGAAATATATTGAAGAATGGTTGTGCTATCAAAGCATTTGAACAGGCACTTCAACTTGTAAAGAACTACCTCAATCAAAGCCTTCCTTTTTTTAAAAAAACGTAATTATACTCTGATGAAGTGTCTCAGCGGAAAACATCAGTTCATTCCCCTCTGTAGATGTTGCCTGACCTGCTCAGTTCCGCCAGCATTGTGCATCTTGAAACAGTTGCTTCACAAATACTCCTACAAAGTCTCAAACTAATTTATTGCAATGGCAGGATTGAATGAAACCATCACAAACAAACTAGTGTTCAGAATTCTTCCCTTCCTCTGTCTGTACCACTACCAAGTTTTCAAATTGTTCTACCACCTGGAATGCAATTCAAACTGTGACTTTCCACAAAAGTATTGCAAAGTTGACAGACAGCAGACAGGACAGCAGTGTGGTCATCATCGGCGCAGTCAGGGGGACAGACAGGTCATTCTGTGGACAGGAAAAGGCAATGATAAAGTTTAAGGGAATGGGGGATTCTCAGATTCCTGTAAACAATGGGTTGAGTACCGACTATGTCTGTGTATTTTGTGGGTGACTGCAGTGTGTTTGAATAATGTCTCACAGCTGCTTTCTTTGGAGCAAGATAAGGGTTAAAGTTCACCCAGATCCACATAAGATGTCTCTGGGCTTTTCACACCTTTTGATTTTGACAAAAGGCAGTACCTGATGGAAATTAGACAGAACATTCCTTTCTTAATTAAAGCATAAATTTGATGGATGTTCTTATCTTTGTAATTAAGTTGTGGCTCCAACAAACCTTTCTTTAATAAAGGTGGCTGGAGTGTCTATCAAACTGATTGTTCTTGTGTATCAATAGTCCATTGACTTGACTGGAATGCTTATCAAACTGATTGTTCTTTCGTATTGGTGGCCTTATAACTTCTAACAATTCTGACATCGGGCAGTGAACTTGTAGAACCACCAGGGAGATGAGAACGTTTCCTTCCCTGATGTCGGGTCCAAGTTCACTCGCCGGCTGAGCTGGAAGAAATAAACGGGTGAAAAGATCAGGAATGATCTTTTTGTACTGTCGTTATTTGATCCAGCAAATTTATGTTTACAGCAACACGATGGTAGTTTGCCTCCCAGATGCCAGGGTGTGAGACATTTCTGGATGCATCCACAACATCCTGATAAGCCAGAAGTTGTGGCACACATTGGTGCCAATAACATAGGAAGAAAAAAGGAGAAAGAATACAGGGAGTTAGGAAGGAAGCTGAGAAGCAGGACTTCAAAAAGGGTAGTGATTTTGGGATTGCTGCCTATGCCACGCAACAGTGAGGATAGGAATTGAAAGAGGTGTGTGGCTAAAGAATTGGAGCAGGGGACAGGATTCAGATTTCTGGATTATTGGGACCTCTTCTGGGGCAGGTGTAACCTGTACAAAAGGGATGAGTTGCACTTGGATCTGAGGGGACCAATATTCTTGTGGGCGGGTTTACTAGAGCTGTAGTGAGTGGTTTAAAATAATATGGCAGGGGATGGGAACCAGTATGACAGAGCTGTGGACAAGCCAGAATGTTCACAAGTAGAATATGGATGCAAGGATGGACAAGCCAACGACTGGGTACAACTGCAGACAGAGCAGCAGTTAAATTGTACCAGAGGCAAAATTTAAAAGGGCGAAGGACGTAGGACTAAAAGTGCTATATTTAAATGTGCATAGCATTTAGAATAAGGTGGATGAACTTGGAGCACAATTGGAGATTGGTCGGTGTAATCTTGTGAGCATCACCAAGTCGTGGCTGAAAGGCAGCCATAGTTGGGAGCTTAACAAAAGGATATACTTTGTATTGAAAAGACACACAGGAAGGCGTAGGTGGTGGTGTGGTTCTGTTGGTAGAAGATGGAATGAAATCTTTAGAAAGAGGTGACATAGGATCAGGGAATATTCAATCTTTGTAGGTGGAGTTAAGAAATTGCAAAGGTAAAGAAACCATCATGGGAATCCAATATGGGCCTCCAAATTGTAACCAAGATCTGGGGTTCAGATTGCAAAGGGAGGTGGAAAAGGCATGTAATAAGTGTAGTGTAACAATAAGGGACTTAAATATGCAAGAGGATTGGGAAAATCTGGTTGGTGTTGGATCGCAAGAAGGAATTTGTTCAATGCCTACGAGATGGCTTTTTAGAGCAGCTTGTGCCTGACCCTACTCGGGGACTGCTATTAAAGTGGGTGTTGTGTAATTACACAGATCTTATGAGGGAGCTTAACGTAAAGGAACCCTTAGGAGACCTTGATCATAATATATTGAATTCATACTGCAATTGGAGAGGGAGAAGCACAAATCATATGTCTCCATATCACAATTGAATAAGGGGAATTACAAAGGCACGAGGAAAGAGCTTGCCCAGGTGAACTGGAGAAGTATACCGGTAGGGATGACAGCAAAACAGAGGGGAATGAAATTTCTGGGAATAGTTCATAAGGTGCAGGACAGAATATCCCAGAACAGAAGCTGTTCTCAAATAGCAAGGGCAGGCAACCGTAGCTGACGAGGGAAGTTAAGGACTGTATAAAAGCCAAGGAAAGGGCATATAAGCAGCAAAATGTCAATGGGAAGTTGGATGATTGGGAAGCTTTAAAATCCAAAAGGGAAAAGATGAAATACAAGGGCAAGCTAGCCAATAATATAAAGCAGGATACCAAAAGTCTTTTTTCCAGTTACATAAAGAGTAAAAGAGAGGTGAGTTGATATTGAACCACTGGAAAATGATGCTGGTGCGGTAATAATGGGGCACAAAGAAATGGCAAATTAACTTAATGAGTATTTTGCATCTGTGAGTATCAGGGAGAGAAATGAGTGCCATTGCTATTACAAAGGGAAAAACTACTGGGTCTTAAAGTGGATAAGTCACCTGGACCAGATGGACAACATCCCAGAGTTCTGAAAGAGGTTCCTGAAGAGAGCAGATACATTGGTCATGTCCTTTCAAGAATCACTTGTTTCTGGCATGCTCCCAGACAACTGGAAGATTGCAAATGTCACTCCACTCTTCAAGAGAGGAAGGTAAAAGAAAGGAAATTATAGACCAGTTAGCCTTACCTCAGTGGTTGGGAAAGTGATGAGGTTTTGGGGTACTTGGAGACTAATGATAAAATAAGACAAAGTCAACATGATTTCTGTCAAGGAAAACCTTGCCTGGCAAATCTGTTAGAGTGGCTTGAAGAAGTAACAAGCAGAATGGACAAAAGGAGGGGTAGTGAATGTCATTTACTTGGATTTTCAGAAGGCACTTGATAAGGCGCCACATGAGGCTGCTTAATAAGTTAAAATCCTATGCCGTTAGCAGCAGACCCAAGACTGACCCCTGAGGAACGCCACTAGTCACTGGTATATTCCCACTCACCGCCTCCTGCCTGTCAGCCATTCCTCTATCCATGCCAGTAGCTTTCCTGCAACGCCATAGGATTTTATCTTGTTAAGCAGCTTCACGTGTGGCACCTTATCAAATGCCTTCTGAAAATCCAAGTAAATGACATCCACTGCCTCTTCTGTGTTCACTCTGCTGGTTACTTCCTCCAAGAACACTAACAGATTTGTCAGGCAAGATCTCCCAACACAGAAACCATGCGGACTTTGACTTACCATTAATCTCCAAGTACCCCAAAACCTCGTCCTTAATAACTGACTCCAACACTTTCTCAATCACTTGAGGTTAGGCTAACTGGCTTTAATTTCTTTTCTATTGCCTTCTTCCCTTCTTAAAGAGTGGAATGACATTTGCAATCTTCCAGTCCTCTGGGACCTTGCCAGAATCAAGTGTTGAAAGATCATGACCAATGTATCCATTATCCCTTCAGCAACCTCTCTCAGGACTCTGGGATGTAGTCCACCTGGTCCAGGTGACTTATCCACCTTAAGAGCTTTCAGCTTGCCTAGCACTTTTTCCTTTGTGATAGCAATGGCACTCACTCCTACTCCCTGACATTCACAGACCTCTGGTACACTGCTAGTGACTTCCACAGAGAAGACAAATGCAAAGTATCCATTAAGTTCATGACATTTCTTTGACCCCTATTAGTACCGCACCAGCATCATTTTCCAGTGGTTCAGTATCAACTCTCACTCTCTTTTACTCTTTACGTAACTGGAAAAAAACTTCTGGTATCCTGCTTCATATTATTGGCTAGCTTGCCCTCATACTTCATCTTTTCCCTCGCCTTTTATTGAATTTTATAAGCTTCTCATTCATCCAACTTCCCACTCACTTTTGCTACCTTATACGCCCTTTCCGTGGCTTCTATGCAGTCCTTGTCGGCTACAGTTGCCTCCCCTTGCCATTTGAGAACTTCATCCTCTCTGGGACACATCTATCCTGCGCCTTGTGAACTATTCCCAGAAGCTTCAGCCATCTCTGCTTTGCCGTCATCCCTTCCAGTATACTCCTCCAATCCACCTGGGCAAGTTCCCCTCTCATGCCTCTAATTCCCCTTCTTCAATTGTGATATGGATACATTGAGTTATGCTCTCCCTCTCAAATTGCAGTATGAATTCAATCATATTATGATAACTGCCTCTCAAAGGTTCCTTCACATTAAGCTCCCTAATAAGATCTGGGTTATTACACAACACCCAATCTAATAGCCACACCAGTGCCTATGCCTTCCCGCCTGTCCTTTCGCCACAAAGTGTAAGCTCCCAACTATGGCCTTCCTTCAGCCACAACTCAGTGATGCCCATAATGTCATATCGACCAATCTCTAAATGTTCCATGAGTTCGTCCACCTTAGTCCAATCCCTACGCGTATTTAAATACAGCACCTTCAGACATGCATTCTTCAGCCTTTTGAATTTTGCGTCTGTGGTACAATTTATCTCTGTTCTGTCTGCATTCGTACCAAATCATTAGCTTGTCCTTCCTTACATTCATGTTACATCCATCATCTACTTATAAACCTGCTGGCTCATCCTCAGCTCTATCAGACTGGTTCCCATCTCCATGCCGTATTCGTTTAAACCACTCCCGACACCTCCAATAAACCTGCCCGCAGAATATTGGTCCCCCTCGGATTCAAGTGCAACCCATCCCTTTTGTACAGGTCCCACCTGCCCCAGAAGAGGTCCCAATTATCAAGAAAACTGAATCCCTGCCCCCGCTCCATTTCTTCACCCACGCACATACCTGCCACCTTATTCTATTCCTATCTTCACTGTCGCATGGCACAGGCAGCAATCCCGAGATTACTACCCTTGAGGTCCTGCTTCTCAGCTTCCTTTCTAACTCCTTGTATTCTGTTTCCAAGACCTCCTCCCTTTTTCTACCCATGTCATTGGTACCAATATGTACCACAGCTTCTGGCTGCTCACCCTCCCTTTTCAGGATATTGTGGACACGTTCAGAAACTTCAGACCCTGGCACCTGGGAGGCAAACTTCCATCCATGTTTCCTTTTTGCGTCCACAGAATAACCTGTCTGTTCCCCTGACTATACAGTCCCCTATTACTGCTGCTATCCTCTTCATTTCTTTGCCCTTCTGAACCACAGGGCCAGACCCAGTGCCAGAGACACGGCCACTGTTACTTCCCCCAGGTAGGTCCCCAACAGTACTCATTGTTGAGGGGGACAGCCACTTGGTTGCTCTCCACTATTTGACGTTCTCCCCTCCCTCTCTTGACAGTCACTCATTTATCTGTCTCGTGTAGCCTTGAAGGTGACTACCTCCCTGTAGCTCCTATCACTGCTTCACCTTCCCTAACAAGCCGAAGGACATCGAGCTGCAGCTTTAGTTCCCAAACATGGTCTCTAAGGAGCTGCATCTCGATGCTCCTGGTGTAGATGTGGCCACTGGAGAGGCTGGAAGGCCCCTAGAAATCCCACATCTGACACCCAGAACAGAACACTGGCTCTGCAGACATACCCGCTATTCTCTCTAGAGTTGGGTAAGAAATGAGGAACGAACATACCTTGCCTCCGTCTGTTCTTGAAGCCCTGTTGTGCCAAAGCCTTCCTACTGTCGCAGTTTTGTGAAAATGACACACATTAGACCAAATGTACCAAAACTAACACCCCAATGACAACTTCAAATCAGATACAAAACTAGAACATACTATGAAGTAACTCACTTGTGCAGAGGTTTGATTAGATGGAGACAACTGCATCCAAGTTCACTTCAACCTGGACCCATGCCAATTAAAAGTTCCATCTACATTATGCAGACACTTCAGTAAGTATAAACAAAATGCAATGATTAATCAGTTACTTAAAATGCATTAGCTCTAATGCTGGAGAAAGATTATACTCTCATTTTAAGATAGTTTTTTTTATTTCAAAATATACTTCATTCAAAAATAAAATTATATACAATAAACCATTCAATAACTTTCCATCCTTTACATACGTTTCCATCATAGTCTGTACATATCCATACTTGTGGCCATCCACGTGGCACTCCAGTTGTTCACCTTACCACATCATTGTTGAGGGGTATACTGCCGGCCACCTGACCCCTCCCACTCTCACGGGTGAAGAAACCTATACTGTGGTTCTTCCCCACTGGGCCCTTGTGGTGGCTGCACCAAGTTTCAGTGCACCCCTCAGCACATACTCCTGCAGCCGAGAACGTGCCAGTCGGCAGCATTCTCCCACAGACATCTCCATGTGCTGGTGGATCATCAAGTTTCGGGCCGACCAAAGAGCGTCTTTCATCGAGTTGATGATCTGCCAGCAGCACCGGATGTTGGTCTCCATGTGCGTCCCCAGGAACAGCCCGTAGATCAGAGAGTCCTCTGTTACGCAGCTGCTGGGGATGAAACGTGACACTAGCCCGTCTATCCACCTCCACACCCACTTTGCGAACTGACAGTGTGCGAAGAGGTGGGTTACAGACTCCTCCTCACTGGAGTTCTCCTGTGGGCAGTGGGGTGTGGAGACGACGTTCCAGGCGTACAGGAGGGATCTGACTGGGAGGGCCCCTCTCACCGCCAGCCAGGCAAGGTCCTGGTGCCTGTTGGTGACAGCTGGCGATGAGGCATTTTGCCAGATGAACTGGACAGTCTGCTCAGGGAACCACCCCACTGTGTCCATCACGTCCTTCTCCTGCAGTGCCTGCAGGACATTACGTGCCCACCACTGCCCGATGGTCCCGTGGTCAAAGGCGTTCTCCTGGCAGAACTTTTCTACAAAGCACAGGTAATGCGGCAACGACCAGCTGACTGGGGCGTTGCGCAGGTGAGGGGCCAGACCCATCCTTCGTAGCCAGGGGACAGGTAGAACCTGGGCACATAGTGGTACTTGGTGCCCACATACCTGGGTTCTACACACAACCTGATGCAGCCACATACGAAGCTGGCCATCAGGGTTAGGGCAACACTGGGGAGTTCTTGCCCCCATTGTCCAGGGACTTCTGCATAACGGTCCGTCTGACCCGCTCCATCTTGGATCCCCAGACGAATCTGAAGACAGCTTGGGTGATTTCCGAGCTGCAGGAGCGGGGGACAGGCCACACCTGCGCCAAGTACAGCAGCCCTGAGAGCACCTCACACCTGATGACCAGGTTCTTGCCCGTCGTTGATAGGGAGCACCCTCCCCACAGTCCCAGTTTCTGTCTCACCTTGGCAGTCCGCTCATGCCAGTTCTTACTGCACGCCTCGGCCCCTCCGAACCAGATCCCCAACACCTTCACATGGTCAGACCTGATGGTGAAGGGGACACTGAATCAGTCGGGTCAGTTGCCAAAGAGCATGGCTTCGCTCTTCGTGCGGTTGGCCCTGGCCCCTGACACTAGCTCGAACTGTTCGCAGATGCCAATCAACCTGCGAACTGACCTCGGATCAGAGCAGAAGACGGTGACGTCGTCCATGTACAGGGAGGTTTTCACTTGGGTCCCTCCACTGCCTGGCAGTGTCACCCCTCTTATGCCCTCATCCATCCTGATGGCTTCCGCAAAGGGTTCTATGCAGCAGACAAACAAGACAGGGGAGAGGGGACAGCCCTGCCTGATTCCAAACCTGATGGGGAAGCTGTCTGTTTCCCACCCGTTGATCTGGACTGTACTATGGATGTCTGTGAGGAGCAGTCCGATCCATTTCTGGATTCCCTCCCCAATCCCATTTTGGAGAGCATGTCCACCATGTACGTGTGCGACACCCTGTCAAAGGCTTCCTCCTGGTCCAAGCTGACCAGGCAGGCATCCACACCCCTGTCCTGCACGTAGGCGATAGTGTCCCTCAGCAGCGCGAGGCTGTCGGAGATCATCCTGCCCGGTACAGCACAGGTTTAGTCCGGGTAGATCACTTGTCCCAGAGCAGACTTGACCCTGTTGGCGATAGCCTTGGACAGGATCTTGTAGTCCACATTCAGGAGAGAGATGGGCCTCCAATTTCTAATGTCCTCTCTTTCCCCCATCTGCTTGTCGATGAGGGTGATGATGCCCTTCCTCTACTGGACTCTGACATGCTGCCGGCCAGAAGCATAGCGTTGTACACTTCCAGCAGGTCTGGGCCTATCCAGTTCCACAGAGCTGAATACAACTCAGCCGGTAAGCCGTCGCTTCCGGGAGTCTTACCGGACTCAAAGGAACGGATGGAGCCTGTCAGCTCGTCAAGGGTCAGCGGTTGATCCAGACTCTCCCGCTTGCCGTCGTCTAAGGCCTGCGTGATAGACGACTGGAAGTTGCGGGAGGCTGTGGATTCTGTAGACTTTCTGTCATACAGACCGGCATAGAAGGACCTGCCGACCCTCAATATGTCTGTCTGCGAGGACGCGACTGAGCCGCCCTCTTCCTTAAGGTTGTGGATCACAGAGCTCCCCCTGTGCACCCTTTGGAAGAAGAAGCGCGAGCACGTCTCGTCCTGCTCTACGGTTTGGACCCTTGATCGGAAGATGATCTTGGAGGATTCGGCGGAGAGGTGCTGGGCTTGCCGGCCCTTCATCTCTCGCAATTCTTCCCCGACATCCACCCCCTTTGACTACAGAAGGAGAAGTTGCTGCAACTCTGTCTGGAGTTTACGCAGTTCCCTCTGCTCCTGCCTTGCTTTCTAGATACCCTAGCGAATGAAGAACCTCTTGATGTTCTCCTTGGTGGCTTCCCACCAGTGAACAGGGGAATCAAAGAAGGCTTTCAAGGTTCTCCAACCTGTGTACTCCTTCTCTAGTTCCTCTATGTTCTCTGGGTCAGCGCTTTACATTCAGCTTCCAAGTCCCCCTGCCTGCCTTCCGGTCTTCTGGTAAGAGACAGGTGACTCTCAGAAGGCAGTGGTCAGAGAAGAACACCGGCGTGACGTCGGTGGACCTGACCGTGAGGGACTCTGACAGGAAGAGGAAGTCGATCCGGGAGCGGGCTGTGTCGTCCGATCGTGTCCAGGTGGCTTGAGGCTGTGCTCCACCTGTGGGGGTGCCAAAGGTGTCACGCAGCTTGGCTGTCTTCACCATTTCCATCAGGAGTCTGGAGGTACCATCCAGCCTGCTGTCAGCACTGCCGGATCGTCCAGCCGCAGCAATGGTGCAGTTAAGCCTCCGGCCAGAACGACCGGCTGGGACGTCACCAACAGCTGTGGGAGCTGCTCGAAGACGGCCAGCCGCTCGCTCCGCACGGGGGAGGCGTACACGTTGATCAGCCAGAGCGGAGTGCCCCGGTATTTGACGTCTGCTACCAGGAGGCGTCCCGCAACCACCTCTTTAACTTGGGTGATTGAGAAGTTGCCTCCCCGTAGCAGAATCCCCAGGCCGGAAGCGTGACAATCGTTGCCCCCCCCCCCCCCGACCACACAGACAAACCCTTGGTCCATCACCGTGACCACCTCCGGTAGTTACGGAGGTGTGGTAGTCTGCACTCCTGGAGGAAGGTCACGTCGGCCTTTACAGCATCCAAGTACTGGAGCGCGCTGACACATCACCCAGTACGCTTCAAACTGCGCACGTTCAAGCACACCAATTTAAGGTCTGCCATCATTTAAAGCCCTTTATTTCAGCTGCTCGCCATCCTCACCTTTGCAGTCCTGAGCCTTCATGCCCACCGCCTCTGTGAAGTCTTCCACCTCCTGCGGGCTCAGGTACTGCAGGTAATACTCCCCCGGGTGTGGCAGTTCTGGTTCTGAGCCTGGGGGATTGTTGACTTCCTGGGCTGCTTCCCCTTCGGGCTGCTGGGTGCCAGCCGTCGCTCTGCTCCCAGTTTCCCGGAGCTGGGGGTCTCTGCTGCACTCCGCCTCCTGTACTTGGGGGGAGGTGGCCAGCAGACTTTCTCCACTCTCTCTCCTCCTGTTCTGCCAGCTGCCTCCTCCGCCGGGGCTGCTGGCCTCCCCAACTCCTTCCTCCTCTGAAGAGGACAGGGTACCGGAGGCTGTGTGGTTCCCTGCCCTTTTCTTTAGTTTCTCCGCCTTCTGTCGTTTGGCCGCCGCCTTTTGGGCCTTTTTCCGTTTGGCCATGACGCTCCATCTGCTTTCCACCTCAGCTCTCCCCTCCTCCATGGACTCCTTCTCGTCTTTTGGCGGGTCCTGGGGGGTCTGCAAGGGGGTGCCAGGCTTTGGGGTGCTTGCACCTTCCTCCCTGGTGTCGTCGCCCATCTTGTCGGGTGCCTCGTCTGCAGGCTGGCCGGTACGTCCGAACCTGCCGGGGCCCTTTCCGTGCCAGCACCTCCCCTGGTCGCGTGTGCATAGGTGTCCCCACATCTCGGGCAGGCTCTGTACAGGTGGCCAGCCTGTCCGCAGAGGTTGCAGGACTTGGCCTGCGTGCAGTCTTTGTTCAGGTGGCCCTCCATTTTACAGTTCTTGCACATCACCACCCTGCACTGGGCTGTGATGTGCCCCGCCTTGCCGCAGTTTCAGCACACCCTGGGTTGTCTCGCGTACACCAGGAAGCCTCGGTTCCCTCCGGTGGCGAAGACCGGGGGTGGGGGTGTGGATGACGCCGCCGTTGGGAGTCCAACCTCAGCTTCACTTTGACCTACTGCTTGCTGGTCCAGATCCCCAGTCCGTCCTTCATGTCCACTGGAGTTCCTACGTTGTCCACATACTGATCGAGGAATGTAAGGACGTCCACCACTGGCACGTACAGGTTAAACATCTGGACCGTGATTGTCCATTCCTGCTGGGTGGCAGTCACAAAGAGGGCCTGTGCTTTCAGCAGCGACAGCAGCACCTCTCTCCCCTTCAGCTGAAACTGCTGGTACAGCTTCTGTCACTCTGCAGCCTGCCGGAAGGTGACATCGAAGAAGCCGGCAAAATCTTGCACGCAGTAGATGTCCTCGGGCGTAAATCCACAGCAGTCCATCAAGACCTTCCGGATGAAGGTCTCTCAGGTGAATCCGGTGCCCCCATTCCGGTCTCGCACTGTCAACCTGACAGTGTTCCTGATTTCCAGACCTCGAGCCGATGCGCTGGTCTCTGCCGCCATCTTCCTCACCGCTGTCGTCACTGGTATGGGGTGTTAGATTGGAAGCCAATCAGCATTAGGATCAACCCCTGTGTCAGCGCGAAATCTTCTCCTCCGCCTTGCAATCTGATAAGAACAGATACTACACTTGATCTTAGCCAAAAGGCCGAGAAGCAGTCTTAAGATAGTTATGATCTCATCAAGATTGTTGTTGTGACACAACTGCACCGAATGCACCACAGGGTTGTGTGCATTGCCTCCTGGTCTAGTCACTTTATACTTATGACTGGCTACAGTTATATTCATGTTTGCTGATGACATCACTGTTGGCCAAATCAAAGCTGGTGATGAATCAGCACGTACGATGGGGATTAAAAATCTGGTCGAATCATGCCAGCACAACAACCTTTCACACATCAGCAAAACATAAAGCAATGATTATTGAATACAGGAGGAGGAACCCAGAGGTCCATGAACGAGCTCTCACTAGGGAATCGGAGGTGGAGGGTCAGTGACTTTAAATTCCTTGACATAATCACTTCCAGAAGATCTGTTCTGGGAACAACACACAAGTGTCATTTCTCAAGGGGAAAAGGCAGCGCCTCTACTCTTAGAAGTTTGCACAGGTTCAAGTTGTCATCTAAAACTTTGACAAACTTCACAATGATAAATTCACAGTGGACCACTGGAAATTATCCCTTGATTAGACGAGAAGGATCTGTTCCACACTGTATCTCTATAAATAAATGCATACTAAACAATCCTGAGATTCTTCTTGCAGGCAGCCACAAAACAAACAGAATTCACGAAAAACGACAGACTGACAAACATCCACTATGCGAACCAACAAACTTTGCAAACAACAGAAGTAAATAAATAACACAACATGAACGGCAGAGTCCCCGAGAGTGACTCAGTCAGGGAGCCAGTTCAGTGCTGAGGGGAATGAAGCCAGTCAGTCGCCCGATGGCTGCAGGGCAGCAACTGTTCCCAAACCTGGCAACATGGACCCAAGACTCCAGCACCACCAGCCCAATGGTGCAGAAAGAGGGGTAGATGGGTCAAACCGGGCAGATGGGACAGGATCAGGTGGTGGATCTTGACAGACACCAAAATGTGAGCTCAACAGGCTTGTCCTCCACTCTCGACACATTAATCTGTTGAGGATAGGAGTAAAATTTGTTTTTTTTTTTAAAAACAATCAACCTATTTCATTTCAAATTCCTATTTATTAAATCATTTGAAATTTAAAGTCACAGCTCCAGATCAGGCCTCAGCATAACATTGTTCAAAAAGCTAACTTTGGCAGCAATTCTTATCCTTGGCTTTGAATGTCATCACCATGAAATTCTTTAATCCATCTCAGTGGTAAATCACCAGTTACTCAACACATCTACCAGATAAGGCAAGCTGGCATGTTAGTATGGGACTGGAGTTAAAACCAGTTAAAATGTTCTTCCCTAAAGTGAATTATGACTAACATTAGTGAGCAGGCCACAATGCTTTGTAAATCTGCTCTGCCCGTCACTAAATTCATGACAAATTGCCTCAGTCTCAGTTTACAACCTTAAATATACTCAGTGAGTGGACATCTACACCCATCTAGAATGGTAAGCAGTCAACCTACTGTGTAAAGAAACAGCTCTTCATCTTAATCCCAAATGCCAAGCTTCCAAAGACCACCTAATCCTATACCACCTAGAGGAATACCTTCATTGGTACCATCTCAAAACACTTCAATGTCTATTCTTCCAAATCGTTTTTTTTACAAAACAAACCAATCCAATCTTCCCCAACCTCGGATTAATTCTTGTCTAAATGACACTAACTGCAAGTACATTCTACAGCACACACTGATTCAAGCTCTCAAAGCACTTCACAGCTAGCTTACTTTTAAAGCAACATCTCATTTCTCATTCTTACCTACCAAATTTCTTTCATGAACCAGCACAATTTTGCTTGAAACATTGGCACAAATAGAAAGTTCACACTCACAACCTCCCCTATTACACCACATTGTTATCACTTTGGTCTCATCCTGTACATTACCTTCTAAAGCTTTTCCCTCTTTCAATAGACCACAGAAATAGGCCTTTCAGCTGAACTGTTATTCTGCTTAGTCCCATCCACCCACACATGGAACATAACCTCCATACCCCTCCCATCCATGCATTTACCCAAACTTCTCTTAAATGTTGCATTCACACCCTCAGCCACCACTTCCAAAGACAATTCATTCCAAACCCACCCCCAGGTTCTTAAATATTTCACATTTCACCCTTAACCACAAAGGTATGACTTTTGTTTTCCCCCCGATGTATTAGTAATCTCTGGAAATAGAACTGCTCCCTTCATCTGAATCCACATGGGAAAATAATCAACATCCAGCCAACTAAAATGTGTCTCGTCTGGTTGCTGACAAATCTTGACTATAATATCTGCTTCATTACTGCCCACGTACCAGCTGCTATTGACAGCACTATGATTCATCACCAGACACAGGCAGATTACAATCCGAGAAGCAGCACAGTTAAACGAACATATGTCTAAGACTGAAGCAGCAACTGAAACAAATGGTACCATGGATGCATTAAATGTCTTTCCTTTTAAAAGGTTTGAAGGAGCAAACAAGATGGAAAAGCTTAGTGAAGCTAACATTCTTGATACCCTTGCATGATGAGCTGGACTAGGGGACCATGGCAACAATCATTTTCCGCAGCACATCAAAAATTTGTTTTGTGGAATGCAAGAAGTTTTATATCATTAAACTTCAGTTTCTATCAGCAACGTTATCCCTCACTGATTAGCTCGGCCAATTGAACTCTGCTCCAATCAAGTCAATTCCCTTCAATAGATGTGCAGTTTATGACCTAGTTTAAAAAAACAGCCAGAGGGTGTTGAATCTGTGGAATTACCACAGAAGGCTGTGGAGGGCAAGACACTGGGTATATTTAAAGCTGAGGTTGATAGGTTCTTGATTCAAAAGGTTACAGGAGAAGGCAAGAGAATGAATGGGGTTGAGCGGGATAAATCAGTCAGCCCTGTATCTTTCAGCAATCAACTTCCCAGCTCTTTACTTCATCCCTCCCCCTCCCAGTTTCACCTACCACCTTGTGTTTGTCTCTCCTCCCCCACCTTTTAAATCTACTCATCTTTACTCAAATATACTCCAGTCCTGCCTAAGGGTCTCAGCCCAAAATGTCAACTGTAGTTTTTTCTCCCCATTGATGCTACCTGGCCTGCTGAGTTCCTCCAGCATCTGCAGATTTTCTATTGTTTGTGATTAGACCTTGCTGAAATGTACTGGACAGCAAATTTTTTTGTAAGTGTTACTTCCTCAGGAATTTTTTTTTGATTACAATACACTGCTTTTAGCTGAACATAAATATAATTTCAGACTACTTGTATCACAGGAATTGAGAAACAAGTCAATTTTTGAATATAATGTGTTTTATTGCACAACGGTGCTGATGCTTCTCGCTTAAGTGTCCAACAATAATCAGGCAGCATTGATGGATTCTAATTGCCCCAATTCCATTTCTCCATGACCACAATGTCCTGGTGAAACCTCTGACCATGTTCGTCACTGGCAAGGAAGTAGTCTTAATGAATATTTAGTGAACCATTGCACCTCATGGTTTTATATGCTTGAAGTCTGCCCACCAGCTGCATGTAGTATGGTCTTCTTCCTTTGACAAACCCAAGTCTCTGACCAGGTCATTTAACTCAGATTGAGTTATCTGATGACCCTCAAAGGGTTCAAAATCAGTATCAGCATCAGTCTCATTTTCCATTCCTGGCTCATGCATCATGGCGTCTTCATCTGCCTCCTCTAGACTCCATGTCTCTGGTGGCTTTGGTACTGGAAGATTATCATCACATGGCACAGGTCTCATGGCCAGAGGCAGATTGGGGTATTCAATGAATTTCTTGTATTTAGCAGAGAAACCCGACACACTGGTCAGACAGAAGTAGCAGTCTGCCAAATGATCCTTCTGCTCTCGCCATATCATTGGAACAGCGAATGGCATTGACTTCAGAGTACCTCTGAGCCAAGCTCCAAGATCAACAGCCCACACTGCACAACAAATGTGAGGAGCCCAGGCTTTGCCTTGGTCACTAATTTTACACCCAAAGTAGAGCTATTAGGCTTTATTAATAAGAGTCATGCTCTTGTCTTTGAGATTTAAGTGTATAATTGCCATAAATATATCAGATAGTATCATGACTGTTAAAACACTGGCAAGACATTTTGCTATCACAAAGATGATTACTTTATTATAATGAGTACACAATGTTATGCACATAGAGCATGCACATCAATGTGATCTCAAACCTATAACATGTAAACAATGCACAGAATGGTGTGTGATGCTTTTATAGCCTTTCTAAAACCTGTCCTGCCATGCAGCATCTGCCCTGCCCAAGCATACCCAGCTTATATCGTGGGCAACATAACTGCCTATTTGTTATTTCAAATTGCTAATCCAAGCCAATTTCAAAAAGTGTGCAGGATAGGGAAATTTCATGGGATTTTCAACAGCACAGGCCTAAACTCCTGAAGACACACCAAAAGTATTCAAGCACAATCTTTGTTGTCCACAGGCAAAGACCTTCACACAATGAAACCACCTCAAAGAAAGCCAAAAGGCTTCAATGGCAGTCCAACTTCTGCTCCTTCCCATTCACAACTACACTGGCTGTTTGATCATGAGAACCACGCTTACCACACACCACAGGTACTACAGCAACTTGCATCCTTCATAATCAAATTAGGCAATGCAATGGGCACAGAGGGGAAAAAAAATTAAGACTCATGAAAGATTTTGGAACAAGTGGCAAGTTTATTGTCACTGGTTTATTGATCAAAGCAGTTCATTGAGCAATGTAAATACTAACAGAACAGAAGAGTTAAAGGTTAAAGCACTCCTGTAAGCATAAGGACTAAATAGAAACCAGTACTGGATGATAATTTGAATCAAGGCACACAAGGCCATGAACCAAGAGATGGTAATGGTATCTGTAGAGATACTTGTTTAGCACGAGAAGCTGGGCTAAAAGAGTGTTTCTGTATTCTGACCATGACAAAGCCACAGTGAGAAGCACAAAACCCTAGAGGGCATAAACTGTCAGTGGCTGGGAAAGCCAGAGAGTTTAAGTGGTTAAGCACAGTTGAAAATGGCAATTGTCCTCTACAAAAAAAAGGGTCAGGCTAAATTCTCACAAGTTCTAACAAAGGATGCTCCTGAAATTACATATCCGATAAACTTCTGATTTGTTCTCAATCCCCCTCCAACAGCTGCAGCACCAGACTTCCCACTCAACGAGTATTCTAGAAATATTAATTAAAAGTTTAATAGCAATGTTTTGTATATTAAGCCTTCAAAGATCTGTCCTGGGGTAGAGATCAGTCAGACCATTTAATTAATGAGTCTACAGATTGTCTCCACACACAGATGGAAGTACTTGGCATAAAGTGTTTTATAATGAGCAGTTTCTGAAGCAATTGTAGTGTAATGTTAAAAATCTGACAGGCAATTTACACATTGCACAATCCCACAATAGACTGATATTGGTGAGATAAACTTCAGGGAAGAACTCTGGTATTGTTTTATAGAACAATAGCAAAGGCTCCGATGTCAATTGCAGAAGAGGTGGCTCAAATGTTGATTTGTGAACTAGCACTCAGACTAAATTAAACTCAGATTTTACTGGCTCACATTCATGGTACAACCTCTGAAATGGATTAACTTCAAGCCATGACAACTTTAGCAAAGACAAAATGTTAACGTGTTCATGCACAATGTAACAGCCATCATTAATGCTCAATGCCCAATTTAATCCACAGCATCAAACAGATTACACTGTCCCCTAGTATTCTCTCCTTCCTCTCGCCATAGTTCAATAATGAAAATCAGGTTTCCTGTCACTGACATGTCTGAAATTTATTGATTTTTGGCAGCAGCCAAGTGTGCATATTACTATAAATTACAACAAATAGAAAGGGTGCAAAAGAGTTCTTTTCCCGTACATTCAACATAATATATTTACTTCTGGTTGATGTTTCAGTCTATAACCACCCCAACCCACACTGTACATTTACCCCAAACCAATGGATTATTTGGGAATTATTATTTATCATACATAATGAAAGTTCAACTCCCTGAACACATTAACACTTATTCTGTTCAGCACATCAAGTAGTTCCCCAGTATCATTTTCAATTTTTGATACTTTCCCTGGCCATGCATTTTTTCTTTAGAAGAATCAAGGCAACCCATCACACTGCAAAGCTGATAAATACAAGTGGCCGTGTCAGCAATATCCCTATTCATGTCACCACATTTAAAAAGCTAAAGCTTGCAGTACATCGAGTGGGCAGAACCATGTCTGGCAGAATATTTAGTCTGCAGGTCCCAGAGGATATCTGTACCAAACAGGTTGGAAAATATTAAGTATACTCACATTTACACAAGGCAATGACTATATCCAGCTCTCAGATTTAAGCTAGGGAAAAAAAAAACAACCCTTAGTGCAACAAAGATTTGTGCTTTCATAGAATCGGTAAAGACAATGAAAAGGAAGCCACAGTAGCACATTTAATTTCTTAGAATGTCAAGGAGGTTCAGCATTTCACAAGATACATGAAGGTGTCTGGTTACATCGTGGTCACGTACTACAATTCAAATACATAGAAACAGAAGCTGCAGAATGGTGAACTCAGCCCACGGACACATCCCTCCCCAGCATCAGTGTTTTCGACACAAGGCAACATTTATCAAAGATCTCAACAATCGGCAATCAGGCAGGAAGCACACACACCCTGTCCACATCAGCAGGCTTAAGGACAGCTACTTCCCTTCAGGTATTTGGTTCTTGCACAACCTTAATCACAACCTCAGTATAACAAAACTGTCTCCTTTAAACACCAATGGGGTACAGCTCCAACTATTTTCTTGTAGGTTTACAGTATGCCCTGCTTGTGAACTTGTGCCTGTGATGTTGCTGCTGCTATTGGTTTTGTATTGCAGCTCTCCATATGATAAAACTTCACAAAAGCCCATTTGGTTCGTGGAACAACAATTCTGTCAAACTTACCCTGACCTATTCTCACAGCCCAGCAAACAGCAACTGCTTATCCAAAGATCCCAGGTTCAAGACTCTCCAGCTGAACAGTCAAGCGTCCGCTCCTAAACTGTTTTTCTCCCTCCACAGATGCTGACTGACTGCCTAGTTCCTCCAGCACTGGGTGTTACTTCGTAATATTGTATTTCAGTGAAACCTCATCAATGAGGATTAGACTTCGATTCTTAATTTGAAGCAGGCTTTTGTTAGACACTGCTCCAGTTCAGGAATTAGTCCAGTGTTCCTTCACTGCACTTCACACTTGATCCTTTGAATGCATGACCAAATACAAAGTGGCTTAAATTCTTAAGACCAACATTATTCTGCTTTTCTATTTTCCTAGCAAAAAGGCATAAACTGACTTCTCTTCCATGTACTTGCCTGCTCAAACCCACTCATACTCACAACTCACTTTCCTTTGTCAGCAACAATCACACTATCCTCTATTAGTCAAGAATTAGACAAGGAGTCAGCACAAATCCATTAGTTCAAAGCCTGTCTAAAAACTGGTCTGGTAAATTTTCCAACATTTTGTGCTAAACCAAACAATATTCTTGGGTAATAAGCTCAGCTCGTCAAAATATTTGAGTAAATTGGTTATAAACACAAGAGAAAAGACTGCAGATGCTGGAAATCCAGAGAGAGCAGCACAATGCTGGATGAACTGAGCAGGTCATGTAGGGATAAGGAGTCAACGTCGAGTTGAGACCCTTCATCAGGACTGGAAATGAAGAGAGCAGAAGTCAGAATAAAGTGGGGCAAATAAACTGGTTTCCCATTTCCACTTTACCAGATACTTCTCTATTAAGCTCAGAATGCAGCTAATGATTTTCAGTGTGTCCTTGCTACCACATCCTTCTTTCAATGTCGTTTAAAAAAAACTTCCTGCCTATTGGTTGGTGTTATGTCATTTTTAAATCTAGAGAAGATTAGGTGTTCTATTTCTTCCTCTAGACAATATTTTTTTCACATTATGGGGACCTTTTTAGAAATACTTTCACAATTTTCAATTTGTTTAGCAACAATGATGGCTATTATATGTTTGAATGACTTCAGGATTGAAGGGCGCCCTTTCAGAACAGAAATGCGAAAAAAATTTTTTTAGTCAGAGGGTAGTGAATCTATGGAATTTGTTGCCATGGGCAGCAGTGGAGGCCAAGTCATTGGGTGTATTTAAGGCAGAGATTGATAGGTATCTGAGTAGCCAGGGCATCAAAGGTTATGGTGAGAAGGCAGGGCAGTGGGACTAAATAGGATAAAATGGATCAGCTCATGATAAAATGGCGGAGCAGACTCGATGGGCCGAATGGCCTACTTCTGCTCCTTTGTCTTATGGTCTATGAATTTATGACTCTATGTCAGAGATTTTTTTCCATTTCTTTTAACCAAACAGCTGTTTTTTTTTCTCTTTTTGTGTGTTTTGTTATGGGGTTTTGATTTTGCTTTAGATTAGAATAAAATATACCTTTTCAATATTATGGTTAATTTACCATAGTTATGGGACATTTCAATCTTGTTTGTTTCCATAATATCACAATGTATTTTGTATTTGTCTATGCAAGTAATAAAAATATTGAAAAAGAAAAAAAACCTTTCATTCCACCATTATCACCCACCAATACTGTCATATGGTTGTGCACCAGACTTCCTACTAGAATTAAATTTACTGAAGTTCTGTTCCAGTAAACCTCCAAACAGGATTAATGGGATCACTCAACCTACCTCACTGTAACCCTTGTATTTCTGACTACCTGCACTATTAAATTTTGTAATTTTTTTTACTACCTTCATGCAATTACACTCGGTGACCACTTTATTAGATGCCTCCTGTACCTAATAAAGTGGCCACTGAGTATGCTCATAGTCTTCTGTTGCTGAAGCCCATCCACTTCAAGGTTCAACTTGCGATGCCTTCTGCAAACCACTGTTGTAACACATGGTTATACAAGATCCTGATAGAGGAGTACAAAATGAGGGGCACTGATCATGTGGATAGCCAGAGGCTTTTTCCACAGGGCTGAATGGCCAACACCAGGGGGCATAGTGTTAAGGTGCTTGGAAATAGGTACCGAGGGAATATCAGGGGCAAGTTTTCCCCCTGCACAGAGAGTGGTAGGTGTGAGGAATGCAGTGCCGGTGGCTGTGGAAGCAGATACAATAGGGTCTTTTAAGAGCCTCATCAATAGGTACATGCTTACAAAAACAGAGGGCTATGTGCTAGGGAAATTCTAGGCAGTTTCAGAGTAGATTACATGGTCGGCGCAACATTGTGGGCTGAAGGGTCTGTAATGTGCTGTAAATTTCGATGTTCTATGTTCCTGTCAGCTTGAACCAGTTTGGACATTTTCCTCTGACCTCTCTTATTAAGAAGGCATTTTCACCCAATGAACTGCCACACACTGGATTTTTTTTTTTGTTCCTCATCCAATTCTCTATAAACTATAGAGAAACCCCAAGTGCATGAAAACCCCAAGGGATCAACAGTTTGAGGGAATCAAACCATCCATTTGGCACTAACAATCATTCCACAGTCAGTCTCTTACATCACATTTCTTCCTCATTCTGATGTTTGATCTGAACAATTGAATCTCTTGACCTCCTGCATGCTTTTATGTATCGCTTCATTGGTTGACTAGATATTTGGATTAACAGGGGTATGTAGCGATGTGCTACACACAGCGCTAGAATAACCACACGGAGTCGGTGAGTTGGAGTTGCGATGAAAGAGGTTTATTCAAACTTCGCGGCCCGCTTTAAAGCCTTCCCGTTCCCGCCCTTTTTGCTGCCGGCCCTCTGCCTGCGCGCTCTGTTTCGTGAGCCGGCTCGTGGGTGTCAGAAAGTGGGTCGCCACATAACCCACCGCCCCCAGAACCGGCGATACCTCCCCCAATGTCCACAGTCTGGATCGGCCTCTGTTTGGGAGGTCTGCCCCTGCGCCGCGGTGCCTGAGCCTGGACCGGTTGCGCCAAGTCCACATGGGCCGGTTTGAGTCGGTCCACCGTGAAAACCTCCTCTCTCCCCCCAATGTCCAGCACGAACGTGGACCCGTTGTTGCTGATCACCTTAAACGGCCCCTCGTAGGGCCGCTGTAGCGGTGCCCGGTGTCCGCCCCGTCGTACAAAAAGAAACTTACAGTTCTGCAGGTCTTTGGGTACGCAGGTCGGGCTCTGTCCGTGCTGTGAAGTGGGTATGGGGGCCAGGTTACCGAGCCTCTCCCGTAGTCTGTCCAGGACTGCTGTGGGTTCTTCCTCTTGCCCCCTTGGGGCTGGTATGAACTCTCCTGGGACGACCAGGGGCGCGCCGTACACCAACTCAGCCGACGAGGTGTGTAGATCCTCTTTGGGCGCCGTGCGGATTCCGAGCAGGACCCAGGGAAGTTCGTCCACCCAGTTAGGCCCCTCCAGGCGGGCCATGAGAGCCGATTTCAGGTGACGGTGGAAGCGCTCCACTAGTCCGTTCGACTGTGGGTGGTAGGCAGTTGTGTGGTGTAGCTGTGTTCCTAAAAGTCTGGCCATAGCCGACCACAGGCTGGAGGTGAACTGGGCGCCCCTGTCGGAGGTAATGTGGGCCGGTACCCCAAAGCGTGCTACCCAGGTTGCGATCAGTGCTCGGGCGCAGGATTCGGAGGTGGTGTCGCTGAGCGGGACTGCCTCTGGCCATCTGGTGAACCGGTCTATCATAGTTAGGAGGTACCACGCTCCTCGTGACACTGGCAGGGGCCCCATGATATCCACATGGATGTGGTCGAACCTCCGGCGGGTGGGTTTGAACCGCTGCAGTGGAGCCTTGGTGTGCCGCTGCACCTTGGCCGTTTGGCACTGCATGCACGTTTTGGCCCATTCACTGACCTGTTTACGAAGTCCATGCCACACGAACCTGTTGGAGACCAGCCAGACAGTTGTCCTGATGGAGGAGTGCGCTAAGTTGTGAATGGATTCGAACACCCGCCGGCGCCAGGCTGCTGGGACGACGGGGCGGGGTTGGCCAGTAGCTACGTCACATAGTAGGGTCCTCTCACCTGGGCCTACGGGGAGGTCTTGGAGCTGCAAACCGGAGACTGCAGTCCTGTAACTGGGGATCTCAGCGTCTGCCTGCTGTGCCTCTGCCAGCGCTGCATAGTCCACCCCCTGGGACAGGGCCTGTATGGTAGGTCTGGAAAGTGCGTCTGCCACGACATTGTTCTTTCCAGAGACATGCCGGATGTCCGTCGTGTACTCGGAGATGTAGGACAGATGTCGCTGCTGGCGGGACGACCAGGGGTCGGACACCTTAGTGAACGCAAAGGTAAGCGGTTTGTGGCCTGTGAACGCGGTGAAGGGCCTACCTTCTAAGAAGTACCTGAAATGCCGGATTGCCAGGTATAGTGCCAATAGCTCGCGGTCGAAAACACTGTATTTGAGTTCGGGTGGTCGTAGGTGTTTGCTGAAGAACGCCAAGGGTTGCCAGCGACCCTCGATGAGTTGTTCCAGCACTCCACCGACTGCTGTGTTGGATGCATCCACCGTGAGGGCAGTAGGAACGTCCGTTCTGGGGTGCACTAGCATCGCGGCGTTTGCCAAGGCTTCTTTGGTTTTAACGAAAGTGGTTGCAGCCTCTTTGTTCCAGGTAATGTCCTTGCCCTTACCCGACATTAGAGTGAACAAGGGGCGCATGGTTCGGGCTGCTGAGGGCAGGAAACGGTGGTAGAAATTCACCATACCCACGAATTCCTGCAAGCCTTTGATTGTGTTGGGTCGGGGGAAGTGGCGGACCGCGTCTACCTTGGCGGGCAGCGGGCTTGCCCCGTCTTTAGTAATCCTGTGGCCCAGGAAGTCGATGGTGTCGAGTCTGAACTGGCATTTGGCTGGATTGATTGTAAGGCCGAATTCACTCAGGCGGGAATAGAGCTGGCGGAGGTGGGACAGATGCTCCTGCCGACTACTGCTGGCTATGAGGATGTCGTCCAAATAGATGAATGCAAAGTCCAGGTCACGTCCCACCGCGTCCATTAGCCGCTGGAAAGTCTGTGCGGCGTTCTTTAGACCAAACGGCATTCAGAGGAATTCGAAAAGTCCGAACGGGGTGATAAGTGCTGTTTTGGGGATGTCGTCCGGATGTACAGGGATTTGATGGTATCCCCGGACGAGGTCTACCTTGGAAAAGATCCTTGCGCCGTGTAGGTTTGCTGCGAAGTCTTGAATGTGCGGCACAGGGTAGCGGTCTGGCGTTGTAGCCTCGTTCAGTCTGCGGTAGTCACCGCATGGTCTCCAGCCCCCCGTTGCCTTGGGCACCATGTGAAGGGGGGAGGCCCATGGGCTGTCGGACTGTCATATGATCCCTAATTCCTCCATCTTCTTGAACTCCTCCTTCGCCAGTCGGAGCTTGTCCGGGGGAAGCCTTCGAGCACGGGCGTGGAGGGGTGGTCCCTGGGTCGGGATGTGGTGCTGTACTCCGTGTCTGGGCATGGCTGCCGTGAACTGCGGTGTCAGTACTGATGGGAAATCTGCCAGGACCCTGGAGAATTCATCGTCGGACAGCGTGATGGAGTCCAGGTGTGGGGCTGGCAACTGTGCTTCACCCAGGGAGAACGTTTGAAAAGTCTTGGCGTGGACTAATCGCTTCCCTTGCAAGTCGACCAGCAGGCTGTGGGCTCGTAGAAAATCTGCCCCCAGCAGTGGTTGGGCCACGGCGGCCAGTGTGAAGTCCCACGTGAACCGGCTGGAGCTGAACTGTAGCCGCACCGTGCGGGTGCCGTAGGTTCGTATTGTGCTGCCATTAGCGGCCCTCAGGGTGGGTCCCGGTTCTCTGTTGCGGGTGTCGTAACTCGTTGGAGGTAAGACGCTGATCTCCGCTCCGGTGTCGACCAAAAAGCAGCGTCTCGACTGCTTGTCCCAGACGTACAGGAGGCTGTCCTGATGGCCAGCCGCCATAGCGATCGGCAGCGGCTGGGCCTTGGCGTTTCCCGGGAATTTGCAGGGCGGTCTGCAGCGGAGGGCCTCCGTGCCCCACCGCTGGTGGTAGAAACACCATTGTTCATTGGGCTCCTCACTCCCGTCGCCGGGTTTTGTAGGCTCTGCTGCCGGGCCCGGTCTGGTCTGTCGTTGGGCACGCGGCTTGGTGATCTGTGCGACGGATGCCCCTCTCTCTTTCCTGGCATTCCACAGCACATCTGCTCGGGCCGCCACCTCCCGGGGTTTGCTGAAATCTGCGTCGGACAGCAGCAGGCATATGTCCTCGGGCAGTTGCTCTAGGAACGCCTGCTCAAACATGAGGCAGGGTTTGTGTCCTTCAGCCAGGGCCAGCATCTCGTTCATTAATGCTGACGGCGGCCTGTCTCCCAAACCATCCAGGTGCATTAAGCGGCGTGCTCGTTCGCGCCGTGAGAGTCCGAAAGTCCTTATGAGCAGGGTTTTGAATGCTGTGTATTTGCCGTCCTCCGGGGGCGACTGTATAAACTCCTCAACTTGTGCAGCAGTCTCCTGGTCGAGGGAGCTCAGCACGTAGTAGTAGCGAGTGGACTCCAAGGTTATCTGCCGAATGTGGAATTGTGCTTATCTTGTTCGAACCATAAATGGGGTCGCTGCGTCCAGAAGCTTGGCAGTTTTAACGAAACTGCGTGAACAGATGCAGCGTCGGTCATCTCTGGTCCAAATATCGTTTGGGCCGTCGGGGTCACCAATTGTAGCAATGTGCTACACACAGCGCTAGAATAACCACACGGAGTCGGTGAGTTGGAGTTGCGATGAAAGAGATTTATTCAAACTTCGCAGCCCGCTTTAAAGCCTTCCCGTTCCCGCCCTTTTTGCTGCCCGCCCTCTGCCTGCGCGCGCTGTTTCGTGAGCCGGTTCGTGGGTGTCAGAAAGTGGGTCGCCACAGGTACCTAATAAAGTGAGCACTGAGTATATGATTTCAATATTCTGAAGTGAAAGATGGAGGCTTAGAGGTGGAGGACGTGGTAGATGAGTGGAGGGAATCAATAACTGGGCTTGGAAACAAAAGAGACTGCAGGTGCTGGAATCTGAAGCTGTTGGAGGAATTCCTGAGATTAACTGTATGGTATGCAAAACAAAAGCTTTTCACTATCTCAGTACACGTGACAATAATAAACCCCAATCTAATGTCGGGTATTGGAACCCCATACCCAACGTGCCAAGGTATAATAATAGCTGACAAAGCTAGTACCTTACTTTAAGAAACCAAGACACCATTTTCCCTAAATAGAACAGGGAAACCCAAGAACAAGTACAGTGACTTGAACCCATGCCAAGTAGGAACCAATTTAGGATCGCCTCTTTTAGACAATGACCAAGAAACAACCGTGGTATGCTTGGTCCAAATGGCACTCACTACAAGCATCACTGAAAATGACAACATGATCTCAGAGGATTAGGGGCACAGCCCAACAACAGATGCACTTTAGGACAGCTGCATATAACCTCAAATCTTATCTCAATTTAGAGCTGCTCTTCAAAGACCAAACTAGGCATTCTAAATAAAGTGGAATAAAAGATTAAAATCAGATTTATTTCTTGTTATGTTTATCCTATATCCGCACTAGAATTTTGAGCATCCATCTCATCCCTCAAATAGATGTCAAATATAGAAACGGCACCCACCACCCGTCCATGTCAATCTGGAATTTCAAATTCCATAGAGCCACAAGCTATCCTGCCCCCGACATTCATTCAATTCCTTTCCCCAGTCTCGATAGCCATTGTGGATTAAATTACATGCCATGAGACAAGCCACTTGCTCCAATGGCTGTGATGCAGCTTCAATACAAGGAGTCAACTGGAATATCTCAGAACAAATGATCCTCAAAAAGCAATAAGCATCAGCATCTCCAATTTTTGGGAGACTACAGTTGCGACTAATTTTAAAGTATAAGCAACTGTGAAATCCTTGAAGTAAACCAGATAGATGATAGATAAATTGAGGCATTTCATGCTCCCAGTGGGGGGAAAAAACAATACCCCTTTAAAGATGAAGCATGCTTAATATTTAGTAGATTATTACAGATGAACCAATCTGAAAAAGGGTCCACAAGTACATGGAACCTGCTGGATCAGATTATAATTCTATTCAGAATTTTCAATGAGTAATTGCAAGACATCAGATCATTATCTGCACCACTAATTCCATTTGGTCTAAATAATCCATTGTCTTTAGCTAGAGTGTGGTGAATCTGTGGAATTCATTGCCGCACATCTGAGGCCAAGTCATTGGGTACATTTAAAGTGGAAGTTGACAAGTTTGATTACTCAGGGCATCACAAGTTCTTGGAGAATGGAACTGAAAGGTATAACAAAGTAGCCATGACAGAATGGTGAAGCACTTGATAGGCCTAATAGCCTAATTGTGTTCCTATGTTTTATGATCTAAATCAACGTGTCTTGTGCTGAACACATAGGACCTGCAATAAAGATCAGATTCACCAGTGATATGACCTTTAAGATATTCAAGTGCTGGGGAAGCACCTCTTCGAATTTCCAAGTCTTAGATAAAAATATGACTGAAGGCTTATGGACCTGAAATATCAAGTTTTTCCTTCCACACATCTTGCCTGACCTGGTGAGTTGCCAGCAATGCTCATGTTTGATTTCCAATACCTGCAAATTTTATTTTTAATTCTTGAAGCTATGAGACTTTGAAAAAGAACCAGGATACTTTCATCTACTTACTACCACCTTCCTGGATAGCAGATTTGAGGTGACCTAGCAAATAACTAGAATATTTTACAAAGGAACACAGCAATATTGAGGAAATTAACATACAGAACAACATGTCATAGACTGGGCGATGTCCAATTTCATGGGCGAAATTGAAAACACAGGCAATAAGAAAGCATTCCATTGTCTTGTAGGTGTAAAAAAGACCACAACTCAAGGTTAAAGAATATTCACTGTGGAATATCTAGCCTACAAATTACTCTTCTAGCAAGCCTTGTATCAACACCTCTACTTTGAGACTGAAGAGAGCATCTCACTCCCCACATCTGATTATGAATGAGGAATTTGAGAGCTCATATAGTTTGTACTACTCAGATTCATTTTATCGATCACGAGTTCAAAGCATACAGTGAAATGCATCGTTTGCATTCAGATCCAACACAACTCAAGGATGTGCTTGGGGCAGCCTGCAGGTGTCACCACACATTCTGGTGCCAATATATCACGTCTGCAGTGCCCTGAGACAGGATGTTAATTGGCATATCAAGCTATGTATCATATCTTTAGCCAAGTTATTTTACACTATTGTAACTTATCAAGTTCCAAAACAATTACTTCATATTAGAACACATGGTGATCACCATATTTGTTCAAATAATAATGTATTTGTGGACCTAAAGTCAGCCCTCAATACCAATTCTGAATATCTGAAGTTTTTCCTTGCCCAAAGGTCCTTGAATAGTCAGAGTTCAAATGATCCTACTGTGATCACGAATGATCCAGCTGAGATGTGCTCCCACTGAAAGTCACTAACAGAACTAATATCTACACAAAATATTGAAACAATCCATCATATTGTATTCAAACACCAAATTTATCTTTGTTCTTCTTAAAATTCTACAGTGGCCAACTTAGTATTATGATGTACCTAATAAAGTAGCCACTATGTTTCTGGTGTTCTGAGGCTGTGGACCATCCAAGGTTCAATATGTTGTAAGTTCAGAGATATACTTCTTGCACATCACTGTCATTATTTGAGGTTCTCCAAGATACTGTCACTTTCTTGTCAGCTTGAAATAGTCTGACCAATCTCCTCTGACCTCTTAACAAGGCGTTTTCACTCAGAAATGCCACTCAGGATGCATTTTATATATAGCACCATTCACAGTAATCTCTAGATTGTGGTGTGTAAAAATCCCAGGAGATCAGCAGTTTGAGATACTCAAACCACCCCGTCTGGCACCAAATATTCCATGGTGAAAGTCACTTAGGTCACACTTCTTCCCAATTGTGATGTTTGGTCTGAACAACTGTACCTCCTGACCATCTCTACAATCTTTTGTGCATTGAACTGCTGCCATATTATCAGATATTTGTATTAACAAAGTACAGCTGTACCAGAGTACACTTATAGCTCTGGTTTCTGTTGGGCTCAAAGTCATAGCAGATACCAGTAACGTAGACGGCTTTGAGTATTTTTTTCCCCACAGGTGAAAGTTGAGGCAGTTTATGAAAATATGAGATTACATCAGAGGCCTTTAGATGTAGCAGAGAAGTTCAAAGCAATGTTTGGAAAAAATCTTCCAAAATGTGGAAATTGGAGCATTTCATGGGGTACACAAGTTAGGCCAGCTCATGTAGATTTTGGAGTTGGGCATTTAGAGCTAAATAAATTGCATGCAACTTTCAAAGATGCCAATCTTTTGATTAGTCAAGGCAAATCAGAACAGCAGACCTCTGCTACTTCCAAATCAGATAGTTGATGTGCATCCATTAAAACAAGCGCCCTTTTAATATCACAGCCGAGTTTATAATGAGTCAGTGCTCCCTCAGGAATGCACAAGAATTACACTGAGCCTCTGAAACGTGTGGAATCTTTCCTGAGAATTAACAGCTGAAGTTTTATCATGGCAATAGCAATGATATTTATTTCTGATCAGTATGAAATATGGTAGAGCCCTAGTGGGAACCAAGTAAAAGGATGCTGGTGTACAAGTTTAAAGATAGCTGTAAATGGTTGCACAAGAAAATAGGGTGAAAACTACAAATGGGATGCTTGCACCCCATAGGCAGATCATAGAATGAGGGCAGCAAAATTATGGTTAGGCCATGCTTCTCAACACTATTTACCAAATCTAAAATCTGGCTGCTAGATTTACCTGCATTAAAATGGTTGGTTGGTATCAGTCTGTCTCAAAGGCTAATAGGTGATTATCATCACAAGCCTGGGCAGAAGGTATGGAGATCCTGAGATGCCCAGTTGTCAAGAACCTCCTCTTGGCCTCACCAGTGTAGTCAAAGGAAAGGTTGTGACCAGCTGGGGTGAAGGAGCTGCTGGAAGGATGTTCAATGACGCCCAGCCACCTGCGGGGCTCCACTCTAGATTTGCTGTCTGGGTTTACTCCCATGGCCTTCGTCTCTCACGAGACTGCCCACAAGCCAGTGGGGCTATTTACTCATTAAAATAAGGGCAGAGTCTGGTTAATTCTAATGCCACTTCCTAGTGCTAGTCAACAACCCTGTAGATGTTGGTATAAGGTATTTAGTTGCCAAATTTGATACATGATTTGGCCTCCACTCTAACATGCAGCAAATGCCAGACCCTACCACCATTTACAGAAGGTCATTTCCCTAGCTCACTTTTAATGTATTACATCTACGGTGTTTTAATTCATGACCCCTCTGGTAAGATACAAGACCACCATCCATTCTACACAGCTTAACCTAATTTTGGATTAAACACGTTGTGGGCTATTGAGTTTTGACTCACTCTTAATAGACAAGCTTAATGAAAGCCAGACCAAAAGCAAACTGTATACCATTTGCAAAGCTCTCCATTATTTCAACTATTACAACACCTTCCATACACCAAGTCCTAATATTAATTGTGAAAAAAGCGCACAAGGACAGTACCCAAATTACATTCTGGAGAAGTTAAACATGTAGCAATCTATTAGACAGATCTTCCCACAAATGAGGCTGCCACATTTAAATCTGATCAGAAAGGTTTATAGATGGTAGTAGAAAATAAGAGGAAATGTGAAGGGACTCTGCCTGAAACGCCAACTGTTTACTCTTTTCCATAGATGTTGCCTGATCTGCTGAGGTCCTCCAGCGTTTTGTGTGTGTTACTTGGATTTCCAGCATTTGCAGATTTTCTCATGCTTTCACCTTGTGGCCTACAAGCTCCTTCAATTCATATTTAGAATTCCCACTCACCTCCACCATTGCCACTTTTGTTCTAAACACATTACTTTCTGACTACATCCCACTAATATTTCAAGGATAGACATCCAAAGCAACTTGCTTTAAAATATACACTGGCCACTGTTAGGTATGCAATAAAGTGGCCACTGATTATGTTCATGGTCTTCTGCTGCTGTAGCCCATCGGCTTCAAGGTTCGAAGTGTTGTACATTCAGAGAAGCAATTCTACATGCCACTGTTGCAATGCATGGTTATTTGAGTTATTGTCACCTTCCTGTCAGTTTGAACTAGTTAGGTCTCTATCATTAACAAGGTGTTTTCACCCACAGAACTGTTGCTCACTAAATTTTTTTGGTTTATTTTTCACACCATTCTCTGTAAACTCCAAAGTCTGTTGTGTGTAAAAATCCCAGGAGATCAGCAATTTTTGAGATACTCAAACTACCCCATCTGACACCAGCAATCATTCCAGGGTTAAAGTCACTTAGATCACATTTTGTCTTCGACACCTAATAAAGTGGCCACTGAATACATCTTATTGCAAGTTGTTGCCAAGTTGTACCTACGTAACAATCAGCAAAACATTTTATATCTGCTAATCACCAGAACAAAAGCCAGAAACGACACCACCCCACCACCACAAAGATCAGATTCAGTTGAAAGTTCGCTCAAATACATTTCATCTGGAGTTCTTGTGTTACCACAGTCAACAGTAGGTTTGTTAAAAAGCATCTTGACACCAGTGATCATATTTCATTTGCTGTGTAGTATATTTAAGGTGTCTCAATGCACAGAGGAGTGTATCGTGACTGGTACAGAAGCACCAATGCCCTTGAACAGAAAATCCTCCAAAAACTAGTGGATACTGCCCAGTTCATCCATCCATGAGTCAAGCCCTCCCCATCACTGTGCACATCTATAAGGAGTGCTCCCACAAGAAAGCAAAATACATCCATCCTCAAAGACCTCCCACTATCCATTCAGGCCATGTTTTCTTTTCACTGCTACCATCAGGCAAGAGGCAAAGGACCCTCAAGACTCTCACCAGCAGATTCAGGTACAGTCATAACTCTGCAACCAGACACCTGAACCAGCACTGATTATATCACTCACCACATTCCACAACCTACACTCACTTTCAAAGACTCTACAACTTACGCTCTCGGTATTATTTATTGTTTATTTGCACAGTTTGCCCTCTCCTACACATTGGCTGTTTGTCTGTCAGTCATAATGTACAGTACTACACAAAAGTCTTAAGCCCTTTGGATTTTTTATACAAATTTTGTTTGACGCGTTTATTTTGTCTTCTGCATTAGTGAGTAGAAAAGAGCAAATTAGATTTCAAATTCATTTTCCAAAAGCCTAAATGTTAGAGAAATGTTATTTCATTAAAGTAACATTAAGAGACCACTTTTCAAATAAAAACTTGATTACTTCCTAAGTGTATAGCCCAGTGCATGATTAAACAAAAATAACAAACACGATGCTAATGATCAATGAATTGAATAAACTAAGCTGATAAACTGAAACACAAACAGGTTTAGAAGGAATCAAGCTGGGTGAAGGACAGTCAAACTAAAAGATGAGGGTGTGACAGTTTAACCTTCCTATCAATTACTTACAACATGGCAAAAGTGAGCAAAGCAACAAGACACAACATGGGCAGCCTACATCAGCAAGGTCTCTCCCAAGCAGAAGACAGGAGTTATAAAATGTGCTGCCCAAGCTCTTCTGAAGAAACGCAAAGGTCAAGGACCAGAAATGAGTCGTCAGCCACAGAAGCTGAGCACAGCAGACACGAGATCAAACGGATGCCCCTTTTTAGTCCAGTGCTGCTATCAGCTCTGAACTCAAATCACTGGAACCCAAGTACACCCCCTTTTCAGTCCAGAGAAGTCTTGCCAGAAGCTTACTTCACAGATTTTATACCAAAAAGCCATTCCTCCAAAGTGGGAACAAAGCCAAGATTTTCACCTACGTACAAAAACCACAAAGATTGGGGTGCTGAGCAATGGCAGTGACCAACGAGTCAAAATTCACAATTTCTGGCTCAAGCAGGAGGCAGTTTGTCCATAGAAGAGCTGGAGAGTGCTACACAGACAAGTGTCTGCACATGATATTGAAGCATGGTGGACAGTCCTTGCAGGTTTGGGGCTGCATTTAGCAAATGGAGTTGGTGATCTGGTCAGAATTACTGGAATCCTCAACGCTGAGGAATACAAGCAGATTATCATCCATCACACAATACCATCAGAGAGGAATCTGATCGATCCCAACTTCATTCTGCAGCACGACAATGATCCCAAACACATGGCCAAGGTCATAAAGAACTATCCTCAGCAAAAAGCTGGAATTCTGTAACAGATGGTGTGGCCTCCACAGAGCCCTAATCTCAACATCATCAAAACTGTCTGGGATTATCTGGAGAGACAGAAGCAAGTGAGACAGCCAATGTCTGCAGGAGAACTGTGGCAAGTTCTTCAATATGCTTGGAACAACCTACCAGCTGATTTTCTTCTAAAACTGCACGATAGTGTACCCAGGAGATTTGATGCAGCTTTAAAAGCAAAGGCTGGTCACACCAAATATTGATTTGATTTAGTTCTTTTTAAAAACTGTTTACTGCTCTTTATAGTAATATTTGATTTCAATACTTCATTTCAAAATTTTTGAAAGCATCTTCACTTTACAAAATTTTACTGTACTGTAGTTTTCATATTATTTCTTTTCCTGTAAATGCCTACAAATAAAAGAATCTCAAGGTAGTATAGAGTGATATACTTTGCTAATAAATTTACTATGAACAGTTACAACTCAGGACATTTTGGAAAGTGCACAGAAGCAAAATGCAAGCCTCACCAAAATTACAAAAATCTACTGAAAGCATAACATAACTGGCTTGAAAATGAGATGCTACAAAAGAGACCAGAACTGCAAGGGTAAATGTAAAATAGTCAAGAGAAAGCTGTTTTTATTTAACGAGAGGAAGATGTGCAGAGTTGTTTCTTGTCCCTCCTCCCAAGGTCAGTAGAACGATTGCTTCTGTTACACAACTTGAGTACAGAAGGTCATTTCAAAACATGCTGATCACCAACTCAAAACTGGCGGACTACAAGCATAGCAATAAACTTCAAGATGGTGGAATGGTCGAGTGAGATTTATTGTAAATGTACAAAATGCTGCAATTTGTTAGGGCATGGGCTCATGAGGAAGCATATAAACCATACAAATGAACTATCACAAGTGAACTATCACATTTTACAAAGGCAATGGAGATGCCACAGAAGGTATATGAATCGCCAGTAGTCAAGATAATCAGAAAATCATTGGTATAAACAGAAGGCGAAACTTCACACTTTTTTGGAGGATGGAAACATTGAGGACAAGATTATTGACCAGAAAAACTACTCGCATGTTTTAACCTGAGAGACATCCACATGGTGTCAAATGCCAAAGTGAAAGCACATTCAACCATAGAGACCAAACGGAGCTAGACAAATAATCAAGAATTTACAAAACTCTGGAGAAAGGGTAAGGCAAAGGCGCTGCAGGATTTGAATGGTATGTGCCTGATGGGTTGAATTGCTTCCTCCCATGCAATAACTGCAATACTTTGGTCAGACAACTGAGTGTTAATTATATGGAAACGGTTCCTAGGGTGGGGTAGGATGAGGTTATTTTCCTTGGAAAATGAAATGGAGGAAGATTTAATCTGTGTGTACAAAAGTGAGGGACTAGGCTAAAAAAAAATTACTGCAGAGCTATAGAAAGAAAGTGAAAGGATTGGAAGCAACTTGGAGAAATAGATACCCCACAATTCATTGCCTACAAAATTGGTGGAAAAATCTCACTTTTACAAAGCTGAAGGATCCTTTTTTCTGTGTTGAGAAGGACAAAAAGTGAAAGCATGAAGAATTATAACGAAAGCACAACAGGATAGCTGCTGAAGGATTTTTCCCTGGCTGAAATCCAGGTCTAGGGGATCAGCCCAAGATGAGGAAATTCTTCTTCACCCAAGGGCATTCTCAGAATAATCAGGCTGTAGATGCGATGTCACCAGGTATACACTCACCGAAGCTAAGGAATCAGAAGATAACCGACAGAACTGGGTGCAATCAAACTAGATTACCGAGTAGACTCAAGTCACAACTTCTCTATTTGATAAGATTCAGAAGGTTAATTAAAATAGACCATCCAACTGCAACACATTCGTCAAATCACTGATCTCACATCGCCCTCCTGTTCCCACCCTGACTGCTTTCCATTTCTCTGCGAGTACATCAGAAACTAGTCATTCATACAGACTTACCAGCCTGTTCCACCATTCAATGAAGCCACAGGATCACACATGGATTAAGTACTGAGTTCTCATGAATGGTTCTCCAAGTAAACTTTCTCTCATCCCTTACCACTCACAGATGCTGCCTGACCTGAGTCGCTTTCACTTATGACTTTTGACCAAGATATAACACTGATTTAGTCTCAAATGACACCCACCATAACATATACCTCTGCTTCAGCTTGTATGCTGCCAGAACTATCCAAACTTTCATGCCCAAGGAACTTCATCATCTCAATATATTTAGTTTATTAATGGAGGCTTCTTGAACCTCTCTGCAACCAGATCCTCAACTTTCTCATCAGCAGACCAGTAACAACCACTTCCTCCCTGACAATCACAGGTACTCCATACTGAGTGCTTAGTCCATTGCTCTAATCTTTACACTTATGTCTGTGTGGCTAAGTGCAGCTCAAATGCAATTTATAAGCCTGCAGATGACACCACTGTTATTAAAATCTCAGATGGCAATGGAGGCATACAGGAGTGAGTTAGATCAGCTGGTTGAGTGACATTGCAGCGAACTCTCTCTCAACACAGCAAGACCGAGGAACTGAGAACTTCAGAAAGGGGATGCTGGGTCCTCGTTGAGAGGACAATAGTGGAAAAGAGCTTTAATTCCTGGGTGTCAATATCTCAGATCTGTCCTGATGCAATCACGAAGGTGTGCCATCACTCGGAGATTGAGGAGATTTGATATGCTGGCAAGGACTCCTGTAAACTGTCATGCATGTGCAACGGGCAGCATTCTGACTGGTCATATCACTGCTTGGTTAGGAGGCTGCAGAGAGTTGTAAACTTAACCACCTTCACCACAGGCATAGCCCTCACCACCAAAGATATCTTCAAGAGGCAGTACCTCAAGATCATCATTAAGGCCCCCCTCATCTGGGAGGCGCTCTCTTTTCATTACTACCATCATGGAGGACAGTACCCTGAAGAACCACACTGACTCAGGAACAGCTTTAATCCCTGTCAGATTTCTGACTGTCGAATGCTAACTTTTTTTTTCGCAGTCTTTAGTAAAATTATGTCTTCGCATGTCTGCTACAAAATCAGGTTTATTACTATTCCACATCATATGAAATAGTAATAAACCTGATTCCCAGTTTCACTGTTACTATACACTTGGTCAAACTCCGCAATCTGCCTTAGAGACAAACAAGTCCTCCTTGTTAAAGAGTAATTACCTACGATAATTAGTGATCCAAGTTAAATCAAATCCAATCTTGTAAAAGCTATGATTTACAAAATAGGAGGTATAAACACTCCCAAGTTTATGAAGACTTGCAGCTGATCCCACACTCCAATTTTAGCAGAATAGCTTCAACAAACAAATCCCCCCACCACCACCCTAGCTCCCACTAACTAGTACCAAATGGGGACATACCAACTGAAAGATATTGCTACTATTCTCTAACACGGAGACAGCAATTTCACCCTTCTGATGCTGGCAGGCTCCTAAGTCTCCTTGTTTCATTTCCCTCCATGCCTGCAGATTATTCTCTCAAACCATTTATTCCTTTTGACCTATGCTTTCGATTCTAATGGCAAGGGTGGAGCGCCACAGGAGGGGTGACAGAGGGGTGCTGGGGTGGGTGGAGACACATCCAGCCCCGACACATCAGGCAAGGTTATTTGACTCCAAACAACTGGTTTATTGATCATCACAGATTGTGGCTCTGGTATTTCCCACTCCCTCCCTCCCCCTTTTCCCAGCCATGATTCCCCTCTTCCTGCCTTATTCCCACTCTCATTCCACAATAGAGACCTAGATCAGAACAAATTTCATCACTCATGTCACGGAACTATTTCTGCAGTACAGTGCAATATACAAAATTACTACAGTACTATGCAGACACCCTAGATATATATCTCCCCAAGACTTTTGCACAATACTGTAAACCCTTGGCCAAACTGACCGAAGGCAAAGGCACCCCTGAACGTGCCAAAGCCAGATTAACAATGATATGATAGCACATGATTCACTTCCACAATCTTAAACCCAAGCCAGTGTATCCAAACAGAATCAAATCTAAAGTAGATTTGGTGTTCTCTGCAGCAGTATTTGTTCAATCTAAATTTAATAGCTGTAATTCAAAGAGATAAAAAAGCTTTGGATTTGAAATAGCAGCAGTTATCTTAGCTCGACCAAGACACTAAAATAAGTATTCAGGCACAAACTCAACTGCTTACTTCCTTTAGAGAGTAGCAAACTTCCATACTGGAGACATACTGTTGCTGAGCACAGCACCTCAGAAGATCTCAAAATTATTTAGTAAATACAAAATACCACCTATATACTTCTTCAGGAATAAAGAATTCAGAACTTTAATGTTAAGTGATATTTTAATGGAGACAGATTGCAGATGTTTAATTGGAACTAATTACACTAATTTTCAATGCAATGTACAGCAGACAGATACTCCAGCATGATTTTAATCCGTTTACGATACATTAATTTATCTTTGGCACAGTGCTGTTCTAAGACAGCCAACATCTGACAGAAGAAAAAAAACTACACAAGATGAATCAAAACAAAACTAATAATTTCTCAAAATCCACACAGCACATGCACAGAAGTTTAAACTGAGGTTCCTCAAACCTCCTTTGCCATTAAACTGGTTGACAGCTCAGGCCATTCCAGAGTTCAATTCCGGCACGGGCTGCACGTCCTTCCCATGGAGAGCGTGGGTTTTCTCCCGGGGTTTGCAAGCTCATTCCTCATTACGAACTGTCCTTTGATTAGGGGAGGGTTACTGAAGGAGTGCTGGGTCTACTCTGTGCTGTACTGTCAAGTAAAAATGAAACAATACATCTGACAGGGTGGTGGAACCGAAACCTAAAGACTCTTGCGCATTGTTCTGGGCCCAGGTTTGTCCCCTCTGCCAGATTTCCGAATGGCCTGTGAACTCTTGCACTGCTACTGCAACTCAATAATCATTGTACTACTGTCAGAGGATAACAATGGCCTGGCTGCAGTGTGTACCATCTGCAATGCATACATTTCATTTTTATTTGATACACAGCATGGTAACAGGCCTTCTCGCTCAATGAGGCTACACCACCAATTACACCCAATTCACATACTAACCTGGACATCTTTGGAAACTGGAGTATCCGGAGGAAACCCATGTAATTCCAGGGAGAACGTACAAACTCCTTACAGACAGGTGAAACTGAACCCCAGTCACTGTATTAACATTACACAAACTGCTACGCTAATGCCACACCTTTCCAAATTTCTCTCCACACATGCAACTTGAAACATTCTCCCTGTTTCTGATCGTATAGATGCTGCCCAACCCGCTGAATGTTTTCGTGCCTTCTGGTCACTGGATTACACTGCACAGTGAGGATGAACAGAAGTGGGTGAAAGTTTCACACAACATGCCTGGAGTTACATCACACAGCAAAAGGCCACATAACTGGTTTGTAATCATGGTGGAGGCCATGCTATAGAAGTCCCTGTAGGAAGGGTGTGGTTACACTGGAGTGGATTCACTGGGATTGGAGTATTACAGTTATAGCAAGAGACTAGTTTGCATTACATTGAATGAAAGAGGCCAGCCAAGGCTGACAAAATTATGAGGGGCGCAGACTATATTTTTCCTCAGGTGAGGATGCAGAAGAGGACAGATTTAAGCAAGAGGTAGGTATTAAAATGACATTCTCTTCTGACACTCTGCTCCCCCAGACAGATTTAATTAGAACTCAGAACACTGAGGTGATGGAGACAGCACTGACAACAGTGAAGGAGCATCTACAGAAGTGCTTGAAACACCAACGTGCAAAAAAGCAATGGGCTACAGCCTTCCGCTTGCCCTTTGATTGAGGAATTAATCAGCCACAATCAAATGGCAGAACAGGCCAGGCAGCATCCTGCTGAAGCATCCAAAACAGCAATTGTACTCTTTTCCCACAGATGCTGCCTGCTGAGTTCCTCCAGCATTTTGTGTGTGTAGCCTAATTTTTTTGATCCCATGTCTTATCAGCACCCAATTGCCCACCATTGAGAACATCTACCATAAACGCTGCCTGGGCAGGACGAAAAGCATTATCAAGGATGCATCTCACCCTAACCATGGACTTTTTACTCTCCTCCCATCCAGTAGGCACTACAGGAGTCTCCACTCCCACACCAGCAGGCACAGGAAGAGCTTCTTCCCTGAGGCTGTGACCCTGTTGAACCTCACATCACAACGCTAAGCAGTATTGCACCCATATTGTACCGTCTCAGTACTTTTATATTTGTGTGCTGTAGCACTTACTTTTTATTCAGTTATTTTGTAAATAACACTATTCTTTGCATTTCTGGTTAGATGCCAACTGCATTTCATTGGCTTTGTATTTGTACTCAGCACAATGACAATAAAGTTGAATCTAATCTAATGATTCTCTTCTGCAATCTCTCAAGGCCCCACATCCTACCGGTACGAGGACTAGCAAGCACTAGCTTTAGAAGTTAGGCTAACTTCAATTGTTTCTGCCGCACCAGAGGCAGAGGAAAGTATTAATCCTTTTCAATCGGGGAACAACTCTCAAGGATACAAGTTCAAGGCAAGGGCGGGGAGAGAAAGAGTTAAAGGAGATGTGCAAAGTGAATAGTAGGTGACCAGAACACACCTACGATCAGTGGACACGTACAAAAAGGAAATTCAGACAGGCATGAATGCGCCAGGAAATGAAGGGTTACGGATTATGTGCAGACGGACAGATCCAGGTCAAAGAACTCGCTGCCGTGCTGCACTGGTCTCCGCTCTAACGCAGATGAACTGCAATCATGTGTTGAGAAATAATGACCAGCACAGACACTGGTGGGCCGAAGAGTGTGACCCGATACTTCCTAGCTGCTGACCCATTTCCCGATTAGTACACAGTCGGCTACACCCACCGCTCTGTCCAGGTCCCTGCGAAAGCCAACGGGAGTCCAGGCTGGAATCGTTCCAAGTGTCAGTCCGGGATCGTCCCGAGCGCCAGACCCGCAGGCTGAGGGCTCTGCGACCGGCGCACTCCTCCACAGGGCCAGTCGCCGGCGCTTGAGCCGCTGCCCAGCTCGCCGGACCCAAGGTTCCCGGTCTTCCTTCGGTCCCCGACGGACTAAACCGCTAATTCACGGCTTCCCTAGGATGCCCCTCCAAGGCGCCCGAAGCCTCCAGACCCTTAAACGCCGGCTCCGGAATAAAGGTTCTCACCCCTCCCCGGCGGCCTCCGAGACCTACATCAGCCCCCGACCCCCTCCCCGCCTCACGGTGTCCCGGCTCCCGGAGCCACACCGCCCCACCCACCACCCGCTGCAACAGCCGCACCTTCTCCTGCGCCCGGTTGATCTTCTTCTGGACGTTCTTGGCGATGAAGCCGGCGCTCACCCCCTTGGCGGAATCGGCCATGTTGCTGCGGAGATTCACCAGGAGGGGGCGGGGAGCCTGCGCGCGGTTAAAGGGACTGCGCCGAGGGGGCGGGGCTCAATGGGACGTCGGGGAGCGGGCGCGCGCGGTTAAAGGGACTGCGCCGAGGGGGCGGGGCTCAATGGGACGTCGGGGAGCGGGCGCGCGCGGTTAAAGGGACTGCGCCGAGGGGGCGGGGCTCAATGGGACGTCGGGGAGCGGGCGCGCGCGGTTAAAGGGACTGCGCCGAGGGGGCGGGGCTCAATGGGACGTCGGGGAGCGGGCGCGCGCGGTTAATGGGACTGCGGCGAGGGGGCGGGGCTCAATGGGACGTCGGGGAGCGGGCGCGCGCGGTTAATGGGACTGCGGCGAGGGGGCGGGGCTCAATGGGACGTCGGGGAGCGGGCGCGCGCGGTTAATGGGACTGCGCCGAGGGGGCGGGGCTCAATGGGACGTCGGGGAGCGGGCGCGCGCGGTTAATGGGACTGCGCCGAGGGGGCGGGGCTCAATGGGACGTCGGGGAGCGGGTGCGCGCGTTAAATGGGACTGCGCCGAGGGGGCGGGGCTCAATGGGACGTCGGGGAGCGGGCGCGCGCGGTTAATGGGACTGCGCCGAGGGGGCGGGGCTCAATGGGACGTCGGGGAGCGGGCGCGCGCGGTTAATGGGACTGCGCCGAGGGGCGGGTCGCTGGAGCCGGTCGCTGCACTGGAAGGAGTCGCACATGGGGACGAGCCGGCTATCTCGGAGCAACTCGTAAAGGGTTTCATGTACACAAGGCCGGGTGAACCAAAACCTGCAGCAATCATTAAAGTGATGCTGCACAAGAGGCAGGGCAAAATCAAACTTGGAGCAGCACTGGGCGAAGTAAGAACTCTGCAAGTCAGGCAGCATCTAGCGAGGGGAGCAAGAGTTGGTGTCTCGAACCAAGACGCTTCATCATGGCCTGTTAAGTCCTGACTGTTTTCCTCCCCTCCACGGATGCTGAGTTCCCTCGGCATTTAGTGGGTGTTGTGCAAGATTCCCAGGGGAACCGAGCGCAGCCTTTAAAGGGGTGGCATATGCGAGGCAGGGTAAACTAAACTCAGGAGCAGCCATTAAAGGGATGATGTGCACAGGATAAGGCAAATTAAAACCTGGAGCAGCTCTTAAAGGAGTCGCAAGAAATAAGATTCTCGGGGACACAGCACTCCAGGCAGCATTTATATGGGGGAGTGCGGAATAGTTGACCTCTCGGGTTAAAACCTTAATCTGGACCAAAAACCATTTCCCTCCAGAAGTACTAACAACCCCCCCCCCCCCGCACCCCAAGTTCCTCCGGTAGTTATACTTATATAACCCCAAAGAGTTCATGCACACCAGGTAGGGCAAAATAAAACATGGAGCATCCCTTAGGAACATGGCAAAAAAACTGGACCACTTCTGGAAGGGAGCAGTGCATGAACAAAGCAAAAGAATCTTGTCTACTTTTTAAAGGATAGTGCACAAGGGGTGTGCGCAAAATAAATGGACCTGGATTAAAATGAAAACAATGCACCTGAGATGAGGCAAGATAAAACACAGCATCGCCCTTTAAACTGTCAGTATATAGCGAGCAGGGTAAAACAACTGGAAAACCCTTAAAAGGTCAAACCCTTCTCTGGTGATGGGAAGAGATTTTAACTGTTGGCTAGACCATATTTTAGACCAATCATCTTTGAAATCAGCTTTGTTTATTCAATCTTTTTTATTGAAGTGTGGTATTGTTGATGTTTGGCGTTTTTTTATCTCCTTTAGATAGGGAGTACTCATTTTTTCCCATGTTCATCATACGTATTCCAGGATTGATTTTTTTTTTATTGATAGTCAAATGATTTCATTATTTCGTTCCTGTGAATATAAAGAGATTGCTGTCTCAGATCATGCTCCTGTTTTTCTATCTTTAAATCTCCCTGGTCTTCCTCAAACAATCAGTTTTGGCATTTTAATACAACTTTGTTATCTGATAAGGAATTTTAAAAATTTCTAGAGAGGCATATTATTTTGTTTTTTGAAGAGAATAAAAAGGAAGAGACTTCTAATCTTATTGTATGGGATACTTTCAAGGCCTATATTAGAGAACAAATTATTTCTTATACTGTGAGTGTTAAGAATAAAACTAATAAAGAACTGAATTAGCCAATCAATTGAAACAATTAGATCAAAAAATATGCTATACCTCCAGATCCTGTTTTATATAAAAGACATCTTGAAGTTAAAACTAAATATGATCTTCTGTTAACATATCCAATTGAAACTCAACTTCTTAAAGATAAAACTCAATTTTACATTCATGGAGATAAATCAGGCAAAGTATTGGCCAACCAATTAAAAACTTATGTAGTCAAACGACAAATTAAAGAAATTTGTAAAACTAATAGTGATAGGACAACTGATCACTCTGAAATAAATGATACCTTTAGGGAATTCTATCCTAAACTTTATAGTTCTGATTCCCCTATAGATAGTACTGTAATGAATAATTTTCTAGATCAATTAAATATCCCTGTACTTTCTGCAGATAATTGCAAACAGATGGGTCAACCCATTTCTTATGAGGAAATTGCCGAGGCTATACATTCATTATACTCAGGGAAGGCTCCGAGTCCAGATGGATTTTCTGGAGAATTTTATACAGCTTTTTCCTCATTGCTGTGTACATACATCTATTGATGCTTCTGGACACATCTTCAGTGATGTTCTTGGAATCATCGGGTGTTTCGGATCTTTCAACACCATACAACCTCCTCCAGGTGACCCAGCCGGGGCTGATCAGACCCCAGCTTGCGTCCAGATGGCTAGCTACCTATGACTCCATGGCTCCCCTCTTTTGAGCCACAGCCATCTTCAGGCCCTCTCTGCCGCATCGGTGGTACTGCGGATGGCTTTCCTCTTCCTCTCTCCCTTGATGCCCAAAATGCTGAAGGCTCTAACTAAAGAATGGGCTACGAATCCCCTACAACCAACCTCCGCTGGGAGACACCTCGCTCTCCATCCAGCCTGCTGACAGTTGCTGACCAGTCCCGCGTACTTGGAGAGCTTCCTTTCAAAGGCCTCTTCCAAGCGATCTTCCCATGGAACTGTCAGCTGCAGCAGTACCACTTGCTTAGTAGACTCAGACACTAGGACAATGTTTACTACAGTTACACAGTCTTTTTGGATTCTTTCAAATTGGATAGTTTGCCTCAAACTTTCTATGAAGCTTCTATTTCACTTATCCTAAAAAAAAGAACAAGAAACCAACTGAATGCTCCTCATATAGACTAATTTCATTATTCAATGTTGATAGTAAAATCCTTCCTAACGTTCTGGCTCGTAGGATTGAAAATATTTTACCTTCTATTATTTCTGATGATCAGACTGGATTTATTAAAAAATGACATTCCCATTTTAATATACGCCACATATTAAATGTTATTTACTCTCCTTCTCAGGAGATATCAGAATGTGTGATATCCTTAGATGCTGAGAAGGCCTTTGATCGGGTTGAATGGAATTATTTATTTAAAACCTTAGAAAAATTTAATTTTGGACCAGATTTTATTCAATTACTTTACTTTATATATCTCCTTCTGCTCGGGTTCTTGCGAATTTTCAAAATTCCAGACCATTTAAACTTCACCGTGGAACTAGTCAAGGTTGTCCGTTGAGCCCTTTGCTCTTTGATCTAGCTTTAGAACCTATAGCTATTGCTTTTCAAGAATCTAATGATATCTGTGGTATTTTAAGGAGAGGTATTACACACAAAATCTCACTTTATGCTGATGATATATTGCTTTTTATCTCCAATGTCGAGACCTCACTACATTGTGTACTTTCTTTACTCTCCCATTTTAGCTAGTGTTCAGGATATAAATTGAACCTACACAAGAGTGAATTATTTTCTTTAAATAATTTGGTGTCAATTAATCCTAATCTCCCTTTTAAAATTGTAAGGAATCAATTTACTTATTTGGGTGTAACAGTCACTAAGAATTACAAACACCTGTTTAAAGAAAACCTTCTTACTTTATTGAACCATGTAAAAAAGATATCATTCAATTGGTCACCTCTTTCAATATCGTTAATTGGACGAATTAATTCTATTAAAATGAATACTCTACCTAAATGTATTTATCTTTTTCAGGCTTTACCCATTTTTATTCCTAAATCCTTTTTTGACTCTCTTGATTCTATTTTATACTCTTGTATATGGAAAAATAAACGTCCTCCATTAAATAAAGTTTATCTTCAAAAACCTAAGAAGTCTGGAGGTTTAGCCTTACCTAATTTTAGGTTTTATTACTGGGCAGTTAATATACAATATCTTACATTTTGTCTATATTATATTAATCATGTAGACTGTCCGGTATGGGTTTCTTTAGAAGCTAACTCTGTAAATAAATTTTCTATTATTTCTCTTCTTGGATCCTCACTTCCTTTATTTATAAGTAAACTAACTGATAATTTAATAGTTAAACATACTCTGAGGATCTGGATACAATTTAAAAAACACTTTGGTCTATTGAGATTTTCCCTTTCAAGTCCCACTTATTCTAACTTTCTTTTCTAAACCCTCCATGACTGATTTAGTTTTTAAAGAATGGGACAGGTTGGGTATTGAATGTTTTTGGGATCTGTTTGTTGGAAGAAATCTGTTTTCATCTGAGCAATTGTCAGACAAATATAGCTTACCCAAAACTCACTTTTTTAGATATTTACAAATCAGAGACTTTCTAAGATCTCAATTATGCACATTTCCTATGAGCTCAGATAAGAACTTACTCGACGTAATTTTTAATTTAACACCGTTTTATAATGGTTCAATATCTAATATTTATGGTATGTTACTGGAGACGAGGAATGTCCCTTCAGACAAAATTAAGAATTTCTGGGAACAAGATTTACAGACATCAATATCTGAGGAAATTTGGAGAGAAATTTTTAAACTGGTTAATACTTCATTGCTATGTGCTCGTCATTACCTCATACAATTTAAGGTGATACATAGAGCTCATATGACTAAGGATAAGCTATCTCGTTTTTATTCGGATATATCTCCCTACTGTGACAGATGTAATAATGGATAAGCTTCATTAACTCATATGTTTTGGACTTGTCTGAGTCTTGAAAAATATTGGAAGGAAGTTTTTCAAACTTTTTCTTTACTTTTTAAGGTCAGTTTTAAGCCTAATCCTCTGATGGCCCTATTTGGTATTGTTGCAGGACAAGATATCAAGCTGAAGACATTGATTTACATATTTTGGTCTTTGGCTGTCTTATAGCTAGGAGGGCGCTTTTGTTTAAATGGAAAGATGTTTTTCCTCCTACTCATGCTCAATGGTTATGCTACGTTATATCTTGCTTAGATTTAGAGAAAATTCGTTGTTCAATTTCTGAATCTCATCAAGACTTTCAAACATTGTGGGGACCTTTTCTGAATTATTTTCAAAACCTTCCAGTCATTGTTTAAATTCAGATGTTGGCTATTATTATTTTTTATGATATGAGAAGGTATTTTACCTTTTTTTCTCCTTAATAAACAGCTTCGGTCTTGGTAGGGGTTAGCTTCTCTTTTTTTGTAATAAATTAGTATATTTCAATATAACTATTGACTAACTTACTTGAATACAGGGTAATGAGATTGTTATTATGAATAGATATAATGTAATTATTAGTTTTTAAAATCTTTTTTTATCTTTTATATATACTTTCTTGTACTCTGTTACTCTTCTATGTAGAAGCTAATAAAAATATTGAAAAGAAAAAGGTCAAATCTGGGGAAGAGTCAAAGTAGATGGGCCGAACAGCCTGCTTCAGGGCTGTGGTGGTGTATGAATCTATGCTTAGAGCAACCAGTGACATCTAAGTGGGCCAGAGATTATGAGGCTGTGGAAACTTAATGGAGTACTGAACAATGTCACTCAATAGTGGAGGACTTAACAGATTCATAGAATTAAGAGGCATCACTTAGAGTGACGAGGTAATTCCAAGAGTAGAGATCGAGATCATGGAGATATTCAGTGGTGTTTTAATCAATCACTCTGCAGCGTGCTAACCAAAGATTAGTGACTTCAAACAATAACTCTATTCCTTGTGACTAATTCTTTTTAACTCCTTGTTTAGTTTTTACTAATTCATTAAGTTTTTGGGATCTGGGAATTACTGGCAATGCCGGCGTTTGTTACTCGTCCCTAACAGTGATTGAAAAAGCAGCATAAACTGTCTTCTAGGATGTCTTCTTGTAAAGGCCCTTCCGGAGTGCAGCTTGAGGATTGCGACCCAGCGATGATGGCGACACTGGTAAACTAGTTGAGGTGGTCTGCCACTTGGAGAGTGATGTTGCCTCGCAGCTGCAGCTCATGTTGAAATTGGGATATGGTTTCAGAGTAGCCTGGGGGAGTAATGGCTATACATTTTGTAAATAGGGTTACAGCACAAAAACAGATGCTTTGGCCCATCTAACCCCTCGCTGGTGATAGCCCTCCATTCCCTTCCCGTCCATGGACTTATCCAGAGTGTTACAGAGCAAAACAACACAGAAGCAAGCCCTTTAGCCCATCTAGTCCATGCCAGCTTGATTTTCTGCCTATCCCCATCTACCTGCATACCCTTCTCATCCATGCATCTATCCGGACCCCTCTTACATGTTACAATTGAAAGCACATCCACTGATAGCTCATGTCACACTCACACCACCCTGTGAGTGAAGAAGTTCACCCTCACGTTCCCCTTAAATACAGCGCCATTGACACTTGACCCATGACCTCTAGTTCTCGTCTCAGCCAAGGTAAAGCCTCAATGCATTATACCCATCTATATGTTTCATCATTTTGTATACTTCTGTAAGATCACCACTCATTCCCATGTGATCCGGGGGATGCAGTCCTAACCTATAGCTCAGGTGCTCAAGACCCAGCAACATTATTACAAACTTTCCCTGCACTCTTTCAAGATGGTGCACGTCACTGACACTGTGCTCCAGTGATGGAGGAAGTGAATATACAGATGGTGGATTAGGTCAAAGTTCTTTAAGAATTGTTGGAACAGCACTCAATTAGGCAAGTAGAGAGTTTCTCTTTCCTTCATCGAGGCAAGTAGAGAGTTGCTCAACCATTCAAAGAGGCACGTAGAGATTTGCTCTATCACTCATTGAGGCATACAGAGAGTTCCTCTGCCACTCATGGAGGCATACAGAGAGTTCCTCTGCCACTCAACGAGGCAAGTAGAAAGTTATTCAGTCACTCATTGATGGCAAGTAAAGAGTCACTCTATCACTCAACGAGGCACATAGACTGTTACACAGTCACTCATCAAGGCAAACAGACTGCTCAACCAGTCATCGAGGCAAGTAGGGAGTAGCTCTTTTAGTCATTGAGGCAAGCAGAGAGTTGCTCCAACACTCATCAAGCTATGTAGACAGTTGAACAATCATTCCTCAAGGCTAGTAGTGAGTTGCACAATCACTCATCGAAGCAAGCAGAAAGCTGCTCAATCACTCATTGAAACAAGAACAACAGGAATTCTGCAGACGCGGGAAATTCAAGCAACACACATCAAAGTTGCTGGTGAACGCAGCAGGCCAAGCAGCATCTATAGGAAGAGGTGCAGTCAACGTTTCAGGCCGAGACCCTTCGTCAGGACTAACTGAAGGAAGAGTGAGTAAGGGATTTGAAAGTGGGAGGGGGAGGGGGAGGGGGAGATGCAAAATGATAGGAGAAGACAGGAGGGGGAGGGATAGAGCCGAGAGCTGGACAGGTGATTGGCAAAAGGGATACGAGAGGATCATGGGACAGGAGGTCCGGGAAGAAAGACGGGGGGGGGGGGTGACCCAGAGGATGGGCAAGAGGTATATTCAGAGGGACAGAGGGAGAAAAAGGAGAGTGAGAGAAAGAATATGTGCATAAAAATGAGTAACAGATGGGGTACGAGAGGGAGGTGGGGCCTAGCGGAAGTTAGAGAAGTCAATGTTCATGCCATCAGGTTGGAGGCTACCCAGACGGAATATAAGGTGTTGTTCCTCCAACCTGAGTGTGGCTTCATCTTTACAGTAGAGGAGGCCGTGGATAGACATGTCAGAATGGGAATGGGATGTGGAATTAAAATGTGTGGCCACTGGGAGATCCTGCTTTCTCTGGCGGACAGAGCGTAGATGTTCAGCAAAGCGGTCTCCCAGTCTGCGTTGGGTCTCGCCAATATATAAAAGGCCACATCGGGAGCACCGGACGCAGTATATCACCCCAGTCGACTCACAGGTGAAGTGATGCCTCACCTGGAAGGACTGTTTGGGGCCCTGAATGGTGGTAAGGGAGGAAGTGTAAGGGCATGTGTAGCACTTGTTCCGCTTACACGGATAACAAGAAGAAACAAGAAGAGACTGCTCAACCAGTCATCAAGGCAAGTGGGGAGCAGCTTTTTCAGTCATTGAAGCAAGCAGAGGGTTGCTCTTTCACTATCGAGGCAAATAGAGCATGCTTAACCAGTCACAGAGGCAAGTGGAGAGTTGCTTTATCACTTCTTGAGGCAAGTAAAGAGCTGTTCAATTACACATTGAGACATGGGGAAATTTGATCAAGCACTCATCGAGGCAAGTAGAGAGTTGCTCTATCACTCCTCGGGACACGTAGAGTTTGGTTCAATCACTTATCGAGGCATGTGGACAGTTCATCTATTTCTCATCTAGGCATGTAGGGAGTTGCCCAATTGCTCATCGTGGCAAGTAGAGAGTTGATATATCACTCATCGAAGCAAGTAGAGAGTTGATATAGCATTCATCGAGGCAACTAATGAGTTGATCTATCACTCATCAAGGCAAGTAATGAGTTGATCTATCACTCATTGAGGCAAGTAATGAGTTGATCTATCACTCATCGAGGCAACTAATGAGTTGATTAACCACTCATCGAGGCAAGTAAAGATTTGATCTATCACTCATCGAGGCAAGTAGTAAGTTCCACAATCACACATCGAGGCAAGTAGTGAGATAAACAATCACTCATCCAGGCAAGTTGAGAGTTGCTCTCTCACTATCGAAGCAACTAAAGAGTACTTAACTAGTCACAGGGGGAAGCAGGGAGTTGCTCAATCACTCTTCGAGGCAAGCAGAGAGTTCCTCTATCACTCATTGAGGCAAGTAGAGAGTTCCTATTTCCCTCATGAATGCAAGCAGAGAGTTGCTCTATCACTCCCCGGGACAAGTAGAGTTTGGTTCAATCACTGATCGAGGAATGTGGACAGTTGGTCTACTACCCCGTATAGACATCTAGAGAGTTGCCCTATCAATCATCGAGGCAAATAGACAGTTGTTCAATCACTCATGGAGTTAAGTAGAGATTTGCTCCAACACTCATCAAGGCATGTAGACAGTTGCTCAATCACTCATCGAGGCAAGTAGGGGGTGCTCTTTCAATCATGGAGGCAAGCAGAAAGTTGCTCTGTCACTATCAAGACAAATAGAGAGTGCTCAACCAGTCATCAAGGCAAGTAGAGAGTTGATCTATCACTCATCGAGGCAAGTAATGAGTTCATCTATCACTCATCAAGGCAAGTAATGAGTTGATCCATCACTCATCGAGGCAAGTAATGAGTTGATCTATCACTCATCGAGGCAAGAAAAGATTTGATCGATCACTCATTGAGGCAAGTAGTGAGTTCCACTATCAATCATCAAGGCAAGTAGAGAGTTGCTCAATCACTCATCGAAGCAAGTAGACAGTTGACCTATCACACATCGAGGCATGTAATGAGTTGATCTGTCACTCATCAGGGCAAGTAGATAGTTGCTCATTCACTCAGCGAGGCAAGTAGTGAGTTCCACAATAACTCATTGGGGCAAGTAGGGAGTTGATCATTGACTCCTCGGGTCAAGTAGAGTTTGGCACAAACACTGATCGAGGCATGTGGACAGTTGATCTATTTCTCATCCAGGCATGTAGGGAGTTGCCCAATCACTCATCGAGACAAGCAGAGAGTTGATCTATCACTCATCGAGGCAAGTAGAGAGTTAATTTATCACTGATCGAGGCAAGTAATGAGTTGATCTATCACTCAGCCAGGCATGTAATGAATTGATCTATCACTCATCGAAGCAATTAACGAGTTCATCTATCACTCATCAAGGCAAGTAATCAGTTGATCTAATACTCATCAAGGCAAGTAATAAGTTGATCTATCACTCATCGAGTGAAGTAATGAGTTGATCTACCACTCATCAAGGCAAGTAAAGCTTTCATGTATCATTCATCGAGTCAGGTAGTGAGTTCCACAATCACTCATCGAGACAAGTAGAGTGTTGATCTATCACTCATTGAGGCAGGCAGTGAGTTCCACAATCACTCATTAAGGCAAGTAGAGAGTTGATCAATCACTCATCGAAGCAAGTAGAAAGTTGATCTATCACTCATCGAGGGAAGTAATGAATTCATCTGTCACTCATCAAGGCAAATAGTGAGTTGATCAGTCACTCCTCATGGCAAGTAGACAGTTGCTCAATCACTCATCGAGGCAAGAAATGAGCTGATCTATCACTCATCAGGGCAAGTAGACAGTTGCTCAATCACTCAGCAAGGTATGTATTGAGTTCCACAATCACTCATCGGGGCAAGTAGAGAGTTGATCTACCATTCATCAAGGCAAGTAGAGAGTTGATCCATCACTCATCGAGGCAAGTAGAGAGTTGCTCAATCACTCATCGAAGCAAGTAGAGAGATGATCTATCACTCATCGAGGCAAGTAATGAGTTGATCTATCACTCACCGAGGCAAGCAATGAGTTGATCTACCACTCATCAAGGCATAAACAGCTTTCGTTTATCACTCATCGAGGCGAGTAGTGAGTTCCACCATCACAAATTGAGACAAGTAATGAGTTCCACAATCACACATTAAAGCAAGTAGAGAGTTACTCAGTCAGTCATTGAAGCAAGTACTGAGTTTATCTATCACTCATCGAGGCAAGTAATGAGTTGATCGATCACTCATCGAGGGAAATGGTGAGTTGATCTATCACTCCGCAGGACAGGTACAGTTTGGCACAATCACTGATCGAGGCATGTGGACAGTTGATGTATTTCTCATCCAGGCATCCAGGGTGTTGCCCAATCACTTATCGAGGCAAGAAGAGAGTTGATCTATCACTCATCGAGGCAAGTAGTGAGTTCATCTACCACTCATTAAGGCATGTAAAGCTTTCATTTATCATTCATTGAGGCAAGTAGTGAGTTGAAATTCCACTCATCGAGACAAGTAAAGGTTTGATCTATCGCTCATCGAGGCAAGTAGTGAGTTCATCTGTCATGCATCAAGGCAAGTAGAGAGTTGTTCAATCACTCATCGAAGCAAGTAGAGAGAGAATCTATCACTCATCGAGGGAAGTCGTGAGTTCCACAATCACTCATCGGGGCAAGTAGGGAGTTGATCTATCACTCCTCGGGGCAAGTGGAGTTTGGCACAATGACTGATCGAGGCAAGTAGAGAGTTCATCTATCACTCATTGAGGCAAGCAATGAGTTCATCTATCACTCATCAAGGCAAGTAATCAGTTGATCCATCACTCATCGTGGCAACTAATGAGTTGATCTACCACTAATCGAGGCAAGTAAAGATTTGATCTATCACTCATTGAGGCAAATAGTGAGTTCCACAATCACTCATCGAGGCAAGTAGACAGTTGAACTATCACTCATCAAGGCAAGTACTGAGTTCCACAATCACTGGTCAATGCAAGTTGAGTGTTTCTCTTTCACTATCGAGGCAACTAAAGAGTACTTAGCTAGTCACAGAAGTAAGCAGGGAGTTGTTCAATCACTCATCGAGTCAAGTAGAGATTTGCTCCCACACACTGAGGCATGTAGATAGTTGCTCAATCACTCCTCGAGGCCAGCAGAGAGTTCCTCTATCACTCATTGAGGCAAGTAGAGAGTTCCTATTTCCCTCATCAACGCAAGTACAGAGTAGCTCTTTCACTCCTCGAGACAAGTAGAGTTTGTGTCAACCACTAATCGAGGCATGTGGACAGTTGGTCTATTACCCCGTATAGACATCTAGAGAGTTGCCCTATCAGTCATCAAGGCAAATAGACAGTTGTTCAATCACTCATGGAGTTAAGTAGAGATTTGCTCCAACACTCATCAAGGCATGTAGACAGTTGCTCAGTCACTCATCAAGGCAAGTAGGGGATGCTCTTTCAGTCATGGAGGCAAGCAGAAAGTTGCTCTGTCACTATCAAGACAAATAGAGAGTTATCAACCAGTCATCCAGGCAAGTAGAGAGTTGCTCAATCACTCATTGAAGCAAGTAAAGAGTTGATCTATCATTCATCGAGGCAAGTAAAGAGTTGATCTATCACTCTTCGAGGCAAGTAAAGAGTTGATCTGTCACTCATTGAGGCAAGAAATGAGCTGATCTATCACTCATCAGGGCAAGTAGACAGTTGCTCAATCACTCAGCAAGGCATGTATTGAGTTCCACAATCACTCATCGGGGCAAGTAGAGTTTGGCACAATCACTGATCGAGGCATGTGGACATTTGATCTATTTCTCATCTCAGCATGTAGGGAGTTGCCCAATCACTCATTGAGACAAGCAGAGAGTTGATCTATCACTCATCAAGGCAAGTAGAGAGTTGATCTATCACACATCAAGACAAGTAATGAGTTGATCTATCACGCATCGAGGCAAGTATTGAGTTGATCTATCACTCATCGAGGCAAGTAGTGAGTTCCATAATCACTCATCGGGGCAAGTAGAGAATTGATCTATCATTCATCAAGGCAAGTAGAGAGTTGATCCATCACTCATTGAGGCAAGTAGAGTGTTCAGCTGTCACACATTGAGGCAAGTAGTGAGTTCCATAATCACTCATCGAAGCAAGTAGAGAGATGATCTGTCACTCATCGAAGCAAGTAGAGAGATGATCTGTCACTCATCGAAGCAAGTAGAGAGATGATCTGTCACTCACCGAGGCAAGCAATGAGTTGATTTACCACTCATCAAGGCATATACAGCTTTCATTTATCACTCATCGAGGCAAGTAGTGAGTTCCACCATCACAAATTGAGACAAGTAATGAGTTCCACAATCACTCATTAAAGCAAGTAGAGAGTTACTCAGTCAGTCATCAAAGCAAGTACTGAGTTTATCTATCACTCATCGAGGCAAGTAATGAGTTGATCGATCACTCATCGAGGGAAATGGTGAGTTGATTTATCACTCCGTGGGACAAGTACGGTTTGGCACAATCACTGATCGAGGCATGTGGATAGTTGATGTACTTCTCATCTAGGCATCCAGGGTGTTGCCCAATCACATATCGAGGCAAGAAGAGAGTTGATCTATCACTCATTGAGGCAAGTAGTCAGATGATCTATCACTCAACGAGGCAAGTAATGAGTTCATCTACCACTCATTAAGGCAAGTAATAAGTTGATCTACCGCTCATCAAGGCAAGTAAAGCTTTCATTTGTCATTCATCGAGGCAAGTAGTGAGTTCCACAATCACTCATCGACGCAAGTAGAGTGTTGATATCTCACTCATCGAGGCGGTTAGTGAGTTCCACAATCACATATTGAGGCAAGGTATGAGTTCCACAATCACTCATTGAAGCAAGTAGAGAGTTGATCTATCACTCATCGAGGCAAGTAATAAGTTGATCTACCACTCATTGAGGCAAGTAATGAGTTGATCTACCACTCAGAGGCAATTAGTGAGTTCTACACTCACTCATCAAGGCAAGTAGAGAGTTGTTCGGTCACTCATCGAAGCAAGTAGAGAGAGAATCTATCACTCATCGAGGGAAGTCGTGAGTTCCACAATCACTCCTCGGGGCAAGTGGAGTTTGGCAAAATGACTGATCGAGGCATGTGGACTGTTGAACTGTTACTCATCTGGGCATGTAGGGAGTTGCCCAATCACTGATCGAGGCAAGTAGAGAGTTCATCTATCACTCATTGAGGCAAGTAATGAGTTCATCTATCACTCATCAAGGCAAGTAATCAGTTGATCCATCACTCATCGTGGCAACTAATGAGTTGATCTACCACTAATCGAGGCAAGTAAAGATTTGATCTATCACTCATTGAGGCAAATAGTGAGTTCCACAATCACTCATCGAGGTAAGTAGTGAGTTCATCTGTCATGCATCAAGGCAAGTAATGAGTTGATCTACCACTCATCAAAACATATACAGCTTTCATTTATCACTCATCGAGGCAAGTAGTGAGTTCCACCATCACAAATTGAGACAAGTAATGAGTTCCACAATCACTCATTAAAGCAAGTAGAGAGTTACTCAGTCAGTCATCAAAGCAAGTACTGAGTTTATCTATCACTCATCGAGGCAAGTAATGAGTTGATCGATCACTCATTGACGGAAATGGTGAGTTGATTTATCACTCCGCAGGACAGGTACAGTTTGGCACAATCACTGATCGAGGCATGTGGACAGTTGATGTACTTCTCATCTAGGCATCCAGGGTGTTGCCCAATCACTTATCGAGGCAAGAAGAGAGTTGATCTATCACTCATTGAGGCAAGTAGTCAGATGATCTATCACTCAACGAGGCAAGTAGTGAGTTCATCTACCACTCATTAAGGCAAGTAATAAGTTGATCTACCACTCATCAAGGCAAGTAAAGCTTTCATTTGTCATTCATCGAGGCAAGTAGTGAGTTCCACAATCACTCATCGACGCAAGTGGAGTGTTGATATCTCACTCATCAAGGCGGTTAGTGAGTTCCACAATCACATATTGAGGCAAGGTATGAGTTCCACGATCACTCATTGAAGCAAGTAGAGAGTTGATCTATCACTCATCGAGGCAAGTAATGAGTTGATCTACCACTCATCGAGGCAAGTAAAGATTTGATCTATCACTCAGAGGCAATTAGTGAGTTCTACACTCACTCATCAAGGCAAGTAGAGAGTTGTTCAATCACTCATCGAAGCAAGTAGAGAGAGAATTTATCACTCATCGAGGGAAGTCGTGAGTTCCACAATCACTCATCGGGGCAAGTAGGGAGTTGATCTATCACTCCTCGGGGCAAGTGGAGTTTGGCATAATGACTGATCGAGGCAAGTAGAGAGTTCATCTATCACTCATTGAGGCAAGCAATGAGTTCATCTATCACTCATCAAGGCAAGTAATCAGTTGTTCCATCACTCATCGTGGCAACTAATAAGTTGATCTACCACTAATCGAGGCAAGTAAAGATTTGATCTATCACTCATTGAGGCAAATAGTGAGTTCCACAATCACTCATCGAGGCAAGTAGACAGTTGAACTATCACTCATCAAGGCAAGTATTGAGTTCCACAATCACTGGTCAATGCAAGTTGAGTGTTTCTCTTTCACTATCGAGGCAACTAAAGAGTACTTAGCTAGTCACAGAAGTAAGCAGGGAGTTGTTCAATCACTCATCGAGTCAAATAGAGATTTGCTCCCACACACTGAGGCATGTAGATAGTTGCTCAATCACTCCTCAAGGCCAGCAGAGAATTCCTCTATCACTCATTGAGGCAAGTAGAGAGCTCCTATTTCCCTCATCAATGCAAGTACAGAGTATCTCTTTCACTCCTCGAGACAAGTAGAGTTTGTGTCAACCACTAATCGAGGCATGTGGACAGTTGGTCTATTACCCCGTATAGACATCTAGAGAGTTGCCCTATCAGTCATCGAGGCAAATAGACAGTTGTTCAATCACTCATGGAGTTAAGTAGAGGTTTGCTCCAACACTCATTAACGCATGTAGACAGTTGCTCAGTCACTCATCGAGGCAAGTAGGGGGTGCTCTTTCAATCATGGAGGCAAGCAGAAAGTTGCTCTGTCACTATCAAGACAAATAGAGAGTTATCAACCAGTCATCAAGGCAAGTAAAGATTTGATCTATCACTCATCGAGGCAAGTATTGACTTCCACTATTGCTCATTAAGGCAAGTAGAGAATTGATCTATCCCTCATCGAGGCAAGTAGAGAATTGATCTATCACTCATCGAAGCAAGTAGTGAGTTCTGCAATCACTCATCAAGGCAAGTAGAGAGTTGCTCAATCACTCATCGATGCAAGTAATGAGTTGATCTATCACTCATCGAGGCAAATACTCAGTTGATCTATCACTCATCAGGGCAAGTAAATAGTTCCACAATCACTCATCGAGGCAAGTAGAGAGTTGATCTATCACTCCTCGGGACAAGTAGAGTTTGGCACAATCACTGATCGAGGCATGTGAACATTTGATCTATTTCTCATCTAAGCATGTAGGGAGTTGCCCAATCACTCATCAAGGCAAGTAGATAGTTGATCTGTCACTCATCGAGGCAAATAGTGAGTTTATCCATCACTCATCAGGGCAAGTACACAGTTGCCCAATCACTCATCGAGGCAAGTAATGAGTTGATCTATCATTCATTGAGGCAAGTAAAGATTTGATCTATCACTCTTCAAGGCAAGTAGTGAATTCCACAATCACTCATCGAGGCAAGTAGACAGTTGAGCTATCACACTTCGAGGCAAGTAGTGAGTTCCACAATCAGTCATCGAGGCAAGTAATGAGTTGATCTATCACACATCAAGGCAAGCAGACAGTTGCTCAATCACTCATCAAGGCAAGTAGTGAGTTCCACAATCACTCATCGGGGCAAGTAGGGAGTTGATCTATCACTACTCGGTACAAGAGAGTTTTGCACAATCGCTAATCGAGGCATGTGGATAGTTGATCTATTTCTCATCTAGGCATGTTGGGAATTGCCCAATCACTCATCGAGACAAGCAGAGAGTTGATCTATCACTCATCGAGGCAAGTAGAGAGTTGATCTATCACTCATCGAGGCTAGTAATGAGCTGATCTATCACAGATCAAGGCAAATAGTGAGTTGTTCTATTACTCATCAGGTCAAGTAGACAGTTGCTCAATCACCCATCGAGGCAAGTAATGAGTTGATCTACCACTCATCGAGGCAAGTAGAGAGTTAATCGCTCATCGAGGCAAGTAATGAGTTCATCTATCACTCATCGAGGCAAGTAATGAATTGATCTGTCATTCATCTAGGCAAGTAATGAGTTGATCTACTACTCATTGAGGCAAGTAGTGAGTTCCACAATCACTGATCAAGGCAAGTAGAGAGCTGATCTATCACTCATCAAGGCAAATAGTGAGTTGTCCTATCACCCATCAGGGCAAATACACAGTTGCTCAATCACTCATCAAGGTAAGTAAAGATTTGATCTATCGCTCATCGAGGCAAGTATTGACTTCCACTATTGCTCATCGAGGCAAGTAGAGAATTGACCTATCACCCATCGAGGCAAGTAGTGAGTTCTGCAATCACTCATCGATGCAAGTAATGAGTTGGTCTATCACTCATCGAGGCAAGTAGTGAGTTCTGCAATCACTCATCAAGGCAAGTAGAGAGTTGCTCAATCACTCATCGATGCAGGTAATGAGAGGATCTATCACACATCAGGGCAAGTAGACAGTTGCTCAATCACTCATCGAAGCAAGTAGTGAGTTCCATAATCACGCATCGGGACAATTAGGGAGTTGATCTATCACTCCTCGGAACAAGTAAAGTTTGGCACAATCACAAATTGAGACATGTGGACAGTTGATCTATTTTACATCTGGGCATTTAGGGAGTTGCCCAATCACTCATCGAAGCAAGTAAAGAGTTGATCTATCACTCATCGAGACAAGTAATGAGTTAATCTATCACTCATCGAGGCAAAGAGTGAGATGATATATCACTTATCAGGGCAAATAGACAGTTCCTCAATCACTCATCGAGGCAAGTAATAAGTTGCACAATCACTCATTGGGGCAAGTAGGGAGTTGACCTATCACTCCTGGGACAAGTAGACCTTGCACAAACAGTGATAGAGGAATGTGGACAGTTGATCGATTTCTCATCTAGGCATGTAGGGAGTTGCCCAATCACTCATCGAGGCATGTAGAGAGTTGATCTATCACTCATCGAGGCAAGTAATGAGTTGATCTATCACTCATCGAGGCAAGTAATGACTTCATCTATTGCGCATCAAGGCAAGTAATGAGTTGATCTATCAGTCATCGAGGCAAGTAATGAGTTCATCTACCACTCCGAGGCAAGTAAAGATTTGATCTGTTACTCATCGAGGCAAATAATGAATTGATCTATCACTCATCGAGACAGAAAGTGAGCTGATCTATCACTTATCAGGGCAAGTAGACAGTTGCTCAATCACTCATTGAGGCAAGTACTGAGTTCCACAATCACTCATCAAGGTAAGTTGAGTGTTGCTCTTTCACTATTGAGGCATCTAAAGAGTATTTAACTAGTCACAGAGCAAGCAGGGAGTTGCTCAATCACTCATCGAGTCAAGTAGAGATTTGCTCCAACACACACCGAGGCAGATAGACAGTTGCTCAATCACTCCTCAAGGCCAGCAGCGAGTTCCTCTAACACTCATTGAGGCCGGTAGAGTGTTCCTATTTCCCTCATCAATGCAAGTAGAGAGTAGCTCTTTCACTCCTCGGGACAAGTAGAGTTTGGCTCATTCACTGATCGGCATATGGACAGTTGGTTTATTACCTCGTAAAGACATTTAGAGAGTTGCCCTATCACTCATCGACACAAATAGACAGTCGCTCGATCACTCATGGAGTTAAGTAGAGATTTGCTCCAACACTCATCAAGGCATGTAGTCAGTTGCTCAGTCACTCATCGAGGCAAGTAGGGGGTGCTCTTTCAATCATGGGGGCAAGCAGAAAGTTGCTCTGTCACTATCAAGACAATTAGGGAGTTGATCTATCACTCCTCGGGACAAGTAGAGTTTGGCACAATCACTGATCGAGGCATGTGGACAGTTGATCTATTTCCCATCTTGGCATTTGGGGAGTTGCCCAATCGCTCATCGAGGCAGGTAGAGAGTTAACCTATCACTCATGGAGACAAGTAGAGAGTTCATCTTTCATACATGAAGGCAACTAATGAGTTGATCTATCACTCATTGACGCAAGTAATGAGTTGATTTATCACTCAGCCAGGCATGCAATGAGTTGATCTACCACTCATCAAGTCAAGTAAATATTTGATCTATCACTCATCAAGGCATGTAGTGAGATCCACAATCACCCATTGGGGCAAGTAGAGAATTGATCTGTCACTCATCCAGGCAAATGGTCAGTTGAACAATCACACATTCAGGCAAGTAGTGAATTTCACAATCACTCATCAAGGCAAGTAGAGAGTTGCTCAATCACTCATCGATGCAATTAGAGAGTGATCTATCGCTATCGATGCAAGTAATGAGTGGATCTATCACTCATCAGGGCAAGTAAGTTTCTCAATCACTCATCTAGTCATGTAGGGAGTTCCCCAATCACTCATCAAGGCAAGTACAGAGTTGATCAATCACTCATCAAGGCAAGTAGAGAGTTGATCTATCACTCATCAAGGCAAGTAATGAGTTCATCTATCACACATCAAGGCAAGTAATGAGTTGATCTGTCATTCATCTAGGCAAGTAATGAGTTGATCTACTACTCATTGAGGCAAGTAGTGAGTTCCACAATCACTGATCAAGGCAAGTAGAGAGCTGATCTATCACTCATCAAGGCAAATAGTGAGTTGTCCTATCACCCATCAGGGCAAATACACAGTTGCTCAATCACTCATCAAGGTAAGTAAAGATTTGATCTATCGCTCATCGAGGCAAGTATTGACTTCCACTATTGCTCATCGAGGCAAGTAGAGAATTGACCTATCACCCATCGAGGCAAGTAGTGAGTTCTGCAATCACTCATCGATGCAAGTAATGAGTTGGTCTATCACTCATCGAGGCAAGTAGTGAGTTCTGCAATCACTCATCAAGGCAAGTAGAGAGTTGCTCAATCACTCATCGATGCAGGTAATGAGAGGATCTATCACACATCAGGGCAAGTAGACAGTTGCTCAATCACTCATCGAAGCAAGTAGTGAGTTCCATAATCACGCATCGGGACAATTAGGGAGTTGATCTATCACTCCTCGGAACAAGTAAAGTTTGGCACAATCACAAATTGAGACATGTGGACAGTTGATCTATTTTACATCTGGGCATTTAGGGAGTTGCCCAATCACTCATCGAAGCAAGTAAAGAGTTGATCTATCACTCATCGAGACAAGTAATGAGTTAATCTATCACTCATCGAGGCAAAGAGTGAGATGATATATCACTTATCAGGGCAAATAGACAGTTCCTCAATCACTCATCGAGGCAAGTAATAAGTTGCACAATCACTCATTGGGGCAAGTAGGGAGTTGACCTATCACTCCTGGGACAAGTAGACCTTGCACAAACAGTGATAGAGGAATGTGGACAGTTGATCGATTTCTCATCTAGGCATGTAGGGAGTTGCCCAATCACTCATCGAGGCATGTAGAGAGTTGATCTATCACTCATCGAGGCAAGTAATGAGTTGATCTATCACTCATCGAGGCAAGTAATGACTTCATCTATTGCGCATCAAGGCAAGTAATGAGTTGATCTATCAGTCATCGAGGCAAGTAATGAGTTCATCTACCACTCCGAGGCAAGTAAAGATTTGATCTGTTACTCATCGAGGCAAATAATGAATTGATCTATCACTCATCGAGACAGAAAGTGAGCTGATCTATCACTTATCAGGGCAAGTAGACAGTTGCTCAATCACTCATTGAGGCAAGTACTGAGTTCCACAATCACTCATCAAGGTAAGTTGAGTGTTGCTCTTTCACTATTGAGGCATCTAAAGAGTATTTAACTAGTCACAGAGCAAGCAGGGAGTTGCTCAATCACTCATCGAGTCAAGTAGAGATTTGCTCCAACACACACCGAGGCAGATAGACAGTTGCTCAATCACTCCTCAAGGCCAGCAGCGAGTTCCTCTAACACTCATTGAGGCCGGTAGAGTGTTCCTATTTCCCTCATCAATGCAAGTAGAGAGTAGCTCTTTCACTCCTCGGGACAAGTAGAGTTTGGCTCATTCACTGATCGGCATATGGACAGTTGGTTTATTACCTCGTAAAGACATTTAGAGAGTTGCCCTATCACTCATCGACACAAATAGACAGTCGCTCGATCACTCATGGAGTTAAGTAGAGATTTGCTCCAACACTCATCAAGGCATGTAGTCAGTTGCTCAGTCACTCATCGAGGCAAGTAGGGGGTGCTCTTTCAATCATGGGGGCAAGCAGAAAGTTGCTCTGTCACTATCAAGACAATTAGGGAGTTGATCTATCACTCCTCGGGACAAGTAGAGTTTGGCACAATCACTGATCGAGGCATGTGGACAGTTGATCTATTTCCCATCTTGGCATTTGGGGAGTTGCCCAATCGCTCATCGAGGCAGGTAGAGAGTTAACCTATCACTCATGGAGACAAGTAGAGAGTTCATCTTTCATACATGAAGGCAACTAATGAGTTGATCTATCACTCATTGACGCAAGTAATGAGTTGATTTATCACTCAGCCAGGCATGCAATGAGTTGATCTACCACTCATCAAGTCAAGTAAATATTTGATCTATCACTCATCAAGGCATGTAGTGAGATCCACAATCACCCATTGGGGCAAGTAGAGAATTGATCTGTCACTCATCCAGGCAAATGGTCAGTTGAACAATCACACATTCAGGCAAGTAGTGAATTTCACAATCACTCATCAAGGCAAGTAGAGAGTTGCTCAATCACTCATCGATGCAATTAGAGAGTGATCTATCGCTATCGATGCAAGTAATGAGTGGATCTATCACTCATCAGGGCAAGTAAGTTTCTCAATCACTCATCTAGTCATGTAGGGAGTTCCCCAATCACTCATCAAGGCAAGTACAGAGTTGATCAATCACTCATCAAGGCAAGTAGAGAGTTGATCTATCACTCATCAAGGCAAGTAATGAGTTCATCTATCACACATCAAGGCAAGTAATGAGTTGATCTATCACACATCGAGGCAAGTAATGAGTTTATCTATCACTCATCGCGTCAAGAAATGAGTTCATCTATCACGCATCAATGCAAGTAATGAGTTGATCTATCACTCATCTACGCAAGTAATGAGTTGAACTATCACTCATCGAGGCAAGTAATGAGTTGATCTATCATTCATCAAGGCAAGTAGAGAGTTGATCTATCACTCATCGAGGCAAGTAGTGAGTTCCACAATCACTCATCGAGGCAAGTAGAGAGTTGATCTATCATGCATCGAGGCTTGTAGTTAGTTCCACAATCACTCATCAAGACAAGTATACATTTGCTCAATCACACATCGAAGCAAGTAAAGAGTTGATCTATCACTCATCGAGGCAAAGAGTGAGATGATGTATCACTTATCAGGGCAAGTAGACAGTTGCTCAATCACTCATCAAGGCAAGTAGTGAGTTCCATAATCACTCTTCGGGGCAATTCAGGAGTTGATCTATCACTCCTCGGGACATGTAGAGTTTGGCACAATCACTGATCGAGGCATGTGGTCAGTTGATCTATTTCTCATCTAGGCATGTAGGAAGTTGCCCAATCACTCATCGAGGCAATTAATAAGTTGATCTATCACTCATTGAGGCAAGTAGAGAGTTGATCTATCACTCATCGAGGCAAGTAATGAGTTGATCTACCACTCATCGAGGCAAGTTGTGAGTTCCACAATCACTCATCAAGTCAAGTAGAGAGATCCTCAATCACTCACTGAAGCATGTGGAGAGTTGATCTATCACTCATCGAGGCAAGTAATGAGTTGATCTAACACTCATCGAGGCAAATAGTTGATCTCTCACTCATCCAGGCAAGTACTGAGTTCCACAATCACTGATCGGGGCAACTAGGGAGTTGATCTATCACTCCTAGGGACATGTAGATTTTGGCACAATCACTGATCGAGGCATGTGGACAGTTGACCCATTTCTCATCTAGGCATGTAGGGAGTTGTCCAATCAATCATCGAGGCAAGTAGAGCATTGATCTATCACTCATCGAGGCAAGTACTGAGTTCCACAATCACTCATCCAGGCAAGTTGAGTGTTGCTCTTTCACTATCGAGGCAATTAAAGAGTACTTAACTAGTCACAGAAGCAAGCAGGGAGTTGCTCAATCACTCATCGAGTCAAGTAGAGATATACTCTAACACACATAGAGGGATGTAGATAATTGCTCAATCACTCCTCGAGGCCAGCAGAGAGATCCTCTATCACTCATTGAGGCATGTAGAGAGTTCCTATTTCCCTCATCAACGCAAGTACAGAGTTGCTCTATCACTCCTCGAGACAAGTAGAGTTTGTGTCAACCACTGATCGAGGCATGTGGACAGTTGGTCTATTACCCCGTATAGACATCTAGAGAGTTGCCCTATCAGTCATCGAGACAAATAGACAGTTGTTCAAGCACTCATGGAGTTAAGTAGAGATTTGCTCCAACACTCATCAAGGCATGTAGACAGTTGCTCAGTCACTCATCGAGGCATGCAGCACTGGGGCTCCACAGGGGACTGTCTTGTCTCCCTTTCTCTTCGCTATTTACACCTCGGACTTCAACTACTGCACAGAGTCTTGTCACCTTCAGAAGTTTTCGGATGACTCTGCCATAGTTGGATGCATCAGCAAGGGAGACGAGGTTGAGTACAGGGCTACGGTAGGAAACTTCATCACATGGTGTGAGCAGAATTATCTGCAGCTTAATGTGAAAAAGACTAAGGAGCTGGTGGTAGACCTGAGGAGAGCTAAGGTACCGGTGACCCCTGTTTCCATCCAGGGGGTCAGTGTGGACATGGTGGAGGATTACAAATACCTGGGGATACGAATTGACAATAAACTGGACTGGTCAAAGAACACTGAGGCTGTCTACAAGAAGGGTCAGAGTCAGCTCTTTTTCCTGAGGAGACTGAGGTCCTTTAACATCTGCCGGACGATGCTGAGGATGTTCTACGAGTCTGTGGAGGCCAGTGCTATCATGTTTGCTGTTGTGTGCTGGGGCAGCAGGCTGAGGGTGGCAGACACCAACAGAATCAACAAACTCATTCATAAGGCCAGTGACGTTGTAGGGATGGAACTGGACTTTCTCACAGTGGTGTCTGAAAAGAGGATGCTGTCTAAGTTGCATGCCATCTTGGTCAATGTCTCCCATCCACTACATGATGTACTGGGTGGGCACAGGAGTACATTCAGCCAGAGACTCGTTCCACCGAGATGCAGCACAGAGCGTCATAGGAAGTCATTCCTGCCTGTGGCCATCAAACTTTACAACTCCTCCCTTAGGGGGTCAGACATCCTGAGCCAATAGGCTGGTCCTGGATTTATTTCATAATTTACTTGCATAATTTACATATTACTATTTAACTATTTATGGTTCTATTACTATTTATTAGTTATGGAGCAACTGTAACGAAAACCAATTCCCCCCGGGATTAATAAAGTATGACTATGACTATGTAGGAGGTGCTCTTTCAATCATGGAGGCAAGCAGAAAGTTGCTCTGTCACTATCAAGACAAATAGAGAGTGCTCGGCCAGTCATCAAGGCAAGTAGAGAGTTGCTCAATCACTCATTGAAGCAAGTAGAGAGTTGATCTATCACTCATCGAGGCAAGTAATGAGTTGATCTGTCACTCATCGAGGCAAGTAATGAGTTGATCTGTCACTCATCGAGGCAAGTAATGAGTTGATCTAACACTCATCGAGGCGATTAGTGATTTGATCTATCACTCATGGAGGTAAATAGATTAGATTAGATTAGATTAGATTATGAGGACACACAGTCCTCTTTTATTGTCATTTAGTAATGCATGCATTAAGAAATGATACAATATTCCTCCGGTGTGATATCACAGAAACACAGGACAGACCAAGACTGAAAAACTAACAAAAACTACATAATTATAACATTTAGCTACAACAGTGCCACAATACCATAACTTGATGAAGAACAGGCCTTGGGACAGTAAAAAAATTTAAAGTCTCTTGAAGGTCCCTCATCTCACGCAGACGGGAGAAGGAAGAAAAATTTCCCTACCATGCCTGACCACAGTCCGACTCTGAGTCGTCCAAAAACTTCGAGCTCCATTCACCAGCAGCCGGCAAAGCCAGGGATTTTGGGGCCTTCCCTCGGGAGATTCTCGATCACACAGTAGCAGCAGCAGCAAACCTGGCATTTCAGAAATTTCCAGATGTTCCTCTGTGCCTTCTCACGTCTGTCTCTATCAAATCAGAATTGTGCACGGTACCTTATTTAACAAATACAATATCATTTCACCGGAGAGGCTACGCGCGCGGCGTCGCGTCACCGTCTTCTCTTCCCACCTGACAGTGAGTTGATCTGTCACTCATCAGGGCAAGTAGACAGTTGCTCAATCACTCATTGAAGCAAGTAGTGAGTTCCACAATCACTCATCAAGGCAAGTAGGGAGTTGATCTATCACTCCTCGGGACAAGTAGAGTTTGGCTCAATCACTGATCGAGGCATGTGGACAGTTGATCTATTTCTCATCTAGGCATGTAGGGAGTTGCCCAATCACTCATCGAGACAGGTAGAGAGTTGATCTATCACTCATCAAGGCAAGTAGAGAGTTGATATATCATACATCGAGGCAAGTAATGAGTTGATCTATCACTCATCGAGGCAAGTAGTGAGTTCTACAATCACTCATCGAGGCAAGTAGAGAGTTGATCTATCACTCATCGAGGCAAGTAAAGGTTTGATCTATCACTCATCGAGGCAAGTAGTGAGTTCCACAATCACACATCAAGGCAAGTTGAGAGTTGCTCTTTCACTATCGAGGCAACTATAGAGTACTTAACTAGTCACAGAGCAAGCAGGGAGTTGCTCAATCACTCCTCGAGTCAAGTAGACATTTGCTCCAACACACACCGAGGCATGCAGACAGTAGCTCAATCACTCCTATCAATCATCAAGAGAAATAGACAGTTGCTCAATCATTCATGGAGTTCGGTAGAGATTTGCTCCAACACTCATCAAGGTATGTAGACAGTTGCTCAAACACTCATCGAAGCAGGTTGAGTTTAGCTCAATCACTGATCGAGGCATGTAGACAGTTGGTCTATTACTCACCTAGGCATGTGGAGAGTTGCTCGGTCACTCAACGAGACAATCAGACAGTTGCTCAATCTCTCATCAAGGCAAGCAGAGAGTTGCATAATCACTCATTAGGGCAAGCAGAGGCTGCTCAACCTGTCATCGAGGCAAGTAGGGACTTGCTCTTTCACTTATTGAGGCAAGCAGATTTGCTCTAGCACTCATCGAGGCAAGTAGGGAGTTGCACTAACACTCATCAAGGTCAGTAGAGAGTTCTCCCTTATCCAGGCAAGTAGAGAGTTGCTCACTCACTCTGCTGACTTACGCCTGGTCGCTATGGAAGGCAAGTAGAGGTGAGTCACTTGCTGCAGAAAACCCCAGGCCTCTTATGTGCAGTTGTAGCTACAATATTTCTATGATTGGTTGGATGAAGTTTATTTTCACCGGCGGCTCCTAAGACATTGATGAAGTATGATTCATCGATGGGAATGTCATCTAAAGAAAGTTACATTTGTTGGAAATGCTCTTTTCCAAAGACTGTTCTGACACAGTTATTTGACACTTAGCAACCCATGCCAAGATAGTGTCTCGGATCACGGGTTCACGGATCCTTGCTTAATAGTGTAATGCGCTGTAAGGTTTCACTGCTAATGTAATGGCCTCTCTGTACTGTTCCACTGCTAAGGTAATGGTTTCTCTGTAACAGCAATGTTTGGGTTATGACTAAAGATAACGGGGCATGTTAGCCAATGATCGGGATGTTGTTCTTTCTTCTGTGTCTGGGAGCAGCGATTTCATGGTCAATGATGATCAGAGGAGGTCGATGGTGGACGAACAGCCTTATCAGTGAGCTCCAACGTGCGCATTAGGCTGTTTCATGAGAATGGCCCCTTTTTTCGTTTCTTTACTAACCATATAGCCAAATTAAAAATTATAAAGCTCAATTGTTTAATCGCATATTGTGTACTGTTTATTGTTTCAGGTTATTGATTTGTAACAGGGAACACATCGCACAGCGTCCACCCAAATGAGATTTCTTAAGTTTGGCCGGGGCCAGTGGGGGGCGGCTATCATCCCCTAGGTTAAGCCGCTAGCCAAAGTGAGAGTTAGAATTGTGTGGGTATCATTTGGGATTGATTTTGTTGGATGCTGTGTGATTACCCTGAGCATTGAACCAGCGGGGTAGATATTTGTACTCCGGATGAATTGTTAATTCACCTGTTAAGTACTGTTAAAGTTGCAATTGTGGGATGGAGGTTTGATAAAATGGCGGGCGCAGCTCTAATGAAGACCAGCACTGATGTAACGGTAGCTATGGGTGGACTTTTCAAAGACAGGGTTCTATGGTTTCTGAGGAGTCAGGAGAAGGAGTGGTCAGATTTGGAATGTCCAATTAGTCCACGTCCCGCGGTGAAGAGTGAGAATTCTGAGTTAGTATCCGCCCTTACCTCTCTGGTGAATAAATGGAAAAATCAGATTCAAAGTCCCAGCTATGGCAGGCTCTGTTTATTCTCTGGAATAACGCCCACCCTTAAAGGGGAGGAGGAGTATGAGACTTGGGCGGAGCAGTGGTTAGATGAGTTGCAGTGCTCTGATGACGTAAAGTGACAGAGATTGGTTGAAAGTTTGAATAGGCGGGCTGCTGACGTTGTGAGAGCCGTCAGGGTGCGGTATCCCATATCGACAGCTGTCAATTACATACAAGCACTGGACAATGCTTTTGGCCTGACAGTGAGCCCAGTGGAGCTCATGGTGGGGTTTCAGAACATGTGTCAGGAGAAGCGGGAAAAGCTTTCTGTTTCTTTTTATCAGCTAGAGGCAGCTAAATGGCTTGCAGCACAGAGGGGTCATTCAGGTGGCTGAGGTGGATCAGTTAAGAATGGACCAGATAGCCAGGGGCTCTCAGTCCTATGACCTGATGCCTGGGAACTCTGACAGTCTCATGAGACGTACCCCCTCCAGCTTTTGTTGAGCTGATCAGAGAGATATGGGAAGAGGAGAACACAGCGGAGGTATGCGAGGGCTCTGTCAGCAGGGTACAGTCCTCAGCAGTGGTCCCCTGCGGTGAAGTGACCACAGATAGCCTACCCCGGGAAGCGGTAGAGGAGATTGTGGCAGAGTTGAGAATGGAGATATGTTGGTTGTTATCAGCGGGTGTGACCTCCCCCCATGTGATGGAGCTGATGGGGGGTGCGGATTCCCCAAGGGCACGAACAATATGGAGGGCTGCAGGCAGCAGGTGTCACGCCAGAAGGAGAGTGAGCCCCTGGGTACCTCAGCAGGGAGAGTCGTTGGGAAAACTTAGAGGAGACCCAGTGAGGAAACAGCTGGTGTCTCTGGGGGAACACGTTCCCAGCAATGTACCAAGGAACTCCCGAAAGCAAAAGACCCTATTCCTGAAGGCTTAGTGGGTCCATGCTCCAATGCGTAGAGGGTATTTATGCTAAAGCCATACTCAACACCGGGTTGCAGGTCATGTTGTTATTAGGGGCATTTCAGAGACTCTTAGATAGGCACTTGGACAATAGACAAATGGAGGGCTGTGTGTGAGAGAAGGGTTAGATTGATTAGAGGAGGTTAATCATCATGGGCTGGATGGTCCTACTGTGCTGTAGTGGTTTATGTTCTAAATCATTTCAAAACTTGTACAAAGGAGAAAGAAACAACAGATACAGTATTACAATTACGGGAACAGAGAAGGTGTAGTGCAGGTAGACAAATAAGGAGCAAGGTCCATGGAAAGATAGTGGATCAAGAATCCATTGCATGGTTCTATAGTCCTATAGTTCTATAGACAGAACCCATGGAGAGAAGGCTGCTTTAGTGAAGGACTGAGTTGTGCCCACAACCAATGTTCCCTCTAATTTTGAGTAGTCAGTGTGTGCAAAAATCTTACGTTGTGCAAATTTTTTTCCTGTGACAAAAGTATGTGCTCACTGAATGCACACATGGGACAGTCTATGTAGGTTTACAAAATACTTGACATAAAACTGCGCAGAATAACAACAAAATAACGTACATATTTAAATCGCACACACAAAAAATGCTGGTGAACACAGCAGGCCAGGCAGCATCTATAGGAAGAGGTACAGTTGACGTTTCGGGCCGAGACTTTTCGTCAGGACTAACTGAAAGAAGAGATAGTAAGAGATCTGAAAGTGGGAGGGGGAGGGGAGATCCCAAATGATAGGAGAAGACAGGAGGGGAGGGGTGGATCTAAGAGCTGGAAAGTTGATTGGCAAAAGGAATACGAGGCTGGAGAAGGGAGAGGATCATGGGACAAGAGGCCCATGAAGGTAACTTCATGGGAGGTCCAGGGAGAAAGAAAGGGGGTGAGGGGAGAGCCCAGAGGATGGGCAATGAGTTATAGTGAGAGGGACAGAGGGAGAAAAAAGAGAGAAGAAAAAGGGGAAAGAAAAAATTATAATTATGATAATAAAAAATAAATAAATAGATAGATAGATAAATAAATAAATAAGATAAACAAGCAAACAAACAAACAAATAAATAAATAAGGGATGGGGTATGAAAGGGAGGAGGGGCATTAACGGAAGCTAAAGAAGTCAATGCTCATGCCATCAGGTTGGAGATATTTAATTTTTATGATATTTAAGTCACTCAGTTATTTTTTTCTCTCTCTACCCATTCTTTGTAAACTCTATCTCAACTAATAGAACTTCTATCCCATTGATAGCTTTTGATTCTCATTAACATATCCAAATGGCATTCACCTAAACAGTTTCTCAGCTTGATTTTGAGTTGATTCATTAGGCTAAAACCTCGCTCACAGTCCACACTGGGCGCAAGAAAGTTTCCCCCAATGTCCATCAACTGTGCAAGGTCGCAAAACTGTTCATTCTGAAGTACAAATGCCACCATTTTAGCAAAGTTTGAAATCGGTTTGGATTTAATTTTTTCTTGCACGGAAAATTTGAAATTATTGAACTGTCTAACTATTACAATATTTTCAGCTAGAAAATCATGATATTTAGACATAAGGCATTAACTTGTTCATTGCCAAGTTTGAAGTCACAATCTGCAATTGCGGAGAAATCAAAAGCTGACCGTTCTTGTACCTCAACTTTGATCTCCTCTGGGTTTGATCGTTTTCGCTCTCGCTCATCTGCACTCAACCGTAACATGCATAGCACTCCTGTAACGGGTAATGACGGATTCTATTGCCTGAGTTTTTGTACGTCATCCAAGTGCGATTTACTTGCCAAATGACACTTCAAATAGTCAAGTTTCCAAATATCATCCCATTTCTTTCCGCTAGCAAATTCTCCAGCAACTTTCGCATCACGACAATACAAGCAGATAACTCCAGTTTCCAAATCATACATAAATATTTCTTATAGCTGAACGTTCATGAACTCATGAGCTTTCGGTGTAACAGTTATCTTGATAAGCCATTCAACTTTAAATAAATTTGCAGTTCTTTTGTGCTTCACGCCCTTCGCTTCTTTTGAATTCGACATAGTGAATAAATATTTTTCCAATAAAAACTTAGTAAGCTATCTACAGGATTTGAAACAGATCTTTGTAAACTTTACAATATGAACACTGTCTGCCAAACATGGCTGCTGCTGTGATGCGGCTGTACAAACCGGAACAGGAAAGGTGAGGTGACGTAAATTAGTGACGTGCATTGTGGTATTTGAAAAACCAACTAACTAGTTAACAGAAGCAGTTAGCTAAAAGATTATTTTCAATAAGTATAATTACTAACTACTACATTATTTTAGGTAACTAACCTTTTGTGCGCACATTAGTTTCCTTTGTGCGCTGGTTGAAAACCTTGTGCGCGTGCACACACACGCACAGCTTAGAGGGAACTATGCCCACAACTCTTGCAGTTTTGAGCAGAGCAGTTTCCGCACCAAGCTGTGATGAGTCTGGAGGGGATGCTTTGTGATGTTTCTATAAAAATTGGTGAGGTCCAATGTTAACATCCCAAATTTTGTTCACCTTCTGAGAAAGTGGGGTGCTGGTGTGCTTTCTTGGCCTTAGCAGGCTACATGGGTTGGACTAGGGCAAGCTATTGGTGACGTTTACAGAGGAGAGTATTCTGACAGGTTACACTGTACCAATGCCTGGCGTGGAGCCTCAAACAAATGGGATCGCAGGAAATTGCAGAGGTTTGTAGACCCAGGCAGTTCCATCAGTGCAATACCCTCCCCACCACTGAAGACATCTTCAACAGAGAGTGTCTCAAGAAGACAGAATCCATCACAAAGTACTGTCGCCACCTGGGACATGCCCTCTTCACGTTACCACCATACATAAACCTTTTCATTCCCAGGACCAATCTCCTCTGAACTCTCTCCAATGTCAGCACATCCCTCCTTAGATAAGGGCCTAAAACTATTCACAATACTCCACGTGTGGTCTGACCAGGTGCTGTTTTATACAGTTGCATAAAACTTTGTTTTGGCCACATGATCAGAATTGTGCCTTATTCTGGTCACTGCATTACAGAAAGGATGCGGAGTCTTTGGCAATGATGCAGAAGAGGTTTCACCAGGATGCTACTTAAATTGGACTGTTTCCTCTGGATTACCAGGGTCTGAGGGAACATCTGATAGAAGTACATGAAATAAAATTATGTTTGGATAGATGGTCAAAGTCTGTTTCCCAGGATGAAAATGTCAAATAGCAGAGGACGCAGGTTTAAGACAGGAAAGCAAATGCTTGATGGAGCTTTCGCAGACAAGTTGTTTTTACACAGGAAGCAGTAGCTGCCTGGAATGCACTATGATTGGAGGTGACAGAGGCAGACAGAATAACAATGTTTAAGAAACGTTTAGACAGGCACCGGAACAGATAGGGAATGCAGGCATAAGGTCTTGTGCAAGCAGATGGCATTTCTCTCAACTGGCATCATGGTCTGTGCAGACATCGTGGGCTCTTGCGCTTTACTGGTTGATGGTCCACATTCTATTTAAAGATGCACCACGATAGCAGGCCCTTCCGCTCAAAGAGCCCACTCTGCCCAATTACACCCATGTGACCAATTAATCTACTAACCCGTAAGCCTTTCGAATATGGGAGGAAGCCAAGTCACTGGAGGAAACCTACACGCTCACTGGGAGGACTACAAACTCCTTACAGAGAGCAGCAGAATCGAACTAGGATTGCTGTATAGGAATAATGTTACCCTAACCACTATACTACAGTGCCTCCTCTTTGTTTCCTGTTCCATGTTCTACATTAAGAGGTGCACAGACAGCACTTATATTGTAAATCAGAATTTAAGTACAGGGGTTGGGATGTTATGTTGAATTTGTATAAACATTGGTGAGGCCTAATTTGAGGCGTTGTTAAATAGTTTACAACTTTATTTCCTGAAGTATGGGAGATGAGGCATACAGAATTTTGAGAGGTAAAGACAGGGTACATGAGAGCAGTCTTTTTCTACTGAGGTTGAGAGAGATCATGGGTTAAGAGTGAAAGATGAAATGTTTAAAGGGAACATGAGGGGGACCTTGTCACTCAGAGTGTGGAATGAGCTGACAGTGGAAATGGTGGATGCAGACTCAATTTGAACAATTTGGAGAGGTAGAGGGATGGGACGGGTATGGAGGTCTATGGTACAGGTCAATGAAACGAGGCAGAATCATACTTCAGCATTTAGTAGATGGACTGATGGGCCTATTTCTGTTGTGCAGTGTCCTATGACCCCACGACAGTGATAGTTTTCACAGGATTCAGTTCGTGAGGATTATGTAGCAATAGGGATCCTTGTGTCTGCCAGCTGTCATGCCAAGCTCACTGTAATCTCTCAGCCTGAAGTAATTTCACCACGAATAGGAAACTCTGCCCTTTGGTCATTTACTAAATTGTGCACAATTCAATGACTGGCACGTTAAAAACATTGGCAGAGGAGAAGACGCCTTTCCCATACCAGGGGGTGTTAGGGAAAACTTTGGAGACAAGCATTAATCATTGATTCAAAGAGGAGTAGAGAAATAAGGAGGTTAGTGGAGAGGAATCTACAGCTGGAGCTTATTTTTGAAAGTGACAGTATTTTTTGTCTTGTACTTTACCTCAGCCAAAGAACAACCTATCTCACACATATGCCAGCGATAATAAAGCTGTGTCTGGAAACAGGGCCAACATTGGAGACGAGTTTAAAGTCAGGGTACAGGGACAGAAGTGGACGAGGGAAGAGATCTCCGAAGATCACGTTGCACAAATTCAGAGGGATTGGATGGCACAATATTTCTGGACTGGGAAATAATATACGGTCCAGAGGAGATTCACGAGAATGACCCCAGAAATTAAAGGGGTAATGTACGAGGAGCATTTGATGGCTCTAGACCTATATTCACCTGAAGTTTAGAAGAATGGAGGGAGAGAATCTCATTGAAACCTATTGAATATTGAAAGGACCAGATAGAGTCAATGTGGAGCTGATGCTTCCAATAGTGGGGGAGTCTACGATCAGGGGCACAGCCTCAGAATAGAGGGACCTCCTTTTAGAATAGAGATGAGGAGTAATTTCTTTTTCTAAAGGGTGATGAATCTCTGAAATTCATTGCCGCGGATGGCAGTAGAGGATAAGTCATTAGGTATATTTAAAGCAGAGGTTGTTAGGTTCTTGATTAGAGAAGACAGCAAAGGTTATCCCTGTCTGTACCCTAGGCAATGGTACTGAGGCGTCACCGAGGTTCTTGTGCCCCCCCCCCACCCCGGGAATAGGCTTCAAGGATCAGCATACAGGAGTTTTTTCCTTCCTTGAGATCTGGTGGCTGCAAGCCTTAAGCTTAGAGGCAAGTTTCCCAGACAGCTCAGGCATCTTCTTGGACCTCTCCTGAACTATGACTTCCCTCTCTCTAGTTCCTGTGGGATCCCGACTAAACTGGGTTGGGGCTCGCACTGTCCCGTTGGCCAGATCCAGCTTGTCTGCTCGAGAGGCAGGACTAGGTCTCCAGAAGGTTCTAGATTCCCTCACACTGACAACTGTCTCCATTTTGGTCATTAGTCACAGGAGAGTCTGGGTGCTGGAACACCATTTTGCAAACAAACCCTCTTACAATGACTGGATCAAGCAATGATTTTCCCCTCCCTCTAATTCATGGATGGTGATGCTGGGACAGCCAAGGGTTTAGATGGGGCAGAATTTGTTAAGTGTGTCCAGGATGGATTCTTGTCACAGTATGTGGACAGGCCGACCAGGGGGAATGCCATACTAGATCTAGTACTAGGTAATGAACCGGGTCAGGTCACAGATCTCTCAGTGGGTGAGCATCTGGGGGACAGTGACCACCGCTCCCTGGCCTTTATAATTATCATGGAAAAGGATAGAATCAAAGAGGACAGGAAAATTTTTAATTGGGGAGGCAAATTATGAAGCCATAAGGCTAGAACTTGCGGATGTGAATTGGGATGATGTTTTTACAGGGAAATGTACTATAGACATGTGGTCAATGTTTAGTGATCTTTTGCGGGATGTAAGGAATAAATTTGTCCCGGTGAGGAAGATAAAGAATGGTAGGGTGAAGGAACCATGGGTGACAAGTGAGGTGGAAAATCTACTCAGGAGGAAGAAGGCAGCATACATGAGGTTTAGGAAGCAAGGATCAGATGAGTCTATTGAGGAATATAGGGAAGCAAGAAAGGAGCTTAAGAAGGGGCTGAGAAGAGCAAGAAGGGGGCATGAGAAGGCCTTGGCGAGTAGGGTAAAGGAAAACCCCAAGGCATTCTTCAATTATGTGAAGAAAAAAAGGATGACAGGAGTGAAGGTAGGACCGATTAGAGATAAAGGTGGGAAGATGTGCCTGGAGGCTGTGGAATGAGCGAGGTCCTCAATGAATACTTCTCTTCGGTATTCACCAATGAGAGGGAACTTGATGATGGTGAGGACAATATGAGTGAGGTTGATGTAAGGGAGAGGAGGTGTTGGAGTTGTTAAAATACATTAGGACAGATAAGTCCCAGGGGCCTGACGGAATATTCCCCAGGCTGCTCCACGAGGCGAGAGAAGAGATTGCTGAGCCTCTGGCTAGGATCTTTATGTCCTCGTTGTCCACGGGAATGGTACCGGAGGATTGGAGGGAGGCGAATGTTGTTCCCTTGTTCAAAAAAGGTAGTAGGGATAGTCCGGGTAATTATAGACCAGTGAGCCTTACGTCTGTGGTGGGAAAGCTGTTGGAAAAGATTCTTAGAGATAGGATCTATAGGTATTTAGAGAATCATGGTCTAATCAGGGACAGTCAGCATGGCTTTGTGAAGGGCAGATCGTGTCTAACAAGCCTGATAGAGTTCTTTGAGGAGGTGACCAGGCATATAGATGAGGGTAGTGCAGTGGATGTGATCTATATGGATTTTAGTAAGGCATTTGACAAGGTTCCACACTGTAGGCTTATTCAGAAAGTTAGAAGGCATGGGATCCAGGGGAGTTTGGCCAGGTGGATTCAGAATTGGCTTGCCTGCAGAAGGCAGAGGGTGGTGGTGGAGGGAGTACATTCAGATTGGAGGATTGTGACTAGTGGTGTCCCACAAGGATCTGTTCTGGGACCTCTACTTTTCGTGATTTTTATTAACAACCTGGATGTGGGGGTAGAAGGGTGGGTTGGCAAGTTTGCAGACGACACAAAGGTTGGTGATGTTGTAGATAGTGTAGAGGATTGTCAAAGATTGCAGAGAGACATTGATAGGATGCAAAAGTGGGCTGAGAAGTGGCAGTTGGAGTTCAACCCAGAGAAGTGTGAGGTGGTACACTTTGGAAGGACAAACTCCAAGGCAGAGTACAAAGTAAATGGCAGGATACTTGGTAGTGTGGAGGAGCAGAGGGATCTCGGGGTACATGTCCACAGATCCCTGAAAGTTGCCTCACAGGTGGATAGGGTGGTTAAGAAAGCTTATGGGGTGCTAGCTTTCATAAATCCAGGGATAGAGTTTAAGAGTCGCGATGTAATGATGCAGCTCTATAAAACTCTGGTTAGGCCACACTTGGAGTATTGTGTCCAGTTCTGGTCACCTCACTATAGGAAGGATGTGGAAGCATTGGAAAGGGTACAGAGGAGATTTACCAGGATGCTGTCTGGTTTAGAGAGTATGGATTATGATAAGAGATTAAGGGAGCTAGGGCTTTACTCTTTGGAGAGAAAGAGGATGAGAGGAGACATGATAGAGGTGTACAAGATAATAAGAGGAATGGATAGAGTGGATAGCCAGCGCCTCTTCCCCAGGACACCACTGCTCAATACAAGAGGATATGGCTTTAAGCTAAGGGGTGGGAAGTTCACGGGAGATATTAGAGGAAAGTTTTTTACTCAGAGAGTGGTTGGTGCGTGGAATGCACTGCCTGAGTCAGTGGTGGAGGCAGATACACTAGTGAAGTTTAAGAGACTACTAGACAGGTATATGGAGGAATCTAAAGTGGGGGCTTATATGGGAGGCAGGGTTTGAGGGTCGGCCCAACATTGTGGGCCAAAGGGCCTGTACTGTGCTGTACTATTCTATGTTCTATGTACCTGTGGATCAGGAGTACGAGTGGAAAGTCAATAATGTAGAAACTAATGTCTTCCACATGATACCCTATCTTCATCAACAATTGCAACATATTTTGCTGCAGAAGGTTGTAAATCTGGTCAGCTCCATCTTGGGTACTAGCCTACAAAGTACCCAGGACATCTTCAGGGAGCAATGTCTCAGAAAGGCAGCATCCATTATTAAGGACCCCCAGCACCCAGGGCATGTCCTTATCTCACTGTTACCATCAGGCAGGAGGTACAGAAGCCTGAAGGCACACACTCAATGATTCAGGAATAGCTTCATCCCCTCTGCCATCTGATTCCTAAATGGACATTGAATCTTTGGACACTGCCTCACTTATTTTTTAATATACAGTATTTCTGTTTTTGCACGCTTTTTAAATCTATTCAACATATGTAATTGATTTACTTGTTTATATATTATTATCTTTATTTTATTTATTATTTTTTTCTCTTTCTGCTAGATTATGTATTGCATTGAACTGCTGCTGCTAAGTTAACAAATTTCACGTCACATACTGGTGATAATAAACCTAATTCTGATTCTGGATCTGCCCGGAACCTGACAGGCAGCCATCCAGGACAGTTTCAGGCAAGGACTGGCTTAACTCTCACAGCAGTATGTCGAACCAAGAGGTGGTTCCTAATACCAGAAAATTACCCACTGCCACAAAAGCCTTCACCTATCTCAAGTTCTTACCCCAGGTGAACTCCACCTTCAGCACGAAACCAGAATCCATGGGATTGGGAGTAGTGGCCACTACTAGCACAGTCGTCCCGATATTGGACAGTCTTAGCAGTTCCCCAGGTGGCTGCAGCTTCAGACATTTGGCCCACAGATGACCTGCTTCCCCACAGTAAAAACAGCAACCTTGACTCTCATCGGCGGAGAGTCTAGTCTCGAGTGCAACCGACCTGCATGAGTTCAGCTGGATCTTGAGCAGGCGATGGGCTGGTCATGGCCTGAGGTTGAGGAGTGGAACATCGATGCATAGGTACCGGGCTTGGACCGGCCCTGGTCAACCTGAAGTGGTCCCACTTTCACTCTTTATCGAGACAGGTGGACTGGTCAACCAGGACCTATAAGTCGCCTGCTGCCTCTCCCAAGATAAGGGCATCCTTCAGTTCATCTCGGAGTCCGTGGTGGTATAGAGTGGCCAGGGCCTTCTCAATCTCTCCTGGGCCAAGGTCCAAAATTCGATTGCGTAGTCAGCCCCCGTTGAATCTTCTTCAGGTGGTCTGAGGTTCGAATGGCTCTGGCGGGTTGATGAAACACCTCCATCATAAGACCATAACACATAGGAGCAGAATTAGGCCATCTGGCCCATTGAGTCTGCTCCACCATTCAATCATGGCTGATCCTTTTTTTACCTCCTCCTCAACCCCAGTTCCAGGCCTTCTCCCCGTAACCTTTGATACCATGTCCAATCAAGAACCTATCAATCTCTGACTTAATACACCCTACAACCTGGCCTCCACAGCTGCATGTGGCAACAAATTCCATAGATTCACCACCTTTGGCTAAAGAAATTTCTCCGCATCTCTATTTTCAAAGGGTGCCCCTCTATCCTGTGGCTGTGCCCTCTTATCCTAGACTCTCCCCCCGATGGGAAACATCCTTTCCGCATCTACTCTGTCTAGGCCTTTCAACATTCAAGAGGTTTCAATGAGATTCCCCCTCATTCTTCTGAATTCCAGCAAGTACAGACCCAGAGCTATCAAACATTCCTCATGATAACCCTTTCATTCCTGGAATCATCCTTGTGAACCTCCTCTAGACCCTCTCCAATGCCGGCACGTCTTTTCTAAGAGGAAGGGCCCAAAACTGTTCACAATACTCAAGATGAGGCCTCACCAGTGCCTTATAAAGCCTCAGCATCACATCCTTGCTCTTGTATTCTAGACCTCTTGAAATGAATGGTGATATGGCATTTGTCTTCCTTACCATCGACTCAACCTACAAGTTAACCTTCGAGGTGTTCTGCACAAGGACTCCCTAGTCCCTCTGCATCTCAGGTTTTTGGATTATCTCCCCATTTAGAAAATAGTCTGCACATTTATCTCTACTACTAAAGTGGATGGCCATACATTTTCCAACATTGCATTTCATTTACCACGTTCTTGCCCAATTTCCTTATCTGTTTAAGTCTTTCTGCAGCCTATCTGTTTCCTCAACACTGTATGCCCCTCCACCAATCTTTATATCATCTGCAAACTTGCAATAAAAGCCATTTATTCCCTCATCAAAATCATTTATATACAGCATGAAAAGAAGTGGTCCCAACACAGACCCCTGCAGAACACCACTAGTCACTGGCAGCCAACCAGAAGAGCATCCTTTTATTACCACTCACTGCCTCTTACCAATCAGCCAATGCTCTAACCATTTTAGTAACTTTCCTATAATATCATGGGCTCTTAACTTGGTAAGCAGCCTCATGTGTGGCACCTTGTCAAAGGTCTTCTGAAGGTCCAAATATACAAGATCCACTAAATCCCCTTTACCTATCCTACTTGTAATCTACTCAAAGAATCGCACACACTTCTCTTCCTTCACGCACTACAACATCAGGAATAATGCTAGTGTCTTCCAGAGTGAAGACTGACACACAATACTCATTTAGTTTATGATAGCCATGAATTCCTCCGAATCCGCACAGATCTCTGACCTGTGTCCCCAATGCACGGTGGCCCAGGCCAAGGCTCTTCCAGTCAGAAGAGAGATAATGAAGGCCATATTTCCATGCTCTGAAGGGAACCGGGACAGTTGGAGTTCAAATATTGATGAGCATCGGGAGAGGAAGTCACAACAAGAACCTAAGTTACCGTTAAGTCTCTCCGAGGTTGGAAGATGGACTGGCTCCGGAGAGCGACCAACATTCTCACCCAAGCAACTTTGGTGACACATAGCGACCTGGAGGTTGTATATCTCCAGGCCCTGAAATTTTCCTGCTGAGGCTGGCCACAGCTGGTGAAAGACTTCAATTTCCTACCGGGTCCATACTGGTACTGTGACGAGAGTGCTTGACAATGATAGTTTGGTCCCAGATTCCGGGTATCTGAAGCAAAGGTTGAGACACAGTATCTAACTGGATCAAGAACTGAGCACAAAACAAACGCTAGACTATTATACTAGTAGGACTTAAAACTGAGCACTGAACCTCAGTTCAGGTGTTTCTTTAAATACTCAATTCTTAGCCAATTAGCAGGATGGTCCTGAACCCTTAAAGGGGCAATGCCAGGTATCTGTACTCCAGGGAGTTAGAGGCTCTAAACCCCAGAAGTTGGCAAGGTTGGGAGCATCTTGTAACAGCCTGACACTGACCCAGACCAAGACAAGCTGATTCACCTTCGTCGGTTGAACCAGAACTTGATGAGGAACTGCTGCGTACTTGTTCTTGCAGAAACATGGCTCCAGGACAAAACCCTATGCCATCAGTATTCAGGGTATGCCACTCAGGTGAATGTACAGTACGTGCTATAGTAACTATATGTGCTGTGTGTGAGTGTATGCACTGAGATTGCCACCTTGGCAACCGAGGAACCCCGCTTCATTTAGCTGTGTACGTGTATGGTTGAATGACAATTAAAGCTGAATTTGAAAATGTGCTGAGGAAAATAACGGAACCTGATGCTTCTACAAGCCAAAAGTTCCTCAGAAGTCAAAAATGAGGCATAAAACTCGTTGCTTATGATCCTTTTATTGAATGTTACAAGAACAAAGAAGACAAAGGGAGAAGGAGCAAGAGGAGAGAGAACAAAGAAAGAGAGAACAATGGGGAAGAGAGCCTAGGGTAAAAGAGACAGACAAAGCTGGTTAGACAATAGACAACAGACAATAGGTGCAGGAGTAGGCCATTCCCTTCGAGCCAGCACCGCCATTCACTGTGATCATGGCTGATCATCGACAATCAGTATCCAGTTCCTGCCTTATCCCCATAACCTTTGATTCTGCTATCTTTAAGAGCTCAATCCATCTCTTTCTTGAAAGCATCCAGAGACTTGGCCTCCACAGCCTTCTGGGGCAGAGCATTCCATACATCCACCACTCTCTGGGTGAAAAAATTTTTCCTCAACTCCGTTCTAAATGGCCTACCCCTTATTCCTAAACTGTGGCCTCTGGTTCTGGACTCACCCATCAGCGGAAACATGCTTCCTGCCTTCAGCGTGTCCAATCCCTTAATAATCTTAAATGTTTCAATAAGATCCCTTCTCAGCCTTCTAAATTCCAGACTATACAAGCCCAGTCACTCCAATCTTTAGACATATGACAGTCCCGCCATCCCGGGAATTAACCTTGTGAATCTACGATGTACTCCCTCAATAGCAAGAATGTCCTTCCTCAAATTTGGAGACCAAAACTGCACACAGTACTCCAGGTATGGTCTCACCAGGGCCCTGTACAGCTGAAGAAGGACCTCTTTGCTCTTGTACTCAATTCCCCTTGTTATGAAGGCCAGCATGCCATTAGCTTTCTTCACAGCCTGCTTGCTTTCAAAGTGACTGACGTACAAGAACACCTAGATCTCGTTGTACTTCCCCTTTTGCTAACTTGACTCCATTTAGATAATAATCTGCCTTCCTGTTCTTACCACCAAAGTGGATAACCTCACATTTATCCACATTAAACTGCATCTGCCATGCATCTGCCCACTCACCCAGCCTGTCCAAGTCACCCTGCATTCTCCTAACATCCTCCTCACATTTCACACTGCCACCTAGCTTTGTGTCATTGGCAAATTTGCTAATGTTACTTTTAATTCCCTCATCTAAATCATTAATATATATTGTAAACAGCTGCGGTCCCAGAACTGAACCCTGCGGTACCCCACTGGTCACCGCCTGCCATTCTGAAAGGGACCCACTAATCGCTACTCTTTGTTTTCTGTCAGCCAGCCAATTTTCAATCCATGTCAGTACTCTGCCCCCAATAACCATGTGCCCTAACTTTGCCCACTAATCTCCTATGTGGGACTTTATCAAAGGCTTTCTGAAAGTCCAGGTACACTACATCCACTGGCTCTCCCTTGTCCATTTTCACAGTTACATCTTCAAAAAATTCCAGAAGATTAGTCAAACACGATTTCCCCTTTGTAAATCCATGCTGAGTCGGACCGATCCTGTTACTGCTATCCAGATGCGTCGTAATTTCATCTTTTATAATTGACTCCAGCATCTTTCCCACCACCGACGTCAGGCTAACCGGTCTATAATTCCCTGTTTTCTCTCTTCCTCCCTTCTTGAAGAGAGGGACAACATTAGCCACCCTCCAATCCACAGGAACTGATCCTGAATCTATAGAACATTGGAAAATGATTACCAATGCGTCCACGATTTCTAAAGCCACCTCCTTAAGTACCCTGGGATGCAAACCATCAGGTCCCGGGGACTTATCAGCCTTCAGCCCCAACAGTCTATCCAACACCATTTCCTTCATAGACTTCTAATACAAGACTACAGAACCTGAAAATTTCATTGAAGTTCCAATAAATAACAGTTAACCAATCCAATAGTCAGAGTCAAGTAATGTGACATCCGCCATTGAAACTAAGACATTTCCAGAAAAATACAGAGACAACTGTAGCCACTGGAAACTCACTGAACAATTTACTGTAAATAGGTAATTAGATAAAATACAAATAAGCATAAGAAAGTTCAACAACAATTGAAATAACAATTCCACAACCCAATCCAACATAAAGGATCAACCATGATCTTATTGAACCGCAGAGCAGCCTCTAGATGCCTCTATTACTTCAGTCCTGTGCAGCACATCTCTGTGTAAAAATCCTACCCGAAACATCAACCCAAAACTTCCTCCATTCACCTTAAAAGGATGCCCTCTGGTACTAATCATATCTAACCATGGGGAAAAGTGCTTGGGCTGTCCATTCTATCCATGCCTCTTATCATCTTGTACACCTCTATCAAGTCAATTCTCACCCTCCTTCGCTCCGAAGAGAAATTCCCAAACTGGCTCAGCCTTTTTCTCATAAGACGTGTTCGGATTCGTGTTTGAAGTGAGTGGTCAAGTAAATTTTGAGAGAAGTATTGATGATCAGTAAGAGGTAAATGGAGTAAGTAAATAGATTTTTCTTTCTGTGCCTGATATTATATAAAAGGATAGAGATTTCAAGTGAGTGGCAAAAGATTTTCAACAATGGTAACAGTGGGTAAGTTTAAACAATCTATTATTCTGCCTGGTCCCATGGACCTACACCTGGACCACAGCCTTCCATACCCCACTCCCATCCATGTACCTGTGTAAACTTCTTTGAAATATTTTCAGCTGAACTCACATCCACCATTTCCTCTGGCAGCTCGTTCCACACACTTACACACTCTGAGTGAAGAAGTTCTCCCTTGTGTTCCCCTTAAACTTTCACCTTTCACCCTTAACCCATGACCTCTAGCTGTAAACTCACCCAACCTTAGTGGGAAAATCCTGCTGACACTTATCCTATCAATCCCACTCATGATTTTGTATCTACATCTATCAAATCTCCCCTCATTCTCCTACACTCCAAGGGATATAGTCCTAACCTGGTCAGTCTTTCCCTATACCTCAGGTCCCCCAGTCCTGACAGCATCCTTGTAAATTTTCCCTGCACTCTTTCAACCTTGTACATAGGTAACCAGAACTGCACATGGTATTCCAAATTTTGCCTCAGTAACTTCAACATAACATCCCAGCCCCTGTACTAAATATTTTGACTTATGAATGCTAATGTCCCTAGAACTCTCTTTATTATTCCTGTCTACCTGTGACGCCACATAAATACAATTTCTTCATGCTTTATGAATCCGGGGAAAGATGATTGAACCATCACCCCCGTCTTTGTAACAGACAATCTGCATCAGGGTTTCAGCGTTTCTCCCCACGGATGTTCCTCGACCCCCTGAGTTCTTCCTGCATAAACACAAAGAAATCTGCAGATACATAAAAGTTGCTGGTGAACGCAGCAGGCCTGGCAGTATCTCTAGGAAGAGGTACAGTCGACATTTCGGGCCGAGACCCTTCGTCAGGACTAACTGAAGGAAGAGCTAGTAAGAGATTTGGAAGTGGGAGGGGGAGGGGGAGATCCAAAATGATAGAAGAAGACAGGAGGGGGAGGGATGGAGCCAAGAGCTGGACAGGTGATTGGCAAAGGGGATATGAGAGGATCATGGGACAGGAGGCCCAGGGAGAAGGAAAAGGGGGAGGGGGGGAAAAAACCCAGAGGACGGGCAAGGGGTATAGTCCGAGGGACAGAAGGAGCAAAAAGAGAGAGAGAGAAAGAATGTGTGTATATAAATAAATAACGGATGGGGTACAAGGGGGAGGTGGGGCATTAGCGGAAGTTAGAGAAGTCAATGTTCTTGCCATCAGGTTGGAGGCCACCCAGACAGAATATAAGGTGTGGTTTCTCCAACCTGAGTGTGGCTTCATCTTTACAGTAGAGGAGGCCGTGGATAGACATATCAGAATGGGAATGGGATGTGGAATTAAAATGTGTGGCTACTGGGAGATCCTGCTTTCTGTAGCGGACAGAGCGTAGGTGTTCAGCAAAACGATCTCCCAGTCTGTGTCGGGTCTCGCCAACATATAGAAGGCCACATCGGACACAGTATATCATCCCAGCCGACTCACAGGTGAAGTGTCGCCTCACCTGGAAGGACTGTCTGGGGCCCTGAATGGTGGTAAGGGAGGAAGTGTAAGGGCATGTGTAGCACTTGTTCTGCTTACAAGGATAAGTGCCAGGAGGGAGATCAGTGGGGAGGGATGGGGAGGGGGACGAATGGACAAGGGAGTCACATAGGGAGCGATCCCTGCGGAAAGCAGAGAGAGCAGGGGAGGGAAAGATGTGCTTAGCGGTGGGATCCCGTTGGAGGTGGCGGAAGTTACGGAGAATAATATGTTGGACCCAGAGGCTGGTGGGGTGGTAGGTGAGGACCTGGGGAATCCTATTCCTAGTGGGGTGACAAGAGGATGGAGTGAGAGCAGATATGCGTGAAATGGGGGAGATGTGTTTGAGAGCAAAGTTGATGGTGGAGGAAGCGAAGCCCCTTCCTTTAAAAAAGGAAGACATCTCCCTCGTCCTGGAATGAAAAGCCTCATCCTGAGAGCAGATGCGGTGGAGACGGAGGAATTGCGAGAAGAGGATGGCATTTTTGCAAGAGACAGGGTGAGAAGAGGAATAGTCCAGATAGCTGTGAGAGTCAGTAGGCTTATAGTAGACATCAGTGGATAAGCTGTCTCCAGAGATAGAGACAGAAAGATCTAGAAAGGGGAGGGAGGTGTTGGAAATGGACCAGGTATACTTGAGGGCAGGGTGAAAGTTGGAGGCAAAGTTAATGAAGTCAACGAGCTCAGCATGCGTGCAGGAAGCAGCGCCAATGCAGTCGTCGATGTAGCGAAGGAAAAGTGGGGGATGGATACCAGAATAGATTTGGAACATAGATTGTTTCACAAAGCCAACAAAAAGGCAGGCATAGCTAGGACCCATACGGGTGCCCATAGCTACACCTTTAGTTTGGAGGAAGTGGGAGGAGCCAAAGGAGAAATTATTAAGAGTAAGGACTAATTCCGCTAGATGGAGCAGAGTGGTGGTAGAGGGGAACTGATTAGGTCTGGAATCCAAAAAGAAGCGGAGAGCTTTGAGACCTTCTTGATGGGGGATGGAAGTATATAGGGACTGGACATCCATGGTGAAAATAAAGCAGTGGGGGCCAGGGAACTTAAAATCATCGAAAAGTTTAAGAGCGTGAGAAGTGTCACGAACATAGGTAGGAAGGGATTGAACAAGGAGGGATAAAACCATGTCAAGGTATGCAGAAACGAGTTCGGTGGGGCAGGAGCAAGCTGAGACAATAAGTGTGCCAGGACAGGCAGGTTTGTGGATTTTGGGTAGGAGGTAGAAACGGGAAGTGCGAGGTGTGGGAACTATAAGGTTGGTAGCAGTGGATGGGAGATCCCCTGAGTGGATAAAGTCGGTGATGGTGTGGGAGACAATGGCCTGGTGCTCCTTAGTGGGGTCACGATCGAGGGGTAAATAAGAGGAGGTATCCGCGAGTTGTCGCTGTGCCTCGGCAAGGTAGAGGTCAGTACGCCAGACTACAACAGCACCCCCTTTATCAGCGGGTTTAATAATAAGGTTAGAATTAGTGCGGAGGGAGTGGAGAGCAGAGCGTTCGGACGGAGTAAGGTTGGAATGGGAACAAGGTGCGGTGAAGTCGAGATGGTTGATGTCCCGTCAGCAGTTAGCAATAAAGAGATCCAGAGCAGGCAGAAGACCAGAGCGGTGTGTCCATGAAGAGGAGGAGGGAGAAGAGGTCATCGGTGATCTGTCCAGCTCTTGGCTCCATCCCTCCCCCTCCTGTCTTCTCCTATCATTTTGGATCTCCCCCTCCCCTTCCCACTTTCAAATCTCTTACTAGCTCTTCCTTCAGTTAGTCCTGACGAAGGGTCTCAGCCCAAAATGTCGACTGTACCTCTTCCTAGAGATGCTGCCTGACCTGCTGCATTCACCAGCAACTTTGATGTGAGTTCTTCCTGCAGATTGTTTCCAAGCAAACACAATCAATTGTGCTTCACAAAAAGAATTGGTTGCATTCTTGTGGAGAAATGCCAAGAACCTAAGTTAAACGCTTGAACAGGCTGGCACAGACATGATGGGCCAATTATCTTCCTTCTGTGCTGTTGCCAGATTCTATGGAAAAGTAGCAATTACTGCTACACAAAATTCATTAATGGGTTACAAATTAGAAAGAGCTGTTAAAGAAAACCACACACAAAGTGCTGTGCAGGTTGGGCAGCATCTAATGAACAGTCAACGTTTCAGGCCAAGACCCTTCATCAGGACTGGAAAGGAAGGGGGCAGAAGCCAGAAGAAGAGGGTGGGGCGGAGAGGAAGGGGTGCAAGCTGGCAGGGGATAGGTGATGTGGAAGGGACAAAAAAGAAGGAAGCAATTAAGGGATAGAAGAAAGTAAATCCAAATCTTCTTTCTTATGTCTCAGCTGCCTATAAAGAACTGAGCAGACAGAAATCCTCTGTAGGCCTTGCAAATGCATCATGCTGTATTGTAAACACCTTTGTTACAGCACCTCACATCCAGCATCCCAAAGCAAGAAAATCCTTTCTATTTCCATCCTGGGTGAGGCGATTCAAGAGATTACTGTAAAAGACCCATGCTGCTTGTGTGAGCTTTTAACAAGAGCTTAAAGTCTGGAGGCAAATTCTGCCCAGTCTTTGCCCAGCTCAAGTGCTGAATCGGATTTAGCCTCGATACTTCAGTCTGACACTTGCTTGAGTGCGATTCAGTCATCTCTTTCTGCTTCTATGAATTGGCAATAATTGTGTCCACTAATGTGTGAAAGCCTCAGGATGAGTCAGGAACATTGCACTTTATACACAGGCAGTGCTGTCGACATCCTCACATGAGAGGCAGCCAGGAAAAATCTCCCACTCAAGAAGGAGTGTTGCAGTTCCCAACTGTTGCTACAGCCGTTGTTACTCACAAGTACCAGTGGTGTGGCTGAATACTCAATGCCTATTTTATCAAGTACCCCTCACCTAATAAAGTGACCACTGAGTGCATGTTCACGGTCTTCTGCTGCTGTAGCCCATCCACTTCAAGTTATGCATTCAGAGATGGGTTTTTTGAGTTACTGTAGCCTTCCTGTCAGCTTGAACCAGTCTGGCCATTCTCCTCTGACCTCTCTCATTAACAGGGCATTTTTGCCCTCAGAACTGTTACTCTCTGGATGTTTTTTGTTTTTCACACCATTCTCTGTAAACTCTAGAGACTGTTGTGTGTGAAAATCACAGAAGATCAACAGTTGCTTAGATATTCAAACCACCCTGTCTAGCACCAACAATCATTGCATGGTCAAAGTCACTTAGATCATATTTCTTCTCCATTCTGATGTTTGGTCTGAACAACTGAACCTCTTGACCATGTCTGCATGCTCGTTAGATTCTGGACTAGTTCCTGAGGATTGGAGGGTGGCTAATGTAACCCCAATTTTTAAAAAAGGAGGGAGAGAGAAACCGGGGAATTATAGACCGGTTAGCCTAACGTCGGTGGTGGGGAAACTGCTGGAGTCAGTTATCAAGGATGTGATAACAGCACATTTGGAAAGCGGAGAAATGATCGGACAAAGTCAGCATGGATTTGTGAAAGGAAAATCATGTCTGACGAATCTCATAGAATTTTTTGAGGATGTAACTAGTAGAGTGGATAGGGGAGAACCAGTGGATGTGGTATATTTGGATTTTCAAAAGGCTTTTGACAAGGTCCCACACAGGAGATTAGTGTGCAAACTTAAAGCACACGGTATTTGGGGTAAGGTATTGGTGTGGGTGGAGAATTGGTTAGCAGACAGGAAGCAAAGAGTGGGAATAAACGGGACCTTTTCAGAATGGCAGGCAGTGACTAGTGGGGTACCGCAAGGCTCAGTGCTGGGACCCCAGTTGTTTACAATATATATTAATGACTTGGATGAGGGAATTAAATGCGGCATCTCCAAGTTTGCGGATGACACGAAGCTGGGTGGCAGTGTTAGCAGTGAGGAGGATGCTAAGAGGATGCAGGGTGACTTGGATAGGTTGGGTGAGTGGGCAAACTCATGGCAGATGCAATTTAATGTGGATAAATGTGAAGTTATCCACTTTGGTGGCAAAAATAGGAAAACAGATTATTATCTGAATGGTGGCCGATTAGGAAAAGGGGAGGTGCAACGAGACCTGGGTGTCATTATACACCAGTCATTGAAAGTGGGCATGCAGGTACAGCAGGCGGTGAAAAAGGCGAATGGTATGCTGGCATTTATAGCGAGAGGATTCGAGTACAGGAGCAGGGAGGTACTACTGCAGTTGTACAAGGCCTTGGTGAGACCACACCTGGAGTATTGTGTGCAGCTTTGGTCCCCTAATCTGAGGAAAGACATCTTTGCCATAGAGGGAGTACAAAGAAGGTTCACCAGATTGATTCCTGGATGGCAGGACTTTCATATGAAGAAAGACTGGATGAACTGGGCTTGTACTCGTTGGAATTTAGAAGATTGAGGGGGGATCTGATTGAAACGTATAAGATCCTAAAGGGATTGGACAGGCTAGATGCAGGAAGATTGTTCCCGATGTTGGGGAAGTCCAGAACGAGGGGTCACAGTTTGAGGATAGAGGGGAAGCCTTTTAGGACCGAGATTAGGAAAAACTTCTTCACACAGAGAGTGGTGAATCTGTGGAATTCTCTGCCACAGTAAACTGTTGAGGCCAGTTCATTGGCTATGTTTAAGAGGGAGTTAGATATGGCCCTTGTGGCTACAGGGGTCAGGGGGTATGGAGGGAAGGCTGGGGCGGGGTTCTGAGTTGGATGATCAGCCATGATCATAATAAATGGTGGTGCAGGCTCGAAGGGCCGAATGGCCTACTCCTGCACCTATTTTCTATGTTTCTATGTTTCTATGTTTATGCATTGAGTTGCTGTCACATGATTGGCTGATTAGATATTTGCATTAAAGAGCTGGTGTACTGGTGTAACTAATAAAGTGGGTGTGGTATAGTAACTATTGATTTCAGTAATACCCAGCAGCCTTCAAACTGCTTCCGAATGTAGCTTACAAGCAGCCCAATTTCCCCCATGTGATCAGTTAACCGACCAACCTGAATGTCTTTGGAAGGTGGGAGGAAATAGGAGCCCCCGTTTATGGAGAGAATATACAAACTCCTTACTGACAACGGTGAGAATAGAACCCAGGTCGCTGATGTTGTAATAGTGTTTATTCATTACCCACTCAACTTCATTGTTCTTCCTTCTCCTCAAAACCTTTGTCACAAGAGCCAATCAACCTCTGTTTGAAATGTACACAATGACTTGTCCTCAATAACCATCTGTTGCAATGAATTCCACAGATTTACCACTTCATCTCTGTTCTAAAGGGATGTCCCTGTATTCTGAGGCTGTGTCCTCCAGTCTTAGCTTCACCCACTACAGAAGACATCCTCTCCACATCCACTTTCAATATTTGATAGGTTTCATTGAGACACCCCGCCCCCATTCTTTTAATCTCCAGCGAGTACAGGCCCAGAGCCATCAAACACGCCTACATTAACCCTGAACACAGTAGGTGCTGGAATTCTTGACAACACGTACAAAATGCTGGAGGAACTCAGCAGGTCACACATTAATCCTTTCATTTCTGGCGTCAAGCACACAGACAACAGGGCAATGTTGATTGGACTAATTTAAAACTCTCATCGTGACTATAGTGAGAGGCAAGTGTGGGATCCATCAATACTGAGGAGCATTTGATTTCAGACTTGGCATTGGTAGATAAATAGATAGATAGATACTTTATTGATCCCAAAGGAAATTACAGTGCCACAGTAGAATCAAAAGTGCACAGATATATAAATATTAGAAGTAAGAAAGAGTAAAAAATGTTACGTCAAACAGTCTAACAGGAGGGGGTCGTCACTTCCTTGGCTAGAGGTTGACTCATTATAGAGCCCAATGGCCAAGGGTAAGAATGACCTCATTCTTTGGAGCAGCGCAGTTGTCTTAGTCTATTATTAAAAGTGCTCCTCTGCTCTGCCAGGATGGCAAGTAAAGGGTGAGAAACATTGTCCAGAATTGCTAGGATTTTCCATAGGGTCCTTTGTTCTACCACAGCCTCCAGTGTGTCCAGTCTGCCTCCTATAACAGAGCCAGCCTTTCTAATTGGTTTATTGAGCCTGTTGGCATTACCCCATCACACCACTGCATAGAAGATTGTACTGGTGACAACAGACTGGTAGAACATGTGAAGAGAAGGACTGCATGCCCCAAAGGACCTCAGTCTCCTCAGAAAATAGAGGCAACTCTGGCCCCTCTTGTATACTGTCATGATTCAGTCCGTAAAGTCCGCGTTCCGATTCACGGTCCGGTCCGTGGACTCCGTACTCTGGACTCCGGGTCTTCCGGCTGTCCCTTGTTTCAGTTGGGCTTAATCATAGGCACCTGATGCTCGTCTTGGGGCTGGGAAAATAAGTGGCCCTGGGTTCAAGTGTGGTTGCTGGTTTGTCTTGTCAGTATTTTGTCCTGGCCTCTGTGGGGTAAGTCAGGCTGCCTTTGTCATTACCCTGCCGTTGGATCTGTCCCTTCCTGTCCTTGCCTCTGTTGGGTAAACCAGGCCATCTTTGCCGTTACCCTGAGGCTGGACTGTTCCCTTCCCTTCCCCCTCCTTCTGGAGCCTTGCCTGCAACCTGTGTCTGGAGCCTTGCCTGCAACCTGTGTCTGGAGCCTTGCCTGCAACCTTGTCAAGTTCTACCACTGGAGCAAGACTGGAGCATTGCTGCGTCTAGATAAGGAACTGTCTATTGTTGCTTTGAACTGTCTCTGTGTCCACGCCTTTGCTAGGTAGGTCCGGCCATTTGCCGCTACCTAGTGTTGGGAACTGTCTCTGTGTCCATGCCTTCACTAGGTAGGTCTGGCCATTTGCCGCTACCTAGCGTTGGGAACCGACTCTGTGTCCACTCCTTCGCTAGGTAGGTCTGGCTGTTTACTGCTACCTAGTGTTGGGAACTGTCCCGTCGTGTTCAGCATTCTGTGTAGAGCCCCAGCCCCAAGTCCGGTTCCCAAGGAGGGGCCCTGGCTCTATGTTCTGTGTACGAGTCTCGGCCCCACATCCTGCTCCCAAGGAGGGGTCCCGGCTCTGTGTTCCATGACCCTGTGTTCCTGTCTTTCAAGTCCAAGGCTCCGTGTTCCCGTGCTCTAGACCAAGGCTCTGTGTTCCTGTCCTGTCTCCCAAGACCACATTATGTCTTTGCCTAGTTCCGGAGTCTGAGCCCGAGTCAAGACCCAGGTTCTGGGTCCTTGTCCAGTCTCTGGCTGGCTCAGAGTTTGAACCCAAGCCTCGTCATGTCCTCGCCTTGAAGAAACCAAGCCTCGTCATGTCCTCGCCTCAAGGAACCCAAGCCATGTCCAGTCCTGTAGCCATGTCATGTCCTCGCCTAGTTCCGAGATCCGAGCCCGAGTCAAGACCCAGGTTCTGGGTCCTTGTCCAGTCTCCGGCTCGGAGTACAAGCCCAGGATCCTAGTTCCCAGTTCCTGGTCCTGGTCCCCCTTGCCTAGCCAATGTCCTTATGTGTTCTTATCCCAGCTCTCTGGTCAAGTCCGGTTCCTAGTACTTCAGTGTCTGTGTCTTGCATTTGGGTCTGCTCCCAGCGGATGACATACACATCCTCTGTGTTGGTGCTCCACGCAAATCTGTTAGTCAGGTGCACCCCCAAGTACTTTTAGTCGTCACCACAACCACGTCTGCACTATTAATAGTATAGGAAGCAGTGGAGGCTTAGTCTTCCTAAAGTCCATCACTATCTCCTTTGTCTTACTGATGTTGAGCTGCCGATGATTCAGCTTGCACCATTTGACAAAGTCCTCCACCAGGGCCCAGTTTTCATTCTCCCATCCTCCCTTTATACACTTACTATTGATGAGTCCATCAGAGAACTTCTGCAGATGACATCATTCAGTGTTTCTGAATGTCTGAGGTATACAGGGTAAACAGGAAGGGAGCCAATACAGTCCCCTGTGGGGTCCCAGTGCTGCTCATAGCCATGTCTGACACACAGCTCTGAAGCTGCACATACTGAAGTCTGCCAGTCAGCTAGTCCATTATCCAGGATACAATGGAAGTGTCAACCTGTATTGAATGGAGCTTTCCCCCCAGCAATGAGGGCTGTATGGTATTGAAGGCACTTGAGAAATCAAAAAACATGATCCTCACAGTGCTGTCCTGCTTATCCAAATGGGAGTAGGCTCCATTCAGCAGGGAGATGACAGCTTCGTCGACTCCAATGTGCTCCTGGTAGGCAAACTGCAGGGGATCGACAGTTGATCTGACCAGGGGTCAGACGTGAGCCAGGACCAACCTCTCTAGGGTCTTCATGATGTGTGAGCTCAGGGCCACTGGACAGTAGTCAATCAAGAGTTTTCATTGGCCCTTCTTGGGTACTGTGACTACACATGATGTTTTCTAAACAGTCAGGGTGCTACTATAACATTTTGAAATGCTGAGAAATTCAGCACCGTTCTCACACAGATAAGGCTGGCTCTGTGTATTGAACCTTGGAATATGATAAAGAGAGGGTCCAGGTGAACTATTTTGCCATTGAACACAGTGACAATTATCCTCTTTTCTGTTAATCAACACTGAATTTGTTTGTGTATACAGTGAGCCACCCTTCGCAGTATAATGGCTAAAAAATGTTTTTCCTCAAATCCCCCTGAAACTTGTATTTGTTATGTTAAATCAATGTCCTCTGGTTTCAGATGTCTTCTCTATGGGCTAAGGTTTCTCACTATCCAAACTATCCATAGCCCTTCACACCCTCAGTTTCATGTGCTCCAAGGGAAAACAAGCCTAACCTCCAAAAGAAAAATTCCATCCTGGTGAACTGCACCCTCTCACAGTCAGGTAACCATTGCTGCATTAGAATCACGGTCTTATAAAAGGCCATAGATATAGGAGCAGAATTAGGCCATTTGGCCCATCGAGTCTGCTCCAGCACTTCACCATGACTGTTCCATGTCCCTTTCAGCCCTCAATCTCTACTTTTACCCCTGTTGTAGGGTAATGTAATTGGAAGAGAAGTACATAATTCTCAGACACTGACATTGAGTTGGGGTTCACGCTTAGAGGCAGGTTTGACATGATGAGGTAGTTATGTTCAGTTTTTACTGCGCTTTGTGTTTAGTGTTTGGAGTTCAATAAATGAGTTGTTATGGCTTTTCTTAAATATAAACGCCTCTACTGTATTTATTTGTGAAAACCTACATTGGTGACCCCGATGTACCAGGACAATTCCAGAGTTATTGAACATGTCAGCCAATGCAGTCACTTTGAAACTGCCAGAGTTTTGGGAGCAAAATACCATTGCTTGCTTTGTAGAAGCTGAGGCCCAGTTCAGGCTGCGAGAAATCACCACCGACAACATCGAATATTTATATGTGGTAGTGTCGCTCAGCAATTCCATGGCTGTGAGAGGTGAGGCTGCTAGAACACCCACCTGAACACGATAAATACCGATCGCTGAAAACTCCCCTTTTATAGGCTTTTGGACTATCAAAGTCTGAGAACACCAAACAGATGCTCTCCTTGCCTGGCCTCAGCGACGCTAAACTATCGGAGCTAGTGGACCACGTGCCATCTCTCCTGGAAAATCACCATCCTGGTTTTATTTTTAAAGAACTCTTCATGCAGCAAATGCCTGATCAAGTTCACATAGCCCCTGGAAATACACCGTGAAGGACTACAGGGAGTTTACTAAAATGGCTGTTAGTCTACACTCAGCCAGTCAGAGGTATGTAATTCCCCCTCCTTTCCCTGTCTCAATAAGCCCAGTCAGCAAGGTCTCTGAACAGACAACGCTGGCTCTGTGTTTTCACCACGCTCACTTTGGTACGAATGCTGGGAAGTTCTGTCCGCACTGCAGCTTCAACAGTGCCAACAGATTGGGACATCAGAGGTCTGTGAATACCATGGGTTCCAGCCGCCAGGGTTGTCTACTGTTCATTACGGACACCCTTTCAGGGCAACACTTCCTGCGTGACCCGGGTGCTCAAGTGAGTGTGCTGCCTACTGATGAGAATGCAAACCTCGCTGGAGGCCGCCAACTGCAACAGGATCCAGACCTATGGGACACGATGGGTGATGCTCTGCTTCAGCAGGCCATGTTACACATGGAACTTCGTTCTGGCTAAAGTGGCCAGACCTCTGCTCGGTGCAGGTTTCCTGTGTACTCAAGGACTGTTAGTCAACTTTATAAACTGCAGGTTTGTGGATGTCAAGACTTTGGATTGTTACCCTACTCTCCCTGAAGCTTCCCTGCAACAACCCTGTCAAGCGCATGCACCACCATATGTGAGTTTACTTGACTGCTGGGCGAATTCCCAAACCTCACCAAGTCCACATTCTCCACTACGATCACAAAACATGGGGCCAAGCACCACATTCCCAGAAATGGCACACCAGTCCATGCCTGTGCACATAGACTAAACTCAGAAAAGCTGGCGACTGCAAAGGCTGAGTTTGCCAACATGGAAAGACTTGGCATTGGAAGCCAATCAAATAGGCCCTGGACTTTGCCTCTCCATATGGTCCCTCAGTTGCCACTCATGTGGTGATTATCAACAGTTAATGAGGCCACCACCCCTGATCGTTACCAGGTCCCATAACGATCAGTGCTTTAACTCCTGACGTTATGACCACCTGGTTGGCCTCTCAATAGCATTCCATCCTCCTCAGTAAATTCAATTCCTTTTCACCTATTCCTACCTCCCATCATGGCATACAGCACTCTTGGGTTCCTACAATCCACCTCATTTGTTTTCGTCCAACTTTCCCCTTGAGCCCCCTTACGATGGCTCGTTCTGCATTTTGGAACAGAGAGAAAAGACTTCTATCATAGAAAAGAGGGGTAAATGTGAATGTATTTCGATAGATCATCTTAAACCAGCCCACCAGGATTTGGGTTCTTACCACCATGCCCCTGGCATCACACAGGACCATGAGCATGTCACGACATATCTGACAAGCCACAGGCACCTGCTGTTCCTCCACCCCAATGAACGTAGGACCCAAGCTGGGCTGTTTGTCCAGGCTCCAGACAGGATCACAGTGCCAGCTTTAGTGAAATCTGAGGGGGGAGCGGTGACCTGTGTAGGGTAACATAATTGGTGGAAATGTACATAATTCACAACCACAGACATTGAGTTGAGGTTTCACTTTAAGGGGCAGGTCTGACGTGATGATGTAATCACATAAAGTTTTTACTGTGCCTTGTGTTCAGTGTTTGGAGTGCAATAAATGAGTTGTTACAGTTTTCTTAAATGTAAAACACCTCTGCCTTTTTTAATTTGTGAAAGCCTACACTGTAACCCTTCATGCCTTGACTAATCAAGAATTTATCACACTCCGCCTTAATTATACCCAATGACTTGGCCTCCACAGCTGCCTGTGGCAATGAATTCCAAAGATTCACCACTCTCTGGCTAAAGAAATTCCTCCTCATCTCTGTTCTGAATAGACACCACTCTATCCTGAGACTGGTTTTTCTGGTCTTAGACACTCCCACCATAGGAAACAACTTCTCCAGATCCACTCAGTCAAGTCTTTTTATCATTTGATAGGTTTCAATGAGAACCCCCACCCCCCCACTTATTCTTCTGAATTCCAGTGAATACGGCCCAGAACCATCTAAAGCTCATCATTTGATAAGCCTTTCAATCCCAGAACCATAGTCCTGAATGTCCTCTGAACACTCTCCTATATCAGCACAACTTTTCTTAGTGAATGGCGCCAAGCCTGCTCTCAATACTCCAAGTGAGGCCTCACTTGTGCCTTATAAAGCCTCAACATGACATCCTTGTTTTTATTTTCTAGTCCTCTTGAAATGAATGCTAACATTACAATTGCCTTCCTCACCACAGACTCAACCTGCAAATTAATATTTACAGAATCCTGCACAAGGAATCCCAAATCCATTTGCACCTCAGAATTATTAATTTATTCTCCATTTAGAAAATAGTCCACACTTTTAGTTCTTCTACCAAAGTGCATGACCACACACTTCCCAAAACTGTATTCCTCTGCCACTTCTTTGCCTATTCTCCTAATCTGTCTAAATCCTTCTGTGGCCTCTCTGCTTCTTCAACACCTCCTGCCCCACCACCAATATAATCCACAAGCTTGCACACAAAGACATCAATTCTGTCATCCAAATCGTTGACATAGAATGTAAAAAAGAAGTGGCCCCAACACAGACCCTTGTGGAATACCACTAGTCACCAGCAGCTAACTACAAAAGCCTTCATTTATTCCCACTCTTGCCAGTCAGCCAATACTCTATCCATGCTGGTATCTTTTCTGTAATACCCTGGGCTCTTGACTTGCTAAGCAACCTCATGTGCAGCATGCTGTCAAAGGCCTTCTGAAGATCCAAGTACATGACATCACCAATTCTCCTTTGTCTCTTCTGCTTGTTATTTCTTCAAAGAATTCCAACAGACTTGTCAGGCAAGATTTTCTCTTGAAGAAACCATGCTGACTTTGGCCTATTTTATCATGTGCCTCCAAGTACCCCGAAGCCATATTTTTAACAATTGACTCCAACGTCTTCCCAACCACTGAGGTCCAACTAAATGGCCTAGGCCTAGAATTTTCTTTCTTTTGCCTCTCTCCCTTCTTGAAGAGTGGAGTGACATTTGCAATTTTCCATTCCTCCAGAATCATGCCAGTGTCTTTTGATTCTTTAGAGATCATTGCTAATGCCTCCACAATCTCTTCAGGCACCACTTTCCGAACTCTGAGTTATAGACCATCTGGTCCAGCTGCTTTATCTACCTTCAGACCTTTCAATTTCCCAAGCCACTGCTTCCTAACAATGGTAACCTCACTCACTTCTGCTCCCTGACACTCTCAGGCTTGTGGCAAACTACTAGTGTTTTCCACAGTGAAGACTGGTACAAAATACTTATTCGGTTCATCCTCCATATCCTTGTTCCCTATTACTACCTCTCCAACATCATTTTCCAGCAGTCTGATATCTACACTCCCCTCTCTTTTACACTTTCTATATCTGAAGAAACTTCTGATATCCTCTTCTATATTATTGGCTAGCTTACTTTCATATTCCATTTTTCCTTCTTTGTGACATTTTATTTGCCTTCTGTTGGTTTTTAAAAGCTTCACAGTCCTCTAACTTTCCATTAATTTTTGTCCTATTATATGCCGTCTCTTTGGCTTTTATGTTGGTTTTTGCTTCCCCTATCAGCCATGTTTGCATTATCCTGCCTCTGGTATACTTCTTCTTTTGAATGTATCCATCATGCGCCTTCTGAATTGCTTCCAGAAACTCCAACCATTGCTATTCTGCCATCATTCCTGCCAGTGTCCTTTCCAATAAATTTTTGCCAGCTCCTCTGTCATGTCTCTGTAACTCCATCTGACTTACATCTGACTTTAGCTCTCCTTCTCAAATTTCAGGGTGAATTCTATCATATTATGATCACTGCCTCCTAAAGGCTCCTTTACCTTAAGCTCTCTAATCAATTCCAGTTCATTGCACAGCACCCAATCTAACTGATCCCCTTGTGGGCTCAACCATGAGCTGCTCCAAAAAGCCATCTTGAAGGCATTCTACAAATTCCCCTCTCGACATTGAACACCAACCTGATTTTCCCAATCTACCCACATATTGAAATCTTCCATGACTATTGTAACATTGCTCTTTTGGCATGTATTTTCAATCTTCTATTGTAATATGTAGCCCACATCTTTGTTACTCTTTGGAGGGAGGCCTTTATATAACTCCCATCAGGGTCTTTTTATCCTTGAAGTTTCTTAGCTCTACCCACAATGATTCAACAGCTTCCAATCCTATGCCACCTCTTTCTAATGATTTAATTTCTATTTTTACCAACAGAGTCATGCCACTTGCTCTGTCGACCTACCTGTCCTTTCAATACAGTATTTATTCTTGGATGTTATGTTCCCAGCTATAATCTTCTTTCAGCCACAATTCAGTGATGTCCACAACGTCAATTATGCCAATCTGTTACTATGCTATAAGCTCATCTACCTTATTCCATATAGTGCATGCATTCAAATACAACACCTTCACCCTTTTCAATTTTGTCCCCCTTTTACATTGCAACTCATCCCATCATCAGCCTGACTTTGCTCGGGAGTTCGGACTGCACCCAAATAGTGAACAGAAACACGAGAAGCAACAGCAACTTCACAAAGGTCTGTGATTGAAGATAAAAAAAAGGCCGCACTTCTTGGCAGTTGTATGATGTGAAATTGGTGGTTTTGCAGCAGCAGTACATAAAATTACTATAAATTGTAAGATAAGTATATAGAGAAAAAAGTGAGGTAGTGTTCCTGGAGGGATTAGAAATCTGATGGCAGAGGGAAAGAAACTGTTGAGTGTGGCTCTTCAGGCTTCTGTACCTCCTCTTGGTATTAACAAGAAGAGGGGGTGTGTACACACAAGTTCATTGCGATAACCAAAGTGCTATAAAGTAGTACTGTGAACTCTATATTCTAATAAAGTTGTAAAGTGGTACCATGAATTCTATGATCTTACATTCTCCACTTCAGTTAATCATCATGTTTCAACGTCAGCTGCCGCCTTTAGGGGTCTGCACACTCGTACACCAAGGACTCTCTCTTCCTCAGTACTACTCACGGTGTAATGGAGACCTCCCAAAAATAAACCTCAGCAGCAGAGTCCTCTACGAACTCATCTAACTACACCATTGTGCTCCCCTCTCTGTGCAGAACATCCGTATGCTTGGGGTGATTTACACAGAGATATCAACACTCAGTGAGCACATTTGTCCCTCTTCAATGCGCCTCAGTGCAGTTAGGGTATTCACATCTAATTGAGCTTATAGCCTCGAGGTGTCCTCAGCATTGTAGTGAAGCAGTTAGCAGAATGGCATTACAGCGCTAGCGACCACCAGCCAGGGTTCGATTCCCACCACTGCTTATTTGTTCACCCCAAGACTGTGTGGGTTTCCTTCAGGTGCTCTGGTTTCCACCCATGTATCAAAGACATTCAGTTTAGTAGGTTAATTGGTCACATGGTGTAGTTGAGCAGTACGGGCTCGATGGGCCAAAAGGCCCTGTATCTCTGACTATATAAATACAGAGGCCAATGGCATTACTATTCCCTTCGCAGAAGAGTGCTGCACTGAGAAATGGTTGAAGGCATCGATCAACAAGGATCCCCACGGTTCTGCAAATGCCGTCTTCTCACTGCTACCATCAGGCAGAATGTATAGAAATCCCACACCACACGACCAGGTCAGGAACAGATACTTCCCTACAGTCAACAGCTTCTTCAGTTGGAACAACCTGAACAGTATCTCAGCAGTGAAACACAGCAGACCATTTCATGCACATCCAGCCTCTTGTTTCTAATTACGTTTTGCAACTAATATCTATCTTTTTCTGCACCATCTTGTACAATTTATGTATAACTTATATTGGTACTTTGGTATTGGTTAATTATTGTTACATAGAGAGGAGTTATAGGCAGGTAGTCACAGGCCTAGGGAGACAGATAAGTGGGTCACAGTCAAGAGAGGGAAGGTCAGGAGTTAGATACTAGAGAGTACCCCTGTGACTGTCCCCCTTAACAATAAGTACTCCTATTTGAGTACTGTTGGGGGGGGATGGCCTACCTGGGGGAAGCAACAGTGGCTTTGTCTCTGTCACAGAGTCTGGCCCTGTGGCTCAGAAGGGTAGGGAAAGGAAGAGGATGGCAGCAGTGATAGGGGACTCTATAGTTAGGGGGTCAGACAGGTGGATGCAGGAAAGAAGCACAGATGGTAGTTTGCCTCCCAGGTGCCAGGGTCCAGGATGTTTCTGATCGCATCCACGATACCCTGAAGTGGGAAGGAGAACAGCCAGAGGTCGTGGTACATATTGGTACCAACGACATAGGTAGGAAAAGGGAGGAGGTCCTGAAAACAGAATACAGGGAGTTAGGAAGGAAGTCGAGAAGCAGGACCACAAAGGTAGTAATCACAGGATTACTGCCTGTGCCATGTGATGGTGAGCATAGGAATAGAATGAGGTGGAGGATAAATGCGTGGCTGAGGGATTGGAGCAGGGGGCAGGGATTCAGATTTCTGGATCATTGGGACCTCTTTTGGGGCAGGCATGACCTGTACAAAAAAGGACGGGTTGCACTTGAATCTCAGGGGGACCAATATCCTGGTGGGGAGGTTTGCTAAGGCTTTTGAGGAGAGTTTAAACTAGAATTGCTGGGGGGGTGGGAACCAAACTGGAGAGATGGAGGAAGAGGTGGTTGGCTCACAAATAGAGAAAGCTTGGAGACAGTGCGAGAGGGAGGATAGGCAGGTGATAGAGAAGGGACACGCTCAGACTGATGGTTTGAGATGCGTCTATTTTAATGCAAGGAGTATTATGAACAAAGTGGATGAGCTGAGAACGTGGATCCACACTTGGAGCTATGATGTGGTGGCCATTACAGAGACTTGGATGGTGCAGGGGCAGGAATGGCTACTTCAAGTGCCAGGCTTTAGATGTTTCAGAAAGGACAGGGAGGGAGGCAAAAGAGGTGGGGGCATGGCACTATTGATCAGAGATAGTGTCACGGCTGCAGAAAAGGAAGAAGTCAGGGAGGGGTTGTCTACGGAGTCTCTGTAGGTGGAAGTTGGGAACAGGAAGGGGTCAATAACTCTACTGGGTGTTTTTTTAAAAAAAATCAACTACCCAATAGTAACAGGGACATCAAGGAGCAGATAGGGGGACAGATTCCGCAAAGGTGTAATAATAACGAAGTTGTTGTGGTGGGAGATTTTAATTTCCCAAATATTGATTGGTATCTCCCTAGAGTTTAGGGGTTTAGATGGGGTGGAGTTTGTTAGGTGTGTTCAGAAAGGTTTCTTGACACAATATGTAGATAAGCCTGCAAGAGGAGAGGCTGTACTTAATCTGGTATTGGGAAATGAACCTGGTCAGGTGTCAGGTCTCTCGGCAGGAGAGCATTTTGGAGATAGCGATCACAATTCTATCTCCTTTACCATAACGTTGGAGAGGGATAGGAACAGACAAGTTAGGGAAACGTTTAATTGGAGTAAGGGGAAATATGAGGCTATCAGGCAGAAACTTGGAAGCATAAATTGGAAATAGATGTTCTCAGGGAAACATACTGCAGAAATGTGGCAAATGTTCAGGGGATATTTGCATGGGGTTCTGCGCAGATACATTCCAATGAGACGGGGAAAGGATGGTAGGGTACAGGAACTATGGTGTACAAACGCTGTTGGAAATCAAGTCAAGAAGAAAAGAAGAGCGTAGGAAAGGTTCAAAAAACTAGGTAATGATAGAGATCCAGAAGATGATAAGGCTAACAGGAAGGAGCTTAAGAATGAAATTAGGAGAGCCAGAAGGGGCCATGAGAAGGCCTTGGTGGACAAGATTAAGGAAAACCCCAAGGCATTCTACAACTATGTGAAGAGGAAGAGGATAAGGTGTGAGAGAATAGGACCAATCAAGTGTGACAGTGGAAAAGTGTGTATGGAACCAGAGGAGATAGCAGAGGTACTTATTGAATACTTTGCTTCAGTATTCACTACGGAAAAGGATCTTGGCAATTGTAGGGATGACTTGCAGTGGACTGAAAAGCTTGAGCATGTAGATATTAAGAAAGAGGATGTGCTGGAGCTTCTGAAAAGCATCAAGTTGGATAAGTCTCCGGGACCAGACGAGATGTACCCCAGGCTACTGTGGGAGGCAAGGGAGGAGATTGCTGAGCCTCTGGCAATGATCTTTGCATCATCAATGGGGACGGGAGAGGTTCCGGAGGATTGGAGGGTTGCAGATGTTGTTCCATTATTCAAGAAAGGGAGGAGGGAATTACAGACCGGTGAGTCTTACTTCAGTGGTTGGTAAGTTGATGGAGAAGATCCTGAGAGGCAGGATTTATGAACATTTGGAGAGGCATGATATAATTAGGAATAGTCAGCATGGCTTTGTCAAGGACAGGACGTGCCTTAGAAGCCTGACTGAATTTTTTGAGGATGTGACTAAACACATTGGTGAAGGAAGTGCATCAGATGTAGTGTATATGGATTTCAGCAAGGCATTTGATAAGGTACCCCATGCAAGGCTTATTGAGAAAGTAAGGAGGCATGGGATCCAAGGGGACATTACTTTGTGGATCCAGAACTGGCTTGCCCACAGAAGGCAAAGAGTGGTTGTAGATGGGTCATATTCTGCATGGAGGTCAGTGACCAGTGGTGAGCCTCAGGGATCTGTTCTGGGACCCCTGCTCTTCGTGATTTTTATAAATGACCTGGATGAGGAAGTGGAGGGATGAGTTAGTAAATTTGCTGATGACACAAAGGTTGGAGGTGTTGTGGATAGTGTTGAGGGCTGTCAGAGGTTACAGCGGGACATTGATAGGATGCAAAACTGGGCTGAGAAGTGGCAGATGGAGTTCAACCCAGATAAGTGTGAGGTGATTCATTTTGGAAGGTCAAATATGATGGCAGAATATAGCTTTAATGGTAAGACTCTTGGCAGAGTGGAGGATCAGAGGGATCTTGGGGTTCGAGTCCATAGGACACTCAAAGCTGCTGCGCAGGTTTACTCTGTGGCTAAGAGTGCATACGGTGCATTGGCCTTCATCAATCGTGGAATTGAGTTTAGGAGCTGAGAGGTAATGATACAGCTATACAGGACCCTGGTCAGACCCCACGTGGAGTACTGTGCTCAGTTCTAGTTGCCTCACTACAGGAAGGGGGTGGAAACCATAGAAAGGGTGCAGATGAGATTTACAAGAATGTTGCCTGGATTGGGGAGCATGCCTTCTGAGGATAGGTTGAGTGAACTCAGCCTTTTCTCCTTGGAGCGACTGAGGATGAGAGGTGACCTGATAGGGGTGTACAAGATAATGAGAGACATTGATCGTGTGGATAGTCATAGGCTTTTTTCCAGGGCTGAAATGGCTAGCATGAGAGGGCATAGTTTTAAGGTGCTTGGAAGTAGGTACAGAGGAGATGTCAGGGTAAGTTTTTTACTCAGAGAGTGGTGAGTGAGTGGAATGGGCTGCCGGCAACGGCAGTGGAGGCGGAAACAATAGGGTCTTTTAAGAGATTCCTGGATAGGTACATGGAACTTAGAAAAATAGAGGGCTATGGGTAAGCTTAGGTAGTTCTAAGCTAAGGACATGTTCGGCACAGGTTTGTGGGCCGAAGGGCCTGTATTCTGCTGTAGGTTTTCTATGTTTCTATATTTAGATAATGAGAACACTCAGGCCTTGTTTATTGTCATTTAGAAATGCATACATGCATTAAGAACTGATACAATGTTCCGCCAGAGTGATATCACAGAAAAACAGGACAAATCAAAGACTAACACTGACAGAACCACATAATTATAATGTATAGTTACAGCAGTGCAAAGCAATACAATAATTTGATAAAGAACAGACCATGGGCACGGTAAAAAAAAGGTCTCAAGTCCCGATCGACTCTCGAGTCCCAGATAGCAGGCGGCAAAAGGGAGAAACTCCCTGCCATAAACCTCCAGGCACTGACAACTGCCAATGCATTGGAAGTACCCGATCACAGCTGACACTGAGTCCGTCCATCCAAAAACTTCGAGCCTCCCACCAGCCCCTCCGATACAGCCTCCCGAGTGCCATCCTCTGCCGAGCGCCTTCGACATCACCCCGGCTGCCAAAACAAGCAAAGCCGAGGATTTGGGGCCTTCTCCTCCGGTGATTCTGGACCACACAGCAGCAGCGGCAGCGAAGCGGGCATTTCAGAAGTTTCTCCAGATGTTCCTCCATACTCTCATGTCTGTCTCCATCAAATCAGAATTGTGCACAGTCCCCTACTTGACAGATTACAGATATCATTCATCGGAGAGGCCACGCGCGTTGCGTCACGCCGCCATCTTCTCCTCCTCCTCCCTTTGGTATATTTCTATACCAAGGTACAGTGAAAAGCTTGTCTTGCATGTTTGTACACAGTGTATTGGGCTAGAAAAAGGTAAAACAATAACAATGCATTATAATCTTTAAAACTTACTAAAAAGGTGTAGCGCAGGTAAATGTTATGATTATAACCAGGTAGATTGTGATGCCTAGAGACCATCTTATTGTACGAGAGGTTCATTCAAGTGTCTGATAGCCATCAGACCATAAGACCGTAAGACATAGGAGCAGAATTAGGCCACCTGGCCCATCGAGTCTGCTCCACCATTCAATCGTGGCTGATCTTTTCTTTTTCTCCTCCTCAACCCTATTTTCTAGCCGTCTCCACGTAACCTTTGATGCCATGTCCAATCAAGAACCTATCAATCTCTGCCTTAAATACACTCAATGACCTGGCCTCCACAGCTGCATGTGGCAACAAATTCCACAAATTCACCACCCTTTGGCTAAACAAATTTTTCCACATCTGTTTTGAAAGGGCGTCGCTGTACCCTCTTGTCCCAGACTCTCCCACCATGGGAAACATTCTTTCCACAGCTACTCAGTCTAAGCCTTTCAACATTTGGAAGGTTTCAGTGGGATTCCCTTCATCCTTCTGAATTCCAGTGAATACAGACAAACGTTCCTCATATGATAACCCTTTCATTCCTGGAATCACCCTTGTGAACCTCAGCTGGACCCTCTCCAATGCCAGCACATCTTTTCTAAGATAAGGAGACCAAGACTGTTCACAATACTCAAGGTAAGGCCTCACCAGTGCCTTATAAAGCCTCAGCATCTCATCCCTGCTCTTGTATTCTGGATCTCTTGAAATGAATGCTGACATTACGTTTGCTTTCCTCAACACTGACTCAAACTGAAAGTTAACTTTTAGGAGGTTTTGCACAAGGACTCCCAAGTCCCTTTGTATCTCAGATTTTTGGATTCCTTCCCTGTTTAGAAAATAGTCCACACATTTATTTCTACTACCAAAGTGCATGGCCATGCACTTTCCAAAATTATATTTCATTTCCCACTATCTTGCCCATTCTTCTAATCTGTCTAGGTCCTTCTGCATCCTACCTGAACACTACCTGCCCCTCCGCCAATCTTCATATCATTTTCAAACTGGTAACAAAGCCATCTACTCCATCATCTAAATCATTGATATACAGTGTAAAAAGAAGCTGTCCCAACACTGACCCCTGCGGAACACCGCTAATCACTGGCTTTTGTAACTTCTGTGAGATAATAACAGAGGGACAGAAGCTGTCTTTGATCCTGGTGGAACATGCTTTCAGGCTTTTGTGACTCCTGCCCGATATGAGAGGGAGAACAGAAGAGAAAACTGAGCACAATACTCCAAGTGACAAATGTTGCCTCCTCATATCAGCCATTTCCGACCTGGGAAAAAGGCAGTGGTTGTCAACTCAAACTACGCTTCTTATCATCTTTTACACCTCAGTCAAGTGACCTTTTATCCTTCTTCATTCCAAAGAGAATAGGCCTTGGTCGCCTTGCTGTTCCACATACGAAATGCTCTCTAATCCAGGCAGCATCCTGGTAAATCTCCTCTGCACCATCTCTAAAGCTTCCATATCCTTCTATATTGAGGCAACCAGAGCTGAACACAATATTCCAAGTGTTATATCTAACTAGGGTTTTATAGAAATGCAGTATTACCTTGTGGCTGGTGAACCCCATCGTCTGACTAATGAAGGCCAACACACCATACACACCATTCTTAAATCCCAAAACATTGAACCTTTGAGAGGTCTATGGACTTGGACCCCAAAATCCTCTGTTCCCACCCCCTGCTGACCATCCTGCCATTTGCCTTATACTCTGGCTTCAAGTTGGCCTTCCAAACTGTTTCACTTCACATGTTTCTGGATTGAACTCCATTTGGCAATTCTCAGCCCAGCTCTGCATCCCATTGTAACCTATGACCACATTCTAATTCAGAGGTCCCCAACCGTTTTTGCACCGCGGACCGGTTTAATATTGACAATATTCTTGTGGACCGGGTTGACTGGTGGGGGGTGGGGGGTGGTGGCAGTAGTGTTCAAGTAGGGTTGAACTCACCTCAACATGTCTTTTACAGTTAGGGTTGCCAACTTTCTCACTCCCAAATAAGTAGCAGTCAAATCCCAGGACACTTTACCCCAGGAAAGACTACCATGACCATGAAGCCTTGCGCAGGCACCTGTGTGCACATGCGTGACGTGCACATGATGTGCGCATGCACGTACGTGCCAATCTTTTTCCCCACAAGTCGGTTTTTGCTTTCATCTTCCCGACTATACATTATTTCTACTTTATATAGGCTGTGTATTTATCATATCATTCCTGCTTTTACTATATGTTAGTGTTATTTATTTTCAGTTTTATGCGTTACTTGGTATGATTTGTTAGGTTATTTTTTGGGTCTGGGAATGCTCAAAAATTTTTCCCATATAAATTAATGGTAATTGCTTCTTCGCTTTACGCCATTTCGGCATGAACGGTTTCATAGGAACGCTCTACCTTAGTGGGGGAAATATGGGACAAACCAATTTAGCCCAATATATGGGATGTCCCGGCAAATACGGGACAGTTGGCAACGCTATGTTCAAGTTCAACAGTGCGTGACAGGGAATGAGGAAAGGTGTAGCTGAATCATATCGTTTCCTCACGGCCCGGTAGCACATGCTTTGCGGCCCGGTACCCGTCCGTGGCCCGGTGGTTGGGGACCGCTGTTCTAATTGATCCACAACACCACCAACCTTTATGTCATGTGTAAACTTACTAACTATCCTTTCCCATCCCATTCTTCATCCAAGTCAGTTATAAAAATCACAAGGAGTAGATTAATAGGACAAATCTCTGCTGAACACCACTAGTCACCAACCTCCGGGTAAAATGTCCTCAATAAAACCATGAAACTTTGTCACATGGTGTGAGCAGAATTATCTGCAGCTTAATGTGAAAAAGACTAAGGAGCTGGTGGTAGACCTGAGGAGAGCTAAGGTACCGGTGACCCCTGTTTCCATCCAGGGGGTCAGTGTGGACATGGTGGAGGATTACAAATACCTGGGGATACGAATTGACAATAAACTGGACTGGTCAAAGAACCCTGAGGCTGTCTACAAGAAGGGTCAGAGCCGTCTCTATTTCCTGAGGAGACTGAAGTCCTTTACCGTCTGCCGGACATTGCTGAGGATGTTCTATGAGTCTGTGGTGGCCAGTGCGATCATGGTTGCTGTTGTGTGCTGGGGCAGCAGGCTGAGGGTAGCAGACACCAACAGAATCAACAAACTCATTCGTAAGGCCAGTGATGTTGTGGGGATGGAAATGGACTCTCTCACGGTGGTGTCTGAAAAGAGGATGCTGTCCAAGTTGCATGCCATCTTGGACAATGTCTCCCATCCACTACATAATATACTGGTTGGGCACAGGAGTACATTCAGCCAGAGACTCATTCCACTGAGATGCAACACAGAGTGTCATAGGAAGTCATTCCTGCCTGTGGCCATCAAACTTCACAACTCCTCCCTTGGAGGGTCAGACACCCTGAGCCAATAGGCTGGTGCTGGACTTATTTCCTGGCGTAATTTACATATTACTATTTAACTATTTATGTTTTTATTACTATTTAATTATTTATGGTGCAACTGGAACGAAAACCAATTTCCCCCGGGATCAATAAAGTATGACTATGACTATGACTATGACTATACTACTATAGCCTCTTCCTTCTGTGGGAAAACCTGTTCTGAATCTACACTACCAAATTTCACTAGTTCCAATGGCTCATGGCTTTCTGGATGGCTTTACCATGGGAAAACTTACCAAACATCTTACCAAATCTATGTATATCACATCAGCCACTCCACCTTCAATTTGATTTATCACCTCCTCAGAAAACTTAGCCAGGCTGATGAAGCATGACCTGCCCCTCACAAAACCATGCTGACTATTGCTAACCAGACTGCTTCTCCAAATCTCATCCCTAAGAATCCTCACGATTAGCTTGCCCACCACCAACGTAAGAATCACTGGTCTAAATTCCCAAGGCTATCCCTGTTACCTTTCTTGACCAGCAGATGTAGGGCTGAGGTGGGGGTCTTTCAGTGAGTTGGCAGTCTCCTCTGGTAAGTGTGGGGCTACTCCTTTTCGTTTGTTGGTAATAGAAGCAAAGTATCATGGCTTTTGTTAAGCACAAAATTAATTCTCCCATGTTTTATTCACAAAATCCTACGTTAATCACGAAGAGGGAAAAGATGAAATATGAAAGCAAGCTAGCAAATAATATCAAAGTGGATAGTAAAAGTATATAAAAAATAAAAGAGAAATGAAGTGGATATACGACCGCTAGAAAATGAGGTCAGAGAAATAATAACGGGGGACAAGGAGATGGCAGATGAACTAAAATAGTATTTTGCGTCAGTCTTCACAGTGGAAGACACTAGCAATGTGCCAGATGTTGAAGGGTGTGAGGGAAGAGAAGTGGGTGCAGTTACTATCACTTGGGAGAAGGTGCTCAAAAAGCTGAAAGACCTAGGGGTACATACGTAACCCAGACCAGATGAACTGCACAATGTAGAGGTGGAGATCGTGGAGGCATTAGTAATGATCTTCCAAAAATCATTGGACTCTGGCATGGTGCCAGAGCACTGGAAAACTGTAAATGTCACTCCACTCTTTAAGAAAGGAGGAAAGCAGCACAAAGGAAATTATAGACCAGTTAGCCTGACCTCAGTTGTTGTGAAGATGTTGGAGTCAATTGTTAAGGATGAGGTAATGGAGTACTTGGTGACACAGGACAAGATAGGACAAAGTCAGCATGGTTTCCTTCAGGGAAAATCTTGCCTGATGAACCTATTGGAATTCTTTAAGAAGATTACGAGTAGGATAGATGAAGGGGATGCAGTGGATGTTGTATATTTGGACTTTCAGAAGGCCTTTGACAAGATGCCACACATGAGGCGTCTTACCAAGTTAGGTTACTGGCATGGTTAGAGCACTAGCTGATTGGTAGGAGGCAGCAGTGGGAATAAAAGGATCCCCTTCTGTTTGGCTGCCAGTGACTAGTGGTGTTCCACAGGGGTCAGTGTTGGGACCAATTCTTTATATGCTGTATATCAATGCTTCAGATGATGGAATAGATGGCTTTGTTACCAAGTTTGCAGATGATATAAAACTTGGCGGTGGGGCAGGTAATGTTTAGGAAACAGGTAGGATGCAGAATGACTTAGACGGATTAGGAGAATGGACAAGATAGTGGGAAATGAAATATAATTTTGGAAAATGCATGACAATGCACTTTGGTAGTAGAAATAAATATGTAGACTATTTTCTAAACAGGGAGAAAATCCAAAAATCTGAGATGCAAAGGTACTTGGGAGTCCTTGTGCAGAACACCCTAAAAGATACCTTACAGTTTGAGTCAGTGTTGAGGAAGGCAAATGTAATGTTAGAATTCATTTCAAGAGGTCTAGAATACAAGAGCAGGGATGGGATGTTGAGGATTTATAAGGCACTGGTGAGGCCTCATCTTTAGTATTGTGAACAGTTTTGGTCTCCTCAACAAAGAAAAAATGTGTTGACTTTGGAGAGGGTTCAGAGGAGATTCACAAGGATGACTCCAGGAATGAAAGGGTTATCAAACGAGAAACGTTTGATAGTTCTGGGTCTGTACTTGCTGGAATTTAGAAGGATGAGGGGATCTCATTGAAACCTTTCGAACGTTGAAAGAGTAGATTCAGAAAGGATGTCTCCCATGGTGGGGGAGTCTAGGACAAGAGGGCATGACCTCAGGATAGCAGAACTTCCATTTAAAACCAATGTGCAGAGAAATTTCTTCAGCCAGAGAGTGGTGGATTTGTGGAATTTGTTACCACAGGCAGCTGTGGAGGCCAGGTTGTCGGGTGTACTTAAAGCAGAGATTGATAAGTTTGTGATTTTGACGCAGGATCTAAGGTTATGGAGAGTGGGGCTGAAGAGGGGAGAAAGGGATCAGCCATGATTGAATGGTGGAGCAGACTCGTTGGGCCCAAGGGGCGAATTCTGCTCCAATACCTTATGATGACAGCACGTGCGATCGCAGCAGGTTCAAAGGTGTCATTGTCTTTTTTTAATGTATATTTTATCATCACAGACACTGCTGGACATTAAGAACTTTGAATACTGCAAGTCTACCCCATCAGCGAATGGCACATTGCTGGAGAAACTGAAGGAGCTGGACCTGGTGCAGGTCGTACTGCAGAAAAGCATCAGAAGAGCTGGTGCACAAAGGTGGTGTGCAATAACAGTGAGTGGTAGCCTCAGTCGCCTTTCTTGTGATCACAAGACCCTGTTGGACATTGTTAATATGAAATGCTGATACACTGATTTATTTTATTAAGATATAGTGCGGAATAGGCCCTTCCTTCACTTCAAGTCATGCTGCCCAGTAACCCCTGACTTAACCCTAGCCTAATCACAGGAGAACTTACAATGACCAATTTACTTACCAACCAGTACATCTTTGGACCATATGAGGAAACCGGAGCACCCGGAAGAAACTCACACAGTCATGGGGAGGACGTACAAACTCCTTATGGCAGGAATCTATTGGCGAACAGCAGGGGCAGACAGCAGTGGAGCTGCTGGACCTCAATTCTAGTGAGGACTAGGCCCCAAGCTGCGGTGTTGCCTGTTTAACACCACCCAGGAGAGAGATGTAGGAGTCAGTGTGGTCTACCAGAACGGCCTCAAGCTGGGGTCGTTGCTGCCCCTTGTGTTCACTGAGCAGAAGACATGCCGTATTGTATTTGACTGCAGACTGCTGCAACCTTCATGGGCCTGGGGACTTGGACTATACCTTTTTTGTGTGTGACTGTATTTTACTGATATGTTATATGTGCTATATGTGTATTGTGCTGTGAGTGATTGTTGGTAAGCTGCTTTGGTAAGGTGCCAGCGAGCTTCAGGCAGGGTGTAAGGTACACAAACGATCAGTTCCCAGCCGGTGCTAAGCATATTGCAACCACACACCGGCCCTGATCACGGGGTCTGCAGTGGAACGGGTGAAAAGCTTCAAGCTCCTGTGTTAAAATCTCTGAAGATCTATCCTGGGCCCAACATATTAAAGCCATTACGACGAAGGTACACCGGCAGCTGTATTTCATTAGGAGTTTGATAAGATTTGGTATGTTACCAAAGACTCGAGCAAAATTCTACATATGGAGAGCATCCTGACTGGTAACATCACTGTCTGATGTGGAGGCTCCAATGCACAGGCTCGTAGACTCAACCATCTCCATCGTGGGCACAAGCCTCCCAGCATCAAGTATGTCTTCAAGAGGGGGTGTCTCAGGAAGGCAGTATCCATCATTCAGGACTTTCAACACCCAGGACATGCCCTCTTCTCATTGCTACGATCAGGGAGGAAGGACAGCAGCTTGAAGACATGCACGAGACATTTTAGGAACAGATTCTTTCCCTCTGCAAACAGATTTCTGAATGGACCATGAACCCATGAATGCTATCTTACTTTTGCACTCATTACTTAATTTTATACATTTCTTAGTATAACATCATAATTTTTTTATGTATTACACAGTACTGCTGTCTCTAAACAACAAATCTCACAACATCTATCGGTGATTATTCTAATTCTGATATAAGCCCTGCTCACAGACGACTCTCTGCAGCTTTTCACATACTCTCCAATTCACTGGAGACTCCTTACCAGGGGTGAATCAACCAGTCAAAATGCTTTAGAGTTTTTATTCCAAACAACCAGAAGGAATCAAAAGATACCATTGTAGACTAGTGGCTCACCAAGAGTCATTAGAATTCATGTTTGGACTTAATTCTTCCTGTAATTTCACTAAATCTCTTCAACATAAATTGTTAAAATTTCCTATTTGTCATAATTGTATTTAACCCCTCTTGGGAACTGTCTGATTATGCAATAACTGGAGATTCTGAATTCCTCCTTCTCTTTTTAAGCAACTCCCAGACTGTCCATTAGGTGGCAGAATATGACCAGCAGTGGAGCTAGTATAGCACAAGCAATTCTGCAGATGCTGCCAATCCAGAGCAACACACCAAAATGCTGGAGGAACTCTGCAGGTCAGGCAGCGTCTACTGAGGGAAACGAACAGCTAGTGTGTCAGGATGAGACGCTTCATCAGGAACTATAGGTCCTCAGTTCAATGGGGGTTAAGCAGGAAATTCCCTTTGTTGTATCTCAACATCGGGTGGGGTGGCTTCAACGTAATGGGGGTCTCAGGAGAGTCAGAGTCAACGTTATCATCACTGATATATGTTGTGGTTTGTTTTGTTTTCTGGCAACAGTACATAAAATTACTATCAGTTAAAATAAGAAGAGTAAATAAAATAAATAAATAGCACAAATAGTGAGGGAGTGTTCATTTATGGGTTGTGGGGTGGAGACACGTCCTAACCAAAGGAGGTGTAAGGCACTTCTTCCCTCCGTGAGCCTCAGGCAAGGTGTCACACCTGCTTATCCCCCCAATCAGGGTCACGTGGAACCATGCGAGCAGGTGATGGATGGTCATATGAGCAGCCGGTGCACATCACAAGTCCTGGTTATGTGACCACTGACACCAGACAGACAATCTCTGAAGAGTATGGATAATGGCTGGGATCACCCATCTTGTAGAGACGCTGCCCAGAAGAAGGCAATGGTAAGCCACTTCTGTAGAAAAATTTGCCAAGACCAATCATGGTCAAAGACCAGGATCAGCCACGTCATGTGACAGGCACATAGTGATGATGTTGAGTGTTTATAGTTCATAGACTGTTCACAAATCTGACCGAGGGGAAGAAGCTGTTCCTAAAGTGTTGAGTGTGTGTCTTCAGTCTCCTGTACCTCATCTTGGACGGTGAGGGTCCTTAACAATGGATGCTGCTTTCCTGAGGCACTGCCTTTTGAAGACATCCTTGATGGTAGGGAGCCTGCCTGAGTTGACTGAAACTACAATTCTCTGAAATTAGTATGTTGTCACCTCCAAAGCAGACAGCAATGCAGCCAGTTACAGTTCTCTCCACGGTATATTTGTACAGTCTTTGGTGACATAACAAATCTCCTCAAACCCGTAATGAAATATAGCTGTCGTTGTGCCTCTATATGTTGGGCCCAGGATAGATCGTCCAAGGTGCTGAAACCCAGCAACTTGAATTGCTCATCCTTTTCATTGCTGACCCTTTGTTGAAGACTGCTGTGAATTTCTCTGACTTCTCCTTGCTGAAGTTCACAATCAACTCCGTGACCTCAGACAGAAGAAAAATTACCTTATGCAGACATTTTCTGGCTGCATCACTGAGGCTGGACTCATTCACAAAGCACTCCCCCCCCCCACCCCACCTCCACTAAGTGCTGAACTGTTTAATAACCTGGATTTATTTGGGACCCAGAGTTTTCACTTTCTGTACATAATGGGGAAGACTTTCCAGCAGGATCTGAATGGATTTCTGTATCCAATGTGACGGGGTCCTGAATTACCCTTATGAACTGTGCTAGTTTACCCCTACTAACTGTGCTTTTGAAAAGAGAGAGGGAGAGATATTTACCACCGATATCTTGTTTTGAAAAGAGAGAGACAGAGAGACGAAGACTAACTGTTGGACTGTCACTTTAAGGCACTGGAAGTAACTTTTGGATTTCTGCTGAGTTGGAGAGAGAGGTGGCACCAAGCAGCTCGTAAGTTGCTATGGTGACTGAGGGCGTTATTTGACGGACATTCGATGTTATGATTTTTCGGCAGCGTGTTGATACTTCTCAAGGACTTTTGCCTGCTTGCATTTCTTACACAGAGAGAGAAAGAGGAGTTATTTGAATGACAGTTGGTGCCCAGCACAGGAAGATAAAGTAGGAGGTCAGATGATAGACCTCAGACACATGTTTTGAACACTGAATGAACATTGTTGTGCCCGCAGAAAAAGTGGGTTTTGGAGGATCGATCAGTTGCTCTTGCAGTGAAAAGGAAAAGAGTTGACTGGTGGGGAGTTGTCCATGTGTCCACCCTTGCCTGGGTGATAGCTCCACCACAGAAAACTGGTCCCCTTTGTTAAAGTCACAGTTGGTGACTTTTAAAGGATTTCGAAGGACAACGATAAGATCAACGGCGACAGCTCACCTAAAGACTCAAATCTCTCCCTCTCTCTCTCTCCATCACTACTCAACTCAATACCACAAACCAAACTGAACTGAACTTTATTCATCATCGTAAGACTGTATCTTTTTACCCCTAGACTTAAAGAAGCTTGGTTTTTCATACATATATTTCCACACTTACTGATATGATTAATTATATATATAATCATTGCTAATCTGTTTGATTTATCTACATTTATATTGCTGTATTGCATAGTTACTAATAAATATTATCAGTTAATAGCAATACTGGACTCCAAAGTGTTTTCCATCTCTGCTGGTTCTTTATTCCCGTCACGGGGTACGTGACACCAAGCTTTAGCACAGTGTTAATATCTTTCTTGTGCCTTCAGCGACTTGCTGCAGGTGAGCCAAGAGGGGAGCACAAGTCACTGGGCCCACTAAAGTTTTCTGCCCATCCTTAGGTCTCAATCCTCAGCCTCCCTTTTTTCATTCCATCAAAGGCTGTGCTGGTGTAACAGAGGCAGTGGTGATTTCATCACATGACACACTCCACATCTCCCAGGATCTTCCCACGAACCTTTAGTGTTGATAAGTGGTGTTTTACCAGGGGCAGGTCGCTACACCACACTCGCTTCGCAATTAAGTGTAAAAGCCAACCTAGAGTATCCTTCAGCAACAGTGGCTTACAGTTCAGCCTCTTGAACACAAGGCAAACAGAAGCTATATGTGTGTGTGTGTGTGTGTACGTGAGTGTGTGTGTGTGTGTGTGAGAGTGTGTGTGTGTGTGTGTGTGTGTACGTGGGAGTGTGTGTGTGTGTACGTGAGAGTGTGTGTGTGTGTGTGTGTGTGTGTGTGTGTGTGAGTGTGTGTGTGTACGTGAGAGAGTGTGTGTGTGTGTGTGTGTGTGTGTGTGTGTGTGTGTGTGAGTGTGTGTGTGTGTACATGAGTGTGTGTGTGTGTGTGTCTGTGTGTGTGTGTGTGTGTGTGTGTAATTATCTGATTTGTATGAACAGTATGCAAGACAAGCTGCTTGGTTTATTATTGTCACATGTTCCAAGACACAATGAATAACTTGTCCTGCATGTTGTTCATACAGATCAAATCATTACAGGTATTGAGAGAGAAAAATGTAAATCAACAGGTTCTAAGGGACTGGATAGACAGGGACTGAAAAATCATAGTCAACATGGCTTTTTGTGCGGTAAGTCATATCTAATTAATCTCGGAGGGTTTTTCAAGAAGTTACCAGGAAAGTTGATGAAGACAAGGCAGTGGATGTTGTCTCTATGGACTTTAGTAAGGCCTTTGATAAGATCTTGCATGAAAAGTTGGTCAAGAAGTTTCAGTCACTCAGCATTTTGGATCAGACGTTGGCTTTGTGGGAGAAGCTGGAGAGTGGTAGTAGGTAGTTGCCTCTCTGACTGGAGGCCTGTGACTAATGGAGAGTTGACGGATCGATGCTGGGTCCATTGTTGTTTGGCATCTATATCAATGATCTGGATGATAATGTGGTTAACTGGATCAACGAATATGCAGATGACACTAAATTGGGGGCATAGTGGACAGCGAAGAAGACTATCAAAGCTTGGAGTGGGATCTGGACCCCCTGGAAAAATGGATTCAGGAATTTAAAACAGACAGGTATGAGGTGTTGCACTTTGGGAGGCCCAACCAGAGTAGGACTTACACAGTGACTGGTAGGGCACTGAGGAGTGTGGTAGAACAAAGGGATCTGAGAATACAGGTCCATACTTCCTTGAAAGTAGCACCACAGGTGGACAGGGTCGTAAAGAAAGCCTTTGGTACATTGGCCTTCAGAAATCAAAGTATTGAGTACAGAAGTTGGGATGTTATATTGAAGCTGTATAAGAAGTAAGTGATGCCTGATTTGAAGTATTGTGTGCAGTTCTGATCACCTGCCTACAGAAAAGATATCAATAAGATTGAAAGAGTGCAGAGAAAATTGACAAGGACGTTGCTGGGACTTGAGGACCTAATTTATAGGGAAAGGCTGAATAGGTTAGAACTTTATTCCCTGGAGTGTTGGAGAACGAGGGGAGGTTTGATAGAGATACACAACATTATGGTGGGGTACAGATAGGGTAAATGTAAACAGGCTTTTTCCACTGAAGTTGGGTGAGACTAGAACTAGAGGTCATGGGTTAAGGGTGAGAGGTGAAATAATTAAGGGGAACATGAGAGGGAACTCCTTCATCACAGGGTGATGAGACTATGGAATGAGCTACTAATGGAAGTGGCAAATGGAAGTTCGAGTTCAATGTTTCAGAGATACTTGAGTTCACACAGTGTACATTAATGGGAGGGATATGGGGGGTTATAGTCCAGTGCAGGTTGAGGGGACAAGACAGATTAATAGCTTAGTACAGATTAGATGGGCTGAAGGGCCTGTTTCTCTGATGTAGTGCTCTATGACTGGATAACTCTAATAACAATGCAGAATGAAGTGCAGCAGCTAATGGGAAAGTGCAGCACTGATCAATAAGGTACAAGATCATAATGAGGAGGATTGTGAGGTCAGCAGTCCAGCTTATCGCCCAAGGCAACAATTCAGTAGGCTTATACCAGCAGGGTAGAAGCTGTGCTTGAGCCCGGTGGTATATCCTTTCAGGCTTTTCGTATCTTCTTCCCGATGGGGGAATGGAGAAGCGAGAAGGTCTGGGTGAGTGGGGACTTTGGGTATGAATTGGCCTCTGAGAATTACCTGTAGTGAATGTAGATGGACAAATTGGGGAGCTGCTGATGAATATGCTTGAGAGAAGGGATTAGAAGGATGAAAGTGGAATACAATTGATAGAATTTCAGCGGTCCAGTAAAAAGTCAGTGGAATGAGTGGTCTCCTCTGTTGAGGGGAAAGAGAACATCAAATATGGGTGTGAGAGGCATGATGAAAAGTACACGTGTTTGTCGCCAATTTTCATGGCGACATCAAGACATTCTTTTTGCTTTGTTATAAACCAATCTCATCAGGGATACACTTCCGCCGATGTCTGTAAATAAAGGGAAATCTCATCAGGGAAATACTTTCCCCGATGTCGATAAATAAATATTCACAGGACCAGAGAGATGGGCAACAAGTCAAGACGGACAGAGTGAAAAGAGAAAATCAGAAAATATTGGCCAACTCATTCAAGGGGCAGGTCAGGAAATGAAGCCATTGCCAACACTCTGAGGTGACAAAGATAAATATCTGACCTGTAAACATTGTCACAGAAAGAGAGAGATTGACATCCACAATAATAAAAAAGCCTGCAATATATTGCTCTTATTGATAAATCAGCAGGTAATCTAAAAAGCAGTTTTGCTAAATTCTTTTAGCGATACAATAGGCAACGGTTGAGAAAAGTGACTCAAACTAGAGGTCATAGGTTTAAGTAAAGTGTAAGATTACCAATTTTTTATTAACAGAGAGCATCCTATCCAGTTGCATCATTGCCTGGCATGACAACTGCTGCCGATGACCACAAGAAACTGCACACAAGCTGGAATAAGGAAGGTTATAGACAGCTTAGTAACATAGTGTCCTGACAATAACATTTCCATCAATGACAGCAGATCAAAAGACTTCAGGAAAGGGATGGCCCACTTGCTTTTGTCCGCTTCAATGGTGTTGAAATTGAGAATTTCAAGTATCCAGGAATGAACATCACTAATAACCTGTCCTGCCCATTTACATGTAGATTTCACAATTAAAAAAGCTCACCAGAACTTCTACTTCCTCAGGAGGCTGGAGAACTTTGGCATATCCCTGTCAACTCCCTCACCCTGACTTTGACATTAATGATGGAGACGGGCGTGGACGATGGTCACTCTGACCCCTCACCCTGACCTTTATATTAATGAGGGAGATAGTGATTGGACGATGGTCACTCTGACCCCTCACCCTGACCTTTATATTAATGATGGAGACAGTGATTGGATGATGGTCACTCTGATCCATCACCCTGACCTTTACATTAATGATGCAGAGAGTCAGAGCACAGTCTGATTTACTGATGTATGGGGGAAGATGTCTGAAATGATTGTGTAGCAATGTTTGAGGTAGTTTAGTCCCGGGGGCCCATGAGACATTCTGGTAGTTTTTTTGTTAATTCACTCGTGATGACGGCCTGGTTGAAGTCACCAGCAGTGATGAAGAAGGCTCGGGGTATCACAGTAGACCATGTGTACCTGGGGTCCACACACCCCTTCTGATGAGAGTCCTCAGCAAGCATAGAATGGACACAAGTGCTGGAGTATTCAAGACTGGACTCGAGACACAATTTTGAGACTGAGTCACCAATGGATTCTTGGCCAGATGCCAGATGAGAATCCAAACGGGGCAGAAATCCAAACAATGCAATCGCAGACTGAACTATAGTTGAACTGATGACTGAGCCCTGAACCTCATCCAGGTCTTCTTTAAATATTAAAATCCTGGCGCCAAAACATGGCCACCAATTTGTTGTTGTTCGTCCATCGTTGACGTTGATGAGGACCTCGACACCATTATGATGGTGTCGAGACTAGCACGTGACTTGGATTTAAGTGAGGGAGAGTTGCGCAGCGTCAGCCTCACTCTCTCTTCCCAATTCCCATCTGGGTCCAGTGGCAAGACAGAGTCTAGACGGCTGGAGAGGGGACTAGGCACAGTGGATGACCAGGACGTTCTCTGTGTCTAGTCCTGCTCTACACGTTCCACGACGCTTGCAGAGACCGGCTTCTTGACGGTTGGACCTTCCATTGGTCTCATCCGCTCAATCCGCCGGAGTCTGTCTTCACATGCTGGGATAGACAACTCCCTATCTCACTGAGGGTTTGAGACCCATCGGCTACCCTCACCCGGTTTAGCCGGCTTGTCGAAGCCGTTGCCCGGGGTGTGGCCGTTGTCACATGCAAACAGCTACTGGGAGCCACAGGTGAGAGCTGAGTGCCAGGTGGGAACCAAAGGTGGACTAACTGCCCTGAAAAGGATGCGACATGTTCCCCCACCAGAGGTGCTACCCCTCCCTGACACCCCATATACCCCAATTAGCCATATAACCACATAACTATATAACAATTACAGCACGGAAACAGGCCATCTCAGCCCTTCTAGTCCATGCCGAACTCTTACTCTCACCTCGTCCCACTGACCTGCACTCAGCCCATAACCTTCCATTCCTTTCCTCTCCATATAGCTATCCAATTTTACTTTAAATGACAATATCGAACCTGCATCTACCACTTCTGCTGGAAGCTCGTTCTCACAGCTACCACTCTCTGATTAAAGAATTTCCCCCTCATGTTGCCCCAGAATTTTTGCCCCCTAACTCTCAACTCATGTCCTCTTGTTTGAATCTCCCCTACTCACAATGGAAAAAGCCTATCCATGTCAACTCTATCTATCCCCCTCATAATTTCAAATACCACTGTTAAGTCCCCCCTCAACCTTTTACGCTCCAAAGAATAAAGACCCAACTTGTTCAACCTTTCTCTGTAACTTAGGTTCTGAAATCCAGGTAACATTCAAGTAAATCTTCTCTGTATTCTCTCTATTTTGTTGACATCTTTCCTATAATTTGGTGACCAGAACTGTACACAATACACCAAATTTGGCCTTACCAATGCCTTGTACAATTTTAACATTACATCCCAACTCCTATACTCAATGCTCTGATTTATAAAGGCCAGCATACCAAAAGCTTTCTTCACCACCCTATCCACATGAGATTCCACTTTCAGGGAACTATGCACCATTATTCCTAGATCCCTCTGTTCTACTGCATTCTTCAATGCCCTACCATTTACCATGTATGTCCTATTTTGATTAGTCCTACCAAAATGTAGCACCTCACATTTATCAGCATTAAACTCCATCTGCCATCTTTCAGCCCACTCTTCTAAGTAGTCTAAATCTCTCTGCAAGCTTTGAAAACCTACTTCATTATCCACAACGCCACCTATCTTAGTATCATCTGCATACTTACTCATCTAATTTACCACCCCATCATCCAGATCATTAATGTATATGACAAACAACATTGGACCCAGTACCCAGTACCTGAGGCACACCACTAGTCACTGTCCTCCAATCTGACAAACAGTTATCCACCACCACTCTCTGGTGTCTCCCATCCAGCCACTGCTGAATCTATTTTACTACTTCAATATTAATACCTAACGATTGAACCTTCCTAACTAGCCTTCCATGTGGAACCTTGTCAAAGACCTTACTGAAGTCCATATAGACAACATTCACCTCTTTACCCTCATCAACTTTCCTAGTAACCTCTTCAAAAAATTCAATAAGATTTGTCAAACATGATCTTCCACACACAAATCCATATTGACTGTTCCTAATCAGACCTTGTCTATCCAGATAATTATATATACCATCTCTAAGAATACTTTCCATCAATTTACCCACCACTGACGTCAAACTCACAGGCCTATAATTGCTAGGTTTACTCTTAGAACCCTTTTTAAACAATGGAACAACATGAGCAATACGCCAATCCTCCAGCACCATCCCCATTTCTAATGACATCTGAAATATTTCTGTCAGAGCCCCTGCTATTTCTACACTAACTTCTCTCAAGGTCCTAGGGAATATCCTGTCAGGACCCGGAGACTTATCCACTTTTATATTCCTTAAAAGCACTCCTCTTCATTAATCATTTTTAATCTTCTTTAATCATCATAGTTTCCATAACTTCCCTATCTGTTTCCCTTACCTTACACAATTCAATGTCCTTCTCCTTCATGAATACCGAAGAAAGGAAATTGTTCAAAATCTCTCCCATCTCTTTTGGTTCCACACATAGCTGTCCACTCTGATTCTCTAAGGGACCAATTTTATCCCTCACTATCCTTTTGCTATTAATATAACAGTAGAAACCCTTTGGATTTATTTTCACCTTACTTGCCAAAGTAACCTGGTATATTAGCTTTTCTAATTTCTTTCTTAAGATTCTTTTTATATTCTTTATATTCCTCGAGCACCTCATTTACTTCTTGCTGCCTATATTTATTGTAGATATCTCTCTTTTTCTGAACCAAGTTTCCAATATCCTTTGAAAACCATGGCTCTATCAAACTTTTAACCTTTCCTTCCAACCTAAAGATCCTGTACCCTCAAAATTTCACCTTTAATTGACCTCCATTTCTCTATTACATCCTTCCCATAAAACAAATTGTCCCAATCCACTCCTTCTAAATCCTTTTGCATCTCCTCAAAATTAGTTTTTCTCCAATCAAAAATCTCAACCCTGGGTCCAGACCTATCCTTCTCCATAATTATATTGAAACTAATGGCATTGTGATCACTGGACCCGAAGTGCTCCCCAACACATACCTCCATCACCTGACCTATCTCATTCCCTAACAGGGGATCTAACACTGCCCCTTCTCTAGTTGGTACCTCTATGTATTGCTGCAAAAAACTATCTTGCACATATTTTACAATCTCCAAACCATCCAGCCCTTTTACAGTATGGGCTTCCCAGTCTATGTGTGGAAAATTAAAATCTCCCACAATCACAACCTTGTGCTTACTACAAATATCTGTTATCTCCTTACAAATTTGCTCCTCCACTTCTCGCTCCCCATTAGGTGGTCTATAATACACCCCTATAAGTGTTACTACATCTTTCCCATTCCTCAATTCCACCTCCCTAGATGAGCCCTCTAATCTATCCTGTCAGAGCACCACTGTTATATTTTCTCTGACAAGCAATGCAACACCTCCCCCTCTTGTCCCTCCGATTCTATCACACCTGAAGCAACGAAGTCCTGGAATACTTAGTTGCCAATCACAAACCTCCTGCAACCATATTTCACTAATAGCTACAACTACTAGCGGAGCAAGTTCAAATCGTTAAGGGGACCGGGCCAGCCATCCATACTCTGGTGAATTGGAGCATCTGAACCCCAGAAGCTGGTGCAGTCGGGTGTGTACCATTACTCCCCTCGGTTTCTCGTAGGGGTACTTGGCATAAAAGAGGTTGGAAATGACTGTGTTAGATGCTGTCTGGTAATGGGAGCCCCACTGCCTGGGCCATGCCCTCCTTTCTATGCTGCTATCAGGTAGGAGGTACAGAGGCCTGGCGTTATGCACCTCAACAACAGCTTCTTTCCCCACTGCCATCGGCTTCTAGAGCTGGCCTCAATAACCCTAAAACTACCTTACACAATATTTTCTCTCTCTAAATCTTGACCCTTACCAAACTCTATCGGTGCACCACGGAAAGCGTTCTGCTTGGATACAAAACCGCTTGGTACGACGACGGTTCTGCCTGTGATGACAGGAAACCAGAGAGGGAGTTGTGGACACAGCTCAGCGCATCATGGAAACCAGTCTCCGCTCTACGGCCTCCGCCTGCACTTCTCTCTGCCTCAGTGAAGCAAGGCAGCTAAACAAACCCCCCACCCCCCACACACACTGGGCATTCTCTCTTCTCCCCTCTCACACTGGGCAAAAGCCTGAACGCACGTATCACCAGGCTCTGCAGGCTATACCTTTTACTCTGCTTTGTTATTGCTTTTCCTTGTTCTACCTCTATGCACCCGTAAGTGCAGAGGTGGTCAATTCGACTCTGTTTTTAAATCACTGTGAAGCCGTGAAATGATGTTGTGGGTGACACATTCCGTAACCACTCTCTCCATCTGAGCTCAGAGCCTGGTCTCAATTGCCTGCAGTTCTGTCCCTCGACCTGCAGCCAGCCAAAACTCTGACACCCACTGATGGCCCCAAACCCTCCCCCATCCTAACATTGGCAGCTGCTGATTGGCTGAGAGCTGATGCCAGTCCTTTAGGGCAAGATGTGCTGATTGGACCAGAACTACAGAGCCAGCCGTGATTGGATGAAATATCAATTCCCAGTGATTGGATTGTTGGAGGAAGAGAAGCATTCTCCTCAGGTCCCGTGTTGGGGAAACTACAAACACGATCCCGAACTCCGATTGTTAACACCCAAAGACAAACCAGGAGGAGGAACAAATAGACCCAGCACTCCCCACAACACCCAAGGGAGCAACCAGGTGAGTAGAAAATGCCTTGTCACATGAAGAATAAAGAGGAGTTTACAAGGGGACAGCGAGGAAGTGACCAGCTTACAAGGGGACTCATCTTCTCCCGGAGAATCTCCACACGCTGCTGATGACTAACCAAGCGGGGGAGCTCTGAGCTGCCGAGGAAGCCAGCAGTTGGATTGTCCGACCCTGGCAGATGTGGCCAAGACTGTCACCCCCTCCCTCAAGCACCAGTGGGAAGCAGTATGTTGCCGAGACAGAGAAGCCAGGAGAGGGTCCCAGAGCCCTGCAGCCAGGGCATACTGTCATTCCGGGGACACGATGACCCGCCACTTTGTGAGCCTGTGGAGATGCCCGGTGATCCCGTCCACGTCCAGTTGCCCAGAAGACCACGGGTCATGAGTGTGGTCCCCACCCAGGGGACGAAGCATCTGAAGGGACAGAGAGCCACAGCACCGAGAGTGGTGAAGGCTGGGCTCCTGGGACACTGACTCACTCAGATACTGTGACGTAGGAGATCTGTGAACACATTTCCAGTGGGACATCCTGAGGCTTCGAGATATTCCCGCTCGGTATGCATGGTCTGAGATCACGGTATCCGCCAGCAGAGGTCGCTACTGCCAAACCAACACAACGTGAGGGCACAAGAACAGAGGGTCTTCACTACTTTGAGTCTCCTGGACCCAAGTGTGGCACTGAGCCACCCCTGGTCCTTCTCCTCATGACCATGGGGGCTGCCAACTCTGCCCGCTCGGTGCTGGGTGACCAAGGCAGGATCAGGTGGAGGTGGACAGATTCTAGGTCGTGACCTAACCGGGAATGACACGCCAGCATGGTACAAAGGACATCGAGGTCCGGACACAGTCTCGAGGTGGCTGGTGGAGTGGTCAAGGATGGTGGACAAAGCTACCAGTGAACCATATCCCCGCTCCTTGAGTGCCAGTGAGGGATCTCCTGGAGGATCTGCTGCCTTGGTGCAGGACCTGCAGGTGGCTGAGGTGGAAGGGAAGCTGAAGTGGTTGAGGGGGAGAGGGCTTGCTCCTTCACTGAGGCTCCCACAGTCTGCTGCAGCAGCTGGTGCTCTCGGAAACTGATCCCCACTCTACATGCAATCGCTCCCTCAACCTATCTGCAAGAGCTGAGCTGCCGGAGGGCATGGATCAGGGGGGAATGGGGAGAGGATGAACTGATGGGCTTCCAGCTCGCTCCACCCTCGTGTTCAGTACATCAGCTGTACCAACAAGAACGACCCCGGCTCCCATTGGGCTTCCAAAGGCGGGGAAGATATTGGGAAGCTTACTGGGGGTGAACCCGCAGAGATGAAAGATTGAAAGAAAATTGGAATAAGGAATAAGGGTGGCTTATCCAGCTCCAAGCTCACAATTACAGGGCCAAGGCATTCATCCCTTGTCTTGAAACCCTGCCACTTGGGGGAGGTGCCACTGGGGCCTGTGTACCCACCCTGGCTGTGCCAGCCCCAGAAACCCAGATACCTCTCATAGGGATTGTGAGAGAGGCTGTGGGTGGGTCCACATTGGGGAACGTTCGTTTGGTATGTACTATGTCATATGATGTAAGAGATCACGATCTTTCCATGTCCATTCTTGTTCTTGGAAAAGTTGTCTACGGAAGTGGTTTGCCACTGTCTTCTCCTGGCAGTGTCTTTGGAGAGCAGCGGCCACAGACAGACCTGTGACTGCCCTCTCCACAGTATGGGTGGCACCCGAGGGGAGAAGTGTCCCAGAGGTGGTCCTCTCAGATCAGCTGGAGACCAGGGTCTCAGGGCTGGATTTGTGCCACCATAGAGCATGATGTAGCTTGCTGGAGCTTGAGTGAGCCAGCCTGATTCTAGTCGTGCTGGGCAGAGACAATTACAGGTCCATTTACACTTAAAGTCAGAGATTTACACTGAGTGAGAACCCGTTCACACCTTCTTCCCTCCCCTGCCTACCTGTGTCACCACTGCCAGCAGACTCTGTACTTGCATCCCTCGGTCTCTCTGTTGTACACGCTCCCTCAGCCCTGTCCTTCACCCTGTATGTTCTACACAAAATCTATCATGTCACACTTGTTCCAGTTAAGTTCCACCTGCTACTCCTTGGGCCCACTTTTGCAGCTAGTCTCCACCCCATTGTAGCCTTAGACAACCCTCACTTTCACCACTCACCAATTTTGGTTTCATTCACAGACGCACTATTGTTCGACCTACATTCTCCTCCAAGTCATAAACACGTGAGTCAAACGGCAGATAATTACGAGACAACTACAAGACTTTCTAGATTCAGACAGGGGTGAAACAGTACCTGAGTATTAAAGGCAGCAGGTTTCCCAGTCAGGAGTTGGATATTGGGCACTGTCTTCAGACAGGCCCTGAGGGACCTCGTTATGGGACAACAGATTTGCCAGTTCAGTGAGTGGGACAGAAGACACTGATTGTTAGTGAGCATGTTAATCATTTATTTACAAACAACTAGTAAACACTCATCTAAGCCACTCTAAGTTACACAAACTATGACACTGAACATTCTGTAATACTCTAATATAAGTACTTCCTTTAGTCTCCCCAAGTCACAAACTACAAAACTAAACACTCAACCAACAAGTACTCATCTAAGCATGCGCACGGACCCCCCTATCTGCAGCACATTGTCCCAGCGGCCCTTCAGCACTGGTTGTGGCCTCAGTCTGAAGTGAGCCCCCAGCAAAAGAGACAGAGACTTTCCACATGCTGCTCTTATACCCCTGGGGTGCTGGAAAACCAGTGCATGGTGAGAAAACCTGCCAGTGGGAGAGAGCTGCCGCATCCTTCCAACAGGCCACTCAAGGCCCAGCATGGTGGAAGTGACTTCCAACCGGCAGGAAAGTTAATCCTTGTTGACATCACCTTGGGAACAGCTCCTTAGCAAGGTCCCAGGCTCAATAAAGACTGTGATCCCAAGGAGTAATTACCCATATTTACCCTGAGCTGACCCCCAACTTATCTATCAGCTCTCCCGTAGACAATCCCTCTCAACATTGGCTCCTGAGGGAATGGAAGGAATCAGTACATTGTCTCAATTTTGCTGGAGTTGTCTTTCCCAAGGGGTCTCTCCATTTTGTGCAGGTTTCTTCCTTCCCCTTCAGGCATCTCGAACTATTCTCACTGACTGTCTGAGCTCAATGTGGAAGAGTTAGTTCAGAAAGCCTTCCTCCAAGGACCGGGATTCTGAATATCAGGAGGAGGACTTTCGACCCATTATGGTCCTGCAACAATGAATGCTCCACAGATCCTCTGTGTTCTTCTCTGACCTCTTCCTCCCCTTCTCCAGCTTTTCCCCTCTGAGGGACCTCATTCCCTCGACAGAAAATGTTTTCTTCCATGTCTCCAGGGTGCACATGTTCCACTGTTAGACATCCAATATGGAAGAGGCAGTTGGGAAAAGTAGTAGAAGCCACAACAAAGTCCTACTGAGGAGAAGAATTCTGGAGTCCGAGGTGAGGCCTATCAGCTCATTATGGTGCTGCTAGGTTGTAGATTGACTTCACCAGGTCGTGACTCAATCAGTACTGTTCCACTGGGAACACCAGTGCGCAGAAAGACACAAGGAACAGATCAGGCAAATCTCAAGGTCACTATCCGATGATCAAGCAAAATCTGAAGCCCATATTAACACAATTTAATTCATCATTTCTACAGCAGCAAACTATGTTCTGTCTCTGGTCTCCAGGTGGCCAGAGTTTAAATCCTGCAGTGATGCTGCACCTCATTGTGATGTGACGTGTCCCACTGGTGTCACAATGGCTTTGTGAGGTTCGGGTTTGTCTCTCCCTCAGCGGTCACACCTCCACACCTGCGTAGTTAGGGAAAGCCTTGGTCATCGGTCGGGTTACGGTGACGATGAGGGTGAAGGGGTAACTGGCTTTCATGGTGACCCAGGATGTGTATCCTCAGGAATGGCAGAGATGGGATTGTTTGTTTTCCCTGCCCCTTGTCCCAACTAGGAGAGATTGAGTGCCAAAATGTCTGAGACATTGCACAAAATATTTTCTATTATTCTTCCTAGTTTCATTTAACTTTAAAATTGGGAAATAAAATGGAATACTGAATAGAGAAACATAAATGAATTATGAAAATAGTGTTTGCAAAGTCATCTTGTGAACACTGCTGACTCCTTGCAGTCCCCCGGAAAACATAGCGATGTTTCTGATGACCATCTCTGAGCACTGAGAATACATTCTCACACTTCAAACCCCTTGTGAGCACAACCACACTTCCAGGAGCTTCCTGTCACCACCATCTCACACCTGGGATCCCGCCTCAAATGCTCCCCACTTTTCCACTCATCTTACAAATGTCATACAACTTGCAAACTTGGTCCCTACCAAGGGCACAGACTGTAAATAGTGTCCCATTCATCAGGGTCACGTTCCTGGGAACTCCTGGGCACTCTGACACTTTTGGGTGATGGTAACATATGAATCCTCCCCATTGTTCCAACAGGTGTTATCACCAGACCTTAAATTATCTTAGTTTATTCACCAAATATCTTCAAAAGTTTCAAAGATGCATTTAATGTCAGAGAAATGTATACAATATACATCCCGAAATGCTTTTTCTTCACAACCATCCACGAAAACAGAGGATTGGCCTCAAAGAATGAATGACAGTTAAATGTTAGAACCCCAAATTCCGCCCCCCAGCTCCCCTCCCTCCCACGCGTAAGCAGCAGCAAGCAACAATCCCCCCTCCCCCCACCGGCAAAAAAAAGCATCAGCACCCACCACCGAGCACTCAAGCATGCAGCAAAGCAACAGCAAAGACACAGACTTGCAGTACCCCAAAGACTACATGTTCACCGGTATTTGACGTACCACAGGCTCTCTCTCTCTCCCTAATAAGGGAGAAAGAGCTGTCCCCGTTTCACAGCGAGAGGGGAGACATAACAAACAACTCACTGGTTTACGATGTTAAAAGTCCGATGTGTCGCTTTTTCCGAGCTCTGTGTCCAGAGAAGTCGGATATCTGGGCACACAGCCAAAGATCTTCCAACTCCCACGACACACCGATCTCCTATTGGGACACCGACCTTCGATCCGCCCATCTCCAGGGCCCTGAGATCCCAGGCTTCCAAAGGTGAGCTGAGTTAGTAGGCTGCGCCCTTGGCATGTTGGATAACGGCCAGTCGTGAAGCCCCAAGAGTGGGTCCCATTCCAGCAAGGTCAGGGTCTTCAAAAGAATCCTGAAAGGGAAAAATAGAGATATTAAAGATGGAAGTAGAGCTGTTTCAGAAGATGCAAGCAGACGAGTTGCCGTTTAGCGCCATCTTGACTAAGCTCTGCCCTCCAGAAGGTTCATTCTACCACAGACAGAGTGCTGGAGGAACTCAACCCATCAGGCAGCTGGGACCCTTCATTCTACATTCTTCAGTTTTTGACGCCACCATCGAGGTGAAGAGCTTCCCTCTCTCTGCTCGATCTACATCCCTCACCGTTATACTTGCTGCTGTCAGATCCCCAACAACTCTCCCTGTTTAGAGAACAATTCCAGATTCTCTAATCCACACACAGAACCAAAGTCCTTTACCTCTGGAATCATTTCCGAAACCTTCTTCTGCTCCCGCTCTGGACCCTACAGTTCTTTACTAAACCATGGCCCCAAACAGAGAGACAGCTTCAGCATTCAGTAACCCAGGGGCCACCCTGAGTTCGGATGCTCTCTGTTGGAGTGTTTGAATTCTCCCTGTGAGCATGTGGGTTTCCTTCATCTGCTCTCAGTTCCTCGTGCATCCTGAGGCTGTGAGATTTGGTGGGTTAATTATCCACTGTAAATTGACCCTCATGTTGGTGGTTGGCAGGAGAGTAAGCTAAAGGGAATGTGAAAGGGAATAGGTTCCAGGGAAATAGCTGTGAGAATGGAATTGCCTTAGAGCAGGCATGGACCACGACCATAACTTGACAAGACATAGGGTCAGAATTAGGCCAACTGGCCCATCAAGTCTGCACGACCAAGGAGCTGGTTACTGACTTCAGGAGGAGGAAACCAGAGATCCATGAGCCAGTCCTCACTGGGGGATCAGGGGTGGAGATAGTCAGTAACTTTATATTTTTTGGTATTATCATTTCCGAGGATCTCTCCTGGGTTCCATACGTAAGTGCAATGAAAAAGAACAGCACCTTTACTTTCTTAGGAGTTTTCGAGGATTAGGCATGGCATCCAAAACTTTGACAAACTTGTATAGATGTGTATATTGACTGGTTTCATCACTGTCTGTTGTGGAAACACCAATGCCCTTGTACGGAAAAGTCTACAAAACATATCGGATACAGCTCAGTCCATGAGAGGGTCCATACAGAGCAACATGAGAGAGGTCTGGAGGGGGATGAGGACCATCACTGGGATCCGGCAAACTAGCAACAGAGGAGCTGAAGGCAGTGTGGACAGGGCCAATGAACTTAACCTGTTCTTTAACAGATCTGACATTGTGGCCCCTGCCCATCCCCCACATGAGTCATCTGTTGTCGGCCCCCGACCAACACATATTCCACTCTCCCCTCCTACCCGTCCTTACAGTCCCCCACCCTGCTCTCATGACTATACCCCTTCCCCACACGAAATCACCACGGCGGGCTTCACAGCTGAAACGTCTCAACCCAAGCAAGGCTGCAGGACCGGATGGTGTCAGTACCAGGGTGCTCAAAGCCTGTGTCCCTCAGCTATGTGGAGTACATCGCCATGTATTCAACCTGAGCCTGAGGCTCTGGAGGGTTCCTGCATTGTGGAAGACGTCCTGCCTCGTCCCTGTGCTGAAGACGCCGCGCCCCAGCGGCCTCAATGACTACAGACCGGTGGCATTGACCTCCCACATCATGAAGACCCTGGAGACACTTGTTCTGGAGCTGCTCCGGCCTATGGTCAGGCCACACTTAGATCCCCTCCAGTTCGCCTACCAGCCCCGACTAGGAGTTGAGGATGCCATCGTCTACCTGCTGAACCGTGTCTACGCCCACTTGGACAAGCCAGCGAGCACTGTGAGGGTCATGTTTTTTGACTTCTCCAGTGCGTTCAACACCATCCGCCCTGCTCTGCTGGGGGAGAAGCTGACAGCGATGCAGGTGGATGCTTCCCTGGTGTCATGGATTCTTGATTACCTGACTGGCAGACCACAGTACATGTGCTTGCAACACTGTGTGTCCGACAGAGTGACCAGCAGCACTGAGGCTCCACAGGGGACTGTCTTGTCTCCCTTTCTCTTCACCATTTACACCTCGGACTTCAACTACTGCACAGAGTCCTGTCATCTTCAGAAGTTTTCGGATGACTCTGCCATAGTTGGATGCATCAGCAAGGGAGATGAGGTTGAGTACAGGTCTACGGTAGGAAACTTTGTCACATGGTGTGAGCAGAATTATCTGCAGCTTAATGTGAAAAAGACTAAGGAGCTGGTGGTAGACCTGAGGAGAGCTAAGGTACCGGTGACCCCTGTTTCCATCCAGGGGGTCAGTGTGGACATGGTGGAGGATTACAAATACCTGGGGATACGAATTGACAATAAACCGGACTGGTCAGTGAACACTGAGGCTGTCTACAAGAAGGGTCAGAGCCGTCTCTATTTCCTGAGGAGACTGAGGTCCTTTAACATCTGCTGGACGATGTTGAGGATGTTCTACAAGTCTGTAGTGGCCAGTGCGATCATGTTTGCTGTTGTGTGCTGGGGCAGCAGGCTGAGGGTAGCAGACACCAACAGAATCAACAAACTCATTCGTAAGGCCAGTGATGTTGTGGGGATGGAACTTGTCTCTCTCACTGTGGTGTCTGAAAAGAGGATGCTGTTTAAATTGCATGTCATCTTGGACAATGTCTCCCATCCACTACATGATGTACTGGGTGGGCACAGGAGTACATTCAGCCAGAGACTCATTCCACCGAGATGCAACACAGAGCGTCATAGGAAGTTATTCCTGCCTGTGGCCATCAAACTTTACAACTCCTCCCTTGGAGGGTCAGACACCCTGAGCCAATAGGCTGGTCCTGGACTTATTTCATAATTTACTGGCATAATTTACATATTACTATTTAACTATTTATGGTTCTATTACTATTTATTATTTATGGTGCAACTGTAACAAAAACCAATTTCCCCCGGGCTCAATAAAGTATGACTGTGACTATGACTTTCACAGGTAAAGATCTCCCCACCATTGAGCACATCTACATGGAGCGCTGTGGCAGCATTCTGTTGTGTTTCTTTGTATTTACTGGCAATGCCCGCAAGAAAATGAATCTCAGGGTTTTCTCTGTTGACATTTACAGTACCCACTTTGATAACAAATTTACTTTGAACTTTTCGAACTTTGAACTTTAAGTCTGCTCAATATTCCAACATGGCTATTTATTACCCCTCTGAACCCCATTCTCCTGCCTTCTCCCCAGAACCTTTGATGCCCTGAATATTCAAGACCCTATCATCCTCCATTTTAAATATACCCAATGACTTGGCCTCCACAGCCGACTGGGGCAATGAATTCCACAGATTTACCACCTGCTGATTGTCTCTGAAATCTATTGACTCACCTACAATAGGAAGCCTCTGTTAAAGCATCCTGTGCACATCTACACTATCTAAGCCCTTCAATATTCCATGGGTTTCAATGAGATTCCACCCCCGCAATTCTTCAAAATTCCAATAAATATAGGCCCAGCGCCATCAAATGTTCCTCGTATGTTAACCTTTTAAATTCTGGGACCGTTCTCGTGAACTGCAGAGTCGATCCTGTTTAGTCCATGGAGTAAATGAGTAAAACAGCATGGAAACAGACCCATCAGACCAACCAGTTCATGTCAGTAACATCAATCTCCCATCAGATCAGATCAACCAGTCCATGTCAGTAACATCGATCTCCCATCAGATCAGACTAACCAGTCCACATCCGCAACATCGATCTCCCATCAGATCAGACCAACCAGTCCACGTCAGTAACATCGATCTCCCATCAGATCAGATCAACCAGTCCGCATCCGCAACATCGATCTCCCATCAGATAAGACCAACCAGTCCACGTGAGTAACATCGATCTCCCATCAGATCAGATCAACCAGTCCACGTGAGTAACATCGATCTCCCATCAGATCAGACTAACCAGTCCACATCCGCAACATCGATCTCCCATCAGATAAGACCAACCAGTCCACGTCAGTAACATCAATCTCCCATCAGATAAGACCAACCAGTCCACGTGAGTAACATCGATCTCCCATCAGATCAGATCAACCAGTCCACGTCTGCAACATCGATCTCCCATCAGATCAGACTAACCAGTCCACATCCGCAACATCGATCTCCCATCAGATAAGACCAACCAGTCCACGTCAGTAACATCGATCTCCCATCAGATCAGATCAACCAGTCCACATCCGCAACATCGATCTCCCATCAGATCAGATCAACCAGTCCACGTAAGTAATATCGATCTCCCATCAGATCAGACTAACCAGTCCATGTCAGTAACATCAATCTCCCATCAGATCAGATCAACCAGTCCACATCCGCAACATCGATTTCCCATCAGATCAGATCAACCAGTCCACATCCGCAACATCGATCTCCCATCAGATCAGACCAACCAGTCCACGTCAGTAACATCGATCTCCCATCAGATCAGATCAACCAGTCCGCATCCGCAACATCGATCTCCCATCAGATAAGACCAACCAGTCCACGTGAGTAACATCGATCTCCCATCAGATCAGATCAACCAGTCCACGTGAGTAACATCGATCTCCCATCAGATCAGATCAACCAGTCCACATCCGCAACATCGATCACCCATCAGATAAGACCAACCAGTCCACATCCGCAACATCGATCTCCCATCAGATAAGACCAACCAGTCCACGTCAGTAACATCGATCTCCCATCAGATCAGACCAACCAGTCCACATCCGCAACATCGATCTCCCATCAGATCAGATCAACCGGTCCACATCGGCAATATTGACCTCCCAGTTAGTTCCAACTTGGAATTCACTATTCAGGGTGTGGTTTTGGGGTATGGAGGCATATGATAAAATTGGCTGATAACAACATGCCTTCTTTGAGGGGAAATCTTGCCTGACAAATCTGTTGTAGTTCTTTGAGGTAATAACAAACTGGATAGACAAAGGAGAGCCAGTGGGTTTTGTTTACCTGGATTTTCAGAAGGCCTTTGACAAAGTGCTGCACATAAGGCTGCTTAACAAGATAAGGGCCCATGGTGTTACAGGAAACGTGTATGGATGGATGGATAGAACATTGGCTGACTGGCAAGAGGCGAAGAGTGGGAATAAAGGGTAGCTTTTCTGGTTGGCTGCTGGTGACTAGTCGTGTTATGGAACCATTTTTTCACATTATATGTTAATGATTTGGATGACAGTTGATGACTTTGTGGCAGAGTTTGTGAAACAAAGATAGGTGGAACAGGTAGTACTGAGGAAGCAGTAAGTCTGCAGAAGGATTTAAACAGAGTAGGGGAATGGGCAAAGAAGTGACGGGTGGAATATAGCATAGGGGAGTGTATGGTCATTCATACTGGCAGATGGAATAAAGGCATGGACTATTTTCTAAATGGGGAGAAAATTCAGAAATCTGAGGTGAAAAGGGAGTTTTGTTCAGGATACTCTAAATGTTAACTTACACATTTGATTCAGTGGTATGGAAAGCAAATACAATCTTAGCATTAAGAGTGGTGTGGAGTAGCTTTGGTCAGGCCACACTTGCAGTACTGAGAGCAGTTTTGGGCCACTTTTGTTGTCCGTTCTCTTGAGGCTCAGTGTTGGCCGAGACTCAGGAGAGGATTCGTTTACACTTCTCAGAGTAGTGCCAGATAGTCACTTGCATCCATTGAGAGGACAGAAAGGCTGGTTAAGTGTCTTGTCTGACACGTTAGTTATGATCTTTGCTTATTAAACAGGAATAATGTAAGAAATTGTAAATTTAAAACTCTAATCTCTGCAATTTGGCTACGCTATGACCACTTTCCATGAAGTATTGTTGTTCTATTTCTGTTCTTTCTTGTAAAATTTGTGTGTAAAGGTTTATATTCTTCCTGTGAATGCCGATTGGATGACTCTATGTGGCTGTGATGCTACTGTAAGTAAGTTTTTCAGTTCACCTGCACAGACATGTACTTGCATTTATGATCACATGATAAGATAGCACTACTTAAGGAAGTGGCCCAAGAAATAGTGGATGCATTAGTGATAATTTTTCAAAACTCGTTAGATTCTGGACTAGTTCCTGAGGATTGGAGGGTGGCTAATGTAACCCCACTTTTTAAAAAAGGAGGGAGAGAGAAATCGGGGAATTATAGGCCGGTTAGCCTAACGTCGGTGGTGGGGAAACTGCTGGAGTCAGTTATCAAGGATGTGATAACAGCACATTTGGAAAGCGGTGAAATGATCGGACAAAGTCAGCATGGATTTGTGAAAGGAAAATCATGTCTGACGAATCTCATAGAATTTTTTGAGGATGTAACAAGTAGAGTGGATAGGGGAGAACCAGTGGATGTGGTATATTTGGATTTTCAAAAGGCTTTTGACAAGGTCCCACACAGGAGATTAGTGTGCAAACTTAAAGCACACGGTATTGGGGGTAAGGTATTGGTGTGGGTGGAGAATTGATTAGCAGACAGGAAGCAAAGAGTGGGAATAAACGGGACCTTTTCAGAATGGCAGGCGGTGACTAGTGGGGTACCGCAAGGCTCAGTGCTGGGACCCCAGTTGTTTACAATATATATTAATGACTTGGATGAGGGAATTAAATGCAGCATCTCCGAGTTTGCGGATGACACGAAGCTGGGTGGCAGTGTTAGCAGTGAGGAGGATGCTAAGAGGATGCAGGGTGACTTGGATAGGTTGGGTGAGTGGGCAAACTCATGGCAGATGCAATTTAATGTGGATAAATGTGAAGTTATCCACTTTGGTGGCAAAAATAGGAAAACAGATTATTATCTGAATGGTGGCCGATTAGGAAAAGGGGAGGTGCAACGAGACCTGGGTGTCATTATACACCAGTCATTGAAAGTGGGCATGCAGGTACAGCAGGCGGTGAAAAAGGCGAACGGTATGCTGGCATTTATAGCGAGAGGATTCGAGTACAGGAGCAGGGAGGTACTACTGCAGTTGTACAAGGCCTTGGTGAGACCACACCTGGAGTATTGTGTGCAGTTTTGGTCCCCTAATCTGAGGAAAGACATCTTTGCCATAGAGGGAGTACAAAGAAGGTTCACCAGATTGATTCCTGGGATGGCAGGTCTTTCATATGAAGAAAGACTGGATGAACTGGGCTTGTACTTGTTGGAATTTAGAAGATTGAGGGGGGATCTGATTGAAACGTATAAGATCCTAAAGGGATTGGACAGGCTAGATGCGGGAAGATTGTTCCCGATGTTGGGGAGGTCTAGAACGAGGGGTCACAGTTTGAGGATAGAGGGGAAGCCTTTTAGGACCGAGATTAGGAAAAACTTCTTCACACAGAGAGTGGTGAATCTGTGGAATTCTCTGCCACAGCAAACTGTTGAGGCCAGTTCATTAGCTATGTTTAAAAGGAAGTTAGATATGGCCCTTGTGGCTACAGGGGTCAGGGGGTATGGAGGGAAGGCTGGGTTCTGAGTTGGATGATCAGCCATGATCATAATAAATGGCGGTGCAGGCTCGAAGGGCCGAATGGCCTACTCCTGCACCTATTTTCTATGTTTCTATGTTTCTACTGTCATTGGGTGACAGCTTACTGGCAATTCATAAAGCAAGAACTAAATACCGTTTAAATAATACATTTTCTGTGGAAGATTGTGGCAAACATTCACCGAAATCATTGAAGAGATGAGCAAAGCCGAGGCTGACACTCAGGTCAAGGCATGTGGGGGCAAGACAGAGCCAGAGCGAGGTCGAGGCAAGGTCAAGGAGAAGTTGACGAGGGTAAATCGGTGGATGTTATCTATATGGACTTCAGTAAGGTCTTTGACAAGTTTCCACATGGAAGGTTAATTAGGAAGGTTCAATCGTTATATATTAATATCGAAGTAGTAAAATGGATTCAGCAGTGGCTGGATGGGAGACGCCAGAGAGTAGTGGTGGATAACTGTTTGTCAGATTGGAGGCCGGTGACTAGTGGTGTGCCTCAGGGATCTGTACTGGGTCCAATGTTGTTTGTCATATATATTAATGATCTGGATGATGGGGTGGTAAATTGGATTAGTAAGTATGCAGATGATACTAAGATAGGTGGCGTTGTGGATAATGAAGTAGGTTTTCAAAGCTTGCAGAGAGATTTAGACTACTTAGAAGAGTGGGCTGAAAGATGGCAGATGGAGTTTAATGCTGATAAATGTGAGGTGCTACATTTTGGTAGGACTAATCAAAATAGGACATACATGGTAAATGGTAGGGCATTGAAGAATGCAGCAGAACAGAGGGATCTAGGAATAATGGTGCATAGTTCCCTGAAGGTGAAATCTCATGTGGATAGGGTGGTGAAGAAAGCTTTTGGTATGCTGGCCTTTATTAATCAGAGCATTGAGTATAGGAGTTGGCATGTAATGTTGAAATTGTACAAGGCATTGGTGAGGCCAAATTTGGTGTATTGTGTACAGTTTTGGTCGCTGAATTATAGGAAAGATGTCAACAAAATAGAGAAAGTACAGAGGAGATTTACTAGAATGTTACCTGGGTTTCATCTCCTAAGTTACAGAGAAAGGTTGAACAAGTTGGGTCTTTATTCTTTGGAGTATAGATGGTTGAGAGGGGACTTGATAGAGGTATTTAAAATTATGAGGGGGATAGATAGAGTTGACGTGGATAGACTTTTTCCATTGAGAGTAGGGGAGATTCAAACAAGAGGACATGAGTTGAGAGTTAAAGGGCAAAAGTTTAGAGGCAACATGAGGGGGAACTTCTTTACTCAGACAGTGGTACCTGTGTGGAACGAGCTTCCAGCAGAAGTGGTTGAGGGAGGTTCGATGTTGTCATTTAAAGTAAAATTGGATAGATATATGGACAAGAAAGGAATGGAGGGTTATGGGCTGAGTGCAGGTCGGTGGGACTAGGTGAGAGTAAGAGCTCAGCATGGACTAGAAGGGCCGAGATGGCCTGTTTCCGTGCTGTAATTGTTATATGGTTATATGGTTATAAGTTGTCGGTGTGAGGTTGGGGCATTTTCGAGATGGAGTTGGGGTGTGCGAAGGGAGAACGGTCAGAGTGGAGGAGATTCAGAGTCCATCCTCCTAAATAGAGAGCAAAGTCTGATTGATCGAAGCTCTGGGCCAATTTGGAAAGGGCGGTACAGGCCGAAATGTGGCAGCAGGGTCCAGGCGCAAAGTGTATCATGGATAAAGGGGCACAACTTCCGGATTGAAGGACGTCCATTTAGAACCAAGATGTGGAGAAATTACTTTCCTCAGAGAGTGGTAAATCTGTGGAATTTGTTGCCATGAGCGGCTGTGGGGACCAAGTCATTAGGTGCATTTAAGGCAGAGATAGATGGGTTCTTGGTTAGCCAGGCCATCAAAGGGCATGGGGAGAAAGCAGGGGAGTGGGAATGACTGGAAGAATTAGATCAGCACATGGAGCAGACTCGATGGGCCGAATGGCTTACTTCTGCTCCTATACTGTATCTTATGGTCTTAAAGAATCCATCAAACTAGCTCTCAAATTGTCCAACAGACATTTAACATTAACAGACATCCACTTTACCACCAGGTTCCACTCTGCTCTTAAATTCACACAGTCCATTTCTGACACCTCGCTCACCTTTCTCGATCTCATTGTCTTCCTCTCTGGAGACAAACCGTCTACCAATATCATTTATAAACCTACCAACTCACATGTCTCTCTTGACTACATTGTACCTCCTCCCACCTTGTTCCCTGTAAAAATGTCATTCCCCTTTCTCAGTTCCTTTGACTTCATCAGCGATGTCCTCCTTCTTCAAAGAAAGGGCTTTCTCTTCCCCCACCATTGCTGCTGATCTCCCTCCCATATCCTCCATTTCCCAGAAATCCACCCTCATCCCACCTTCCCGTCGCCATTCCTCCAGTCCTTATCTTCCACCACATGAGCCTCCACATCGGGCACATCATTCTTCACAATCTTCGCCATCGACAGCCGAATCCTACTACCAAACATCTTTGCACCCCAGCTCCCTTTCTCCACTTTCCCTTATCCATTTGTCACTTCCTGCCAAACACCCTCCTTATCTCTGTAAGTGGAAGAACTGCTCCACCTGTTTATTTGTCTTACTCCCCTCCCCACCTTCCCCTCACCCCATTCAGGGCCCAAAGAGTCCCTGCAGGTGAGGCAACATTTCACCTGCAAGTCTGTCAGGGTCATCTGCTGTATCTAGTGCTTCCGATGTGGCCTTCTCTAAATTGGAGAAACCCAACATACGTTTATAGATTGGGAGACGCTTTGTCGAGCACATTCACTCTGTCTGCAACAAACAGGATTTCCTAGTGGCCAAACATTTAAATTCCAATCCCCATTCCCATTCCCATTCCGACATGGCCTCCTCTACTGTCTCGATGAGGTCACCCTCAAGAGCAAAACCTTATATCCTGTCTGGTTAGCCGTCAACCTGATGGCATGAACATGATTTTGCTAACTTCTCCCTCTTCTTTCTCTTTTCTTCCATTCCCCACTCTGGCTCCCCCCTTACTTCCTCTCTTCTCCTCAATTGTCTATCATCTTCCTCTGCCGCCTCTCTTCCTTCCCTTTCTCCCATGGTCCACTCTCCTCTCCTATCAGATTCATTCTTCTCCAGCCCTTTGCCTTTTCCATCTCTCCCCTCCCAGTTTCTCAGTTCACCCCCCTCCCACCCACTGACCTTCCCCCTCACCTGGCGTCACCTGGCATCTTCTCTCTTGTCCTCCTCCCCTCCACCCACTTTCTTATTCTGGCTTCTGGCTTCTTCCCCCTTTCTTTCCAGTCCTGATGAAGGGTCTCGACCCAAAACGTCGACTGTTTATTCCTCTCCGTAGATATTGCCCGACCTGATGAGGTTCTCCAAAATGTTGAGTGTGTTACTCTGGATTTCCAGCATCTTGTATTTATGGTCCCCCAATCTATGTTGGGTAGAGGAAATCGCTCCAGGAGCACCAGATACAGTAGGTGACTGTGACAGACGTGAAGGTAAAGTGTTGCCTCATCTGGAAGGACTGTTTGAGGCCCTAAACGGTAGTGAGGGAGGAGGTGTAGGGGCAGCTGTAGCACTTCTTTCACTTTCAGGGTTGGCTTCCAATCTCCTACATCCCTCCTTAACTCTGTAACCACCCTCCCCCTGCCCCACCAATTTGGACAACACCCCCACCTGCTGGTGATTTGCCTCAATAACAAGCCCTCCTCATCAGAGGACACCACTGCCACCGAGTGGTGTTCCACTGTAATAGCAGCGAGTAACCGGAATGTAACACTGCAGCCTGCTAAAATGTTTATTCCAGATTCCAGAGTCCAGAAAGTTTAATGTCATTTCCAATACTCAAGTGTAAAGGGCAAAGAAACAAGTAATGTTACTCTGGATCCGATGCAGCACAAAAAGCACAATAAGATAAAGAACACAATAATAATAATAACGCAATAAATATAAATACATCAGATAGCTTATATACATACATAGATTGATTGTATGTCCATAAAGTGATGCTGGGCACTGGAGTGTCTGTACATAAGGTGACTCTGGCAGGAAATGATAAAGTAGTGGTGGTTGGGGGTGTGGAGGGGTGGGTTAGTGAGTGGAGGTGATGATCAGCCTTACTGCTTGGGGAAAGTAACTGTTTTTGAGTCTGGTGGTCTTGGTGTGGATGGTCTGTAGCCTCCTTCCTGATGGGAGTGGGACAAACAGCCCATAATCAGGGTGGTGGGATCCTTACTGGAACTTTTCCGACCCGTTCTGTGTTTACATGAGGGTATGAACAGGATGATTTGGTGGATGAATGCGTGGCTAAGGAAGGGCTTCTGATTTCTGGATCATTGGGATCTCTTGTGGAGAAGTCATGGCCCATACAAGAAGAACCAGTTACATCTGAACCCAAAAAGGCCCTAATACCTTGCTGGCAGGTTTGCTAGATCTGTTGGGAGTGGGGTTTAAACTAATTTGGCAGAGGGAGAAGGCAGCTGGTATACGAGTATGCATTCTGTAGTGGGACTGCGAGGAAGGACAGGCAGATGATAGGACATAATTGCAGTCCGTGGAACTGGTTGAAGTGTGACTTTAAACTAAATAGTAGATGCAACAGTTGAGCAGTTTGGAAAAGAGACAATAAAATAAAGGGGAAGGAGAGGACAGGACAGGGAAGGGAACACTGGCAAGGATGACAACTGAACAGCGATAGCTGGAATTTCTGGGAGCAGTTCAGAAGGTGCAGGAGAAATTCATCAGAAAAGAGAATAAGTGTTCTAAAGATGAGGCAAACGTGCATGACAAAGGAAGTCAAAGACAGCAAAAAAGCAAAAGAGAGGCATATGAAATAATAAAAAATAGTGGGAAGATGGAGGATTGGGAAGCTTTTAAAAACCAACAGAAAGTAACTAAAAAAAAACAATAAGGAGAGAAACGATGAAATATGACGAGAAGCTAGCCAATAATACAGAAGAGGATATTGGTATATTTTCTCTGATGTATAAAACATAAAAGATCAAATCTGGGTTATTACACAACACCCAATCCAGAATTGCCTTTTCCTTGGTGGGCATAACCACAAGTTGCTCTAGAAATCCATCTCATAGGTATTCTTCAAATTCTTTCTTATGAGATTCAGTATCAACCTGACTTTCTCACCTACTTGCATTCTGAAATCACCGGAACATTGCCCTTATTAAATGATTTTTCTATCTCCCATTGTAATTTGTATCCCACATCCCGGCTACTGTTCGGAGGTCAGTATATAATTCCCATCAGGGTCTTTTACCCTCACACCTTCTTAACTTTACACACAAGGATTCTACACCTTCCGATCCTAATGCACCTCTTTCTGAGAATTTTATTTCATATTTTGCCAACAGAGCCACCCCACCCCTCTGCTTACCTGCCCACTTGGATGTTAAGCTCCCAGCTGTGATCTGCTTTAAGCCATGACTCAGTGGTTTAAACAACGCCACACCTGCCAATTTCTAACTGCACTTCAAGATCATCTACTTTATTTCCTATACTCTGTGCATTCACAAATAACATCTTCAGTGCTGTATGCATCACCCTTTCCAATTTTGCCACCTGATTAACAGAATTTAATTTGTTATCCCTTACTAAACTTTTTATCTTTTTATTTATTCCGAAATATTCATAACCTCTTCTGTACTGTCTTTCTCTTTACTTTATCCACACTTTTCCAAACTGTTAAAACTAGCCCTCCTGATAATTAGTTTAAAGTTCTATTCACAGCCCTAGTTACAATATGTGATTTGCGAGGACCCTGGTCCTGGGATCGTTCAGGAGGTTCCCATCTCATCAGAACAGCTCCCTCCTTCTCCAGTACTGGGGTCAATGTCCCTCGAATTCCTCTCCACTGCTTCCACACTAATCTTTGAGCTTTGTGACCCTATTACACATTTAGCTCTGTGACCTTATTACCTCTGTGCCAATTTGTACATGGCTCAGGTAGCAATTCAGAGATTATTATCTTTTTGGTTCTGTGTTTTAATTTAGAACCTATCTGCTCAAATTCCCTCAGCAGAACCTCTGTCCTTGTTGTTGGAATCCACGTGAACTGTGACACCTGGATCTTTTCTTTTCCACTTAAAATTCTTCCGTGTATCAGATGAGATGTCCCAAACCCAGGCCCAAACCAGGCAGACGGCAGCACCTTTGGAATTCTCAGTCCTTTCTCCTCCAGCCCTTCTAATATCCAGTGTGGACAGGGTCAGTATGTGCACTAAGGACACACTTTTCTAAATGCACTGGCACTGGCTTCAAAGCCAGAGTTGTGAAGACACAGACCAATACAACACCCAGCTCTCTAATACAAGGACAGAGATTTAACAAAACACAACACCAATGGCCCAGTGCTAAACAATCCTGGCAATGCACTTTAACACTGACCAATATCTTCAGCACCCTAATGTAAGTGCACAGACCCTTACAACAGCTGGCATAGTATTGTAATATTACTGACCCTTACAACAGCTGGCATAGTATTGTAATATTACTGACCATTACAACAGCTGGCATAGTATTGTAATATTACTGACCCTTACAACAGCTGGCATAGTATTGTAATAATACTGACCCTTACAACAACTGGCATAGTATTGTAATATTACTGACCATTACAACAGCTGGCATAGTATTGTAATATTACTGACCCTTACAACAGCTGGCATAGTATTGTAATATTACTGACCCTTACAACAGCTGGCATAGTATTGTAATATTACTGACCCTTACAACAGCTGGCATAGTATTGTAATATTACTGACCCTTACAACAGCTGGCATAGTATTGTAATATTACTGACCCTTACAACAGCTGGCATAGTATTGTAATATTACTGACCCTTACAACAGCTGGCATAGTATTGTAATATTACTGACCCTTACAACAGCTGGCATAGTGTTGTAATATTGCTGACCCTTACGATAGCTGGATAAGTTTACAAAGAGTATTTTTTACTGTTATATAGTGTGTTAGTGTGGACGCAGCTGCAATAATGTGCTCACTTTTGGTCCCCTGGACTAAAGGAAGAGGATATATTATGACTGGAGGCAATCCATTAAAATTCATCAGGCTAATTCCTGGGACGAGAAGGTTGTTCCACAAAAAGAGGACTTTGTACTTTGGAGCTTAGAAGAATGAGGGTTCAAAGTTCAAATAAATGTTATTATTTAAGCAGGTATACTGTATGTCACCATAATTATACCTGCGATTCATTTTCTTGTGAGCATACTCCACAAATCTAGGGACTAGTATCTATAGTTACTGCCCAACTAGGGCTTTCAACCAGAGTGCAGAAGACAACAAACTGTACAAATGTAGAAAGAAGAAACAATAATACAAACAAATAAGCGATAAATATCAAGAAACTTGAGATGAAGAGTCCTTGAAAGTGAGTCCACAGTTTCTGGGAACAGTTCAGTGATGGAGCCAGTGAGGTTGAGTGAAGTTATCTCCTTTGTTCAAGAGCCTGATGGTTAAGGAGTAATAACTGTTCCTGAACCTGGTGGTGTGAGTCTCGAGGCTCCTGTACCACCTTCCTGATGGCAGCAGTGAGAAGAGAGCAAGTTCTGGGTGGTGGGGGTGTTTGTCGATGGATGCTGCTTTCCTGTGACGGTGTTTCAAGTAGATGAGCTCAATGGGGAGGAGGGTTTTACCTTCCCGGACTGGTCATATCCATTACTTTTTGTAGAATTTTCCGTTCAAGGGCATTGATGTTTCTCTACCAGGCTGAGATGCTGCCAGTCAATATACCCTCCACCACACATCTGTAGAAGTTTGTCGAAGATGTCGCCCCAAATCTTTGCAAACCCCTAAGGAAGTAGAGGTGTTGCCTTGCTTTCTTTGTAATTGCACTTACGTGCTGGGCCCAGGGCAGGTCCTCCGAAATGATAACACAGAGGAATTTAAAGTTACTGACCCTCTCCACCTCTGATCCCCGGCTGAGGACTGGCTCATGGACCTCTGGTTTCCCTCTCCTGAAGTCTACAGCCAGTTCGTTGGTCTTGCTGACATTGAGTGAGAGGTTGTTGTTATCACACCAGTCAGCCAGGTTTTCAGTCTCCCTCCCAAATGCTGGTTTGTCACCACCTTTGATTCGGCCCATGACAGTGAACTTATCATCAGCAAACTTAAATCTGTCATTGGAGCTGTGCTCAGCCACACAGTCATAGGTGTAAAGTGAGTAGAGCAGGGGACTCATCACACAGTCTTGTGGTGCACTGGTGCAGATGGGGATTGGGGAGGAGGTGGTGTTGCCAATCCAAACTGACTGGGGAGTGAGGAAATTAAGGATCCAATTTCACAAGGAGGTATTGAGGCCAGGGTCTTGAAGCTCATTTATTAATTTTGAGGGGAAGATGGTTCTGAATGCTGGTCATCTGTAGTGAATGGAAATGTCTTCTCTGAACAAACAGTGAATCTCAGCAACACTCTGTCCGAGATTGGGTGGAGGTCAGATCATTAAATATATTCAAGGTGGGAATAATGTTTGAAAGACATTACTAGAAGAATTAGTTATAGAAGTAGCTACGATAACAATGTTTAAAAGGAATTTGAAAAAAAATTACCTGGAGAGGGAAGGCGTGGAGAGATAATGGTTAGACAAAAGTGAATGGAACTAGTGGAGAAGTATCATAGTCAACGTGGATGGGTGGACATTTACAATAGCCAGCACCGTACTGTAAGGGCTCAGACCTACACAACTGCCAACACCATCATAACTGTAAGGGCACAGACCTGTAGAACAGCTGACACTGAACCATAAGGAAACAGACCCAATAACACACAATATTATAAAATGATGAAAAAATGCCCCAACACCCTCACCTCCGCTCCTCACAGCCACAGGTTTACAACAGCAAAGGTTGCTGATGACAGAAAATGGGTGGAAGGTATTGAGGTTGTCTGAATCTTTAACAGGGTATCAATGTGTTGACTGGGTGAAAACGTGGCCAGTGGATTTCAAGATGAAGACATAAGAACCCCACGCTACACAATGAAGTTATGGCCCACGTTCAGCTCAGTGTGGACACTGGTCACCCCAACACTGGAATGATACAGACATGTGATATAGATCCAGGCTGCACAGACAGAAGCCAGACAGTCCGCAGGGACACAGGCTGGTACATGCTCAGCATGATTGTAGTAAGGTGGATGCAGTGAATCTTTGGTATAAAACTATCGCTCTGCGCTGTACAGTAGCAGTCAGTCAGCAGTCAACCCGGCCACATCAACATCGACACACCAAGCACTTCACCATAAGGACACAGATGTCCAACCCTCAGCACTGGGCAGTGAGCAAACAGACCTGTGCCCTTCAGCACTGTCCTCCACTCTACAACATCAGTGACAAGTGACTCTGAACCAGAAACACAATGATATAGATAAAGCGCTGTGAATCCGCACTAGCTGACGGACAGACTGAGTGGGTGGTTGAAAAGCTGACAATAGTGCTCAGCACGGGGAAGTGTGAGGTGCAAAGGGGCCACAGTTACAAAGAGAAGATTTTCTCCTCAAAGAACGGGGCGTTGGTGGGCACCGTGCTCGGTTTTGGTGCCCTGACCTAAAGAGATGAGGAAACCTGTAGAATATAGGTAATCTGTCAATATTCATCAGGGCAATTCACTGGATGAGAGTGTGGACCTGCAGAAAGGCTGCATAGCTTGCATCTGATTGCCCTGGTGTTTACAATGAATGAACATTAACTTGACTGCACAGGATTGCAAGAAGGCTACAAACTACAGCTGCCGCACTGCATTAGACAGTGCAGCTCCACTGTACCCAACACATTACAGATCCAGTATTACACTACACAGTACAGATCCAGTGTTATACTACACAGTACAGATCCAGTATTGCACTACACAGTACAGATCCAGTGTTACATTACAAAGTACAGATCCAGTATGACACCACACCATACAGATCCTGTATTACACTACACAGTACCGATCCAGTGTTACATTACAAAGTACAGATCCAGTATTACACTACACATTACAGATCCAGTGTTACATTACAAACTACAGATCCAGTATTACACTACACAGTACAGATCCGGTGTTACACTACACAGTACAGATCCAGTATTGCACTACACTGTACGGATCTAGTACAGTATTACACTACATTCTACAGAACCAGTAATACAGTACACAGTTAGTCCTGACGAAGGGTCTCGGCCTGAAACGTCGACTGCGCCTCTTCCTATAGATGCTGCTTGGCCTGCTGCGTTCACCAGCAACTTTGATGTGTGTTGGTTGTACAAATACTGTTTTGCACTACAAAGTACAGAACCAGTACTACACTGCACAGTACAGATCCAATATTACACTATACAATATTGCTCCCCTATTACACTGCAAAGTACAGATCCAGTATTACACTGCACAGTATTGATCCAGTATTACACTACACAGTATTGATCCAGTATTACACTACACAGTACAAATTCAGTACTACAGTACACAGGACAGATTCAGTTTTGTAAGGCCAGGAGAAATTGAATTCAATATGAACCAACGTTGGGGGAATACTTAATTGGATGGTTTTTTTAACATCTGACACAACAAAGTGGTAAAAAGATCTAAATACTTTGTTAATCACTATTTTATTCTGGTAGATGATCTTCTCAAACAGCTGTCTGTAATTTCCATTTGGACGGAGGCATTTCAATGCGGCTGAACCATGGCGAGACGTTGGACTGAGAGTGAGGAAGGCCTGTGGTTCCATTGATTTTAGCTCCGTGCCGAATCAGAAAGGTTGGGTTCAGGCCGAATCATGGCAGCAGGGCCTCGCCCGAGCCTAGTGAAGTGACTAAACCCAATGATTGGACAGTGATCGAGTCGCCTGGTCTGATTGAAAGGGTCCAGGTGTTGCCTGGGACAATGAAATGGCCAGTTCAGCTCACTGCTCGGCTCTGCCCTGAACTAGTGGGGATGGACTCCTCCTGCACTTCAGTCCAGAACACAATCTGCTTCCATTTATTGTTTGCATGGTTTGTTTGTTTTACTGCACATTGCGTATTTGACAGGCTTCTTTGTTTTGTATCTGCCCGTAAGGAGACGAATCTTAAGATTCTATAACGTATACATACTTCGATAATAAATGCAGTTTGAACTTTGAACATTACATCTGTAGTTCTCTGGGAGATGGACAGAGTCTATAGAAGTGAGGCAAAACAGCAGGGAGGTCATGGTCCCATATACCAATTACAGAGAAGGAGGTACTTAAAGTCTTGAGGCAAATTAAGGAGGATAATTCCCCAGCGCCTGCAAGATCTTCCTTCAGACCATGTAGGAGATTAGTGCAGAAACTACAGCATCCCGAGCAGAGATATTTAAAATGTCCTCAGCAATGGGTGATGTGCTGGTCAATTGGAGGATATCTACTGCTGTTCCGTTATGAAAGGCTCAAAGAATAAGCCGGGTCATTATAGACTGGTGAGCCGGACATCCGTAGTGGGTCAACCACTGCAAGGTATTCTAAGTGATTGACTATATAAGTATCTGGTTAGACAGGGACTGATTAGGGATAGAACAAAGGATCTGAGAATGCAGATCCATAATTCTTTAAAAGTGGCGACACAGGTATATAGGATCATAAAGAGAGCTTTTGGCACTTTGGCCTTCGTAAATCAACGTATCGAGTACAGGCGACGGGAAGTTATGTTGAAGTTGTATAAGATGTTGGTGAGGCCTAATTTGGAGTATTGTGTACAGTTCTGGTCACCCACCTGCAGGTAAGATATCAGTAAGAGTGAAGGAGGGCAGAGAAAATTGACAAGGATGTTGCCAAGACTTGAGGACCTGAGTTATAGGAAAAGGTTGAACAGGTTGGGATTTTATTCCCAACAGCGTAGGAGATTTGATAGAGATCACAAAATTATAAGGGGTATAGATAAGGTAAATGCAAGCAGGACTTTTCCACCGAGGTTGATTAAGACATGGGTCATGGGTTAAGGGTGAAAAGGCACAATGTTTAAAGGGAACATGAGGGGAGCTTCTTCACTCAGAGGGTGGTGAGAAAGTGGAACGAGCTGCCAGCAGAAGTGGTGGATGCAGGTTTGAGTTCAGTATTTCAGAGAAATTTGCATAGGTACATGGCTGGGAGGGGAATGGAGGGCGATGGTCTGAGTGCAGGCTGATGGGAGTACGCACATTAATAGTTCAGCATGGACTAGATGGGCTGAAGGGCCTCCTCCTGTGCTGTAGTACTCCATCACTGTGACTGGGTGACTGACCTGCAGGTTGGGGGTGTGGGGAAGGATAAATCCAGACATGGGAAGTATGAAGCCATGGACTTCAGTAAGAGGAAACAGAAGGTAGATTGTGGTCTAAATGGGGTGAACTTCTGCTGTTCCTGTGCATGAATCTCACAAAGCCCAGCTGACACACCCAGCAAGTATTTCAGAAAATAACTGGTACTTTGTCATTCATTGCAGAAGGGCTGGAGCTTAAGAAGAGGTTTTCTTCCCCTTGAACTGGGTGCTGCTTGACGCCCTGCCTGGAACACTGTACACAGCTTTGGCCGCCTAAGCTAAGGGTCATAGTACCACAGGAATCAGTCCAATCAGAATTCATCAGGCCACTCCCTGGGATGAGAGGACTGTCTTACGAGGAGAGGCTGGACAGTTTAGGTGTGTATTCCTCAGAGCCTAGAAGAATGAGGGGGACAGTATACAGGCATACAAAACAGGTGAGATGTAGGAGAATCACAGACACGGGAAGACTGCTGAGGTGAAAGGAAATGTGAGTAGTGAACCTCAGGAATACGCTGAGCCAGATTATTGGATATATTTAAGGTGGAGATGAACACTGTTTGAAAGAAATCACCGAAAGGCAGACACATTGTGTTGAAGAGGCATTTAGACAGATAAATGCAGAGAAAACCACTGAGGGATAGTGACAGAGTGGGATGACTGATGGTAGGGCTCACGGACAGCACGGACGGGTGGATACAAGGGCACTCTCTCTGTTGTACAGCTCCCTGACTGAGGAATCAAGGGTCACCGTGAACAAACTCTGAAGAGGAGCTGAGGCCTGGTGAACAGTGGGGCAGGGGTGAGTGGCCATGTGGACAACCCCTTCTCTATTGCCTTGTGTTCTAGTGCCCAGCAAGCCTAGGGTGAATGAACTCAGCCGGCCAGGCAGAGAGTAAAGAAAAGAATAAACTGTCGACGTTTTGGGCTGAGACCCTTCATCAGACCTGAAAACTGTCCTGACAAACTCTCTCCCATCTAGTCCTTTTACAAAATGGGAGTCCCAGACTATATGTCGAAAGTTTAAATCACCTACTATAACAACCTTATTTTTCTTGCTATCGCTCTACAAATTTGCTCCTCTAAATCCCATTGACGATTAGGTGGTCTACAACATAATCCCATTAATGTGATCTTCCCTTTTTTATTCCTCAATTTATCCTACACAGCTTCAGTAGGCAAGGGCCCCAGTCTGTCCAGTCTGAGAACTGCCCTGTCATTTTCCATGACTCGTAATGCCACCTCTCCCCCCATCACATTTAAAACAACCGAACCTCAGAACATCGAGCTGCCATTCCTGCCCCTCCTTCAACTAAGTCTCACTAATAGCTGCAATGTAGGGTATGGTTTTGGGGTACAGAGGTACACGATAAAACAGGCCAGTATCCTTAGGGGGAAAAAATATCACTCTAGAGAAGGAGGCAAAAGAAAGGAAATTATAGACCAGTTAGCCTGACTACAATGGTTGGGAAAATGTTAGAATCCATTATTGAGAATGAGGTTTCAGGGTACTTGGAGGCACATGATAAAATAGGCCAAAGTCAGCATGGTTACCTCAAGGAGGGATCTTGGAATCTGTTGGAATTCCTTGAGGAAATAACAGGCAGGATAGACAAAGGAGGGTCGATGGATATTGTTGACTTAGATTTTCAGAAGCCCTTTGATAAGGTGCCACACATGAGGCTACTAAACAAGATAAGAGTTTGTGGTATTACAGGAAAGAATGCACAGAAGATTGGCTGACTCTAGGAGGCAAAGAGCGGGGATAAAGGTGTTTGTTTCTGGTTGGCTTCTGATGACTAGTGGTATTTGGCAGGGGTTGGTGTTGGGACTACTTCTTTTCACACTAATGATCTGGCTTGCATTGGAGAGGATCCAGAGGAGGTTCAAGGAAATGATCCTGGAATGAAAAGGTATGAGGAGCATTCAGTGGCTCTGGTCCTCTACTAGCTAGAGTTTAGAACAATGACAGGAATCTCATTGAAACCTATCGAATATTGAAAAGCCTAGATTGAGTGGACGTGGAGAGGATGTTTCCTATACTGGGGGAGTCTAGGACCAGAGGACACAGCCTCAGAATAAAGGGATGTCCCTTTAGAATGGCGATGAGTAGGAATTTCTTTAGCCACAGAGTGGTGAATCTGTGTAATACATTGCCACAGACAGCTGTGGAGGTTGTTATTGGGTATAATTAAAGCGGAGGTTGATAGATTCTTTATAAGTAAGGGCATCAAAGGTTATGGGGAGAAGGCAGGTGAATAGAGTTGAAAGGATAGTCAGCCATAATGGGATGGCAGAGCAGATTCAATGGGCCAAATGGCCTTATTCTGTTCCTATATCTTCTGTTCTTATAAGTGAGGATGGCTAACGTGATGCCTTTATTTGAAAAGGGCTGCAAGAAAAAGCCAAGGGACAAGGCAGTGGGCGTAACATCAATGGTTACTCAATTGGCTTGATGGTTGCAGAGGGAGGGTGTTAGCCATACGCAGGTTGAGCACCCTCTATCTAAAATGCTTCGGAAGACATGTTTTAGATTTCAGATTTTTTTTTGGATTTTGGAATATTTGCATCAATATAATGAGAAGCCTTGGGGATGGGACCCAAGTCTAAACACAAAATCGATTTACATTACATATACAGATTATACATTATACTGTATACCCTGAAGGTAGTTTTATATAATATTTATGTAATATAATATTTTTAGTATCTATCAATACCTCAGCCACCCAGGTGAACAGTTGGTAGGTGTTTGGCATCACCATTATTTCCAAATCTGAATCAATGCGTGACTGATAAGTAGTCTTTGTCTTATACTTGTTCATCACACATACTGTAGGTTGCTGGATTTTCATCAGCGACGATCTTGGCAAACTCAACAATGAATTTCTCTGCTGCTTCATGACCAGCAGATGCTTCATCACTACAAACCTTTAAAAATGCAATGCCGTGCCTATTGTTAAATTTCTGCAACCCACCTGCTGAATATTCACAATTACCTTCAATTTTCAGTTCAGCGTGCTGGATAGTTGCCTGTTTTACGATCAGCATACGGTTAAGTGGTATATGTTCACTCTGATGCTGACGAATCCACTCTTTCAATACATCATTGAGACCTATATACAGTGTTTTTCTATTTTTCATTAACTTCTGTTCGTTACATATGTGAGATCACTTCTCAGAACTGTCTATGATGCGCAGAGACCTATGCATTGGCTGGGAACGTTCCCAGCATCTTATGGAATTTTCCACTTGTGATATCATGTTAGTACTCAAAAGAATTGGATTTTGGAATTTTGGATTTTGGGATTTTCGATAAGGGGTGGTCACCAACCTTTGAGTGAAAAAGCTGCTCCTTAGGTCTCCATTTACATCATCTCACCCTCACCCTAAACCTATACCCACTAGTTTTCGTCTTCCCGGCCCTGGGGAAAATCCAGCTTATCTACAATGCTCATAATTTTAAGCATTTCTATAACATCACTTCTGCAGTGGTTTGATCGAGGCACGACTGTGCAAGCATATGGACATCAGCCAGTGAGAGCAGCAAGAAGAGTTTAAAAGGAGACAGATTTATTGAGCGGGCATCTGAGGAGTGGGCGATGGCATAGAAGGAGACAGAGCAGGAAGGCTTTGGCTCAACGGGACTTAGACATTAACGGGTTGAGGTGAGGTAGGTTGCCTGAGTAAAATACAGACAGGAAAAATTGTGTGAGGCTGGTGTTCTGTACTGGGTGCCAGATGTGGGAGGTCCAGGAGACTCCCAACCTCCTGGACTGCCACATCTGCACCAGGTGCGTCGAGCTGCAGCTCCTTAAGGACCGTGTTAGGGAACTGGAGATGCAGCTCGATGAACTTCATCTGGTGAGGGAAAGTGAGGAGATGATAGAGAGGAGCTATAAGCAAGTAATCACACTGGGGCCTCGGGAGACAGATAAGTGGGTAACAGTCAGGAGAGGGAAAGACTGGAGTCAGAGGCTAGAGAGCACCACTGTGGTTGTACCCCTTGACAATAAATACTCCTGCTTGAGTACTGTTGGGGGGGATGGCCTACCTGGGGGAAGCAACAATGGTCATGCCTCTGGCACAGAGTCTGGCCCCGTGGCTCAGAAGGGTAGGGAAAGGAAGAGGATGGCCACAGTGATAGGGGACTCTATAGTTAGGGGTCAGACAGGTGATTCTGTGGATGCAGGAAAGAAGCAAGAATGGTAGTTTGCCTCCCAGGTGCCAGGCTCCAGGATGTTTCTAATCACATCCAAGATATCCTGAAGTGGGAAAGAGAACAGCCAGAGGTCGTGGTACATATTGGTACCAACAACATAGGCAGGAAAAAGGAGGAGGTCCTGGAAGCAGACTACAGGGAGTTAGAAGTTCAGAAGTAGGACAACAAAGGTGGTAATCTCGGGATAACTGTCTGTGCCACGTTACAGTGAGTATAGGAATAGAGTGAGATGGAGGAAATATGAAGCTATCAAGCAGGAACTTGGAAGCATAAATTGGAAACCGATGTTCTCAGGGAAATGTACAGAAGAAATGTGGCAAATGTTCAGGGGATATTTGCATAGAGTTATGCATTGGTATGTTCCAATGAGATGGGGAAAGGATGGTAGGGTACAGGAACCGTGGTGTACAAAGGCTGTTGTAAATCTAGTCAAGAAGAAAAGAAGAGCTTACGAAAGGTTCAAAAAGCTAGGTAATGATAGAGATCTAGAAGATAAGGCTAGCAGGAAGGAGTTGAAGGATAAAATTAGGAGAGCCAGAAGGGACCATAAGAAGGCCTTGGCGGACAGGATTAAGAAAAAGCCCAAGGCACGTGAAGAGCAAGAGGATAAGGCGTGAGAGAATAGGACCGATCAAGTGTGACAGTGGAAAAGTGTGTATGGAACCAAAGGAGATAACAGAGGTATTTAATGAGTACTTTGCTTCAGTATTCACTACAAAAAAGGATCTTGGCAATTGTAGGGATGACTTATAGCGAACTGAAAAGCTTGAGCATGGAGATATTAAGAAAGAGGACATGCAGGAGCTTTTGGAAAGCATCAAGTTGGATAAGTCACCGGCACCAAACGAGATGTACCCCAGGCTACTGTGGGAGGCGAGGGAGGAGATTGCTGAGCCTCTGGCGATGATCTTTGCATCATCAATGGGGACTGGAGAGGTTCCGGAGGATTGGAGGTTTGCAGATGTTGTTCCATTATTCAAGAAAGGGAGGAGGGAATTACAGACCGGTGAGTCTTACTTCAGTGGTTGGTAAGTTGATGGAGAAGATCCTGAGAGGCAGGATTTATGAACATTTGGAGAGGCATAATATGATTAGGAATAGTGAGCATGGCTTTGTCAAAGGCAGGTCATGACTTACAAGCCTGATTGAATTTTTTGAGGATGTGACTAAACACATTGATGAATGTAGAGCAGTAGCTGTAGCGTATATGGATTTCAGCAAGGCATTCAACAAGGTACCTCATGCAAGGCTTATTGAGAAAGTAAGGAGGTATAGGATCCATGGCGACATAGCCTTCTGGATCCAGAACTGCTTTGCAAACAGAAGGCAAAGAGTGATTGTGGATGGGTCATATTCTGCATGGAGGTCGGTGACCAGTGGTGTGCCTCAGGGATCTGTTCTGGGACCCCCTACTCTTCGTGATTTTTATAAATGAGCTGGATGAGGAAGTGCAGGGATGGGTTAGTAAATTTGCTGATGACACAAAGGTTGGGGTGTTGTGGATAGTGTGGAGGACTGTTAGAGGTTACAACAGGACATTGATAGGATGCTAAACTGGGCTGAGAAGTGGCAGATGGAGTTCAACCCAGATAAGTGTGAGGTGGTTCATTTTGGTAGGTCAAATATGATGGCAGGATATAGCATTAATGGTAAGACTCTTGGCAGTGTGGAGGATCAGAGGGATCTTGGGGTCTGAGTCCATGGGACACTCAAAGCAGCTGCACAGGTGTCACAGCCTCGGATTCGGCAGCACAGTAGATACGGAAATTGCGATTGTGAATTTGCATGTGTCAGGTAATTATTATTTAATCATGATAGTATTTAACTACATTCTTGTTGTATACTGCTTGTTGAGACTTGGACAGAGCATAGTAATGCTTTGCTGCTGTTTTGCTTTGAGCCATTGGACATTCAAAATCAACTGACTCTTGAAGGTGCTCCAAGACTGGGGACCGGCATGCCTGTCTACCTGTCTGGGTCCAGCTCAAGCTCCGTTCCATGAATCCCCTCCTGTGTCAGCCAAGGATGTGGACCTGTCTGGGATTCCGGCTGAATATGCCGGTCTCCTTGAGGTTTTCAGTAAAAGAAAGGCCACCACCCTGCCCCCACACCGGCCATACGACTATACCACAGACCTCCTACCTGGCACTGGTCCTCCCCGGGGCCAGCTCTTTTCCCTCTCTCGTCCTGAAACGGTGGCTATGGAGGAATGCATTAAGGAGGCCTTGAGCATGGAGTTTATCTGACCTTCAACCTCGCCGGCAGGAGCGGGCTTCTTCTTTGTGAGCAAGTAAGATGGCAAGCTCCATCCCTGCATCGATTATCAGTCCCTGAACAACATCACTGTGAAGAATCGCTACCCTCTTCTCTTGCTGGGGTCTGCGTTTGAACATTTCCAGGGAGCAACCAGGTTTTCCAAAATTGATCTGTGCAATGCTTATGATCTGATTGGCATAAAAGAAGGGGATGAGTGGAAAACAACTTTCAACACCTCTAATGGCCACTATGAATACCTGGTGATGCCTTTTGGTCTGGACAATGCTCCCGCTGTATTCCAGGCCTTGGTTAATGATGTGCTCAGGGACATGTTGAACCAGTTTGTGTTTTGTGTATTTAGATGACATCCTTATCTATTCTCGCTCTCATCTAGAGCACATCCAGCATGTCAGGAGAGTACTCAGACACCTTCTTGAAAATAACCTGTTCGCCAAGCCTGAAAAATGTGATTTCCATAAAGACCAGGTCATTTTTGGGCTATGTACTTAACCCTATTCAGTGTTCAAATGGATCCTAGTAAAGGTCAGGCAGTTGCAGAGTGGCCCAAACCATCTACAGTCAAACAGGTATGGCACTTCATGGGGTTAGCGAACTTTTATCCCTTGTGCCTTTCTTTCCCGTCGCTCGACTCCGGCCGAAAGGGGTTACGACATTGGAAACCAGGAGCTTCTGGCTGTCAAGGAGGCCCTGGAGGAATGGCCACACTGGCTGGAGGGGGCAGAGCATCCATTCTTGGTCTGGACAGATCACAAGGTCATCCTATATTCAGGATGCTAAGAGACTCAACTCTCATCAAGCCCATTGGGCTCTCTTCTTCACATGTTTCCAACTTCGTCCTCACTTACCGTCCCGACAACAAGAATACAAAGGACAATGTACTCTCCCGACAGTTCGACAGATCTGAGGACAATACCGTACCGATCCAGAGCACATTCTTCCTCGCTCCTGTATTGTTGCTCCGGTGATCTGGGGAATACGGGCAGTGGTGAGGCCCGCCCAACAGTCAGATCCAGGCCCGGCTGTTTGTCCCCGCTGCAGTGCATTCCAAAGTGTTGGAATGGGGTCACTCCTCCCGTCTGGCTGGACATCCGGGAACTCAACGAACTCAGGAGTTTATAAAGAGACAATTTTGCTGGCCATCTACATCCCAGGATGTCCACAACCTTGTATCTGCCTGTCCCACCTGTGTTCGGAACAAGACATCACGCCAGCATCCTGCGGGTCTGTTGTGTTCACTGGCTGTGCCCCACTGCCCCGGTCCCTCCTCTCAGTAGATTTCATCACTGGTCTGCCCCCGTCTAATGGAAACACCACCATTTTGGTCGTTGTGGATCGATTTTCTAATGCTGCCCACTTCATTGCCCTCCCCAAGCTCCCATCGGCCTGTGAGACTGCCACACTCAGTTCAACATGTGTTCAGGCTCCATGGGTTCCCTCAAGGCATGGTGTCTGACCATGGACCACAGTTCACTTCTCACTTTCAGAAGGCTTTCTGCTCTCCTGTAGGAGCCATGACCAGCCTCTCATCTGGCTTCCACCCCCAATCTAATGGCCAGACTGAGACAGTGAACCAGGAGTTGGAGACAACCCAGCGCTGTCTTGCCTCTTCCAACCCCACGTCCTGGAGCTCCCAATTGGTTTGGGCAGAGATGGCCCACAATAACCTCCAGTCATCCTCCACCGGTATGTCTCCCTTTTAATGCCAAAGGGATTCCAGCCCCCGCTCTTCCCTGATCAGGAGATTGACATAGGAGTTCCTGCTACTGAACAGTTTATCCAGCACTACAAGCACACATGGAGTCGAGCTAGGGCTTCTCTGCTGTATGCCCAGAAACAGCATTTCCGACAGGCTGATCGGCTCCATTGACAGGTAAGGCCATTCAAGCCAGGAGAGGAGGTCTGGTTGGCATCAAGGGATCTTCTGCTGAAAGTCGAGAACCGGAAATTGGCACCACGCTATGTGAGACTGTTTGCAGTGGAAAAGGCTGTCAACAAGGTGTCCTATAGATTGCATCTACCAGCATCACTGAAGATCCACCCAGTATTCCATGTTTCCCAGCTCAAGCCGGTTACTACCTCTCCCCTGGCCCCAATCACCCTACCTCTCCCTCCTCCCTGCCTGGTAGATGGTTCCCTTGTCTATACTGTGCGGCGCCTCCTGGCATCTCACCGGGTACGTGGTTATGTCCGGTACCTTGTGGACTGGGAAGGATATGGCCCAGAAGAACGTAGTTGGATCCTGGCGAAGGACATTTTGGACAAGCCGCTGATCCGGGACTTCCAGCGGACACAAGTCTGTGGCACCTTCGGTGTTGCGCCTAGCGAGGGGGGCCCTGTCACAACTGTGGATTCAGCAGCGCAGTAGATACGGCAATTGCGATTGTGAATTTCCACGTGTCAGCTAATTATTATTTAATGGTGATAGTAATTAACTCCATACTTGTCATCGTAGTGCTTGTTGAGACTTGGACAGAGCATAGTAAACAGAACATAGTGAAAACAGAGCTTAGCTGCTGTTTTGCATTCGGCCTTCCCTGAGCTATTGGACTTTTAGAATCAACTGACTGTGAAAACTAGCGGTATTCGTTTAATGTTTAGATATTCTTTTCAGCCACAGTGTAAGCTTCATTTTCTTTTTGAGAGTTTTAGTTAGCAGCCCTGTTTGGCCTAGCATTTATTGTTTTATTTTCCCTTTTTGGAATTGAAGTCTGTGAACTATCGACCTGCTTCAGTGCCTCTCCCTCTGCACTTGGGCCCTATCCAAACCGTGGCAGCAGGTTGACTCTGGTTAAGAAAGCATACGGTGCATTGGCCTTCATCAATCATGGATTGAGGTTAGGAGCCAAGAGGTAATGTTGCAGCTATATAGGACCCTGGTCAGACCCCACTTGGAGTACTGTGCTCAGTTCTGGTCCCCTCACTACAGGAAGGATGTGAAAACCATAGAAAGGGTGAAGAAGAGATTTACAAGGATGTTGCCTGGATTGGGGAGCATGCCTTACGAGAATAGGTTGAGTGAACTCGGCCTTTTCTCCATGGAGTGACGGAGGATGAGAGGTGACCTGATAGAGGTGTACAAGGCGATGAGAGGCATTGATTGTGTGGATAGTCACAGGCTTTTCCCCAGGGCTGAAACGGCTAGCACCAAGAATTGATTATTTTTTGTTGGACACTCGTTTGGTGCCCTCTGCTGCTGATTGTGCGTATGATGTCACTGCGTTGTCGGATCATGCGCCTATGAAATTAACTTTGAAGTTTTCTGATAATATACTGAAGGTGCCTCAGTGGAGATTTAATGCTACGTTGCTACAAGATTCAACCTTTGTAAGTTTTATGAAAGAGCAAATTTCTCTACTTTTTGAATTAAATACAACTGAGGGAATGTCAAATTTAGTTATTTGGGACACAATGAAATATTTTCTTAGGGGACAGATAATTTCATACTCAGTAGATTTAAGAAGGAAAACCAAGGCTGAACTTTCAGTGATTACTGATAGGATTAAAGAAATAGCCAAAGTTTATTCAGTAATGCCTCGTGAAGATCTCTATAAGGGTGGAACTCCAAGCACAGCATGATTTACTTTTGACTTTTCCCATTGAGCAGCAACTTCTTAAATCTAAAAGCCAATTTTATATACATGGGGATAGGTCAGGCAAATTATTGGCTTGTCAATTAAAGGCAACTATGGTTAGAAGACAGATCCTGAAAATTCGAAGACCTGATAGAACCAAAACGGTAGATCCTTATGAAATTAATAAGGTATTTATAAATCTAACCTTTATAAATTTGAATTTTCAGACAATATTACTTTATGAATAGATTTTTGCAAAAATTGAATACACCTAAAATTTCTATCAAAGATGTGAACACATTAAATGCACCTATTAAACAAGAGGAAATAGCAAGGGCTATATCCTCTTCCCAACCAGGCAAGGCTCCAGGACTGGATAGATATACAGTGGAATTTTATAAGACTTTCACTGAAATACTTACACCTTATTTATGTCAAATTTTCACTGACTCCAAATCCTCTGGGAATCTCCCGAAAACTTTTTATGAAGCATCAATCTCACCAATTCCTAAAAAAGAGAAAGATTTATCTGAATGTGCTTCCTATAGATCAATCTCTTTACTGAATGTGGATTTTAAAATTCTTTCTAAGATTTTGGCTAATAGACTTAAGAGTATCTTACCTAGCGTTATTTCCAATGACCAAACTGGATTTATTAAAATAGGTATTCACATTTTAACATTGGAAGATTATTAAACATTATTCATTCCTCTCCAGCTAAAGAATCTGAATGTTTCTCTTGATGCAGAGAAAGCTTCTGATAGGGTGGAGTGGTTTTACTTATTTGAGGTTTTGGAAAGCTTTAGTTTTGGTCCGGGACTTATTTCCTGGATCAAATTGAGCTATCAAGCCCCGATAGCTGCGGTTATAACTGATAATCAAAAATCTCCTTACTTTAGATTATACAGAGGTATTCGGCAGGGATGTCCTCTCAGCCCTTTATTATTTAACTTGGCTTTCGAGACCCCTTGCTATTGCTCTCAGAGATTCCATTACTGTTCAGGGTATTAAGAGAGGGGACAAAGTACACAAGGTTTCGTTGTATGCAGATGACCTGTTAGTTTATATTTCAGATCCTAGGAGATTTATTCCTTCTATGATATCTATATTTTCTGAATTCAGTAGTCTTTCTGGATATAAATTAAATTTAAATAAAAGTGAATTATTTCCCATTAATAATTACTCAGATCAATATCATGAAATACCTTTTAGTATTGCTAAAAATTACTTTGCTTATCTTGGTATTGAAATTACTAAGAATTTTAAGGACCTATATAAATATAATTTCCTCCCATTAATTGATTACACCCAACAAATACTTTCTAAATGGTTACCTATGACGTTATCATTAATAGGTTGAATTAATGCCATTAAAATGATAGTTCTACCGAAATTCTTATATACATTTCGGGCAGTTCCTACCTTTGTTCCTAAAACGTTTTTTTGATAGAATAGGTTCTATAATCTTATCTTATATTTGGAATAATAAAAATCCTAGATTGAGTAAACCTTTATTACAGAAATTAAAAAAGGATGGTGGTATGGCTTTGCCAAATTTTAGAATGTATTATTGGGCCATTAATATTCGATATATTACTTTTTGGATTCATTACTCAGACATACATGAATGTCCTTCATGGTTGGACTTGGAGGAAAACTCAGTGAAGGGGTTCTCTTTAGCCTCTTTACTGGGATCTCCTCTTCCCTTTTTGTTTTCTAAGATTAGTAGACAAGACTTTAATCCTATTATTAAACATACTTTAAGAATTTGGTTTCAGTTTCGTAGATTTTTTGAGTTAAATAATTTTGTTCTTTCTAATAATAGCCATTTCAATTTTTTTTAAACCATCTATTTTGGATAAGACCTTTTTAATTTGGAAAACCAAGGGAATAACAACTTTTTCAGATTTGTTTTTACAGGACTGTTCAACGTCTTTTTCTCAGTTAGTGGATAAATATGCTTTATCTAATGTACATTTCTTTAGATATTTACAAATTAGGAATTTTTAGGTAGTTTGCTGCCAAATTAACCTTCTGCTTATCCACCTAATTTGACAGATGCTCTTCCTCAGCTTAAACCACTTCAAAAAGGATTGATAGCTATAACTTATAAACGGATATTGAATTTACGAATGATATCTAACGACAAAATTAAACGTGCTTGGGAATTGGAAGTTCAAAAGTCATTTTCAGATAATCAATGGAGTAAAATTTTTCATTTGCTTAATAACTCATCTATTTGTGCCTGTCAGTCCTTGATACAGTTCAAGGTAGTGCATCAGGCCCATATGTCAAAGGATAAACTCGCACGTATTTTTCCAACATCAATCCTATTTGTGACAGATGTAATATTGAGGTGGCCACTTTAACTCATATGTTTTGGTCTTGTGTAAAGCTAGACAATTTTTGGAGAGATGTTTTTAAAACATTATCAAAAGTATTGGATCTGGAGCTACAACCTAATTTGCTTACAGCAATATTTGGGATTACCCCATCGAAACCAGGAAATATTCCTTTTTCTGCTCAACATATGATGGCCTTTTCAACTTTATTGGCTAGGAGAGCCATTTCACTGAAGTGGAAGGATTCTAATCTGCCTACTGTCTTTTATTGGCTTTCCTCCATTATGTCCTGTTTAAGTTTAGAGAAAATACAAGTCGGACATTTGATACATCCTTTAAATTTGAGCAAATCTGGTGACCTTTTATTCAATATTTTCATTTAATTTGATTTATTATTCTTCCAATTTTTTTTCGAAGTTTTAGATTTGATCAGAAAGTCTTTCTTTTTTTTTGGTCGTATCCTCAGAATGGACTGCCCAGTCCCATTTTGTTTCCTTTTTTTTATATAGTGTAGTGGGTTTTTTTTCTTCATTTCAAATTCAAAGGTGTTGGCATGTGGCCAAGTGGTTAAGGCGTCTGTCTAGTGATCCGAAGGTTGCTAGTTCGAGCCTCAGCTGAGGCAGCGTGTTGTGTCCTTGAGCAAGACACTTAACCACACATTGCTCTGTGATGACACCGGTGTCAAGCTGTATTGGCCCTAGTGCCCTTCCCTTGGACAACATCGGTGTAGTGGGGAGGGGAGACTTGCAGCATGGGCAACAGCTGGTCTTCCATACAACCTTGCCCAGGCCTGCGCCCTGGAAACCTTCCAAGGCGCAAATCCATGGTCTCACGAGACTAGCAGATGCCTATAAAAAAAATTCAAAGATTTTTCCTTCCTTCTCATGAACTGATAAGAGGAGAATTGCTGTTTTCTTTTTTATTATACATTATATACTAGCTGAACACAATGTATGATTTTGATAATGTCTATTTCAATCTCTGTTTGTATTGTTATTGATATATATATTTGAGATAATTCTCCTCTTGTTTGTATTTATGTTCTTTTTAAATCAATAAAAAGGTTAATAAAGAAAGAAAGAAATGGCTAGCACAAGAGGGCACAGTTTCAAGGTGGTTGGAGGAGATGTCAGGGGTAAGTTTTTTACGCAGAATGGTGAGTGCATGGAATGGTCTGCCAGCGATGGTGGTGGAGGCAGATACGACAGGGTCTTTTAAGACACTTCTGGACAGGTATATGGAGCTCAGAAAAATAGAGGGCTATGGGTAACCCTAGGTAAAAAAAATTTCTTGGGTAAAGACATGTTCTGCACAGCTTTGTGGGCCGAAGGGCCTGTATTGTGTTGTAGGTTTTCTATGTTTCTACTCCTTTGCTCCAAGGAATAAAAGCTAGCTTGGCCAACCTCTACCTGTTAATGAAGTTCTCTCGTCTTGGCATATCCCTGAAAATCTTTTTTGCATTCTTTCCAGTTTAACCATGTTGCTCCTAAAAGCAGGGTGATCAAATCCATATACAGACCTCCAAGTGTGGCTTCACCAAAGACTTGTATAGTCTCCATTCCCCTACTCAGTACCACAGATAAAGAAGGCCAGTGCACCAATGTGCTCTTCACCATTCAGTCTACCTGAGATGCTGCCTTCAACAAAACAGGCACTTGCACTCCTAGATCCCTTGAGCCTGACCATTCATAGTATAAGTTCTGGTTTGACTTTCCAAGATGCATCACTTAACAGTTCTCTGTGTTGAAATCCGTTTCACACTTCACAGCTCACTTCTCTAACAAGATCCACCTATAATCCTTTGCTATTAACAACCTCTCCTAACTTTGTGTCTTCTGTAAACTTACCATCCAAATCATTTATGTAAGTAACAAATATCGGGGTCCCAAAGCCAAGCTCTGCGGTACACCACGAGACACCAGTCTCCATTACAAGAAAGATGGTTAGACTGCAGGCAACACAAAAGTTAATGGTGTTCTGAACAGTGAAGTTTAACGAGGATACAATGGGGTCTAGATGAACTGGAACAGGACAAGTAATAGCAACACACACAAAAAATGCTGGTGGAATGCAGCAGGCCAGGCAGCACCTCTGGGTAGCCTCCAACCTGATGGCATGAATATTGACTTCTCTAACTTCCGTTAATGCCCCTCCTCCCCTTCACACCCCATCCCTTATTTATTTATTTAATATATATATTTTCCCCCTTTTTTCTCTCTCTCTTTTTTCTCCCTCTGTCCATCTCACTATAACTCCTTGCCTGCTCTCCACCCTCTGGGCTTCCCTGCCCCCTTCTCTCTCTCCCCAAGCTTCCCGTCCCACGATCCTCTCCCTTCTCCAGTCTGGTATCCCTTTTGCCAATCAACTTCTCAGCTCTTAGATCCATCCCTCCCCCTCCTGTCTTCTCTTATCATTTTGGATCTCCCCCTCCCCCTCCAGCTTTCAAATCGCTTACTATCTCTTCTTTCAGTTTGTCCTGATGAAGAGTCCCGGCCCAAAATGTCAACTGTACCTCTTCCTATAGATGCTGCCTGGCCTGCTGTGTTCCACCTGCATTTTGTGCGTGTGTTACATGGAATAGCAGATGGAATTTAACTCAGACAAGTGTGCGGTGTTGCATTTTGAAAATTTAAATGAGAGCTGAACTTCCACAGCAAATGCCAAGACCTTTGTTTTAAGAAAAAATGAGACACATCAGAATACAGGTGTATTGTTTCCTGAAATTAGTGACTTAGGTAGAGAGGATGGTGATGGTGGCATGAGACAAAGTTGCCTTCATCAGTCAGTGCATCAAGTAAATGAGATAGGACCTTAGGTTACACACGCACACGTTGTTGGTGAGACCACACTGTATTCTGTAACAGTTCTAGTCACCCAGCTATAGGAAGGATGTCATTAAGCTAGCAAGGGTGCAGTAAAGGTTCAAAGGAATCTTTGCTTTGTGGATTCAGAGTTTGCTTGCCCACAGCAGGCAGAGGGTTAGGTATTCTGGAGGTCAGTGACCAGTGGATATCTGCAGAGATCTGTTCTGTGACCCCTGCTTTTTTGTGATTTTTTTTATATAAATGACTTGGATGAAGAAGTAAAAGGGGGTGGGGGTTAGTAAGTTTGCAGATAACCCTACAGCTGCTGGTGTTGTGGACAGTGTAGAAGTTTGTCGTAGGTTACAATCAGACATTGACAGGGTATAGAGCTGGGCTGAGAGGTGGCAAATGGAGTTCAACCCAGAAAAGTGTGAGGCAATTCACTTTGGAGGGTCAAAATTTAGAAAATATACAGGGTTAATGGCAGGATTCCTAACAGTGTGGAGGATCCGAGGGAACTTGGGGTGCACCTCACAAATCCCTTAAGGCTGCTGCATGACTTGAAAAGGCGCGCGGTGCATTGGCCTTCATTAGTTGGGGGATTGAGTTCAAGAGCCATGAGGTAATGATGCAGCTCCACTGCACCCTGGTTAGTCTACACTTGGATTATTATGCTCATCCCTGGATTATAGGAAGCTTTGGCGATGGTGCGCAGGAGATTTACCAGGATGTTTCCTGCATTAGAGAACGTGTCTTATGAGGATAGGATGAGCAAGCTACAGCTTTTCTCTTTGGAGCATAGAAGGTTGAGAGATGACTTGGTAGAGGTGTGCAAGATGAGAAGAGGCATAGTTCGAGTGGACAGCCCAAGGTATTTTTCCAGATCAGAAATGGCTAACATAAGGAGGCACAATTTTAAGCTGATTACAGTAAAGTATAGGGTGTGTCAGAAGTAAGATTATTTTAACTCAGAGAGATGGGGGCATGGAACACCTTACCAGAGATGGTGGAACACTTAAGAAACTCTTTGATAGGCATATGGATGATATAAAAATGGAGAGTTATGCCAGAGGGAAGGTTAGATTGATCTTAGAGTAGGTTAAAAGGTCAACATATCATCATGGGCTGAAGGGTCTGTACTGTGCCGTAATGGTCTAAGAATATAACCAGGACCAGAGTGGTTGAGATACAGTTTGTGAATAGGATGTTAATGTATTTCCCTTCTATACACACTACAGTTACTTGTTAATGCAAATATCTAATCAACCAATCCAGTGGCAGGAACTCAATGCAGAAAACCATGCAGACATGGTCAAAAGGCTCCGTTGTCTTTCAGACCACAATTGTGAAGAAATGTGATCTAAGTGACGTTGGCTGTGGAATGATTGTTGGTGCCAGATGGGCTAGTTTGAGTGTCTGAGAAGCTGCTGATCTCCTGGGATTTTCACCCACAACAGTCTCCAGAGTTTACAGAGAATGGTGCAAAGAATCAAAGCTCACCCAATGAGCAGCAGTTCTGTGGGTTAATATGCCTCGTTAATGAGAAAAAAACAGAAGAAAATAGCCAGACTGGTTCAAGGTGCCAGGGAGACGGCAGTAACTCAGATAACCACACGTTACAAAGGTGGTGTGCAGAAGAGCATCTCAGAACACACAACACATTGAACTTTGAAGTCGATGGATACAGCAGCACAAGGCCATGAACATCCACGTGGTGGCCACTTTATTATATCTGAGGAACCTCATAGAAATTTGGTAAATCGTGGTGGGGGGTATAGATTAGGTGGATGATAATGTTTATTTCTCAGGGTGGGGTAATCTAAAACCAGAGGAGAGATTTAAGGTGAAAGAGGAAGGATTTAAATCAACCCAAGGTGCAGCTTTTTTCACACAGAATATGGTTGATAAATGGAATGAACTGCCTGAGGAAGCTGTAAAGATAGATACAATTAGAATGTTGAAAAGACATTTTGCTTGCCTCTCTATCACATGAGCACTGCCTGCCCCCTGGAGACTAACCGCCCTGCACTTGAGAAGGTTCACACGTGATAGGGAAAGATGTAAATGGATGAGATTGTTGATTGATGAAGGAGACTATCACTGCAGTAATGAGGGCAGATGTCGCAGAAGGCTCTTCGCATGATGCCGTGTGGGCAGATCTGAGAAATTAAAGGGTCTTCATGTTGCCACAGGCAAGGAGCCAGGTGACTGCAAGACAACAGATGTGGGATCCTTATTCAGGAAGAGTAACATGGTAAGATAGATAATGTAGTCAGTTTCAGATCTATAGAAGGGAGAATATTAGAAAAATATTCCAAGGGACTAGAATAATCTGCACTTGGAAAGACAGGGATTAATCAGACACAGTTAGTATAGTTTTGTTAGAGGGAGACCCACCTGACTAATTTAATCAACACCTATTTTTGAAGGGATAACCATATTGATAAAGGCACTGTGTGTAACGTGGTTCATATGGACTTTGGTAAGAACTTTGACAAGTCCCCTCATGGGAAGTTGGTGCAAAATGTAAAAGCCACAGAATCTAAAACTGTCTTGGTAACAGGAAATAGGTCATTGGGAATTACAGTATGGCTCTTTGGCCCAACTCATCCATGCTGACCAAAATGTCCATCCGATCTGGTTCCATTTGCCTGCATCTGGACCATACCCCTCTAAATGTCTCCTTTGTGCTTTTCCAAATATGAATTGGTTAACTGTTGTTATTCTGTTTGCCTCAGCCATTTCTTCTGGCAGTTTCTTCCATGTACCCACTGGTCTCTGTGTCAGTAAGAACTGTCCCTGAGATCCCTCTTAAATCTTTTCCACCCTCACCTTAAACCTTTGGCCTCTAGTTTTTCAATCCCTGACCCCGGGATAAAGGACAGAACAACCAACCAGTTTGTGTCACTCATGATTTTATGCAATTCAAAAGGTCACCCCTCAGTCTCCTGTACTTCATGAAATAAAGTCTTTGCTTGCCCAACCTGACACTATAAGTCAGAACCTAGTACTGGCAGCATTCTCATAAACCTTCTTTGCATTCTTTCCATATAAAACACATTCGTCCTGTAACACAGTAACCGATTTGTACACAATAGTCCATCTGCAGCCTCACTGACATCTTTTACATCTGTAACAATAGATCCCAATTACGATATTCATAGATGGACTTTGAGGGTGATGGTGGAGGGTGGTTTTGTGACTGGAAGCCTGTGACCAGTAGTGGACCACAAGGATCGGTGCCGTGTCCCTTGCTGTCATCTTCAGTACATGAACAATTCAGATGCGAATGGGGGTATGATCTCCAAGTTTGCAGAAGACACAAAACTGGTGTTTATGTTCAGCTCTGGTTACCACAATGATTGAGAGAATGCAGAAGAGACTCAGGTGAAAGCTGGCCTGACTTATAAGGGACTGAATCTGAGTTTGTTTTCCCTGGAGAAAAACAGGGGGCTGAGAGGTGACACAAAACAGGTATAGAGAATTTTCTGATGCATGGATTGGATGAATTGTCGAACTCTGTTTTTCCTGGTAGAGGTGTCTAAAGTTAGAGGGTGTAGGATTAGAGTGACAAGGAGGTGGTTCAGGGGAATCTGAGAGCCAAATTTCCAACACAAAGAATAGCTGCTATCTGGAATGAGCTAGCAATGGTGATGGAGGCAGCAACCCTACAAGTTCTCTCTGTTGAACAACACACCCTAGGACCCTGCCATTTACTGTATACATCCCCCTTGGTTTAACTTCCCAAAATAGAGTCATTTATTTGTACAACACAGAAACAGGCCCTTTGGTCCAATTAATTCATGCCAGCCAGCTGCTGAACTCAACCAGAACCAGTTATCTTCAGTTGGGCCACATCATTCCAAATCTTTCCTGTCCGCCTACCTGTTCAGATGTAATTTATGTAATATGAATTTACTTATCTCCGCAGCTTCCTCCGCATATCCTTCTGTGTGAAAAGTTGCCCTCCCCACCCCAGGTTACTTTAAATGTCTATCACACTATATATTTATACTCTTTACATTTAGACTTTTCTATCCTGGGGGAAAAGACTGTCACCTTGTAATTATATAAACCTGTACAGGGAAAACAGTCCCAGTCTATCAATTCCCTGCTTATAACTCTAGCTTTTTCCATATAACTCCAGATCCAGAGACATCCTTGTGAATATTTTCTGCACCCTTTTCAGCTTAAATGGCATGTTTTGTGTGATTCTGTGACCAAAGCTGCAGACAGTGCAGTAAGTGCAGTCTCAGGAGAGCCCTGTGGGACAGTGGGATATAACATCCAATGAGTTGTACTCAGTGCTCTAACTGGCAAAGGCAAATGTACCAAATGCCTCTCCGCCACTCTGGCTACCTGTGTGGCCACTTTGAGGGGTTTAAATACTTGCACCCCTTTGATCCGCTGTTTTACAACACTAATCAGGGCCCTGCCATTTACTAAGTAGGTACTGTCCTGATCTAAATGAGTAAAAAGCCTCGCTGTGTACTTCTCTGAGTCAAATTCCATTTGCCAATGCCTTTCCCACCTTCCTAACTAATCTCTCTCACTACCTTCAGAGCAGTCCACTCTACCACCAACCTTGGTGTCATCTACAGATTTAGTGGTTAAGCCATTTACATCCTCACCCGAATCATCAGTGCGTGCGCCAACCACCAGATCCAATCTAAAGTGGGGAGTGAAGTTCCAAAAGGGGCCAAGCATGTGGATGGGAGGGGTATGGAAGGCAGGCCGATGGGGCAAGGCAGATAAATAGTTCAGCATGGACTAGATGGGCTGAAGGGCTTGTTTCTGTGTTCTAGTGTTCTATAACTCTGTGTGGGGGAACAGATATTTCAGAGGGACACAAGGACTGGAGGAAGTTACAGAGTGTGAGGCTACAGAAGAATTTATTCTTATCTAGGCTTATTTAGTTACCTTTCCATGAATTAATGTGCCTCTTTCAGCTCACACCTCAGCTTCTTGTGCTCCAGAGAAGACAGACCCAGTCTATCCAGTCTGTCCTTGTAACTCAGGCCCTCTGGTGCCAGTAACGTCTTTGTGAATGTTTTTTGCACTTTTTCCAGCTGAACCACTTTGTTACCGTAACTGGGTGACCAGAACCCTGTGTAGTCTAACCAACGGCTTATACTGTTGTAACATAACATCCAACTCCAATACACACTGGCATGACCAATGAAAGCAAGTGAAGTCCAGCACTTTCTCCATCACCTTGTCCACATATGTACGCCCTTCCAGGAATTCCATCGCCAGCTGCCTCTGTTCTGAACAATCACTACTTAATCTTTTGCCCTGCTTTTTGGTGTGGAGAAAGGTGTCAGGGCCTGTGTCGTGGTTCAACCCCAGGAGCTGCTTGACTGAAAACTCTCTGCTCTGGGATTGATGCAGGAGTACTTGCTGAGGGACACACTGGAGCTTGGTGCAGCCACCGCAAGGGCTCGGTGGGGAAGGAACACATTGTAGGGTTTGTCTCCTGCTGGAGAGGGAGGGGCCAGGTTGGGAGAGGATGCCTCTCAATTATTAGAACATAGGACAGCTCAGCACAAGAATGGGCCTGTCAGCCCGCAATGTTGTGCCAGAAGAATTACATTATTAATCAAGTCGCCAACTAAACTAATCTCTCCTGTCTACACAATACTTACTGTATATCCTTTCATTTTCCTCTCATTCATGTGCTTATGCAAACATCTCTTCTAAGTCCCTAATGTATTTGCTTCTACCACAACACCAGGCAGTGCTTTCCAGGCACCCTCCACTCCGTGAAAAATCTTTCCCCTCCCATCTCCTTTGGAATTACCCTCTCTCATCTTTAGATTAGATTAGATTATGAGAACACGCAGTACTCTTTTATTGTCATTTAGTAATGCATGCATTAAGAAATGATACAATATTCCTCCAGTGTGATATCACAGAAACACAGGACAGACCAAGACTGAAAAACTAACAAAAACCACATTATGTAGTTACAACAGTGCAACAATACCATAACTTGATGAAGAACAGGCCATGGCACAGTAAAAAAGTTCAAAGTCTCTCAAAAGTCCCACATCTCATGCAGACGGGAGAAGGAAGAAAACTCTCCCTGCCTTGCCCGACCGCAGTCCAGCTCCGAGTCGTCCAAAAACCTTGAGCTCCGATCAGCCCTCCGACACCGAGTACCGAGCACCGTCTCTGCCGAATGCTTCGACCCCAGCCGCAGGCAAAGCCAGGGATTTTGGGGCCTTCCCTCCGGAAATTCTCGATCGCACAGTAGCAGCAGCAGCAAACCGGGCATTTCAGAAATTTCTCCAGATGTTCCACTGTGCCTTCTCACGGATGTCTCCATCAAAACATAATTGTGCACGGCATCCTACTTACAAATACAATATCATTTCACCGGAGAGCTGCGCGCGCTGCGTCGTGTCGCCAACTTCTCCTCCCACCAAGCGCATGCCCTCTGGTATTGAACACTTCAACCCTGGGAAAAAAATACTGTCTACTCTATCAGATCTCCCCTCAGCCTCCGCTGCATCAGAGAAAACAACCCAGGATCTTCCAACTTCTCTGGTTACGTGGCCTCTAATCCAGGCAGTATTCTTGTAAACCTCTTCTGCAACCTCCCCAAAGTGTTGACATTCTTCCTAAAATAGGGCGACCAGAACTAATTGCAACACTCCAGATGTGGCTGAACTAGAGTTTTATAAACCTGCAACATAACTTCCTGACTTTTCGACTCAATGCTTCAAATAACAAAGGCAAGCATGCCGTAAGCCTTCTTAACCACCCTGTCAACCTGTGTCGTCACTTTCAGGGAGCTATGAACTTGGACCCCAAGATCCATCAGCTCATCAATATTGGTGTAATGTCTTTTTGTATTTGACCTACGAAGGGGTAACATTTCACATTTGGCTGGGTTAAATCCCATCTGCCATTTCTCTGCCTATACCTGCAACTGATCTATATTGTGTTTTATTCTTTGCCAGTCTTCTACACTATCCACAACTCCACCAATCTTCATATCATCTGCAAACTGAACATAATACTTCAAATATAGCCTCAGCAAGGTGAACTGTGAGGCAACTTTGAAGGATCTCTCATGGTGAATCATATGAACCCTCTGATTCATCACATTGTAAGAATTCTACCATTAACTCTGTATTCTGCCAGAGTTTGTATGTTCCTGTCAGAGTAAAAGGCAAGGATCACACATCAAAGTTGCTGGTGAACGCAGCAGGCCAGGCAGCATCTCTAGGAAGAGGTACCATCGACGCTTCAGGCCAAGACTCTTCATCAGGACTAATTAAAGGAAGAGCTAGTAAGAGATTTGAAAGTGGGAGGGAGAGGAGGAGATCCAAAATGATAGGAGAAGACAGGAAGGGGAGGGATGGAGCCAAGAGTTGGACAGGTGATTGGCAAAAGGGATATGAGAGGATCATGGGACAGGAAGCCCAGGGAGAAGGAAAAGGGGGAGGGGAGAAAAAGCCCAGAGAACGGGCAAGGGGCATAGTCAGAGGGACAGAGGCAGAAAAAGGAGAGAGAGAGAAAGAATATGTGTACATAAATAAATAACGGATGGGGTACAAAGGGGAGGTGGGGCATTAACGGAAGTTAGAGAAGTCAATGTTCATGCCATCAGGTTGGAGGCTACCCAGACGGAATATAATGTGTTGTTCCTCCACCCTGAGTGTGGCTTCATCTTTACAGTAGAGGAGGCCGTGGATAGACATATCAGAATGGGAATGGAATGTGGAATTAAAATGTGTGGCCACTGGGAGATCCTGCTTTCTCTGGTGGACAGAGCGTAGGTGTTCAGCAAAACGATCTCCCAGTCTGGCCACATCGGGAGCACCGGACACATATATCACCCCAGCCAATTCACAGGTGAAGTGTCGCCTCACCTGGAAGGACTGTTTGGGGCCCTGAATGGTGATAAGGGAGGAAGTGTAAGGGCATGTGTAGCACTTGTTCCGCTTACAAGGATAAGTGCCAGGAGGGAGATTGGTGGAGAGGGATGGGGAGGACGAATGGACAAGGGAGTCGCGTAGGGAGCGATCCCTGCAGAAAGCGGGGCGGGGGGGAGGGAAAAATGTGCTTAGTTGTGGGATCCCATTGGAGGTGGTGGAAGTTACGGAGAATAATATGTTGGACCCGGAGGCTGGTGGGGTGGTAGGTGAGGACAAGGGGAACCCTATTCCTAGTGGGGTGGCGGGAGGATGGAGTGAGAGCAGATGTGTGTGAAATGGGGGAGATATGTTTGAGAGCAGAGTTGATGGTGGAGGAAGGGAAGCTTCTTTCTTTAAAAAAGGAGGACATCTCCCTCGTCCTGGAATGAAAAGCCTCATCCTGAGAGCAGATGCGGCGGAGACGGAGGAATTGCGAGAAGAAGATGGCATTTTTGCAAGAGACAGGGTGAGAAGAGGGATGTCGCATCTCCCCCATTTCACGCTCCCAAACGCATCTCCACCATTTCACGCACATCTGCTCTCACTCCATCCTCCCACCACCCCACTAGGAATAGAGTTCCCCTGGTCCTCACCTATCACCCCACCAGCCTCCAGGTCCAACATATTATTCTCCGTAACTTCCGCCACCTCCAACGGGATCCCACCACTAAGCACACCTTTCCCTCCCCCCCCCCCTGTTTTCCACAGGGATCGCTCCCTACGCGACTCCCTTGTCCATTCATCCCCACCCATCCTTCCCCACTGATCTCCCTCCTGGCACTTTTCCTTGTAAGCGGAACAAGTGCTACACATGCCCTTACACTTCCTCCCTCACCACCATTCAGGGCCCCAGACAGTCCTTCCAGGTGAGGCGACACTTCACCTGTGAATTGGCTGGGGTGATATATGTGTCCGGTGCTCCCGATGTGGCCAGACTGGGAGATCGTTTTGCTGAACACCTACGCTCTGTCCACCAGAGAAAGCAGGATCTCCCAGTGGCCACACATTTTAATTCCACATTCCATTCCCATTCTGATATGTCTATCCACGGCCTCCTCTACTGTAAAGATGAAGCCACACTCAGGGTGGAGGAACAACACATTATATTCCGTCTGGGTAGCCTCCAACCTGATGGCATGAACATCGACTTCTCTAACTTCCGCTAATGCCCCACCTCCCCCTCATACCCCATCCATTTTTTATTTATATATACTTTTTTTTTCTCTCTCTCTCTCTCTCCTTTTTCTCCCTCTGTCCCTCTGACTATACCCCTTGCCCATCCTCTGGGTTTTTCCCCCCTCCCCCTTTTCTTTCTCCCTGGGCCTCCTGTCCCATGATCCTCTCGTATCCCTTTTGCCAATCACCTGTCCAGCTCTTGGCTCCATCCCTCCCCCTCCTGTCTTCTCCTATCATTTTGGATCACCCCCTCCCCCTCCCACTTTCAAATCTCTTACTAGCTCTTCCTTCAGTTAGTCCTGACGAAGGGTCTCGGCCTGAAACGTCGACTGTACCTCTTCCTAGAGATGCTGCCTGGCCTGCTGCGTTCACCAGCAACTTTGATGTGTGTTGCTTGAATTATCATCTAGTGTCACTTAGATCTTCAATTATGAATGCCCCGTCAACTGACCCACCAACTCCCCCAGAATTGAAAGCAGGATTTGAAATTAACATAATCTGCTAGACCATTTTTAAAAAGAAATCGTTTGCCTTAAAACAAAATCCAAATATATTGAATGTAATTTACACTGATAACTGGGCAAAATTGTTATCTAAAATCAGATTTCATGGTTTGTGGTTGCAGAATTTTAAAAAGCTATATTCAGACAAAAATCTATGGAGAAATGCAACAGCCAAAGGGAGGTAGCTTGAGGTAATACTTTGCAAATTACATCTTGCATTTCAGATTTATGGCAGTGACTGTGAACACAAATCAAATTGTTCCAATAATGTCATAATCCAAGAGTAGCTCCAGTAGTTTTGGAGCCTTAGTAAAACCTGTAGCTTAAATTGTTGCCTTGTCAGTGTTTTGTTCCTGTTAAAAACATTTTTTTTCTTTTTAAAATGCTGTTGAAAAATAGATGCAATAAAAATGATGTGATATACTTTAAAATATGAAAGTGAGAATGTACTAATATCAGTGAACAGGTAGCCTAGCAGAAATTTCTCCATACAAATGCTTCAGTATAATTAGTGTTTAGACATCTTTGCAATTAGTAATTGAGTATGAAGATTAGTGTTTATATTTGATGAAAGACAATTATATTCCCACATGGGTGAAGAACACTTTATCTTGAGTATAAGCTGAATTTCCATTTAGCACCCAGACCAATGATTGATTAAGAAACCCCATTTTTTTGCTCCACTGTTCAAATGTTGCCTTATTCCATTCAAGGGGTTTCTGGTAACATGCCACTTTAAGTGAAGAAATTAAAGTAGTTTATTTCGACAGAAGACTTTATGAATGAATGTTGTACTCACACTAATTCTATTATGTTGGCTTTTAATAAACAAACAATTCTTCACTAGGAAACTTTCTAAACTGGCTATAATTTCTGAAATTTAGTAGTACATCACTTTACGCTCTGCAGTATGGTTGATAAATTTCATGATCACTTAATTTTATTTTACACTGACCTGCCCTGAGATGTTAAGAAGAGAAGGACAGAGTTAACATTAAAGATCAATGACCTCCCTTCAGAATTGATGACTGTTGTCCAAAATACCCCTGCTTGCTGAAAATAATCTAGACAAAGGAAGATCCCCTTCCTCTCCCAGCCACCTTTCATCCCTGAGGGCCCAAACTGAGCCTGGAACCAAAAGGGCCAGGGTTTCATCCTGCTAGGATATTTAGCTACACAGTGGGACTGAAAATTCTTGATTGGACTGGAGAAGGAAAAGCCATTTAACCATGAGAAGGAGGAAGGTTACTGGTCTCAGTGGAATGGCTAGGGACTTTCTTCTTCGGTATGCAAGCAGCTTGACGACGTATGTTGTTGCTCTGCCCACTTTGCAATTGGAAACAAAAAAATCACACAAGAAGTCCTGCAGGAGCCGGAAATCCAGAGCAACACACACAAAATGCTGGAGGAACTCGGCAGGTCAGACTTCATCTACGGAAAGGAATAAACAGTTGGATGTTTCAGGACAAAATCCTTCATCAGAAAAATTACAAGCCAATTACCCCTAAACATCATAGAGTCCAGTCATCACCAATGTGGTCGGATGATAAGAATACTAAGTGCCTTATGTAAGGACAAATAGACAATGCCACAACAATAATTGTGTACAAATACAAATTTGAACAGGGCCACAATACACAAGAATAAACCAGTCATCATAAACTTGCACCAGGTTTAGCTTTGAGTATTAAGCAGAGTTTTTGACATCCTCGTTCCAGAAAAGACATTTAATATTATTGACAAATCCATTCCAGATTTATTTAAACTGAGAGAGTTTTAAAAGGAGGACTCCAGGGTGAGAAAGGCTGAGGACAATTTAAAAGATATTTTGAGAATTATCGAAAGCTTTGTTGGGGTTTACAGAGATAATTAGGTTTAGGGAATCGGGGATCAGTGATTATTTAAATTTTGATGTGGAGGCTATGAGGAGAGATTACAAGAAAATTCTTTATATAAAGAATTGTAACAGCGGCACCGGAAAGCTGCAGGAAATCTCTGAGCTCAAGACCATCGCACGGTCTAAAGGAAAAGCCTAAGGAAGAAGAGCTTATGGTTACTGTGGGCACTCGCTTGAGCTAAAAGCTGCAATCGGTTTCTGGGTACCAACACTGGTAAATAGTTTGTTAAACTGTAGTAATTTGATGTTACAAATTGAAAGAAAATGTTAAAAATGCCTAACAAGTGTTGACTCATTCCTTCAATGCAGAAGCAATATATAGTAAGCAGCACAAATACCATTTAAAGATCACTTTTTGAAGAATTTCCTTGGTATAAAGGATCTGAAATAATCACCTTTATTCAACATTTTCATCTAAAACATCCTGTTCTCTATGCCCCATTTGATAACCATGTCACACCTTTACACTCACCAATTTCTGGACTGTTGACCAAATATACTTCCCACCCTCTGTAATGAAGCACTTTGTCTGATTTATGTAATCCACACTGAGCTCATTCATCTCTGTCACAGACACAAGAGAGTCTGCAGATGCTGGAAATCCAAAACAAAACTCACAAAACGCTGGAGGAACTCAGCAGGTCAGGCAGCATCTATGGAAATGAATAAGCAGTCGACATTTCAGTGCTGATGAAGGATCACGACCTGAAACGTTGACTGTTTATTCATTTCCTGCTGAGTTCCTCCAGCATTTTGTGTTTTTAAACTTGCCTCTGTTTTGTCTCAAGAGCTATTCTCCAAACTAAACAAAGCTACAGCTTATCATGTTTTCTATTCTCTCTTTACTGCCCATCCATCCACCGTCTTCCTGCACAGAATTTCACAGATATAACTCCAGGACAATTCTCCTCATCTTGCTACTCAACGGCTTCCTATTGCCGGTGTTTCCATACTAGCACTGATATTGGTCTACCAGTGAAAATCTCACCTTGCATATTCCTCATACAATTCAAATATTACACAGTGCACAGAGGCTGAAGAAGGTAAAACAATAACAATGCACAATAAAGTGTATCAGTGACAGGGTAAGTGGGATGCAGGTAAACAGAAGTATAGGCAGAGTCCCTGGAGAGGAGGCTGGTTTCCATGATGTGTTGAGCTGTGTCCACAGCTCTCTGCAGTTTCTTTTGGTCACAGACAGAATAGTTGGCATATCAAGCCACTGTGCATCCAGGTAGAATGCTTTCTATGGCGCATTGATAAAAATCGGTAAAGGTCGCCAGGGACATGCTAAATTTCTTTAACCTCCAGAGGAAGCAGAGCTTTGCTGAGCTTTTTTGGCTGTGGAATTTACATGGTTGTAGCAGAACAAGTCATTTGTAGGAACTTGAAGCTCTCAACCTGAACGGTGTTGATATAGACAGGAGCATCTGCATTCACACAACACCCCCCCACCCCTCCTATGTCAATGATCAGCTCTTTTGTTTTGATGACATTGAGGCAGACGTTGTTGTCATGACAACATGTATCATGGCTGAAGGATGGTTGTAGTTGGGAGCTGAATGTCCAAGGTTACACATTGTATTGGAGGGATAGGAAAGTAGGCAGAGGGGGTGGTGTGGCTCTACTGGTAAAGAATGGCATCAAATCAGTTGAAAGATGTGACGTAGAATCAGAAGATGTTGAAACCTTGTGGGTTGAATTAAGAAACTGCAAGGCTAAAAGGACTGATGGCAGTTATATGCAGAACTCCCACAGTGGCTGGGAGGTGGACCACAGGTTACAGCAGAAAATAGAAAAGGCGAGTCAAAAGGGCAATGTTATGGTAGTCATGAGAGATTTTAACATGCAGGTCAATTGGGAAAATTAGGTTGGTAATGGATCTCAAGAGTGAGTTTGTTGAATGCCTAAGAGATGGCTTTTCAGAGCAGTTTGTCATTGAACCTACCAGGGGAGCAGCTATACTAGATTGAGAGTTATGTAATGAGCCAGAGATGATTAAGGAGCTTAACGTAAAAGAACCATTAGGAACCAGTGATCACAATAAGACTGAGTTCAATTTGTGAGGGAAATTACACTGGTATGAGAGAGGATATGGGAAAAGTAAATTGGAAGGAGCTGCTGGCAGGGATGTCAGCAGAGCAGCAATGATGTGTGTTTCTGGGAAAAATGAGGAAGGTGCAGGACATATGTATTCCAAAAATGAAGAAATACTCAAATGGTAAAATAGTACAACTGGGCTGACAAGAGAAGTCAAAGCCATTGTAAAAGCAAAAGAAAAGGCATACAACAAAGCAAAAATTAGTGGGAAGACAGAGGATTAGGAAGTTTTTAAAAACCTACAGAGAGCAACTAAAAAAAATCACTAGAAGGGAAAAGATGAAATATGAAAGCAAGCTAGCAAATAATATCAAGGTGGATAATAAAAGTTTTTCAAGTATGTTAAAAATAAAAGAGAAATGAGAGTGGATATAGGACCTTGAGAAAATGAGAGAGGAGAAATACTAACAGGGGACAAGGAAATGGCTGATGAACGAAGTGAGTATTTTGCATCAGTCTTCACTGTGGAAGACACTGGCAGTATGTCTGATGTAGTGTGTGAAGAAAGAGAAGTGGGTGCAGTTACTATTACAATAAAGGGGTGCCCTTTCTAAACAGAGATGCAAGAAACTTATTTAGCCAAAGGGTGGTGAATTTGTGGAATTTGTTGCCACATGCAGCTGTGGATGCCAGGTCACTGGGTGTATTTAAGGTAGAGATTGATAGGTTCTTGATTGGACATGGCATCAAAGGTTACAGGGAGAAGGCCGGGAACTGGGGTTGAGGAGGAGATTTAAAAAAAGGATCAACCATGATGGAATGGCGGAGCAGACTCGATGGGCCAGATGGCCTAATTCTGCTCCTATGTCTTATGCTCTCCATCTCCTTTTTGTACTCTGACAGTCATATCATCTGTAATCTCATGAATGGAGTTCAAAGACAATGCCGTCACAAGTGTACAGGGGGGACACAACCTTGTGGAGCACCTGTGTTTAGAATAGTGTTGGTGGAGGGGTTGATGACATCTGATTTGCAGGAAGTTGAGGATCCAATTACAGAGGGAGGTTCGGGAGTTTGGAGATGAGTTTGCTTGGAATTACAGTATAGCACTGAAGGTGGAGTTGTAGTCAATAAACTGCAGACAAGCGTGAGGTGTTGCATTTTGGAAGGATAAATTAAGGTGAGACATACTTTTACGTAACTAGTAACAATAAATAGCAATCGAGACAGGTTATATAAAAACAACCAAAGATTTATTAAACATGGATAAACAATAAAACACAAACGAAAACCTTAACTGGAAGTTAACCGCTATGCAGCCGTTCAACAAATTGTCACTCGGCACTGGTTCTTAAAGCATTAAATGCGAAAACAGTTCTTAAAGCAGTAAAGTCAAATACAGTTCTTAAAATGGTAAATTCGAAAGTCCAACAGATTTATACGTTCAATTGGGAGAGACTTCTCTGGAGAAGGATTTTTTCATAGACACGACTTTCCTGTTGGTTCTGTCCAAAGGATTCACGATGCAGGAGATAAGCAGCTTAAAACAACTGACCTTAAATTCTAGAGAGCACCTTGCATGAACTACCTTGCTCTTTTGGCAAGAGTTATCTTTGATGCAGGTCGCTACTCCTTCAACAAAGACTCAATAAGGTCGATCCTTTGTTAAACTGCCGAACGATACCAACTTCTCTTAATCCTTCGGGTCCTGTACTTCAATAAAGTCTTCACTCTCCAGTACTGCTGGAAAAAGGTACATCAACACATCTAGCAAAAATTTCCAGTCCAGCACTGTTGTACCTTGAAACAGAATGTAACACTCCGTTTTAAAAATGAAACTGCATCATAAAAACAAATACGCAACAGAAGTGGAGACACAGACGCACGTTCCAGCTGGAAAACTAAAAACTAAAAACTAACTGTGTCATCTGAGGTCTTCCCTTATATACCCGTGGTGAACGTGTCCTCACGTGACCTCACATCGGTGGGAAAATTACATCAGATGACCTCCAAAAGACCATTACATTATTCTCACAAAAAAAATCACAGATCTCCTTGAGGTATGTAACAATACACAGTAAATGGTATGGCACTGAGGAGTGCCATAAATATAGAGGCTTACAAAATTATGAGGGGTATAGACAGAGTAAATGTGAATAGGCTCTTTCCACTTAGATTAGGAGAGATAAATATGAGAGGACATGGCTTTAGGGTGAAAGGGGAAAGATTTAGGGGGAGCATTAGGGGGAGCTTCTTCACTTAGAGAGTGGTGGGAGTGTGGAATGAGCTGCCATCTGATGTGGTAAATGCGGGCTCACTCTTAAGTTTTAAGAATAAATTGGATAGATACATGGATGGGAGAGGCCTGGACGGTTATGGACTGGGTGCAGGTCAATGGGACTAGCGGAATAAAATTTTGGCACAGACTAGAAGGGCCGAATGGCCTGTTTTCTGTGCTGTAGTGTTCTATGGTTCTATGGTTCCAAACAACAGTCTAACGTCGCTGTCTTTACTGGTTGAGGTTACTTATGATTACTCCCTTTGCATCACTCTCCACCCACATGACCCCTTTCCCTTCCGAAACAACTGTTTTCTGTGCTTGTTCCTGAAAGGAAAGGTCCCTCCCGATTTACTTGCAGTCCACTTTATACATCCCAACCTCCTAGCTTCCAGCACTCAGTTTATCTCAACATTCCTGCCTTCGCTGATCTGTTTTTTCTTAGTTGATATTGTCCCTAACTGGTTTCAACTCCACTCCCTTATATCTCAGGCAAACAAACATGAGCATCATGAAAGTCAGAGGTCTGTTAATGACCAAAATGGATATAGATCAAAGATCTTCTGGTATTCCCTAGATATATGCTGTACACAGGAGATAGTCCTGGGTTCCTTCCTCTAATATAAATAGTCTTAATTTCCTTGCTCACCTTCTCCGTAATTACTGCCAAAATGATAGTTTATTTCTCATTATGAACGAGGCAGCCAATGCATTTCTTTTCTGCTTCCTTTACTTTACTTAACAAATCCATTCCAGATGGGACTCTGTTTCACATCCCACATTGCCAAAGCATTGAACTCATATCTTCTTCTCACTTCCATCTAATTACTTTTAATATCCTCTTCAAACTTACCATTATGTGAGAGTTTCCCACTCTCCGGTTCAATGTCACTAACAGCATCCTGCATGTCTGTGACAAAGGTAAACCATCCTTTCTCATTGATCCAGTGGCTACATGATCTTCACCGGCATCCAGCCTGCTGACACGTTCCTGCCTCCATTCGTCCTTCAATGAAAAGCAATATCTGAAATAAAAATAGAAAACGTTGGAAGTATCAGGTCAGGCCACATCTGTGGAAAAGGAAACAGAGCCAAAATTTCAGGTTGGCCTTTTAGTCCGAATGCTTTGACATAGGGTCTTTAACCTCACATATTATCTGTACTTCTTTCCCCACAAATATAAGACCATAAGATATAGGAGCAAAAGTAAGCCATTCAGCCCATCGAGTGTGCTCCGCCATTCAATCATGGGCTGATCCAATTCTCCCAGTCAGCCCCACTCCCCTGCCTTCTCCCCATACCCTTTAATGCCCTGGCTAATCAAGAACCTATCTATCTCTGCCTTAAATGCACCCAATGACTTGGCCTCCACAGTCACTCATGGCAACAAATTTCACAGATTTACCACCCTCTGACTAAAGTAATTTCTGTTCTAAATGGACAACCTTCAATCCTGAAGTTGTGCCCTCTTGTCCTGGACTCCCCTATCATGGGAAATAATTTTGCCAAATCTAATCTGTTCATGTCTTTTAATATTCGGACTGTTTCTATGAAATCCCCCCTCATTCTCCTGAACTCCAGGGAATACAGCCCAAGAGCTGTCAGACGTCTATTCCTCATATGGTAACCCTTTCACTCCTGGAATCATTCTCGTGAAACTTCTCCGAACCCTCTCCAATGTCAGTATATCCTTTCTAAAATAAGGAGCCCAAAACTGCACACAGTACTCTAAGTTAACCTTTAGGTTATTTTGCACAAGGACTCTCAAGTCCCTTTGCATCTCTGCATTTTGAATTCTCTCCCCATCTAAATAATAGTCTGCCCATTTATTTCTTCCACCAAAGTGCATGACCATACACTTTCCAACATTGTACTTCATTTGCCACGTCTTTACCCATTCCCCGAAACTATCTAAGTCTCTCTGCAGGCTCTCTGTTTTGTCAGCACTACCCGCTCCTCCACCTATCTTTGTATCATCGGCAAATTTAGCCACAAATCCATTAATCCCAGAGTCCAAATCATTGACATACATCGTAAAAAGCAGCAGTCCCAACACCAACCCCTGTGGAATTCCACTGGTAACTGGCAGCCAGCCAGCATAGGACCCCTTTATTCCCACTCTCTGTTTTCTGTCAATCAGCCAATGCTCCACCCACACTAATAACTCCCCTGTAATTCCATGGGTTCTTATCTTGCATAACAGCCTCATGTGTGGCACCTTGTCAAAGACCTTCTGGAAATCCAAGTACACCACGTCGACTGCATCTCCTTTGTCTACATTGCTTGTAATTTCCTCAAAGAATTGCACTAGATTTGTCAGGCAGGATTTTCCTTTCAGGAAACCATGCTGGCTTTGGCCTATCTTGTGATGTGTCTCCAGCTATTCTGTAATCTCATCCCTAACAATCGATTTCAACAACTTCCCAACCACCGATGTCAGGCTAACAGGTCTATAGTTTCCTTCCTGCTGCCTCTCACCCTTCTTAAATAGCAGAGTAATATTTGCATTTTCCAGTCATCCAGTACAATGCCAGAATCTATCGATTCTTGAACGATCATTGTTAATGCCTCTGCAATCTCTCCACCTACTTCCTTCAGAACCTGAGGGTGCATTCCATCAGCTCCAGGAAATTTATCCACCCTCAGACCATCAAGCTTCCTGAGCACCTTCTCAGTTGTAATTTTCACTGCACAAACTTCACTTTCCTGACACTCTTGAATGTCCAGTATACTACAAACATCTTCTACTGTGAAGACTGATGCAAAATATGCATTCAGTTCCTCTGCCATCTCTACATCTCTGATTACAATGTAACATAGGTTTCATTGCTAATATAATGGTTTCTCTGTAGCAGCAATGTTTGGGTTATGACCAGAGATAACGGGGTTTGGAATGGTGGGGCCATCCAATCAGAGAAATGTTGTTCTTTCTTGTGAGTCTAGAAGAGAGATTTTCGCAGTCTCTTGCCGGGGAGAGATAAGGACGGAAGACGCGTATGGAGAGAGATGGTAGACAGCTGGACGGAGTGGACTTTGAGTGAGGGTCCGGAGGTCAGCGACAATCGGAGGAGGTCAGTGTGCACAACCAGCTTATCAGTGAGCTCCAACCTTGCGCAATAGACTGTTTCGTGAATAGGCCCTTTTTCTGTTTTTTCGCTTTCTTTACTAACCATATAGTCAAAGTAAGCTGGGATCATCACCGAGTCCTGAAGCCCCTGTGCATCCCCAATAGTAGTGGCCCAAAAGAAGAATGGGAAGGTACGGATGTGTGTGGGCTATAGGACTCTGAACAGGCACACCATCCCTGACCAGTATATTGTCCTGAGGATTGAAGACATGCTGGCCTGCCTGAGTATCAGAGGATGGCGTTGAAATCATGTCATGATGATTCTGGACATTTGGGGGTGGAAAAGACCTATGGATTGCTCAGAGACCGGTTTTACTAGCCCCGAATGAAGTCGGAGGTTGAAGGATACTGCAAGTCATGCGTTCGATGCATACAGCGGAGGACACTGCCTATGCGAGCAGCTCCCTTGTCCCAGTTGCAGAATGCAGGGCCCCTGGACCTGGTGTGTATGGATTTCCCGTCAATAGAACCCAATGCCAGCAACACGGCGAATGTCTTAGTCATCATGGATCATTACACTAGATACATTCAGGCTTTTCCTACCAAGGACCTGAGGGCGACTACAGTGGCAAAAGTGTTATGGGAGAAGCATTTCATTTACTATGGCCTTCCCAGGAGGATACATAGTGACCAGGGATAGGATTTCGAGAGCAGACTCATCCATGAGTTACTCGTCATGCTTGGAGTCGAGAAGTCAAGGACCACACCCTATCACCCACAGGGTGATCCCCAGCCAGAGAGGTTTAATCAGACCTTGCTAGACACGCTTGGGACCCTGGAGATCAGCAAGAAGAGCAGGCGGAGTCAATATATTGGGCATCTGGTTCACTGTTACAACTGTACACGAAATGAAGCTACTGGGTACTCGCCATATTATCTGTTGTTTGTGCACGAGGCAAGATTGCCCATTGGCTTTTGTTTTGGGGCTGATGAGGGTGACTTAGCACAGAAGACTTATCTGAAGTATGTGTCTGACATGAGAAGAGAGCTGAAAAAGACTTATAAATTAGCTGGGGTCATGGCTGCCAAGTAGAATCAAAGGAATAAGAGGAGGTATGATCAAAAGGTTAGGTTCTCCCAACTCATGCTGGGAAATCGAGTTCTCATAAAGAATTTGGGGCTACCTGGAAAGCATAAGTTGGCTGACCGCTGGGCAGCTACGGCCTATGTGGTGGAGAATCAGATGCCAAACCTGTCCTTCTTGCATATGTCTCTTTCCAGTTACCTTCAGCCAGTTCCCCTCTCATGCCATTGTAATTTCCTTTATTCCACTGAAATACCGACACATTGGATTTTACTTTTTCCCTCTCAAATTTCAATGTGAACTCAATCATATTGTGATCACTGTTCCCTAAGCGTTCCATAACCCTAAGCTCTCTTTTCACCTCCGGATCATTGCACAACACCCAATCCAGCACAGCCGATCCCCTAGTGGGCTCAACAACAAGCTGTTCTAAAAAGCTGTCCCTTAGACATTCTACAAATTCTCTCCCATGAGGTCCAGTACTGGCCTGGTTTTCCCAATCCACTTTCATGTTAAAATCTCCAACGATTATCATGGCATTGCCTTTCTGACACGCCTTTTCTATCTCCTGCTGTAATTTGCAATCCACATCCTGGCTGCTGTTTGGAGGCCTGTATACAACTGCCATTAGGGTCCTTTTACCCTTGTCATTTCTTAACTCAACCCATAGAGACTCTACACCCTCCGATTCTATGTCATCTCTTTCCAATGATTTAATATAATTTCTTATACACAGGGCCATACCACCCCCTCTGCCTACTAACCTATCTTTCTGATACACTGTATATCCTTGGATGTTCAGCTCCCAATGGCGGCCATCCTTTAACCAAGTTTCAGAGATGGTCAAAATGGCATATTTGCCAATCAATAGCTGAATTTCAAGATCGTCCATTTTATTCCTTACGCTGCGTGCAGTCAAATATCACACTTCCAGTCCAGTATTTGCTGCTTTCTGTTTTAACTGCACCACACAGTTCAGTGAAAAGCAATGTCTAAAATAAAATAAAATAAAAATAGAAAACTTTGGAAGTATTAGGTCAGGCCACATCTGTGAAAAAGAACAGAGTCAATATAGCCAAACAGAGCAATATAGCCTGACCTGCTGTGCATTTTCAGCATTTTCTTCTCTTGATTATTTTCTATTCCTACTCATCCAACCTTAGCCAGAGAATTAAGTATAATGTTAAATGGGAAGGCTCTATTTTGACAAAGAAATCAAAAATCAGAAACATTCATCTAAATTAAGTGGTGCAAGAAATGAGAAAATGAGAAAAACATTCTCCCACTGGGGTCTAGAAAACACTGACTCTCCCAGTGGGGGCAGGAACAGACTGATTCTCTCACTGGTGGCTGGAACCCACACATTCTCACTCTGGGAACTAGTACACACTGATTCTCCCATTGGGATCTAGAACACAGTGATTCTCTCACTGGGGTCTAGAACACACCGACTCTCCCACTGGGGTCTAGAACACACATTCTCTTACTGGGGTCTAGAACACACCGACTCTCCCACTGGGGTCTAGAACACACTGATTCTCACACTGGGGTCTAGAACACATTGATTCTCCCACTGGAGACTGGAACTCACTGATTCTCACACTGGGGTCTAGAACACACGGACTCTGCCACTGGGGTCTAGAACACACTGATTCTCCCACTGGAGACTGGAACTCACTGATTCTCACACTGGGGTCTAGAACCACGGATTCTGCCACTGGAGACTGGAACTCACTGATTCTCCCACTGGGGGCTGGAACACACTGACTCTCACACTAGGGTCTAGAACACATTGATTCTCCCACTGGAGACTGGAACTCACTGATTCTCTCTCTGGGGGCTGGAGAACGCTGATTCTCTCTCTGGAGTCCAGAACACACTGACTCTCCCACTGGGGTCTAGAACACACCAACTCTCCCACTGGAGACTGGAACTCACTGATTCTCCCACTGGGGTCTAGAACGCACGGATTCTGCCACTGGAGACTGGAACTCACTGATTCTCCCACTGGGGTCTAGAACACACCGACTCTCCCACTGGGGTCTAGAACACACTGATTCTCACACTGGGGTCTAGAACACATTGATTCTCCCACTAGAGACTGGAACTCACTGATTCTCACACTGGGGTCTAGAACACACGGACTCTGCCACTGGGGTCTAGAACACACTGATTCTCCCACTGGAGACTGGAACTCACTGATTCTCACACTGGGGTCTAGAACCACGGATTCTGCCACTGGAGACTGGAACTCACTGATTCTCCCACTGGGGGCTGGAACACACTGACTCTCACACTAGGGTCTAGAACACATTGATTCTCCCACTGGAGACTGGAACTCACTGATTCTCTCTCTGGGGGCTGGAGAACGCTGATTCTCTCTCTGGAGTCCAGAACACACTGGCTCTCCCACTGGGGTCTAGAACACACCAACTCTCCCACTGGAGACTGGAACTCACTGATTCTCCCACTGGGGTCTAGAACACATGGATTCTGCCACTGGAGACTGGAACTCACTGATTCTCCCACTGGGGTCTAGAACTCGTTGATTCTCCCACTGGAGACTGGAACTCACTGATTCCCCCCCCCCCCCGCCCCGGGGACTGGAACACACTGATTCTCTCTCTGGGGTCCAGAAAACACTGATTCTCCCACTGGAGGCTGGAACACACTGACTCTCACACTGGGTCTAAAACACACCAACTCTCCTACTGGGGGCTGGAGCATACTGATTCTCACACTGGAGAATGGAACTCACTGATTCCTCTCCTCTCCCCCCCCCCCCCCCCCCGGGGACTGCAGCACACTGATTCTCTCTCTGGGGTCCAGAACACACAGATTTTTCCACTGGGGGCGGGAACATTATGACTCTCCCACTGGGGGGTAGAACATTAGACCATAAGACATAGGAACAGAATTAGGCCATTTGGCCCATCGAGTCTGCTCCACCGTGGAGAGGCATTCTGACAGGCTGCATCACTGTTTGGTATTGGGGGGGGGGCTACTGCAGAGGACTGAAAGAAGCTGCAGAGGGTTGTAAATATAGTCGTCTCCATTCTGGGTAGTAGCCTACAAAGTATCCAGGACATCTTCAAGGAGCAGTGTCTCAGAAAGGCAGCGTCTGTTATTAAGGACCTCCAACACCCAGGGCATGCCCTTTTCTCACTGTGACCATTAGGTAAGAGGTACAGAAGCCTGAAGGCAAACACTCAGTGATTCAGGAACAGCTTCTTCCCCTCTGCCATCCGATTCCTAAATGGACATTGAACCCATGAACACTACCTCATTTTTTTAATATATATTATTTCTGGTTTTTGCACAATTTTTAATCTATTCAATATATGTATACTGTAATTGATTTACTTATTTATTCATTATTTTATTTTTCTACTATATTACGTATTCCAAATATTTCTCAGTAACGACATTTCTGAACATATTTCACACGCAAATAAGTAAATCAATTGAACTGCTACTGCTAAGTTAACAAATTTCATGACACATGCCGGTGATAATAAACCTGATTCTGATTCTGATTCAATCATTGATTCTCCCACTGGGGGTTAAAACGCTCTGATTAAAAGGATGGTAGCAGCTGAAAACTTCATCACATTTAACATGTAGTTGGTTGTGAAACTGAAGAGCTGTGACCTGCAAAACCAGGAACCTAATTAAAGAAAGTGTGATTATGCTGGTTAGCTCTTCGTGGGCTAACAGTAACACGGGGGTGGGGGGGTGGAATATGTAAACCAGGTTAATTAAATCCAAAAGTGTAATGTCAGAAAGCTCTACCTGTGGAGGGATGAAAACGAGGTTTACCAAAATTTTTAAAAAACAGAACTTGGTGGGGAAGAAAAGCTACGTGAGAATGAGGCATGGACAAGTGACCAAAACTCAGCAAACTATCAAAACTAACTAAAGATAAAAACTGTTAAAAGTAGAGTTAAAAACGTAAACACGAAAAAGTGGAGTTATTAGCTAATATCTCTACCCTACTTACTAGAAATCCTTAGGGTGGAAACCCCTGGAGGAGAGACGATATCAATAAAAGATATATTGAAAGCTGCAGCTATAATGAGCACCAGCTATAGCGAGATAATATCAGCAGGGACAGTGTCTAAGATCTCTACCGTGTAACCGGGAATTAGTTCTGTTAAATGACACCAAGAGATTTGGTGAGTTAAAATACACTTACTGTTCCAAATGTTAATTTGCGTGTGAAATATGTTCAGAAATGTTGTTACTGAGAAATATTTGGAAGTGACAATGTGATATTGAGTTACCTTGAAATAGAAAATAGAATGTGTATAAAAACTTAAATTTGTAATCCTGTTGTATAGAGGTCAGGTTTCTTTTGTGTAAGTATTGTGAATTGACTTTCTATGGATGACCCACCATTTCATCCAACAAACCGAGAAACAAGATGGCAAGCCGCCCGAGATCGAAGAACCAGCGCAGGAATGAATTAACGTAGAGGATTTAATAATTTTATTTCTCTTTCGAAGGATCTGAATTTGAGTTTCTGGAAGAACTGATTATTTTTGCAAAGACTTTGATAAGTGACTGAATGAGATTTACTTTGTTTAGAAGTTGTGATGTTGGAGAATTTGTCGTGAAAGGAGTTAAACTGTATATATATATTTTTTTGATGTTGAATTTTAATTTGTAAACATACTGACCTGAAGTGAAACTGAAATTAACCATAATACAGGTTTCCCCCGCTATCCGAATGTAGAGCGTTCCTCTGAAACCTTTCGTAAGCTGAAATGGCGTAAAGCGAAGAAGCAATTACCATTAATTTATATGGGAAACATTTTTGAGCGTTCCCAGACCCAAAAAATAACCTACCAAATCATACCAAATAGCACATAAAACCTAAAATAACACTAGCATATAGTAAAAGCAGGGATGATATGATAAGTACACAGCCTATATAAAGTAGAAATAATGTACGTACAGTGTAGTTTCACTTAACAGAATCCGGAAGATTTAGCCAAAACTGATTTGTAGAAAAAAATTTGTAGAAAGTGCAAGGCTTCACGGTCACGGTGGTCTTTCTTAGGGTAAACACAGGTTTAAAGCGGGTGCCTTTTTTCGTAAAAGTGAAAATCCTCTTCGGATTTCTTTCGGTTAGCGAAAACAGGTACCAATGTAAGTCTTTCGTAAAAGCGAAGTGGCGTAAAGCGAACTTTCGTAAAGCAGGGGACACCTGTACATAAGAATAGGAATTAATTAGTTTCCTAACTAACTAGAGTTAAATAGAAAGGCAATTGTTAGTCTCTAAACCTTTAAATAGGGAGTAACATTAGATCTAATTACTTGGAGAAATTGGAGTAACAAAGGTTATTCTAACGAATCTCACTGATTCTAACTAAACGGGGAATTTGGTTTTCATTTGATATCTGAGACTTAGAACCTAAGACAGAATGTTGGAATTTTGAATTGTTCTTACTCATGTAAATATCTTGTATATATTGCTATTTTTTATAAACAAAATTTACCTCCAGAAGCGTGTGTTTTCTATTCACTGCCTCCTTCCGAAACCTAGAGCTTCTGATGGTCTACTAGCACCTGGTGTAGTGCTATGTAATTTGACTTTTCTCATGAAGAGTGCGGCGACCAGCCACACAAGATAAGACAAGAACTACAAAGGTGTTACAAGTAGCTTCCTTCTGTCTGCATGATTCATTCATGCACAATAGGAACAGAACAGAAATTGCTGGAAACACTTAGGAGCGCAGGCAGCATGGATCAGGGATCTTCCTAAACACATCCTCAAGAAACATTTTGAAGAACAGCCCCAATCTGAAACATTAACTGCTTCCCTTTCTACAGCTGCTGCCTGACCTGCTGAGTATTTTTAACATTCATTTTCCTTCCGATTTCCAACGACTATAGCTGGGTTTCATTTTAATTCACTCTTCCATCTCAAGCATCTTCACGCTTCCTACTCAAGCATTGCCTCCACCATCCCCAAAAGATTTGTGTCCTGTGACTGTTTTAATTGGGTCTCACTACGTCCAAATGTATTACAAATTTTAATCTTTTATAGTTTGTGCAAGTACAAAGATCTGGGAGGGTCACAGGTAACAAACATCATAAGGTGGACTGTCAAACTGAAAACATGTCAGAATAGAGAATGTTTGGCTTTCTACATAGAGGGGGAATATATAAAAGCAAGAATCATGTAATATTACAACTTGGTTAATCACTGATTAAGCCAGATTGTCTGCAATGGCAGATCTGACACTTTTGCAATAATGTCAGGATCTTGGGAGAAAGTGCAAAAGAGATAAATCAGATTGGTAGCAGTGTAGAGCGAATACATGTTTGTGAAGACTTTAAAGAAACAGAGATAGTTTGCCTCAAAGCCAAAAGGATCAGAGGGAATTACAATGATCACCAGCTTAGCACTACCTGATTTGATAGTGCCCCTGGTCCTTTAGTCCAAACACTCACAGGCACGTTGACCTGATGCTTCAATAGATACTCGCAAGAGAGCGTACTGCTGTGCCAGAAACATGCTGGATGTGTTGGAAGCTGCTGTCTCTCCCTATCTTTGTTTCACTGAACAGTCCTCCCAGCTTGGAGATTTCTCTATGGCAACGTTCAACAGTGATTGCTGGCAAGTAAGCTTGTTACCATGGAGAAATCTCTAAATTGGAGAATGCAGAGAAGTAAAGAGAATACAGGAGCTTCCATCATCCTAGAATCTGAGCAGATTAGAGCAGGGGCTGTCCGGTCCTACGCTCACTATGCCAACCAGGGTGCAATGCAGTGGTCCACATCTCAGTACCGGGCAGCCTTTCCCCATGTGCTGAATCACCCAGCAACTGCCTCTCTACACCTACACCATGGGACGCCAACAGATCATGCCAAATTCCTGCCATAGCTGTTTACAGCAATAGGGAGGACAAGAGTTTGTAGCAGATTATTAGCTGAACAGTATTGTTAATATTGCACCTCTCTAAACCTCATATATAATTAGCCTCTCTAGTGTCAAATTCATCAGGGCTCTTGTTAACGGGAGCTTCAAGTGTAACAGAGGTGCTATAGCTGGGCTTTCATCGAGTAACTAAAAAAAATTTTGTCTGCTGCCAGATCATTAGGAGCCAAGGAGAAAATTTACAACAAATTCAAAAAGAACCAGAGGGAAGGATTTTTTTTTTCAGATGGGAGAATCTGGAAAGTACTATCTGAAAATATGGTGGAAACAGAATTAATGCCAACTTTCAAGAAGAGTTAGATATACACTTGAGAGGGAAAATAAAATGAAGAACTTTGGTGAAAAGTATACAATAGACTATGCTCTCAAAAGATCAAGTCCCCAGAACACTGGACTGAATGTATTTCTTCATCTCAACATGTTTCTATTATATAAATACTCAACTATCTGTCATTGAAAACATACCCTACACTTCAGCATACTCCACATGAATGAGCCCTGTGTTCCTTTGGCAATGAGATAACGAATGTGAACTGAACGACACTTCTCTATACAGTGAGCTCGATCTTCTGCTGCAGTAAGAGGCCTGCATGCCAGTATAGCTCAATGAAGACAGCGTGTGTACCAGCTGCAAATGCTAATCCCTACACCAGATTGAAAAAGAAATGAGACATACCAATTATCATTGGTTAACCATTAAAGGTCCTTAATGATCAATCTCTACAACCAAAAGATTTTAAAACAGAATTACATGAGGTCTTTACAGATTTAAAGGCAAATAATATCAAAAATGGCACAATAAACCTTTGTAATAATGCACATGCATAAACAAAAACTGCATTACTTTGTCATGTTGTGGTCAATTGAACTCAGTGCCATGGTTCCTTACAGTGAGGAAGTATAACATGGGGATGAGGACATTCTCAGAAAGGCAAAGAAGAACAGATTCTTCAACTGGATGTGGCTCAAAGCAATATTGTGAGAAAGCCTATTGAGACATCTAGAGTTAAAAGAAGCAGAAAACAGATTAATACAACATGGAGACACAAGACTAGTTTTGGATTCTTGTCATTGATAACACAGAAACATTTTACATATAAAAGTTAAAGCCTTAACCGCTTCCAGCAATGATTTTAAGATTGCTAAAATCTTTCGGAAGCACCTCTAATGTTCACATATTTTAATATGTTTGTATTTTAATGACTATATTGATCTATTTTTTACAATCTATGTAAAGCACTTTCAGCCTGCATCTTAATGCATGAAAGGTGCTACATTAACAAAGCTACTATGATTATTATTGCAGTTTATTTTGTCTCAGCTCAAGCTGATGAAACCTCATTTCTCAATTGCTAGGAACTTTCAGACTACTCTAGTGTTTAGTATTGTGGTTTTCTGAAGATTTACATAAATATTGCTGTGTAGCTCTAATTGTTTAATGCTATTGTGTAGTGACTTTGGGATGACATCAGTTGTAGATACTATTATTGGGAGAATCTATACCCTGTTCATGTTTCAAAGTCATGCAATTTCCTCTTTTAATTCAGCATATTTCTGGTGTGTTTCACTTACTGATTTATTTAAGTTAAGCATGTTTGGAATGGCTATATCTACTAAATAACTCATTGTTGCTTGCTTATCCTGTGTTATTATATCCAGATGGTTATTTTGAATTGTCCTTCTGTAATAACCGATCAGTCATAATATAATTTGTGGGATTCTGACTCTAAAACTGGATCAGGCTTATATTTATAGTAAGGTGCGATTTCATTTACGAGTTTGTATTTTAAAGCAAGATTTTGGTGAATGATGTTTGCCACTTGATAGTGCCTGTGTAAGTAATCAGATTGTGTTAAACTGCTATGAGATCCTTCAATATGTTGGATTGTTTCTGCTTTTTCTCCGCATTTTCTACATTTAATGTCTTGAATTTGTTGGTCTTTTATTATGTATTTTTGATCATTTTTTGTGTTAACCGCCTGGTCCTGTCTTGCCACAAGGAATCCTTCTGTTTCTGGGAAGAGATCTCCAACTCTGAGCCAGGCAGTCAACACTTCCTTGTCGACACCTAGTCTGCTCAGGTCATGGGGATGTTTTCCATGGAGGGTCGTGCTCTTCCATTGGTTAACTTTTCCTTCAATTATGATACTGTCCTCATTTTTCTGGATTGTGCTCTCATTTCAGTTTAGTAATGTGTACCTCTTATCAGAATTGCATATGCTTGTGTAGAGTGCTGATTCCTGTTTTCATTGATGAAAATATATCCTTAGAAGTTTTATCTGACGGTTGTGTAGATTTTCAATGTCCTTTATTCCTTTTCCCCCTCTGTCCTAGGTAGTCTCAATCTAAGCACATTCAAATGTACATAATGTTTTCTGAAATTTGTCATTTGTTCTTATTTTTCTTTGTAAATTTTCCAGATCAGTTCCAGACCAAGATATTATGCCAAGAGAATATGTTAATATGGGCATAACAAATATGTTTATTGACTTTGTTATATTTTTAATTTGGTTGATTTTCTTAAGCCTTGATTCTGTCAAATGTTTTTTCCTTTATCGCACTTTGATTTATTTTCTTTGCTTGTTGCTATCCCAGACACTAGGATATGATCCCAGATCATATTCATCCATCGGTTGTATTGTATCCTGCTGCTCTGTTTTGTATTCTATTAGCTCCATTGCACATTTCTTTATGTTTAACGTTCTGCATTTATCAAGTCCAAAGTTCATGTTTATATCTTTCCCAGAAACATAGAAACATAGAAAACCTACAGCACAATACAGGCTCTTTGGCCCACAAAGTTGCGCCGAACATGTCCCTACCTCAGAAATTACTAGGCCCTCCATTTTTCTAAGCTCCATGTACCTATCCAAGTCTCTTAAAAGAGACCATTGTTGACGGCAGCCCATTCCATGCACTCACCACTCTCTGAGTAAAAAACTTACCCCTGATATCTCCTCTGTACCTACTCCCCAGCACCTTAAACCTGTGTCCTCTTGTGGCAACCATTTTAGCCCTGGGAAAAGAGCCTCTGACTATCCACACGATCAATGCCTCTCATCTTTTGAAAATAGTTCTACTATTTAAACTAATTGTTTTAGCTTAACTGATAAAGGAGCATGTATAGAAGGTGCATTAAGGTATAGCTTATTGCATTGTTTCTGATTTGATGCCCAAATTTTTTTCCAATTCAGTAAATTAGAGAGTGAATTTAAAGCTAGACATAACCATGGTGGCCTTTAGTGCCTCAAGTTATTTTAATAACAGTGGCTGTTCTTTTTTGGTTGTTAATCGATAGGGTGATTACAGTACGCCCATACTTCATCAGCTGGTGCAGGAATTTCACAAGTATTGGGTGCAGTTTATATATATTAAGAATGAGTGTGGGACAGAGTCAAATGCCTTTTGGTAGTCAATATAGCAACCTGAAAGCTTTCTGCTTTTCTGCCTGGCTTGATCTAGAATTATGGAATCTCTTATCAGATGTTTTTTTACATCCTTTCATATTCTTACAACATCCTTTTTGCTCTTCTATAAGTATATTGTGGTTATCTAAGTGAGTGGTGATCAGTTGCAGGATACATGATGTTATAATTTTAAATATAGTTTACAAACAGGTAATAGGATGATATTTTGATGGATCTTTTGTGATTTCCCCTCCAGGTAAAAGATATGTTTTACCTTCTGTCATGAATTCAGGCACTTCTTCAGGATTTTTAAGAAAATTGTTGATATCCATTAATAGGTAGGGATGAAGGCAAGTTAATTTTTATCCCAATAATTATGAATATTATCACAGCCAGTACTTCTCCAGTTGTGGGTGTTTTTTATAACCTCTTTCAGGATATCCATTGTAACCTCAGGTATTTGTGTTTCTTCATTCCTGTGTTCCTCCCTAACCAGCTTGCTTTTTGATTGTGCATCACTCTGTTTGACCAGATATTAGACCAAAAGTCCATTATTTCTGTGTTTGTCGGTAATTCTGTGCTGGGGTTGGTGACATTTTGGTGCATCAAATTTATTAATACCATATGTACAACCTAATTCATTCATTATCTTTCTTCATTTTAAATGAGTCAATTCCACAAAAAAAATCCTGCTGAGATTGGGATTAGTGGGGAGAAGAAATAGACCATCTCTCTGAGCCATAATGTTTATTAGATTAATAAGGCAATCATTATCCCACCAACTTGCTCCTGTCGTATAGATAATTACAAAATACTTACAGCAGGGGAGACACAAGAGAATGCAAAGAAATCTGGGACAATATACAAACTGCCAGAGGAACTCAGTGAGCCAAACAGACAAATTGTCTATGCTTCAGTCTGATGCTCTGCGTCAGGACTGAGAGCAAAAAGGCAAGACAGCCAGTATAAAAGGGAGAGGGGCCGGGAGGTGGCAGGTGGACTAAGGAGGGGTGAAGGATGATGAGCTGGGGTGGGTAGGGGGGGGGGAGAAAGACAGAGGCAGGTGGTGACAGTGGGAAGGATGCAGGTGTTGAAATCTGAGGCAGCGCAGATGTAGCCACATGGGGAAGAACCAGAAGTGGATTAGACGGGGGTGACGGAAAAGACACAGTGCTACCTGAAACTGGAAATCTACAACGCACACAGAGTAGGAGGTGACACGCATCAGGCTTGCATTGTGCCTCACCCTAGTAGCCAAGAAGGTTGAGGACTGATAGATTGGTACAGTAAGATGTTTTACACAAAGTATTTTAGTGACTGCTTAAAAATCAGTGAATAAAATCAAAGTAACATTGCTAGAAATGAAAAGTGGCCAGAAAAAAAATACAAATCAACTAAAAATGAGTTCAGAAAAATCACTTATATGAGCACAAAATGAAACAATGAGGAAAAAATAAATATGCGTCAGAAAGACAAATGACAGAAAGATAAACTTGGTTTACATTTTTCAGTTCTCTTCAGAATGGAGAGGAATACAAAAAATGCAGCGAAGACTTTTAACAAGAACTTGCACGAACATTCTAAATAACATCCAACAACACATAATATAAATAAATAAAGGCATCCGTTAGTCTTGCGAGACCATGGATCTGCGCCTGGATAGTCTTCACTCTCCAGGGCGCAGGCCTGGGCAAGGTTGTATGGAAGACCAGCAGTTGCCCATGCTGCAAGTTTCCCCCCTCTACGACACCAATGTTGTCCAAGGGAAGGGCATTAGGACCCATACAGCTTGGCACCAGTGTCGTTGCAGAGCAATGTGTGATTAAGTGCCTTGCTCAAGGACGCAACACGTTCCCTCGGCTGGAGCTCAAACTTAATATACATTTTTACTTAACTAAGTTTGATATATCTAAAATTATAGCAAAAGGTCAGGGTAATTTTATTGTAGCCATAATGCCCGTCCAGCAACTTCAATGCTGAGGATTGTCATTCTGAAACTGATGGACAAATTAACCCTTTCCAATGATTGAACACTGCTATTGGTTTTTACGTATTGTACTAAACGAATAGGTGGTCCATGACGCTCACTGACAGGACAGAACTGAGTATTAAAGTAACAATTGTGTGGTTTTAAAAGATCTTGAACCTCATAAACAGAATACATTTACACTGGGAACAATTTAAACCAGCCTTGTGGGAAGAGGATATGAAAAGCATGGGAAGTTAAAAAGGTGAAGGGTGGGAGATGAGGGGCAATATTTTCATATTTGGGTTTAGGGTTTGGAACTGACAGCAGGCGGGTGGAAGAAATACAAGTGGGACGGTAATTTTGTGGTAATGATCATAATCAAGTTTGCTTTAGCGTAGTTGTTGAAAACCATAAAAACAGCCAAACAAAGGTTCTACAAGAGGTCAGGGCCTAATTATAACATTGTGGATTGATTCAGCAAAATTGGGCTTTGGCAAATTAGATCGAAAAGCGAGTAATGGTTAACGAGTGTTTTTGTGATGGGAGTAGAGTTCATTTGGGCATGGAATTTGTTTCCTTGATTTTCATAGTATTTATTAACGATGCAGACTTTTATAGGTAATTTTATAGATGACAGTAGATGATATAAAAATGAGGTGCATGGAGGACAATGAAGAGAAAATCATTAAACTGCAGGAAGAAATAAATGATTTGGGCACTTGGGCAGAAAATTGTCAAGGGAATTTAGATCCACAGAAGTGGAAACTATTGTATTTGAGTAGAAATATAATTAGGCGTATGTTGAGTAAAGTGCTATAGATAAGCCTAGTAATTTCTAAGGTAGGGACATGTTTGGCACAACTGTAGGTTCTCTATGTTTCTATGTTTCTAAAAACTTGAATACATACTCATACAACCTTGAACAACGGCACTAAGTGTTAGAAGGTAGGACTAAGCTGCTGAGCTCTTTTTTACATGTAGAAACATGATTTGCTAGATCATATAGTAAAACTTCAGCTCTGATCTTGCTGGAAACTTCACAGATGAGTCTTTTACTGAGGTGGTCACACCCAGGGTGTGTGCTTCAGATAGTAGATAGGTGGCCACCAGGAGAGGTAAGGGGAGGAAGCAGTCAGTGCAGGGTTCCCCGGGGGCCATTCCCCTTCAGCAACAAGTACACTCCTTTGTATACTGCTGGGTGCGGGGGGGGGGTGTTCAGGAAAGACTGATCTATTGGGGTACAGTAGCAAAGCCAGGCCAGTGGCACTATAGCCAGCTGTGAGTCTCAGCACACAAGGGTAAAGTCAGGCAGAGTGATAGTGACAGGAGACTCAGTAATGAGGGGACAGACAGCAGATCCTGTGGCCACAAAAGGGAAGCCAGGGTGGTGTGTTTCCTTCCAGGGGCTGGGGTCTAGGATGCTGCTGAGCAGCTGCAGATGATTCTAAAGTGAGCAAACAGAGGTCATGGTGCTCATTGGCACCAATGACATAGAAAGGGGAAAGAGATCCTGTACATTGACCATAGGGGGTTGGGGAAGAGGCTGAAGACCAGGATAGTAATCTCGGGATTACACCCAGTGTCACGTGCTAGTCGAGGCAGGAATAGGATGATAGTACAGATGAATGAATGGCTGAGGAACTGGTGCAGGAAGCAGGGTCTCAGCTTCCTTGATCATAAGGAGCTCTTCTGAGGAAGGTACGATCTGTACAAGAAGGACAGTTTACACCTGAACCTGAGGGGGACCAATACCCTTGTAGGCAGCTTTGCTAGAACTGTTGGGGAGGATTTAAGGGGATTTAAGATGGTAAGGGGATGGGAACCAGAGTGATACAGCCAGGGATAGGGCTGTTGGTTTAGAAGCACAGACAGTGTGTAGTGACTGTGAGGAAGGACAGGCAGACGATAAAGCAAATTTGCAGTCAATGGGATGAGCTGAAATGTAACATGGGGGTAAAATCAAAAAGGGTGATGAATACAGGACTGAATGTGCGCAAGAATGGAATAAGGTAGATTATCTTGTAGCATAGTTAGGGATTGGCAGATATGATGCCGTGGGCATCACTAAGTTATGGCAGAGAAAAGATCATATTTGGGAGCTTAACATCCAAGGATACACCTTGTATCAAAAGGACAGGCAGATAGGTGGAGTGGCGGGGCTTGGGGGGCAGAGAGGGAGGTGGTGTGACTCTGTTGGTAAAAAAATAAAATTGTGCTGGATCCCAAGAGAGGGAATTTGAAAAATACTTACAAGATGACTTTTTAGAGCAGTTGGTGGTTGAGCCCGTTAGGGGAAAGGCAATTTAGAATGGATGTCATGTAATGAAGAAGATTTGATTTGGGAGCTCAAGGTAAAGGAAACTTTGGGAGTCAGTGGTCACAATATGATAGAACTCATCTTACAGTTTGAGAAGGAGAAGATAAAGTCAGATGTATTAGTGTTGCAGAGGAGTAAAGGGAATTACAGAGGCATGAGTGAGGCACCGCCCAACGTTGATTGGAAGGGAACACTAGCAGGGATGATGGCAGAGCAGCAACGACTGGAATTTCTGTGGACAATTCGGATGGTGGAGGATGGATTCATCCCAAAGATGAAGGAATGTTCTAAAGGAAGGATGAGGCATCGATGGGTGACAAAGGAAGTCAAAGACACCATATAGTAAAAGAGAGAACATATAATACAGCAAAAATTAGCAGGAAATTAGAGGATTGGGAAGCTTTTAAAAATCAACAATAAGCAGTGAAGTAAAAACACAAGGAGAGAAAAGGTGACATAAAAAGTCAAGTTAGCCAAAAGTGTCAGAGGAATCCAAAATCTTTTTTTTAGATTTACAGCACTGTGCAAAAGTCTTATGTATCACGTTGTACTGTTGCTGCAAAAAGAAATCATGATATATGCTGCATGATTGACAATAAACTTGATCCACCTATGTGTCTCTATTGTGGACTGAGAGTGGGAAGGGGGCAGGGAGAGGGGAATCATGGATGAGAAAAGGGGAAGAGAGAGGGGCGGGAGTGGGAAGCACCAGAGATACATTCTGTAATGATCAATAAGCCAATTGTTTGGAATCAAGTGACCCTGCCTAGTGTCTCAGAGCTGGGTGTGTCTTCACCCGTGCCTCACCCCACCCCTGACACTCTTTCTCTGCCACCTGTCCCACACCCCTCCCGCGGCACTCCACCCTCGCCATTCCTAAGAGTTTTTTCTCCCGCCAGACTTAAAAGCCATCTTACCACTCCACATTGACAAATACAGTACTGTGCAAAAGTCTTAGGCACCCTAGCTGTAGATACATGCCTAAGATTTTTGCATAGTACTGTACAAAGAGTAAAAGAGGCAAGATTGGATATTGGACCACTGGAAAACTACATTGGAGTAGTAGTGAAGTAATAATGGGGGAAAAAGAAATGAGAGATGAACTGAATAAATATTTTGCATCCGTCTTCACTGTAGAAGATATCAGCAGCATGCCTGAAATTTGAGTGTCGGGGGGGTTAGAAGTGAGTGTCATTGCTACTACTAAGGAGAAGATGTTTAAGAAGCTGAAAGGTCTGAAGGTAGATAAGTCACCCGGATCAGATGGATTATAACTCCATGGTTCTGAACGAGGCAGCGGAAGAGATTGTGGAGGCATTATCAATAATCTTTAAAGAATCACTAGTTTCTGGAATGGTTCCAGGTCACTGGAAAATTGCAAATGTCACTCCACACTTTAAGGAGGGAGAGAGGCAGAAGAAAGGAAATTACAGGCTAGTTAGCCTAACCTCAATGGTTGGGAAGAAGCTGCAGTCTATTATTCAAGATGAGGTTTCAGGGTACTTGGAAGTGCATGATAAAGTAGACCAACATCAGCATGACTTCCTAAAGGGGAAGCCTTGCCTAACAAATCTGTTGGAAATCTTTAACAAAACGAAAGGCAGGATAGACAAAGGAGAGTCAGCAGATGTTGGTCATTTGGATTTTGAGAAGTCAGTTGACAAGGTGCCATACATGAGGCTGCTTAACAAGATAAGAGCCTCTGGTACTGCAGGAAAGACACTAGAACAGATAGGTTGGCTGAGTGGCAGGAGGCAGAGTTGAAATAAAGAGGGCTGATTCTAGTTGGCTGCAGATGATAAGTGGTGTGCTGCAGGGGTTGGTATTGGGGAACGCTCCTTTTCACATAATACGTCAGCAACTTGGATGATGGAATTGATGGCTTTGTGGCCAGGTTTGCAGACATTACGAAGGTATGTGGAGGGGCAGGCAGTTTGAGAAAGCAGAGAGTATGTAGAAGGACTTGGAGATTATATTAATGGGCAAAGAAGTGGAAAATACATAGAATGCATAGAAAACCTACATCACAATACAGGCCCTTCAGCCTACAAAACTGTGCCGAACATGTCCTTACCTTAGAAATCACCTAGGGTTACCCATAGCCCTCTATTTTTCTAAGCTCCATGTACCTATCCAGGAGTCTCTTAAAAGACCCTATCGTATCCGCCTCTACCACTGTTGCCGGCAGCCCATTCCACACACTCACCGCTCTCTGTGTAAAATAAACTTGCCCCTGACATCTCCTCTGTACCTACTTCCAAGCACCTTAAAACTGTGCCCTCTCGTGCTAGCCATTTCAGCCCTGTGAAAAAAGCCTCTGATTATCCACATGATCAATGCTTCTCATCATTTTATACACCTCTCTCAGGTCGCCTCTCATCCTCCGTTGCTCCAAGGAGAAAAGGCCAAGTTCACTCAACCTATTGTCATAAGGTATGCTCCCCAATCCAGGCAACATCCTTGTAAATCTCCTCTGCACCCTTTCTATGGTTTCCACATCCTTCCTGTAGTGAGACGACCAGAACTGAGCACAGTACTCCAAGTGGGGTCTGACCAGGGTCCTATATAGCTGCATTATTACCTCTCGGCTCCTAAACTCAATCCATGGTTGATGAAGGCCAATGCACCATATGCCTTCTTAACCACAGAGTCAACCTGCGTAGCTGATTTGAGTGCCCTATGGACTCGGACCCCAAGATCCCTCTGATCCTCCACACTGCCAAGAGTCTTACCATTAATACTATATTCTGCCATCATATTTGACCTACCAAAATGAACCAGCTCACACTTATTTGGGTTGAACTCCATCTGCCACTTCTCAGCACAGTTTTGCATCCTATCAATGTCCTGCTGTAACCTCTGACAGCCCTCCACACTATCCTCAACACCCCCAACCTTTGTGTCATCAGAAAATTTACTAACCAATCCCTCCACTTCCTCATCCAGGTCATTCATAAAAATCATGAAGAGCAGGGGTCCCAGAACAGGTCCCTGAGGCACACCACTGGTCACTGACCTCCACGCAGAATATGACCCATCTACAACCACTCTTTGCCTTCTGTGGGCAAGCCAGGTCTGGATCCACAAAGCAATGTCCGCTTGGATCCCATGCCTTCCTACTTTCTCAATAATCCTTGCATGGGGTACCTTATCAAATACCTTGCTCCAAATGTTCATAAGTCCTGCCTCTCAGGATCTTCTCCATCAACTTACCAACCACTGAAGTAAGACTCACTGGTCTATAATTTCCTGGGCTATCTCTGCTCTCTCTTTTGAATAAGGGAACAACATCCGCAACCTCCAAAACCTCTTCCGTCCCCAAAGATCATCACCAGAGGCTCAGCAATCTCCTCACTCACCTCCCACAGTAGCCTGGGGTACATCTCATCCAGTCCCGGAGATTTATCCAACTTGATGCTTTCCAAAATCTTCAGCACATCCTTTTTCTTAATATCTACATGCTCAAGCTTTTCAGTCAGTTGTAAGTCATCCCTACAATCACCAAGATCCTTTTCTGTAGTGAATACTGAAGCAAAGTATTCATTAAGTACCTCTGCTAGTTCCTCCGGTTTTCCACTGTCACACTTGATCGGTCCAATTCTCTCACGTCTTATCCTTTTGCTCTTCATATACTTGTAGAATGCCTTGGGGTTTTCCTAAATCCTGTCCGCCAAGGCCTTCTCATCGCTCCTTCTGGCTCTCCTAATTTTATTTTTAAGCTCCTTCCTGTTAGCCTCATAATCTTCTAGACCTCTATCATTACCTAGTCTTTTGAACCTTTCGTAAGTATTTCTTTTCTTCTTGACTTGACTAGCCTTTGTACACCACGGTTCCTGTACCCTACCATCCTTTCCCTGTCTCATTGGAACAAATCTATGCAGAACACCATGCAAATATCCGCTGAACATTTGCCACATTTCTTCCCTATGTTTCCCTGAGAACATCTGTTTCCAGTTTATGCTTCCAAGTTCCTGCTTGATAGCCTCATATTTCCCCTTACTGCAATTACATAGAAAATAGGTGCAGGAGTAGGTCATTCGGCCCTTCGAGCCTGCACCACCATTTATTATGATCATGGCTGATCATCCAACTCAGAACCCCGCCCCAGCCTTCCCTCCATACCCCCTGACCCCCGTAGCCACAAGGGCCATATCTAACTCCCTCTTAAATATAGCCTTAACTGAAATTATCCTTAACTGAAATTAAACGCTTTCATAACTTGTCTGTTCCTATCCCTCTCCAATGCTATGGTGAGAGGGATAGGAACATATATTTTTCAACATATACAGCTCTCGTTACATGCACATGCATTTCAACTCTGAGTGATTATGCAGAAAGTTTGAAGTTAATAACTCATCTCCTTCTACCTTCAGCGACAAACTTATCAATCACCCCTGCTGTGGACCACTTTCTGGAGGTCCAAGACGCCAACTTCTACAAAGAAGGGATCCATATGCTCCACAACTGCTGGACTAAGTGTGTAAATGTAGGAAAAATAAATGTGCTAGGTTTTCTAAAATTGATTCCTTCTATCTTAGGCCACGAACTTATCAATCACCCCTCATAATGTAGGGAAATGGACTATAGTGTACAGAAATTAAAGGTGGAATAAATAAAGATGTTGACTATTTTTATAACAGGGAGAAAATTCAAAAATCAGATGTGCAAAGGGACTTGGGATTCCTTATGTAGGATTCCCTAAAGGTTAACTTGCAGGTTGATTTGGTGGTGAGGAAGGCAAAACCAATGTTAGCATTCATTTCAAGAGACTAGAATACAAAAGCAAGGATGTAATGCTGAGACTTTATAAGGTATTGGTTAGATTGCATTTGGAGTATTGTGAACAGTCCATTTAGAAAAAAGATGAGAAGGAATTTCTTTAGCCAGAGGGTGCCAAACCTGTGGAATTTAACGGCACAGTTGGCTGTGGAGGCCAATTCATTGAGTATATTTAAAACAAAGGTTGATAGGTTCTTGGTTAGTCAGGGCATCAAAGTTTATGGGTAGAAGGCAGGAGAATGAGGTTGAGAGGGGAAATAAATCGGCCATGCTGGAGTAAGCTTGATGGGCCGAGTGGCCTATTTCTGCTTCTATATCTTATGGTCAAGTGATATCAGATATCAGGGTGTGGTATCAGATGGACACAAATCGTTGTGCACAGATGACCGTTCTGTCCTTTATGTTAGTGTTAATGTTTTTAGTTAATCTCACCCGCCTGTTCCTTCACTACATTCTGGAAGTTATTTGATGTTTATCCCACACTCCTTTGAAAATCCTATCAAACTGACTTCCATCCACTCTGAATTGTAATTACCACCAGTGAGAATAAATATTTTCCCATGATTCCCAGTCCCCTTGGTTGTTGTTTCCTCAGACCAGAAATAGTTTTTTTTTACTTTAAACTGTTGTTCTGGTAGAGAAAGAATGAGAATCAGAATCGGGTTCAATATCAAATTCTCAAATGTCATGAGAGTTGTTGTTCTGTGGCAGCAGTAAATGGCAATACATATTTTAAAAAACAATAAAGTACAATAAGAAGTATGTATAAATAATCAAACTAAGTAAGTAGTACAAAAAAAGAGGGGAAACAAACAGTGGATTCTGGTTAATTGGGACATATTGGGGCCAGTACATTTCAGCCCAATTAAGTGGCTGCCCCAATTAGTCAAAGTTTCATGGAAATAGTTAAAAAAAGACAAACTACTGTTTGACTGAGTGGTAAATTAGGTATTTAAATGAAATACAGAACAAATGAGAGCACTATCAACACTGCTGAGGTTGTCCATCGTACCTGGTGATGGGGCAATTCCACTCTCTTGGCCTCAGTCCAGGTCCAGTGGTACAACTGGACGTCACAACGGGGGTCTTCCCTGGTTACAGTGGATGACCATGACTTTTTCTGTGCCTCGTCATGCTCTTCAGTCTGAACATAATGAAGCAGAACCGCCTTTCTGACCGTTGGATCTCACTGTAGGTCTCATCCGTTCAGTCCAATGGAGTTGTCTTCGCATTCTAGGACAGGCATATCCCTATCTCACTGGGGCATGACACCCACCAGCCCCCTTTACCTGCTTTAGCCTGCCTGTCGAAGCATTGTATCAGGGGTATGGCCCCAGTCACAGGCAAACAGCTATGTTGGGCCAAAGGTGAGAGCTGGGTGTCCACTGGGGACCAAAGGTAACATTCAAGATGATTGTTACTACAGTCAAATTCTTTGTAGTGCCTAACTTGTTGAAGTAGTGAAATCCTTTCATTTTCATTCTTGGCCATTTTTGACATTTCCAACTCCATAAGACCATAAGACATAAGAGTTTAATTAAGTTGTTTAGCCAAGTGAGTCTGTTCCGCCATTTCATCATGTCTGATCCATTTCCCTCTCAACCCCATTCTCCTGCCTTCTCCCCATAACCTTTCACACCCTGACTAATCAAGAACCTATCAGTCTCTGCCTCAGACACACACATGACCAGGCCTCCACAGAGCTGCCTATGGCAACAAATTCCAAAGAATCACTACCCTCTGGCTAAAGAAATTCCTCCTCATCTCTATTCTGAATGGACGTCCCTGTATTCTGAGGCTGTGCCCTCTCATCTTAGACTTTCCAACCATAGGAAACATCCTCGTCATATCCACTCTAACTAGACCTTTCAACATTCAATTGGTTTTATTGAGATCCCCCCATCATTCTAAATTCCAATGAGTAAAGGCCCAGAGGCATTAATCGCTTCTCATATAATAAGCCATTTATTCACAGAATCATTCTCATGAACCTCCTCTGAACCCTCTCTAACGTCAGAACATTCTTTCTTAAATAAGGGGACCTAAACTGCACACAATACTCCAACCAAGGACTCACCAGTGCTTCATAAAGCCTCAGGATTACGTCCTTGCTGTTATATTCTAGTCCACTTGAAAATGAATGCTAACATTGTGTTTGCCTTCCTCAACCACTCTCCAAGTACTCAGAAACCATATCCTCAACAATCGACTTCAACATCTTCCAACCACCAAAGTCAGGCTAACTGGCCTATAATTTCCTTTATTCTGCCTTCCTCTCTTCTTAAAGTGTGGAGTGACATTTGCAATTTTCCAGTCCTCTGGAATCATTCCAAAATCTAGTGATTCTTGAAAGATTATTATTAATGCCTCCACAATATCTTCAGCTACCTCTTTCACAGCTGTGCAGTGTAGTCCATCTGGTGCAGCTAATTTATTAATCTTCAGACCTTTCAGCTTCCCAAGCACCTTCTCCTTAGTAATAGCAACTGCCCCTTGACACTCCTGAATTTCTGACATACCTTCCAAAGTGAAATCTGACTCAATCTGTTCATAGACATATTTATTACTTGCAAGGAAAAACACCTCCACTCTTCATGGATGACAGGCTGCTTCTGATTTACAGTTTACAAATTTCATTTTTTATACAGGTATTCTTTAGCTGCTAACTGTTCTAGGGGTCAACTCCTCCACTGCAGAATAGCTGCAGTACTCAATGCCACACAGTATATTAATCTCCCTTAGTTTCACAATGAGCAATGATCAGGACATCACATGCCTCTTGCCACGTCACACACTTAGCAAAGCACTCTGGGATTATACAGGTTCCATTTTGTCACATTGCAAGATTAAGTACATAAAAATATCGGTTTTGAATATATTTCCACGCTATATACACAATAAGGCTACAAGAGCAGTCAGAGGCGAAGAATCATGCAGCGAGAAACTCTTCCTCTTAACTTTTCAAAGCCTATTTACTATATACAAAGCTCAAATCAGGAGTCAAGTCAAACTTATGGCCCAAGTTTCCATTTTCAACCTCACTGCTCTAGGACATAGCTCGTTTAGACTGGACAACTTGCTACATAGTGGATGGCTTCCTTTGGAATTTCTCCTTCTTCTTGGTTGCTATCATATCCAATATCACTATGGCCTTCTCTTTAAATGTTTGATTTATTGCAGATTCTCTCCAGAGAAGTGATATGCAAGTAATGGCAACCCAAGCTATAGTATCTCAGCTATGGCCTCAATCCTGTGACTGTGTGGGTTTCCTCTGGGTGCTCCCACGATCCAAAGATGTACTAGTTGGTAGGTTAATTGGTCATTACAATTTTCCCCGTGAATCAGGGGTTCGGTGGGCAGCATGGCTCAATGGGCCAGAGCTGCCTATTCAGCAATGTATTGCAATAAATAAATAAATGACGATACTCTTTGGAATGAGTTATTTTTTGCTGAAGTCTGATAGTTTCCCATTCCCTATGTCCCTCTTATTCAGTTTTCTAGATCTTTATTATTTTCTAAATGCAGCTTGGATTGCTACTGCATTAAGAACCTTGTTGCATTAAAAGGTTTTGTGTTCCTCTCTCCGCCACATTTTAACTCCTGTTTTTGGGACGGCCTGAAAATTATAGTTGTAGCTGCCTTGCCCTTTTGTGAGAATCTGTTTCTGATATGAATTGTACGTTATCAATAACTGCATTGTTGCCTCTTTTAAAGTGTTGATTTCTTACTTCCTCTATCAAAAGACTGTTACCTGGGCCAGAACCATTTTCATTAAAACTTAATCAAACATTTTCAAAATTATTTCAAAATATGCGAAGTTTCAAAACTGAATAACGTTGGACGGTACAGCACAGGAACAGGCTGTTTGGCTCACAATCGAACTAATTAAATTAGTAATCAAATGGCCAAATAACCTAATCCCTTCTGCCTACATGATGTCCATATCCTCCCATTTTCCTCACATTCATGTGCCTATTTAAGCATCTCTTAAAAGACCCTAATAAATCTGTTTTAGCATCACCCCAGGATGCACAATCCAGGCACCCACCACTCTGTAAAAAAACTTGCTACTCACGTCTCATTTGACCTTTCACCTTACATGCATGCCTCTGGTATTAGAAACGCATGCCCTCCGGTATTGGAAAAACCTCTGGACTCGTAAAGAATAATTTTCCACATAGACATCAGAAATTATCAATGCCAAAGTACACGTAACCACTATTGTTGTTGCCCTCACCTACACCTCCTCCATTTCCCGGACATCCCTGCTCACCCCACCTTCCCACCGATTTAGGAGTGATGAGCCTCCTCATCCAACACATCATCCTCTGCAACTTCCACTAATTCCAAAGAGATCCTACCACTAAACGCATTTTTACATCCGCCCTCATCTCCGCTTTCCGCAAGGATCATGCCCTCCATGATTCCCTTGTCCATTCATCCCTCCCTGCTCATCTCAAATCAAAATAAAATCAGATCAAGTTTAATTATCATTCAAACCATACACAGATATGGCTGAACAAGACAGTGTTCCTCTGTGGATAGGGTGTAAAACATTCAAAATAGTGAGTAATTTCATTCAAAATAGTGAGTAATTTCATTCAAAATAGCAAGCAATGAGGTATATTCACTCAAAAAAAACATACATACAGTCCAAGAGCCTGAGCAACGATGTCCGGTAATGGATGGTACAGTCTCCCAGCAGTGTGCAGACGCGTGCAACCCAACCTGTTATTCCACTGCTCGAACACTGGAGGGCAGCACTTATGCGCAAGGCTGGGCCCCAGCCGAGTGTGAATGCAACGCTGTAACGCTTCTCACCTGGTCTGCAGTAGCAGACAAGCTTGAGGCTCAAGGCCTGGTTCTCAATACAACTGAGGCTACACAGCTCCCATGTTGTCTTTCCCTCTACCAGACAAGGGTAACCCCAGGTCTGCAGCCGCAGAGTCTTGCGATTGCAAGTGAAGTGTCCGAGGCAATCAAATCCCCATGTTTATACCGCACTGACTTCAACGATTTCAAGTCACGGGCAGCTACACGGTCTGCAACCAAATCGGCTCCTCTGTACACAATCCAGCTTCTCCGATACGCCAACCATCTCCTTTCCCGATATCCCGATTGGCTCCTTCTCCAACATCCCATCCGGCTCCGCCGCTGACAACAGTCCAGCCACTCCAATCACTGAGCGGCCCTGGTGTGGAGAGTCCCTGCAATATTCAAAGTTCTTGGAGTATATTTGTCTTTGGATCAGAAAATTCTAATTTTACAAAGAAAACGGCACCCTTGGTTGGCCCCCGAGAGGCTGTCACATTTGTATGTGCCGCCATCTTACTGGAATCTTCCCTCCCAGCACTTAACCCCGCAAGCAGCCTAGGCACTAAATTTTCCCTCCCTCACCTCCATCTGGGGCCCCACAAAGTCCAATGAGGCCATCCTTCACCTGCAAATCTGCTGCAGTTGTCTATTGTATCTGGTGCTCCTGATATACCCCCTCTACGTTGACTAAACCCACCGTAGATGTGGGCACCGCTTCATCGAGCACCTCCTCGCCATCTGTCAAGCGGCAGAACTTCCCAGTGGCCAAACATGTTAATTCCAACTCTCATTCCAACACAGCCCCCTCTTGAGGCTATCCTCAGGGTGGAAGAGCAACACCTTATATTCCGTCTGGGTAGCCTCCAACCTGATGGCATGAATATTGATTTCTCCTTATGTTGACTTATTTCCTCCGCCCCCCCCTTCTTCTATTCCTTTCTCTGGGTACTTACCTCTTCTCACCTGCCTATCACTTCCCCATGGTACCCTTCTCCTTCCCTCTCTCTAATGATCCATTTTCCTCTCCTATCAGCCATTTACCTTTCCCATCCTCCTGGCTCCACCTGCCACCTTCTAGCTATCCTCTTTCCCCTCCCCCACCCTTTTATTCTGGCCATTTCCCCCTTCCTTTCCAGTCCTGACGAAAGCTCTCGGCCCAAAACGTCGACTGTTTATTCCTCTCGGTGGATGCAGCATGACCTGCTGAACTCCCCCAGCATTCTGTATGCTTCGCTTCGGATTTCCAGCATCTGAAGAATTCCTTGTGCACACAACCTGTGCTGGCTTTTGACAGATGATACCAACATTACTGATCTACTTGTCCTTCCATTGGAAACAATTTTAAACCACTGAAGCCCATTTTTCCTGCCTCATTCGATATTGCTTTGTTGTAGCATTGTCTTCCATTCCGTTGTGATAAGAGAATCCAGTCGAGTATGTGATGCAGTCATTTATTTTGGACTGCCTCAGATAGACTGAAGGAAGAGGTTGGGAGGACCAATTGTAAATTTGTAAACTCCAGTGACTCTGGGCAAAAACCCATGGCAAAATGGCAGGAGAACATTGAGCTGTTCAAACACTACACATACCCAGTTCTGTGAGTCTTTCATCTGATTCCAAAAATTATTCTCTGCCAAATAATTAAATCCATCACTCATGAATGTAATCTTGTGCACAGAATATGTCAAAATCTATGTAAAATGATTACATACAAAGAACATAACTGATCACGTGCTTAAGAAGGAGGTGCATTTCCAACTGTCCTTCGATTAACTTAATTTTTTTGCATATGAATTTGGCTCAATACAACATTGGCAAGCGAGATTTACATTGATATATCACAGGTATTAAGGGAGAATTAGTAGATATTAAACATCCTAAGACCATAAGGTCAGCTGGTGGAGCAGTGACATCAGCGCCGGACTCCGGAACGGAGGTTCCCGGGTTCAAATCCAGTTGGGCCGCTCCCGAGTACGCTTTCCATCCGTGCCGGGTTGAGTGTTGAGCTCGCAACTCAACCTCGTAAAATAAAGAAAAATACAGCGAAATGTCTGTGTGAGGAGTGGTGCCTTTCGGTCCACGCCTTGTAAGGCATGAAAATGCCCGACACTGGCCTCTCAGGCCTGAGTCGACGTCATCCTTATCATCAACATCATTAAAACCATGAAAGACACTATATAAATGCATTTTTTAACCCTGTGAATTTGTTCATTGTTATTCACTTCAATTGTTCGCATGATTTTATATTTTTTTCTTTATTTCTCTTGGCGTCAATTGTTGGTCCTTTATTCTTACTGTTATTTTTTAATTGGGTTCTTTTGGGTTTCTTACTTTGTGGCGACTTGCGAGGAAGCAAGTCTCAAGGTTGTATAATTTATACATTCTTCAATAATAAATGTGCTCAAATCCTGAATTAATGAAGTATGGAGATACATTATTGCTCTGTACCTACAGCAGTACTGTAATTTTGGTAATAAGGTGAAGGTAGTTTACTTGCAAGGTACCTTAGATTCTATCACGGCCTCTGTGAAAAAGTGGTCAAATGATAAGCAAAAACTAAGCATTCCAGTTTCTCGTTTTCCAGCGTTATTTTAATATCATCTTTCACTGGTCCTGCCTAAAGCAGAAACATGTTTAAGTCTGCTTATTATTAATACAGATAAATATCACAATGATGAATATTAAGATAATTCCATAAACCTACCCAAAACCACTGGGCATTTACACAATTAGTCAATAAAATGCTATTTAATGAAATAAGGAATTCAAATCAAATATTTAAACTAAGTTAGCTGATTGATAATCACAGCTTTATGAACAAGTATTTTACATTCCACGTCATTATGTGATGTGCAGTTCATCTGTGCTATGCTTAAGTCAAGTAATGAGTCTGAATAACTTGCAATTTATAAAAGAAAATGCCTGCTATGGAAGTCAATGAATAAGATGTAAGTATTATTTCCATATAAATAAGCATTAAAAACATAACAAACCATATCACAGGAATAACATGAAGGGATACACAATAATACTTTAGGTATTCAGAGAGTCACCAATATAACTGAGATATATATTCTTACGTCTAGTTATACAAATCACTAAATTTGTTTACAAATGAAGTTCAAAATCAATTGAAGTGCTTCTGAAATGGCACCAGTTTAATCGACAATCCATTATTAAATTAGGCAAAGATTGCTTGTGTGACCCTCAGGCTCAGCCAGCAGGTGTTCGTCTAGGGGAAGGCAACTCCTGGCCCTGCCAAACTGAGAAATCTCGCTCATGTGGATGCTGCGTGATATGTTGCCCGGTTACAAAACGGTGCCACAAAATATCAGATAGTACACCGTATGCAATTAGCTGATTGAACTTTATAAATCTTAATCTGAATATGGGGTTAGTAAAGAAAATAAAAAGAAAAAGGGCCCATTTTAAGGAAAAAGTCAAAAGTGCAAGTTGGAACTCACTGATACGGCCATTCATCAACCATCGACCTCCTCCGAGCGTCACTGACCTTCGGACCCTCACTCCCGGTCCACTCCATCCGCTGGTCTTCCAGGTCCCTCCACACCTGTCTTCCTTCTTCTCCTCTCGCCTACCAAAAACCTGTGAAAATCTCTCCTCCAGACTCACCAGAAACAACAACATTTCTCTCATTGGATAGTGCACACATTCCAAGCCCTGTTATCTCCATCATAACCCACACATTGCTGCCATGGAGAAACCATTACATTAGCAGTGGAACATTACAGTGCATTACATTCTCCCCCTACCAAATTTAGTCATGTCCTCATGTCTTTGAGATAATTTGCTAACCCTTCCGGCAAAACATAAAGTCCAGCCCAGGTGTAAAAAGCAGTGACATAGCTCCCCTAAACGGTAGGGGTCACTCTCTGTTCCCCTGGTGCTACATAGGCCAGCCTACAGGGTGGTCTCCTAATTCTCTGAGACCTCCGCACCCCCTCATCTAACTCTTCAGGTTCAGACACTACTGGGGGTACTTCCGGTCTACCTGGCGAGGCCTCCCCTGCATCTTGGAGACCTCTGTCCCGTGGCCAAACCCCACTTCCTCCCCTGTGGAATCCCACAGCAACCCAGGCTGCCCACAGATAGACTCCCCCCACCCCGACTTCACCCGTCTCAATGGGAGAAGGGCCAGAATTCTCTTCCTCAATCAATGGGGAGTTAGCGAAAAGCAGCATATACCACACATCCAGGTCCTCATCCTCCGAATCAGTATCCCTCTCAGGGGTGGGGGCCGGCCTAACCTCACCTGTTGGGGGCCCGGTAGTCCCCCCGCATTTCCGTAGAGTCCTCTTACTAGGTGTAGGCTCCAAGTTAGGCTCTGGGTCTACCTGCACCCCTTGTCCCAGGGGCAACAGGTGGTTCCAATGGAGAACCTTGACAGGCCCATTCCCATCCTCTGGTTTCACCCGGAAAACCGGTAGGTTTGGCAACTGACTCTCCACCACATAGGGTGTGGCCACCCATCGGTCAGCCTACTTGTGCATTCCAGGTAGCCCCAAATTCCTCATGAGAACTCAATCTCCCGGCATGAGTTGGGAGAACCTAACCTTTTGATCAAACCTTCTTTTATTCCCTTGATTCTACTTGGCAGCCGGGACCCCAGCTAATTTATAAGCCTTTTTCAACTCTCTTCTCATGTCAGACACATACTTCAGATAAGTCTTCTGTGGTAAGTCACCCTCATCAGTCCCAAAACAAAAGTCAATGGGCAACCTCGCCTCACATCTAAACATCAGATAATATGGCGAGTACCCAGTAGCTTCATTTCGCATACAGTTGTAACAGTGAACCAGATGCCCAATATATTTGGCAGGGGGATGGGAACCAGAATGATAGAGTGGAGGAAGGGGAAAACAGAAATAAATCTAAGATAATGAGCAGTAAAGATGTCAGGAAAGACAGGCAGGTGATGGGACAAATTTGTAGCCATTGGGATGAGTTGCAGTGCAATAAAGTTGCAGTGAAATCAAAGTGACAAGTACCAAATACTGGTTTTAAGGTGTTATACTTGAATGCACGCAGCATAAGGAATAAGGTGGATGATCTTGTTGTACAGCTACAGATTGGCAGGTATGATATTGCGGCCATCTCTGAGACCTGGCTAAAGGATGCACGTCTCTGGGAGCTGAACGTCCAAGGATACATGGTGTATCAGAAGGATAGGAAGGTAGGCAGAGGGGAAGGTGTGCATTTATTGGTAAGAAATGATATTAAATCATTAGAAAGAGGTGATATAGGATCGGAAGGTGCAGAAACTTTATGGGTTGAGCTAAGAAATAGCAGGGGTAAAAGGACCCTGATGGCAGTTATTTATAAGCCTCCAAACAGCTGCAGGGATGTGGATTACAAATTACAGCTGGAAATAGAAAAGGCTTGTCAGAAGGGAAGTGTTATGATAATTGTGGGGGATTTTAACATGCGAGTGGATTGGGAAAATTAGGTCAGCACTGGATCTCAAGAGAGAGAATTTGTAGAATGTCTGCAAGATGACTTTTTAGAACAGCTTGTTGTTGAGCCCAAATAGGGGATCGGCTGTACTGGATTGGGTATTGTGTAATGAACCGGAGGTGATTAGAGAGATTGAGGTGAAGGAACCCTTAGGAGACAGTGATCATAACATGATTGAGTTCACTGTGAAATTAGAAAAAGAGAAGCTGAAATCTGATGTGTCAGTATTTCAGTGGAGTAAAGGAAATTACAGTGGCATGAGAGAGGAAATGGCCAAAGTTGACTGGAAAGGGACACTAGCGGGAAAGACAGCAGAGCAGCAGTGGCTGGAGTTTATGCGAGAAATGAGGAATGTGCAAGACAGGTATATTCCAAAAAAGAAGAAATTTTTGAGTGGAAAAAGGATGCAACCATGGTTTTAAACATAGACATGGAAAATAGGTGCAGGAGTAGGCCATTCGGCCCTTCGAGCCTGCACCGCCATTTATTATGATCATGGCTGATCATCCAACTCAGAACCCTGCACCAGCCTTCCCTCCATACCCTCTGATCCCCATAGCCACAAGGGCCATATCAAACTCTCTCTCAAATATAGCCAATGAACTGGCCTCAACTGTTTCCTGTGGCAGAGAATTCCACAGATTCACCACTCTCTGTGTGAAGAAGTTTTTCCTAATCTCAGTCCTAAAAGGCTTCGCCTTTATCCTCAAACCGTGACCCCTCGTTCTGGACTTACCCAACATCGGGAACAATCTAGCCTGTCCAATCCCTTTAGGATTTTATACGTTTCAATCAGATCCCCCCTCAATCTTCTAAATTCCAACGAGTACAAGCCTAGTTCATCCAGTCTTTCTTCATATGAAAGTCCTGCCATCCCAGGAATCAATCTGGTGAACCTTCTTTGTACTCCCTCTATGGCAAGGATGTCTTTCCTCAGATTAGGGGACCAAAACTGCACACAATACTCCAGGTGTGGTCTCACCAAGGCCTTGTACAACTGCAGTAGTACCTCCCTGCTCCTGTACTCGAATCCTCTTGCTATAAATGCCAGCATACCATTCGCCTTTTTCACCGCCTGCTGTACCTGCATGCCCACTTTCAATGACTGGTGTATAATGACACCCAGGTCTCGTTGCACCTCCCCTTTTCCTAATCGGCCACCATTCAGATAATAATCTGTTTTCCTATTTTTGCCACCAAAGTGGATAACTTCACATTTATCCACATTAAATTGCATCTGCCATGAATTTGCCCACTCACCCAACCTATCCAAGTCACCCTGCATCCTCTTAGCATCCTCCTCACAGCTAACACTGCCGCCCAGCTTCGTGTCATCCGCAAACTTGGAGATGCTACATTTAATTCCCTCATCCAAGTCATTAATATATATTGTAAACAACTGGGGTCCCAGCACTGAGCCTTGCAGTACCCCACTAGTCACCGCCTGCCATTCTGAAAAGGTCCCGTTTATTCCCACTCTTTGCTTCCTGTCTGCCAACCAATTCTCTATCCACATCAATACCATACCCCCAATACTGTGTGCTTTAAGTTTGCACACTAATCTCCTGTGTGGGACCTTGTCAAAAGCCTTTTGAAAAACCAAATATACCACATCCACTGGTTCTCCCCTATCCACCCTACTAGTTACATCCTCAAAAAATTCTATGAGATTCGTCAGACATGATTTTCCTTTCACAAATCCATGCTGACTTTGTCCGATGATTTCACCGCTTTCCAAATGTGCTGTTATCATATCTTTGATAACTGACTCCAGCAGTTTCCCCACCACCGACGTTAGGCTAACCGGTCTATAATTCCCCGGTTTCTCTCTCCCTCCTTTTTTAAAAAGTGGGGTTACATTAGCCACCCTCCAATCCTCAGGAACTAGTCCAGAATCTAACGAGTTTTGAAAAATTATCACTAATGCATCCACTATTTCTTGGGCTACTTCCTTAAGCACTCTGGGATGCAGACCATCTGGCCCTGGGGATTTATCTGCCTTTAATCCCTTCAATTTACCCAACACCACTTCCCTACTAACATGTATTTCACTCAGTTCCTCCATCTCACTGGACCCTCTGCCCCCTACTATTTCTGGAAGATTATTTATGTCCTTCTTAATGAAGACAGAACCAAAGTAATTATTCAATTGGTCTGCCATGTCCTTGCTCCCCATAATCAATTCACCTGTTTCTGTCTGTAGGGGACCTACATTTGTCTTTACCAGTCTTTTCCTTTTTACATATCTATAAAAGCTTTTACAGTCAGTTTTTATGTTCCCTGCCAGTTTTCTCTCATAATCTTTTTTCCCCTTCCTAATTAAGCTATTTGTCCTCCTCTGCTGAACTCTGAATTTCTCCCAGTCCTCAGGTGAGCCACTTTTTCTGGCTAATTTGTATGCTTCTTCTTTGGAATTGATACTATCCTTAATTTCTCTTGTCAGCCACGGGTGCACTACCTTCCTTGAATTATTCTTTTGCCAAACTGGGATGAACAATTGTTGTAGTTCATCCATGCAATCTTGGTTGACAAGAGAAGTCATAGCCAAAGTTAAAGCAAAGGAGAGGGCATATAAGGAAGCAAAAATTAGTGGGAAGACAGAGGATTGGGAAGTTTTTAAAACCTTACAAAAGGAAACTAAGAAGGACATTAAGAGAGAAAAGATTAACTATGAAAAGAAGCTAGCAAATAAGTTCAAAGAGGATACTAAAAGTTTTTCAAGTATATCAAGAGTAAAAGACAGGTGAGAGTAGATATAGGACCGATAGAAAATGATGCTGGAGAAATTGTAATGGGAGATGAGGAGATGGCAGAGGAACTGAACAAGTATTTTGCATCAGTCTTCACTGAGGAAGACATCAGTAATATACCGGACACTCAAGGGTGGCAGGGAAGAGAAGTGTGCGCAGTCACAATTACGACAGAGAAATCACTCAGGAAGCTGAGTAGTCTAAAGGTAGATAAATCTCCCGGACCAGATGGAATGCACCCGCGTGTTCTGAAGGAAGTAGCTGTGGAGATTGCGGAGGCATTAGCGATGATCTTTCAAAAGTCGATAGATTCTGGCATGGTTGCGGAAGACTGGAAGATTGCAAATGTCACTCCGCTATTTAAGAAGGGGGCAAGAAAGCAAAAAGGAAATTATAGACCTGTTAGCTTGACATCAGTGGTTGGAAAGTTGTTGGAGTCGATTGTCAAGGATGAGGTTACAGAGTACCTGGAGGCATATGACAAGATAGGCAGAACTAAGCATGGATTCCTTAAAGGAAAATCCTGCCTGACAAACCTATTACAATTTTTTGAGGAAATTACCAGTAGAGTAGACAAGGGAGATGCAGTGGATGTTGTATATTTGGATTTTCAGAAGGCCTTTGACAAGGTGCCACACATGAGGCTACTTAACAAGATAAGAGCCCATGGAATTACGGGAAAGTTACATACGTGGATAGAGCGTTAGCTGATTGGCAGGAAACAGAGAGTGGGAATAAAGGGATCCTATTCTGGTTGGCTGCCAGTTACCAGTGGTGTTCCACAGGGGTCTGTGTTGGGGCCGCTTCTTTTTACATTGTACATCAATGATTTGGATTATGGAATAGATGGCTTTGTGGCTAAGTTTGCTGACGATACGAAGATAGGTGGACGGGCCAGTAGTGCTGAGGAAATGGAGAGTCTGCAGAGAGACTTGGATAGATTGGAAGAATGGGAAGAGAAGTGGCAAATGAAGTACAATGTTGGAAAGTGTATGGTTATGCACTTTGGCAGAAAAAAATAAACAGGCAGACTATTATTTAAATGGGGAAAGAATTCAAAGTTCTGAGATGCAACGGGACTTGGGAGTCCTCGTACAGGATACCCTTAAGGTTAACCTCCAGGTTGAGTCGGTGGTGAAGAAGGCGAATGCAATGTTGGCATTCATTTCTGGAGGAATAGAGTATAGGAGCAGGGATGTGATGTTGAGGCTCTATAAGGCGCTGGTGAGACCTCACTTGGAGTACTGTGGGCAGTTTTGGTCTCCTTATTTAAGAAAGGATGTGCTGACGTTGGAGAGGGTACAGAGAAGATTCACTAGAATGATTCCGGGAATGAGAGGGTTAACATATGAGGAACGTTTGTCCGCTCTTGGACTGTATTCCTTGGAGTTTAGAAGAATGAGGGGAGACCTCATAGAAACATTTCGAATGTTAAAAGGCATGGACAGAGTGGATGTGGCAAAGTTGTTTCCCATGATCGGGGAGTCTAGTACCAGAGGGCATGACTTAAGGATTGAAGGGCGCCCATTCAGAACAGACATGCGAAGAAATTTTTTTAGTCAGAGGGTGGTGAATCTATGGAATTTGTTGCCATGGGCGGCAGTGGAGGCCAAGTCATTGGGTGTATTTAAGGCAGAGATTGTTAGGTATCTGAGTAGCCAGGGCATCAAAGGTTAAGGTGAGAAGGCGGGGGAGTGGGACTAAATAGGAGAATGAATCAGCTCATGATAAAATGGCAGAGCAGACTCTATGGGCTGAATGGCCTACTTCTGCTCCTTTGTCTTATGGTCTTATGGTCTTATGGTCTATATTGACTCCACCTGATCTTCTTGCTGATCTCCAGGGTCCCGAGCATGTCTAGCAAGGTCAGATTAAACCTCTCAGGGTGGGGATCACCCTGCGGGTGTTAGGGCGTGGACCTTGACTTCTCCACTCCAAGCATGCTCAATAACTCAAGGATGAGTCCGCTCTCAAAATCCCGACCCTGATCACTATGTATTCGCCTGGGAAGGCCATAATAAATGAAATACTTCTCCCATTACCCTTTTGCCACTGTAGATGCCCTCTGGTCCTTGATAGGAAAAGCCTGAGCATATCTGGTGTAGTGGTCCATGATGACTAGAACATTCGTCGTGTTGCTGGCATTGGGTTCTATTGATAGGAAACTCACATACACCAGGTCCAGGGGCCCTGCACTCTGCAAGTAGGACAAGGGGGCTGCCTGCGTAGACAGTGTCTTCCACCGTATGCATCGAATGCACAACTTGCAGTATTCTTCAACCCCTGACTTCATTCAGGGCCAGCAAAACTGATCTCTAAGCAATCCATAGGTCTTTTCCACCCCCAAATGTCCAGAATCATCATGAATTGACTTCAACACAACCCTCTGATGCTTCTCCAGCAGAACCAGCTGGCAACGCCAGGGTCAGTCTGGGGGTGATGTGACCCGGTATAAGATCTCGTTCTTCAACTCCAACTGAGGTCATTCTCATGGTACTGGAGGCACCGACGCATGTTTCATGCTCTCCGCCTGAGCCATGTCTCCCTTTCCGACTGCCACCCAAATGGAACCAATGCCCGGATCATCTCGCTGGGCAGCTGCCACTTCCCCAGAACTCAATTCCAGCAGCTGATTTGTCTTCAGAGCAGTCAGGTTACGGTAAACTTGGGGTATGGCATCATCAGAAGCCCCCAATTGATCCACCGCTCGATCCTGCCTCTCCTTTTCCTCTGCCTTCATGGTGATGACAAACTAACACATGGCCCTCACTCCCAGGGCAGGAATGCTCTCCCACTCCTCGTCCCTATCCAGCCCCTCATGCACCCATCAGGATGCCACCTCAGTCCCATGGGCTCTGACGGATTAAGATACTCTCCACCCTCCTGTCCTTCATTCCCCCTCCTTTTCTTCCCCAAGGGAGGGTAACTATACTGAAGCTGATTCAACAGGTGACTCACTTTCACGTAGCCTTTCACAAACCTCTGATAATAACCGCAGAACCCGAGGAACAAGCGCAGAGCGCTCACAGTCTGGGGTCTTGGCCAAGTGGAAACTGCCTCTATCTTAGCTGGATCATAGCTACTCTACCCCGTGAGACTATGTGCCCAACATAGCTAACAGATATCTTGCAGTACTGGCACTTGTCCAGGAAAAATTTTAGCCCTTCAGCTTTCAGGCAGCCCAACACCTTCAGCAGCCTCACTTCATGTTCTTCCAAGGTGGATCCAAATACTATGAGGTTATCCAGATATACCAATACCTCAAACAAGTTCATATCCCCCACTGTCTTCTCTATGAGTCACTGGAAGGTTGCAGGAGCTCCTGATATGCCCTGGGGCATCCTTTCGAACTGGAAGATTCCCAGGGGACATACAAAATCCGTCTTCTCTCTGTCGGCCTCACTCATAGGGATCTGGTAATATCCCCTCCTCAAATCCAGCACACTGAACTACTTCACACCACTCAGATAGGCCAGCGTGTCTTCGACCCTCGGACCGTATACTGGTCAGGGACTTTATACTTTATTGTCGCCAAACAATCAATACTAGAACATACAATCATCACAGCGATATTTGATTCTGCGCTTCCCGCTCTCTGGAGTACAAATCAATAGTAAATATTAAAAATTTAAATTATATATCATAAATAGAAAATAGAAAATGGAAAGTAAGGTAGTGCAAAAAAAAACGAGAGGCAGGTCCAGATATTTGGAGGGTACGGCCCAGATCTGGGTCAGGATCCGTTCAGCAGTTCTATCACAGTTGAAAAGAAGCTGTTCCCAAATCTGGCCGTACGAGTCTTCAAGCTCCTGAGCCTTCTCCCGGAGGGAAGAGGGACAAAAACTGTGTTGGCTGGGTGGGTCGTGTCCTTGATTATCCTGGCAGCACTGCTCTGACAGAGTGCGGTGTAAAGTGAGTCCAAGGACGGAAGATTGGTTTGTGTGATGTGCTGCGTTGTGTTCATGATCTTCTGCAGCTTCTTCTGGTCTTGGACAGGACAACTTCCATACCAGGTTGTGATGCACCCTAGAAGAATGCTTTCTACAGTGCATCTATAAAAATTAGTGAGCGTTTTAGGGGACAGGCCAAATTTCTTTAGTTTTCTCAGGAAGTAAAGGCACTGGTGGGCCTTCTTGGCAGTGGACTCTGCTTGGTTGGACCAAGTCAGGTCATTTGTGATATTGACCCCGAGGAACTTAAAGACAGTATGCCTATTCAGAGTCCTTCAGTCCCCACACATCCATACCTTCCCATTCTTCTTCCGGGCCACTACTATTGGAGACGCATAGGGGCTTCAGGACTCAGTGATGATCCTAGCTTCCTTCAACTTCCACAAATGCTGCCACATGTCTTCCATGTCTGCAGGGGCCAGTCACTGCGACTTCTGTCTAAACGGGATGTCCTTGGTCACCCAGATAGTGTGACGAGTGCTCTTGGAACAACCCACATTAAAATTGTCAGTGGAAAAGACACCTTTCAGCTTCAACATCTTCTCTACCAGCCTGCTTTTCCAACCCAGTAGCACCAGGGAGGCCCCGAAGTTGAATGACTCAGCAGTCAACTTTCCCCTCTTTTCCAATAGTTTCTCCCTGGCTTGTCTCACAGGCGCACTGGACATCACAGTCACCAGGAACAAATGTGCCAGGGGCATCCCCCGCTGGAAGGTGACCTCCCTCTTCGTAGTGTTCCTAATAATCACTGCCATCCTGCGTTCCTGTACAACCGAGAGCTTCTGCAATTCGGGCCTCACCAGTAGCCCAGCAGGAAATCCCGACTCCCCCTCGTGGTCCTCCAGAGCGTCCACTAAGAGGGCTTCACCCTCAGGCACTCTGAGAAATTTGGGGGACCCCATCACTCTCGCCACTTCCCCGGGCCGTACCACCATTGGCTTCAACAGGGTGAACCACACAGTCCTTTGTCTAAATTCAGTATCCAGCCTGATGCAGCCACACACTTCCTCAAAAGCAGCTCGAAACACCGGGTGCACGGACAATGTTCCCAGAAAGCTCTCACCAGCCTTCCCCTTGCAGGCCCCCATGAGTCTCCTCACTAGAGGGGTGTTGGTCCCCACCAGAAATGAGGCGCCGCCCTTCTCAACAGGGTCTGGACAAACCAACACTAATGTATCAAGAACCTCAGACACTCCCACATCGACCTCTGAGAAATCCAACGTCACTGACAAATAACCATCGTATGGATAGTCACCAGCACTGAGACCCCAGATCTCCAGTACACTGAATGGAGTCAATGGTAAGTGCTTCAGATACTGATAGTAAAACAAACGGTACAATAACGTGACCTGCGACCCAGTGTCGCGTATGGTTTTAGCATAAATACCCTCTATTCGTAGTGACACACTGGAGCGTGGACCCACTAAGCCTTCAGGAATTGGGCCTTTTGCGTTCAGGAGTTCCTTGGTACATTGCTGGGAATGTGTTCCCCCAGAGACACCAGGCTGTTTCCTCACTGGGTCTCCTCTAAGTTTTCCCAATGACTCTCCCTGCTGAGGTACCCAGGGGCTCACTCTCCTTCTGGCGTGACACCTGCTGCCTGCAGTCCTCTGCATTGTTTATCCCCTTGGGGAATCCGCACCCCCCATCAGCTCCATCACATGGGGGGGGTCACACTCACTGATAACAACCAACATATCTCCATTCTCAACTCTGTCACAATCTTCTCTACCGCTCCCCGGGGTAGGCTATCTGTGGTCACTTCACCGCAGGGGACCACTACCGAGGACTGTACCCTGCTGACAGAGTCCTCCCATACCTCCGCTGTGTTCTCCTCTTCCCGTACCTCTCTGATCAGCTCAACAAAAGATGGAGGGGGGAGCGTCTTACAAGACTGTCAGAGACCCCAAGCAATCAGGTCACAGGACTGGGCGCCCATGGCTATCTGGTCCATTCTTAACTGATCCACCTCAGCTGCCTGAATGACTCCTCTGTGCTGCAAGCCATTTAGCTGCCTCTCTAGCTGAAAAATAAAAGCAGAAAGCTTCTCCCCCTTCTCCTGACACATGTTCTGAAACCCCACCATGAGTTCCATTGGGCTCACTGTCGGGCCAAAAGCACTGCCCAGTGCTTGTATGTAATTGACATCTGTCGATACGGGAGATTTCAACCTGACAGCTCTCACGTCAGCAGCCTGCCCATTCAAACTTCCAACCAATCTCTGTTGCTTTACATCATCCGAGCACTGCAACTCATCTAACAACTGAGAGGTCCGCCCGCCCACATCTCATACTCCTCCTCCCCTTTAGGGTGGGCAGAGCCTGCTGTAGCTGGGATTTTGAATCTGATTTTTCCGTTTATTCACCAGAGAGGTAAGGGTGGATACTAATTCAGAATTCTCACTCTTCACTGGGGGATGTGGACTAATTAGACATTCCAAATCCAACCACTCTTTCCTGTCACTTCTCAGAAACGAGAGAACCTTGTCTTTGAAATCTCCGCCCCCAACTACCGCTACCTCAGTGCTGGTCTGCATTAAAATAAGAGCTGCAGCAGCCATTTTATCAAACCTCCACCCACAATTGAAACTTTAACGGTACTTAACAGTGGAATTAACTATTCATCCAGAGTACAAATATCTACCCCACTGGTTCGATGCTCAGGGTAATCACACAGCATCCAACGGAATCAATCCCGGACGAGCCCCCACAATTGTGACCCTCAGGCTCAGCCAGCAGGTATTCGTCTCAGGGAAGACAACTTCTGGCCCCGCCAAACCGAGAAATCTCGTTTATGTAGATGCTGCGTGATGTGTTGCCCAGTTACAAATCCACGCCACAAAATATCAGACAGTACACCATATTCAATTAATTGATTGAACTTTATAAATTTTAATCTGAAGACAGGGTTAGTAAAGCAAATAAAAAGAAAAAGGAACACACATAAAAGTTGCTGGTGAACGCAGCAGTAACAGTTAGTCCTGACGAAGGGTCTAGGCCCAAAACGTCGACTGTACCTCTTCCTAGAGATGCTGCCTGGCCTGCTGCGTTCACCAGCAACTTTTATGTGTGTTGCTTGAAATTCCAGCATCTGCAGATTTCCTCGTGTTTGCGTTTTTAAAGAAGAAAAGGGGCCCATTTTAAGGAAAAAGTCAAAAGTGCACGTTGGAGCTCACTGATACGGCCATTCATCAACCATCGACCTCCTCCAAGCGTTGCCGACCTTTGGACCCTCGCTCCCGGTCCACTCCGTCCGGTGGTCCACCAGCTTCCTCCACATGCGTCTTCCTCCTTCTCCCCTCACGGACCAAAGACTGCAGAAATCTCTCCTCCAGACTCACAAAAAACAACAACATTTCTCTCATTGGATAGGCCCCCCACATTCCAAGCCCTGTTATCTCCATCATAACCCACACATTGCTGCCACAGAGAAACCATCACATTAGCAGTGGAACATTACAGAGAAACCATCACATTAGCAGTGAAACGTTACAGAGAAACCATCACATTAGCAGTGGAATATTACAGAGAAACCATCACATTAGCAGTGAAACGTTACAGAGAAACCATCACATTAGCAGTGAAACGTTACAGAGAAACCATCACATTAGCAGTGAAACGTTACAGAGAAACCATCACATTAGCAGTGGAATATTACAGAGAAACCATCACATTAGCAGTGAAACGTTACAGAGAAACCATCACATTAGCAGTGGAACGTTACAGCGAAACCATCACATTAGCAGTGAAACATTGCAGAGCGTTACACTTGTATAAGATCAGCTTTATCTTGTCACATACACATTGAAACATAAAGTGAAATGCAGCACTTGCGTTGGAAGCCTGCAAGTTTCATCATGCTTTGGTGCCAAAAAAGCATGTCCACCATTTACGAACACGAACTTTTTTGTCTTTGGGATGTGGGAGGAAACGGGAACACCCACATGGTGACAGGGAAAACATACAAACTCCTTACAGAGAGTGGCAGGGACTGAACTGCAGCAATGTTACTTAACTTATTGAAGTTTCAATATCCACATGACATAGTAAACATATCACTGAACCCTGAAGCTTAAATAGATGAAATTCAATTGATCAAATTAAAATATTATTAAAATTTTATAGTTTTGGATAAGGAATAAAATATTGTATATTTCTTGTCTAAATTTTTTTTTGAAATTATAAGCATGAAAAGGGGAGTCTTTTTTCATACAGTAAATTGTTAATTCATAACTTGAAGGGTTGGTGAAAAAGTATTTAATAAGTTTTTGTTCATTTGTTATGTGCTGCATCATATCATGTGGGCAATTGTGGTCTTTCCAGGACCATAATTGTTCTTGACAATTTTTTCCACAGAAGTAGTTTGCCACTGCTCTGGGCAGTGTCTTTACAAGATGGGTGACCCCAGCCATTATCAATAATCTTCAGAGATTGTCTGCCTGGCATCAGTGGTCACATAACCAGGACTTGTGATATGCACCAGCTGCTCATATGACCATCCATTACCTGTTCCCATGGCTTCACGTGACCCTGATCAGGGGAATATGCAGGTGCTACACTTTGCCCAAGGGTGACCTGCAGGCTAGCAGAGGGAAGGAGCGCCTTACACCTCCTTTCATAGAGACATATCTCCATCCCGATACTCAGAATAATGGTTTAGTAAAATAAATTAGATAACTGTTTAAGAAGAAAACAATGCTGCAGGTTATGTGCAAAGAACTGGCACATGGAAGCAACCTGATAATTCTTCCAAGGAGCAAACACATTTGTGATCCAAGTGAATACATAAATGCAGTATTGAGAAGGGGGAGTGCCATGTTGAGAGCAGTATTTGGATGGCAATTTTATCAACTTGTTCTGGTAGATACAAAGGATATCATTACACTATCTGAAGTGTCCTGCTCAAAGCTTCCCTTCAGATAATACGAGCAAAAGCAAATCATCTTGAGCTGGAAGTGGTGGATAAAAAATACAAAAGAAGGAAAATTCAGGGAATTGGCCTCTGCCAGAGACAGGTTTCATACGACTACTCAATTGTCCCGAATTCATTCCTGGGCAGACCTACAAAGAGCAGACAGGTAAGGTTAATGGTTTTTAACATTAGTTAGCTGGTTAGGCAGTTGTTTTTGATAGCTCTAGTTAATGTGACTAGTATTCCACTAGTTAAGGCATACGGTGCATTGGCCTTCATCAACCGTGGGATTGAATTTAGGAGCTGAGAGGTAATGTTGCAGCTATATAGGACCCTGGTCAGACCCCACTTGGAGTACTGTGCTCAGTTCTTGTTGCCTCACTACAGGAAGGATGTGGAAACCATAGAAAGGGTGCAGAGGAGATTTACAAGGATGTTGCCTGGATTGGGGAGCATGTCTTATGAAAACAGGTTGAGTGAACTCGGTCTTTTCTCCTTGGAGTGACAGAGGATGAGAGGCGACCTGATAGAGGTGTATAAGATGATGAGAGGCATTGATCATGTGGATAGTCAGAGGCTTTTTCCCAGGGCTGAAATGGTTGCCACAAGAGGACACAGGTTTAAGGTTCTGGGGAGTAGGTACAGAGGAGATGTCAGGGGTAAGTTTTTTATGCAGAGAGTGGTGAGTGTGTGTAATGGGCTGCCAGAAACGGTAGTGGAGGCTGATACAATAGGGTCTTTTAAGAGACTTTTGCATAGGTGAATGGAGCCTAGAAAAATAGAGAGCTATGGGTAGGCCTAGTAATTTCTAAGGTAGGGACATGATTGGTACAGCTTTGTGGGCCAAGGGGCCTGTATTGTGCTGTAGGGTTTCTATGTTTCTATGTTTCTATCTACCTTTGCAATATTGGTTTGTTTGTACCTGATGAGCCCCATGACTTTTATAAAAGGATTATTGGTCTTGAATGCAGATCTCTCATTAATCTTTCCCCACTCTTCAGTACTGTTATTAATTTCCTACTTGGGCAGAAAGAATAATGTTTTGAATGAAAGAGGATGGCACTATTAATGGATTTGTGAAGTATGCCCCACTTTCATCCAGTCTGACTGGAGAAACAGGAACAGAAATATTCCCAGTTCTAAGGCTGCTCCTGAAAAAGAGAGTCAATGCTGGTGAGGTCAGTCACATGCTCTGTTCAATTATAGAAACTTGTGACAGGCTGGGGGCAAAGAAAAAAAAAATCTTCTCTACTGTTATAAATCAAGGACCTAGAATGTTTCAAGGAGAACTTATTAAATATTTAGCAAGTCCAGGAACCAGACCACAGTAAATACATCTGTGTCACAAAGTGTAGACTGAAGACAGCCTTTACCTGATTGAAGAAAATGAATAGGTTTGAGTATTATGCCATTAACAAATATAAAGGATTTTTGGAATATAGGTATTTAAAGAACCATCTCACCTTCTATCCACTTCAGTGATTTACATTACTTCTACACTACTGGGCAAAATAAACCAAAAATAACATTTGTAATAAATTTTTACCTTTTAACTGCAAAGCCGGATACTGTAATAGTAATATGAAGAAGTATTGAGAGGAGAAGTATTAAAAAAAGGGATAACATATTACAAGTAGAAATGCATTCTTCTCACAAAGATGTTTATCAAACCAAACTTATAGACACTGTAAAAATTATCAAGAGCTTCGCAAATCAGTTCCTGATTTCAGAAAATGTAAATCTATTCAATGCAAGGGAAAAAAAATCTAATAACATTATAAAATGCAACCTGATTTGCCAGAGCATTGTAAACAAGTTGTGGTGTGACACGATGTCCTTCAAGAGCCAGTTTTCTCCCCGTCTGCCAATGGAGTATTATTGAATAGGCCTGGGCGTCGAGAGAGATTCAGGATGTGGCATGACTCGGGAGAGGTTGAAGATAAAGGTTGCTGTGTGAGAGAAGACAAAGATGGTGCAAGGCACAGTAGAACAATAAGTGTTTCCGGAACAAGAATAGGACAGGGGGCAAGCCAGAGCACAGGAGTGAGAGATCATGAGCTCAATGTAAAGAAAGCTAAACAGATAGCCAAACGAGCAGAGAATACCAGTAAGTGAGGCAGAGGGAGCTATACAATGCAGAAAACTTTAAAATGTTAATTTGTTCAACTTCAATCAAAAACAAATTAAACTAATAGCATTTTTAAAGTACCACTGGACAACAATTTTTTTCAAAAGTGTTGCTTCCTTAGGAATTCTTTTGTTATGATAAATCACTTGAAGCTGAACATAAATGCAATTTCAGACTCCTTTTATCATGTAGGAATTTGGAGAAACAAAAAAATTAACTTTATTGAATATAATGTGTTTAATTCTATAACGGTGCTGACACCTTGCGTCAACTAAGTTCAACTGAGCTAAAAATACTTTGTTAATGATATTCATTTGTACTTAGTGTCTGAGCCTTCTGCCTCAGGTGTCCAACAATAATCAGCCAGCATTGATAGATTCCAATTGCCCTGATACCGCTTCTCCATGACCACAATGTCCTGGTGAAACCTTTCATCGCATTTGTCATTGACAGTGCCAAGATTTGTAGGGAAGAAGTTTAAATGGAAATGCAGAAATTGTATCTTTAGTGACATGTTGCACTTCCTGGTTTTGTATGCTTGAAGCATGTTGGCAACCAGCTGCATGTACATAGATTAGTGCTCTGTAGTTGCCAAGAAAATTTTCAGCAACATCCTTGAATGCCTTCCGTGTAATTTTTAGATTAGATTAGATTATGAGGGCACGCAGTCCTCTTTTATTGTCATTTAGTAATGCATGCACTAAGAAATGACACAATTTGTTCCTCCAGAATGATATCACAGAAACACAAGACAAACCAAGACTAAAAAAACTGACAAAAACCACATAACATATAGTTACAACAGTGCAAGCAATACCATAATTTGATAGGAGAACAGACCACGGGCACAGTAAAAAGTCTCAGAGTCTCTCAAAAGTCCCATCATCTCACGCAGACGGTTGAAGGAAGAAAACTCTCCCTGCCTTGAACCTCCAGCGACGCAAACTTGCCGATGCAGCACCCTGGAAGCACCCAACCACAGTGCGACTCTGAGTCCGTCTGAAAACTTCGAGCCTCCGACCAGCCTTCCGACACCGAGCACCAACCACCATCTCTGCCGAGCGCTTCGACCGCGGCCCCGGCAACAGGCAATAGGCAAAGCTGAGGATTTGGGGCCTTCCCCTCTGGAGATTCTGGATCGCACAGTAGCAGCCGCAGCAAAGCGGGCATTTCAGAAGTTTCTCCAGGTGTTTCTCCATGCTTCTCACGGCTGTCTCCATCAAATCAGGATTGTGCACGGCATCCTAGTTCACAAATATGATATCAATTCGAAGCGGCCCCACGCGCTGCGTCAAGCCACCATCTTCTCCTCCTCCCCCCCCCCCATCTGCAGTCCCATTAGAAGTACTTCAAATTGCCTGTCATTGTTGACCTGTTTGATTTGTGGACCAACAAAAATGTCTTCTTTAATCTTATCATCAGTTATTCTGACTTGAATTACGAATAGAAATAACAAATAGAGATTATTTCAAAAGCATGATGTGTGATAGGGACATTTTGCGGTAGCTTTCATGATCAGCTGCCCAAGATCTATAATATACACCCAAAAATATTTAGGAAGCAAAATCTGGGTGGTCCACTGTATTCAATCCCTTCAATTTAAAAATCTCATTGCACACCTTTAAATCCAAGATCTCAGTAAAATGCATGAGGTTGCTTAGCAACCAAGCGCAGCTTCAGTCCCAAGGGACTTGACATCCTGGCAATGCATTCCTTGCTTTGCCTGGAATCAGAGCAAAAGATATTAACTTTCAAAATGTTAGGGAAAGAAGTTAACAATTTTATCTTCAAATTAGGTATTCACAGATGAGTGCTATTACACAAAACTCTCATCTTAGCAGCATCCTTTGACAAATCAAATGGGATTTGTAGCCAAATCTTTGGAGGCAGTCAGGTCAGAACTTCATCCTTCAGATCATTATGTTGCTCAAACTTTGGTGTTGTTCATTTTAAGTCGGAGGCTCCTTGACAGTCCCACTGAGCTCTTTTGCCAAAATGTCTGTTTTGCATTCCAATTGAAATGGCGTGAAGTTGTCACACTTTCACACAACAAAACAAGTGAAATGGAACACATTGTTTATAAATGCTGCTTGTACACTTAATGTTAAAAAAGTGAATACAGAAAGGATCATATGTGGAGAAGCAGAGCCTTTTGAAGATAAAAAATGAAACTTGTGATGGGCATTGCAGACGTGGTTAAGGTATTAAGTATTTTCACCAGGGAAGGAAGTGCCTCCACGGTAACAGTGAAGGAGACGGTGAGTAGAGCACCAGTGACCTGGATTTAATGGTGACCTCCAGTGCTGTTGGTATGCAATGTTTACATTCTCCCCGTTTTCTGCTTGTTTCCTCCCACATTCCAAAAATGTGCCAACTGGAAGGTTCCTTGTTCCTCCTATGAGTGAAAGAATCTGAATGGTAGGGATTGATGGGAACGCAGGGAGAATGAGATATGTCAGGGTGAGTTTAGTGGATAAATGGGTGTGTGATGGTCAGCTCAGACTTGCTTGGAATTGGAAAATTGGCCAATGAACCATCAGTTTAGGATGGGCTGCATCCAATGATTTTGAAATTGCAGGGTCCCTGACCATAATCTTGCAATGATCTCTGGAAAAGGGCTGAAGAGAGAGGACGAAACTTTGCTCCCTTGTTCAAGAATACATGGAAGGAAAATCTCAGCAACTTCAGTTCGATTTTGGTGGTGGGAAAGCTTAAGAAATATTGATCCATGAGATGCGGAATAGACACTTGAAAGAAAGATTAACTAAAGCAAGCAAGTGCAGACTTCATGAGAGAAAACTTTTTGAAGTAATGTGATGGACTTGTTGGTTACAGATATAGTTGATAAGATACTGCACAGAAAAAGTTCCTTTGGGCCACCATATCCAGGTCTGCCATCAAGTAACCATCTGTATTAAACCCCATTCAGAAACAGTTGATCCAGAGACATCTGTACTTATATTTTTATTTCTGTTGGATATCAAGAATAGACCACTATCAAAAAATATGAGTAAGAAATAATCTAACTTTGTAATCTGCCATTAAACTGAATGTTGTATGAGATCATCAATCATGAAAACCGCATGCTAATACTGAATGAGTTAATTGAACATTATTCCCTGGTAAGCATGATTTTCATATTTTATCATGTAGAACCAGATGATTTCTAAGAGTTCCAATGCAAAGACATCAGCCTATTTCACTTTCACAAGGACTATCTGACATGCTAATAATTTAATCTACATCTTCCTATTATGTCAGATGCTATAGCCATTTTCTAAATGTAGAAAAAAATGTTTTGATGAATTAATCTGCATAAAGAGTTGCATGCAATTAGCAAGGAGAAAAATGAATGTAAAGCTTTGCATGCAAGACTTTCAAATTATTGGTGCTCTGATTGTGAAAATAGACAGGGTCAATTTATTTCTCAGGGACCTCGGTCAACACATGCAAACTCTTGACTTCTATTCTTTCCTAACAATGAAGAAATTAAAATTTAAATTATGACAAAGTTTGGAATAAATTGAATATAAAACTAAATTATTTAAGTGTGGCTATTTCATTTCCTGAGGTTCATGAACAATCCAATGTTATACAACATGGAAGCATCCTTCAAGATTTGATAAGAGCACTGTGTGTGTGTGTTTTTTTTTATACTGAAAAGAGTTCTATTCAGAAAGAATAGGACAAAATATAGCTTTAAAGCAAGTGAAAAGGTTTTAGTTGATGTGCAAGAACGGGATTAACAAGCGATGCTCCAAGCCAAATGGTCCCAGACTGTACAAAGTTCTTTTTTTGCTCTGGCATTGCATGAATGCACAGTTCAGCTTACTAAATTTATCCCGCACCACCACACAAGGGAAGATGAGCTCTTCCAGCTTGGCATTCAAATAATGGGGAGAAGGACTTTGATAGAGAAGCAGTTGGCCATCTTCTGTGCTGATGCAATATTTAATTCATGTTAATAGGCGTGTTGTACGTGTTGGTTAATCGTCCACATTTAAATAAAAGTATTATGACATTAAACCAACAGACAGAAGCAGAGGACACAGGCAACAGTGTCAAGCCCCTTTAGTGTGATGCTTCAGCTTCATAAATAACCTCTTTACGAAATCAGAACCATCTCCATGGTGTATGACAGGCCCAAAACTTTCCACACAAATAAAAGAACAAACTGAACCACTAGTTTCATCAAGACTAGATCCAAGTATTAGTTTTCCCTTTTCTGGAGGAAACATTTTGTTTTTTCCACCCTGTATTCCTTCATACTTAGGGAAGGAAGATAAATTGTTATTGTTGTGTCTTTGTTTGCTAAAAATCTGTGTTTTTATCTTTAAAAAACTCAATCAAATCTTCATTTTAAAAAATCCAGAATTTGCGGGTGGACATATTGCCAAATGATGTGTTATTTGACTAGTTACACTCCTCATTATATCGCATCAAAATAATCAAAACATCAAAATGTGATGTAAATCTTTTGCCTTCGTCACACTTTGGCAATGTAATGGTGATATATTACACAAGCAGCTTTGTTCAGGCAGTCAAGGCTAAGACACAAGTATAATTGGAATATTCTTAATATAGGACTTGTGACAATTGCAGTCTGCCATATGTCCCAGACAAGCATTTTGTCCATAACACTCAGCTTCAGTTAAAATCAGATCTGATCAATCATTCAGCTCCAGGCCCGAAGGAGCTTCAATGATTTAATCTTGTTCCTATTCCTTCTGTTCCAGCAAGGTGTATTTGGTTTTATGTAACCGTTGAGCTTAATACCCACAGCACATCTTAAAGCTGTATTTAAGGAAGCATCTCTGCATATGTTCATGTCTGTCTGTCGACATGCCTGCAACTATGCCTCTGTGTATGTCTGATATGTGGCACAACTGTTGAAGTGAAAGCATCAAGTTTGGAAAAATGCAACCAGCTTGTGAATGTATCTGAGTAACCAAGGAAAGTGGACACTCAGTGCAAGCACATTCCAATTTTTTAAATCAAACTATTTATAAATAACATAACATAACTGACCATTCTTACTATGCTTATCACAAGGTGGCTATGTTTTCTTTCTACTGTGTATTAAATGTCTGAGAGAAAGAATAGGCTTTGTAATTAGATAACAACAGATGTCTTGGGAACTTGTCCCAGTCAGTTAGTATTAAAAATATTCACTCTGCTGCAAGTTTCAATTCAGGGTCAACATGTGCACCAGTTCCAGCACTGGAATGATGTGATCGTGCAGGGCCATGGACTTGTGGCATTCACAGACAACAGAAAATCAAATATATGATCCAAGATGCAACTAAAAGACTTTTTAAAATGTTATCTGCTAACATTGGGCTTAATAATAAATATGTGAATAGATTAAATGAAACTTCCAAAGTATTATAAATGTGTTGCAATTACTAATCAATCAATGACAAACAGAAACACTTATAATATTGCAGCAACATTGAATTACTTAGTTTGTGTCTCACAGAGGTGGTTTGCTTCAATGAGCATCAACCAGTTTTGTATCCTCCTTTAAAATGTAATAAGGAGGCTCACCTCTTCAGGAAACTGAGAGCAGGAGTTCCAGAAAGCAGGATTGCTCAGTGACCTGTTCTACAATAGGAACAGGCACCGAAATTGTGCTTCCTACTGCATTACGTGTCTTCATGTAGTGAGACTCATTCACTAGAACAACTTGAAATTTTTGATCATATAAATCATTTACCAAAGTCTATACACCACTCATCAAAAGGCCAGAACCTAGAAAGGTAACCTTGCTGGCTGGAATTCTCCTGCACAAGATAAAAAATAATTGTAATTACAGATCAAAACGTTGTTCTGGACTGTTGCATTTTACAACACACTTGTATAGAGATAATCACTGGAAAGTTATTTACCAGGGGTTAAAATTTATTCTATAAAATTAGATTTATCTCGCTTCAGCAATGTGTAAAGGAATCAATATCACAGAATTTCATTCCATATTCTTCCGTTCAGGAGATGACTCACGGATCCAGAAAGCTAGACTTCATGTACTGCAAATTCCAAACGACTTCATTTCTCCCATTCAAAGAGCTTATTTGTAAATGTATAAGGAAAAGTAAATATATAGTGCTTTATGTGTTTTACATTTTATCCCATGCATTAATAATATTGGTTGTGAATGACAAGATAAGGACATTCGGTTAAGATGACGCCAGCGAAGAACAATTTCTCAGGCATCTACCAGATAGCCAATCTCTTCAATTCTTTCTCTTTATCTATGCCCTAGGCATGTTCTTTTTGTATTGATTGTGTTTTGAAAACTGTTAGAGCCTGTGATGTGAACTTTGGAGTTTGATTGAATGATCTAGCACTCTGCTGTCCCCGGAGAGGACTCCGAGCACGGGCTGCCTCACGCAGAAGACAAGAGACAGGACACAGGGCCATGGTCAGCTCCATTTCGAAGCACCAATGAAGAATGAAGCATCGAGGCAAATGCGGAGGAGGTCAGAGGTCACTCTCCATAGAGGCCGCAGGTTGAGGCAGCTGGTAGCCGGGTGGTGACATTCGGATGGCCACGGCACACCAGTCGCTCTTCACAGAAGGACTGAGTTTGAGTGGCCACTCTTCTTATTTCTGACGAGAGGATGTTTTTGAAATTCTAAGATTTATTTGATTATTGGATTGTAGTTGCTCTCCTTCTGTTTTCTGTGTTTTCCTCCTTGTTGCTGATTACCAGGTGGGGTTCCGGATGGTCGAAATGTTAGGTTTTGTGTATGGGAGAGGAGGTGGATGTTTGATATTAATGTCACTATTTTTCTTGTGAGGGAGGGGATCGGGGGTTTGGGGATTAATGATCCATATGCTGTTTTCCATGCCGGGGGGGGGGTTTGGGGTTTGCGAGGTTTTTTTTCTTTTCCCATTTTGAGCTGGGGGGATGGGGTTTGGTGTCTTTTTTTTTCATTGACTCCCGCAGTTTTTTCTGTGTTTCATGGCTATCTGGAGAAGGTGACTTTCAGAGTTGTACTGCACATGCATACTTTGACAATAAAATGAAACTTTGACCTTTCAACCTTTGACATCTGCTGATAAATGACTTCTCATTTCAGACGGCAGCAAGTTCTTCCAGTTCTTGTCAAGCATTCTTATTGAACATCAGAGCACACAAGTAAAGGCCATATTATGACCAACATTCTGGAGAAAGAGATTATAAATAGGTCATCAATTGTTGAGAGTAATTCCAAATTCAACTAACAAAGAGACAAATGGGGGAGATCTTAAATAGGCGTTTTGCATCTGTATTTACTAAGGAAACTGGCATGAAGTCTATGGAGTTAAGGGAAACAAGTAGTGAGATCATGGAAACTGTACCGATTGAAAAGGAGGAGGTGCTTGCTGTCTTGAGGAAAATTAAAGTGGATAAATCCCCGGGACCTGACAGGGTGTTCCCTCAGACCCTGAAGGAGACTAGTGTTGAAATTGCAGGGGGCCTGGCAGAAATATTTAAAATGTTGCTGTCTACAGGTGAGGTGCTGGAGGATTGGAGAGTGGCTCATGTTGTTCCGTTGTTTAAAAAAGGATCGAAAAGTAACCCGGGAAATTACCGGCCGGTAAGTTTAACATCGGTAGTAGGTAAGTTATTGGAGGGAGTACTAAGAGACAGAATCTACAAGCAATTGGATAGACAGGGACTTATTAGGGAGAGTCAACATGGCTTTGTGCATGGTAGGTCATGTTTGACCAATCTATTGGAGTTTTTCGAGGAGGTTACCAGGATAGTGGATGAAGGGAAGGCAGTGGGTATTGTCTACATGGACTTCAGTAAGGCCTTTGACAAGGTCCCGCATGGGAGGTTAGTTAGGAAAATTCAGTCGCTAGGTATACATGGAGAGGTGGTAAATTGGATTAGACATTGGCTCAATGATAGAAGCCAAAGAGTGGTAATAGAGAATTGCTTCTCCGGGTGGAGGCCTGTGACTAGTGGTGTGCCACAGGGATCAGTGCTGGGTCCATTGTTATTTGTCATCTATATCAATGATCTGGATGATAATGTGGTAAATTGGATCAGCAAATTTGCTGATGATACAAAGATTGGAGGTGTAGTAGACAGTGAGGAAGGTTTTCAGAGCCTGCAGAGGGACTTGGACCAGCTGGAAAAATGGGCTGAAAAATGGCAGATGGAGTTTAATACAGACAAGTGTGAGGAATTGCACGTTGGAAGGACAAACCAAGGTAGAACATACAGGGTTAATGGTAAGGCACTGAGGAGTGCAGTAGAACAGAGGGATCTGGGAATATAGATACAAAATTCCCTAAAAGTGGCGTCACAGGTAGATAGGGTCGTAAGGAGAGCTTTTAGTACATTGGCCTTTATTAATCAAAGTATTGAGTATAAGAGCTGGAATGTTATGATGAGGTTGTATAAGGCATTGGTGAGGCTGAATCTGGAGTATTGTGTTCAGTTTTGGTCACTAAATTACAGGAAGGATATAAATAAGGTTGAAAGAGTGCAGAGAAGGTTTAAAAGGATGTTGCCGGGACTTGAGAAACTCAGTTACAGAGAAAGGTTGAGTAGGTTAGGACTTTATTCCCTGGATCGTAGAAGAATGAGGGGAGATTTGATAGAGGTATATAAAATTATGATGGGTATAGATAGAGTGAATGCAAGCAGGCTTTTTCCACTGAGGCAAGGGGAGAAAAAAACCAGAGGACATGGGTTAAGGGTGAGGGGGGAAAAGTTTAAAGGGAACATTAGTGGGGGCTTCTTCACACAGAGAGTAGTGGGAGTATGGAATGAGCTGCCAGACAAAGTGGTAAATGCGGTTCTTTTTTAACATTTAAGAATAAATTGGACAGATACATGGATGGGAGGTGTATGGAGGGATATGGTCCGTGTGCAGGTCAGTGGGACTAGGCAGAAAATGGTTCGGCACAGCCAAGAAGGGCCAAAAGGCTTGTTTCTGTGCTGTAGTTTTTCTATGGTTTCTACAAAGGAGTAGGCCCCTCAGCCCCTGATATTTTCACTTGTTCAATGGCTGACATGCACAGGGAACAATTCATCCTTGAGAAGAGTGTTGGAATAGGTCTGTTATCAAGTACTTAGAGCTGCTGCTGCTGAGCTCCAGTGAGTGAGCCAGGACTGATCCTGACTTTGGGCAAGGTGTATGGCGTTTACATATTCTCAAGTGATAGTGTGGGTTCTCTAATACGTAATGTTTGGTTAATTGGCTACAGGATATCACAACCAGTGGGTGACAGGAGAATCAGGGAAGAGTCATTGAATATATGAAAGAAAATGGACTGCAGAGAAATCAGACTGACTGGCCTGCTCGAGCAGCTCCCATACTCTACACTAGTAGGGCCCAGTAGCATTCTTCTATGTTCTAAGTAAATATAGTAATATGAAATGATTTGTGGAGACTGACTGAAGTACAGTACATCACAAGGGGTCACTCAAAAAATACATTTTGCTGTGCGCAACATCTCCTTTAGGCTCTTTTACAGCAAAATCCCAGACAAAGCACAGCCTGTGAGGAAGCCCCCGGCCTGCTGAGCTCACACCAGTTCCACCTGAGAGCAACGAGCAAGACTCTGATGCCACGTTCTCCTCTGCTTTTTCCCTATACCCTTGCAAATTCTTCACTGCCCTCCCCCATTCTGGTTCTTAATTAATTCCCTTTTGAGTGCTACAGTTAAATATTCCTTTGCTGCTGCCCCTGTCATTTCAAGCCCCTAACTGCACACTGTGCAAAACAAGAGTAATTCCTGGTTCTTCTGCTTTCACTCCAGGCTTACTTGGTTCTTGACCTCGACACACCAACAGAAACAGGTTACAATATCTGTTGATAATATCCAATTCTGAATCTGATTCAAACTTTAAACAAACTATATCATATTCCCAAACCCACCCTCAAAAGATTCCTCTGTTCTTATATATCTAGAATTGTGCCTTCAAATCTGCAGCTTGTTCAAAGTACCCTTCTGGCAGTGAACATTGATTTCCAAACAGCGTGAAGATCTAGTCATAACACCAGAGAGATTATAGAGAAGCACTGGAGAAGCTGCACGGACCTTGCAGCCTGCCGCTGGGGATGAAACTATCACCAGAGTAAGTAAAAGGTATGCAGCTAAGCACTTGAAGAGGCATAGCATACAACAGGGCTGTGGATATAGGGCTGGGAGATGAGATTCATCCAACATTCATTTCTCTTTAAACCAGCAAAATACAGAAGTGTCCGAAAGTCTTCAGCACACACACACACACACACACACACACACACGCACACACACGCACACACGCGCGCACACACACACACGCACAGGCGCGCACACACACACATGCACACACGCACACACACACACGCACACACACACGCACACACACACGCACGCATATATATTGAGTGAGGGTACCTAAGACTTTGGCACAGTACAGTATTTGTCAATGTGGAGTGGAGAGTGAGAGAGTGAGTTTGTAAATCTGGCCAAAGCAATGGATGTTGGGAATGGTGAGGGTAGAGTGCCGCGGGAGGTGTGAGGGACAGGTGGCAGGGGAGTGGGTGAGGGGTTAGCACGGGTGCAGACACCGAACCCTGAGACACCAGGCAAGGTCATTTGATTCTAAACAACTGGTTTATTGATCATTACAGAATGTCTCTCTAGTGCTGCCTGCTCCCTCCCCTCTCCTTTCCCCTTTTCCCAACCATGACTCCCCTCTCCCTGTCCACTTCCCACTCTCACTCCACAATAGAGACCCATATCAGAATCAGGTTTATCACCACTCACAAATGTCATGAAATTTGTCTTATTTTGTGACAGCAGTACAGTGCAATACAGAAAATTACTACAGTTCTGTGCAAAACTGTTCAAGTTTGCTGATGACACCACTGTCGTAGGCTGTATCAAAGGGGGTGATGAATCAACACACAGGAGAGAGACTGGACACTTGGCTGAGTGGTGTAATAACAACCTGTCGCTCAATGTCAATAAGACCAAGGAACTCATTGTAGACCTCAGGAGGGGGAAACCAGAGTCTGTGAGCCAGTCCTCAGTGGATAGGAGGTGGAGGTCAGTAACTTTAAACTCCTGTGTGTCACTATCTCAGAGGACCTGTCCTGGATCCACCATATAAATATAATTCCAAAGAAAGCATGTCGGCACCTCTACTTCCTTAGAAGTCTGCGGAGGTTCAGCACGTCACCAAAAACTTTGACAAACTTCTATAGATGTGTGGTGGAAAGTGCTGACTGGCTGCATTACGGCCTGGTATCGGAACACCAATACCATTGAATGGAAAATCCTGCAAAAACTAGTAGATTCGGCACAGTACATCACAGGTAAAATCTTCCCAGCCATTGAGCACATCTACATGAAACACAGAGCATCGTCAGCAGCATCCATCATCAAAGATCCTCACCACCCAGGCCATGCTCTTTCCCTACTACTGCCGTCAGGTAGAAGGTACAAGAGTCTCAGGACTAACACCACCAGGCTCAAGAACAGTTACTGTCCCTCAACCATGGAACTCTTGAACGAAAGAGGATAACTAAACTCATTTATTGAAATGTTCCCACAACCAATGATCTGACTTTAAGGACTCTTTATCTTGTTATTTCATGCCCTCAGTATTTATTTCTATTTGCATTTTCACAGTTTGTTGTCTTCTATGCTCTTGCTCTTTCATTGATCCTGTTTACAGTTACTATTCTGTAGATTTGCTGAGTGTGCCTGCATGAAGAAGAATCTCAGGGTTGTACGTGGTGACATGTACGTACTCTCATAATAAATTTTACTTTGAACTTTGAGCTGAACAGTCTTATTCTATGCTGAACTAAATGAGATTTAGTGAACTTTCTATTTTCAAACAAAATAAAAATGGATGTTATAATCTGCATTGTGAATGTTACTAAACTTTTGTATAACATAAAGAAACAGAAACATACATATATGCGAAGATAAGCATGAAAAATATTAATATATATCTATGTATTTCAAATATATAAGTTCGAATACCTACCTTTCATGTTGGCTAACAATATCAAGTACTGCAATCGAAGTAATATAAAAGTCACCCTTTGTTTTCCACAAGGCAGCCAGATGATTCAGCAAGGGCTGATCATGCTTGAGCAACCAGCTTGACAGCCTTTGAATATGAAGCAGCTTAAAAGCTACTGTTAAAGCTCTGCAATCTGTATCTAGACTACAAGAAAGCAAACTATGAATTTCTATACTGAGAACTAATACTCAAGTTTAATAAAGTGGTTTTCTTAACTTATGGACAGAGAATAACGCAAAAGCTTTTTGCAGTCCATCCAAGTTAGTAAAACCAATCGTGACTGAAATAGTTTTCTTTGAGGTCCATTATTTATTCTTCACCACTTTCTTGTTAGTGCTTCCCTCAGATTTTAAACATTTCTGTTGCACAGCCTAATACTCACTGTAACCGGCAGTGACATTGGAAACATTGATGTACAGAGGGACTTTGGGTGCAAATTCATAGCTTTCAGAAAATGGCAACATGTTGAACATGAAATAGCTTGCTTGCCTTCACAGACCAGGAGATTGAGTGTAAGAGTTGGATTGGCCTGTAGCAGCTGTACAAGGCATTGGCTTGTAATTATGCTTTGGATAGTGTGTGCAATTCATTGGCTTGTAATTATGCTTTGGATAGTGTGTACAGTTCTGTACATCCCAGGGTAGGAAGGGATGTGAAGTGATACTGCTGATATTTACAAGGATGCTGCGTAGAATGGAGTTACAAAAAGTGGATAGGCTGGAATTGCTCTGACTGGAGTAATCCAGGCTGACCACTGATATTTGTAAAATTATGAGGGGCTTAAGATAGGGTAGTTTTAGATTCCCCTGCACTTTGAGGTGAGGGAAGAAATATTTCAAGGAGATCTGAGAAACAAGTTTATCCCCACAGAGATGGTGGTGGGTATTTGGAACAGTTTGCCAGAAGGGGTGGGGACAGGTTCAATCATAGCATTTCAAAAGCTTTACATCAGGCATTCCCTAGTGTTTTATCATTTCTAGATGATCTCCTCTATATCCTTAAATATTCTCAATGGAGTGAAAAACTCAAAAGCCAGTTGAATAAATATACTAATTTCCACAAGAGAAATTGAATACTCTCCCTGATCTATTGCAAATGGTGATATTTTTCAAATTTCCTCATTATACACATAACAGCATCAACCATACCACTAAATAAGCATTTAAGTAGATCTGCAAATATCAAAAGATAATATTGATGCTCAGGGGAAACAGGCTCATAGATAGTTGTTGAGGCTGGAAATACAAAGTGTACAGCAGGCTTTTGAAAGCCAGTCTATAAAACACCACGGTGCATATGACATGACTTGGTTATCTTGCGGTATTTGCGCACTGCATGAAGACTGATGAGCTGTGGACAGTAAAGAAGCTCCTCAAAGTATACAGGAGGATGTAGCACAGTTGGAAATTTGGACAGAACAGTGAAGGAGAGAATTTAATCCAATGTAGTGTGAAGTATTGTATTTTAGGGGATTGCCTCTGTGGGGGAAAATATACAGTAAATGGCAGGACCCTGAGGAGATCTGATGAACAGCGAGACCTTGGGGAAAAGGCCATCAGCTCCCTGAAAATAGCAAGACAAGTAGACAGGGTTGGTTAAGACAGTGGACAGTATGCTGGCCTTGGGTAAACCAGACTGAAAATCATGTTGCAGCGGTACAAAACTTGGAGGATTGTGTGCCATTCTGGTCATCACATTACAAGACAAGTATGGTGTCACGGTCCTGATCGGTTATTCCCTGGGTCCCTTTAAATTTACTTTGTGTCACGATCAGGACCATTGACTCCTTGTTTTCCTTAATTCATTGTTTCCCCGTGTTTCTTGGGCTCTGTAATTAAAGGCACTTGAGTCTCAGCTGAACGAGCAGTTTTTAGTGTCGGGTTTACAGCTAGATTGTCATCAGACGTCACCGAAGCAAGTAGGCTCTGGTGTTCCAAGTTCCAAGTCTGAGTCCTGAGTTCCAAGTCCGGGTCCCGAGTTCCAAGTCCGGGTCCCGAACTCTACGTCCCAAGTTACAAGTCCGGGTCCCGAGTTCCACGTCCCAAGTTCCATGTCCAGGTCCCGAGTTCCAAGTCCAAGTCCGAGTCTTGCCACGCTTATTCCCGCTTCTGCTTTGCTCACTCTTTGATCTCCCTCTGAACTATCCTTGCTTCCCTGCTTTCCTAGTAACGATTAATAAATTCTATCCTTGTTAACGCTACAAAACGTGTTTGTATCTTGCTTTTGGGTCCACCCGTGCTCCGTACTTGTGACATAAGGAGGCTCTGGAGAGGGTACAGAAGACCTTTGTGGGCATGAATTGGAGGGGGCTAAGTGAGGCAAGCTACAAGGAAAGTCTGGACAAACTTGGATTGTTTCTTCAGGAGCACTGGAGATGAAGGGATGACATGAGTGCATAAAAGATGACTGCAGCCACAGACAGGCAAGGTAGTCATAGTCATTGCAGGAAAAATATGTCAAATATTAAGAGGGAAAAGGTATTAAAGATTATTTAACGTCATTTTCAGTACACAACTGTAAAGGAGAATGAAATAATGGTTACACTGGATCCAAAGCAGCACAAAAAACAACATAATGAAATAAAGTACACAATAGTATTAAAAAACAGAATAAAAATAAATACATGCTAGCATATATACATAGATTGATTGTTTGTCAATAAAGTGATGATAGGCACAGGAGTGCTTGTCCGTAAGAGAATGGTAAAGTAATGGTGGTTGGGGGTGTGGAGGTGTTGAAGAGCCTTACTGCTGGGGGAAGTAACTGTTTTTGAGTCCGGTGGTCCTGGCGTGGATGCTACGTAGCCTCCTTCCTCATGGAAGTGGGAGGAAAGGTCCATGAGCAGGGTGGGTGGGATCCTTCATGACATTACTGGCCATTTTCTGGTACCTTTCTGTTCATGTGCCTTGACAGTGGGTAGGCTGGTGGCTGGTGATGCATTACACCGTTTTGACAACCCGTTGTTAAGCCTTCCTGCCTGCCACAGTGCAGCTTACGTACTGATCAGTGATGCAGCTATAGGATGCTCTCCTCTGTGCATCTCGAGAATGACATGAGTATATCTGTGCAAAGTCTAGCTCTTGTCAACCTCCTCAGAAAGCAGAGGTGTTGGTGAGCTTTCCTGACTGTGTAGAATGTGCTTTGGGACCATGAGAGGTTGTATAAGATGTGCACTTAAAGGAGCCTGAAACTGCTTACAGGTTCCACTGCGGTGGTGCAGAGGGATGTGTGGTGCAAGTTCTCCTGAGGTCGATAACCATCTCCTTTGTCTTGTTGACACTGAGAAAGAAGTCATTTGCTGACACCAGACCTTGAGCACTTCCATCTCCTCTCTGTAGGTCGTCTCATCGTTGTTGGCAATGAGCCCCACCATGTCGTATCATCGGCGAACGTGACAACGCGATTACTCGGGTGTTTGGGCGTACAGTTGTGTGGCAGCTGAGTGGGCTCGACACACAGCACTGGGAGGCAACTGTGTTGAGGATGGTGGAGAGGGAGAAGCGGATGCACATCCTGAATATCTGAGCTCTTTTGGTTAGGAAGTCCAACACTCAGTTGCATAGAGGTGTATTCTGACTGAGGAGTAGGAGTTTGTTCAGCAAGGTCTTTGGGACAATAGTGTTGAGTGGAACATTTGATGATTAAATGCCAACCAATCTACTTACCAAGACAGTTCTCTCCATGATCCTGACTGCAGCTTAGGTACATACTGCCAAGGGCAGATGTTAAATAAGCACTCGATATACTGAGAGCCACAATTAAGATACAGCCTACCCCATCATCATCAGGTGCCGTGCCCAGTTTGAGCTTTGACTGCCATGGCCCACACACTTCTGTTTTGAGTCAAGTGGATCAATTCACTGGTATTCATTTCCAGTTCTCTGGCTACTGTCTCCATCATCATTTGTCTTTGCCTTCCTCTTGCTTTCTTCCCTTCAATCTTTCCCATAATTACCATACATTCTAACTCCTCTTTCCTAATCACATGTCCAATGAAGTTGCGCTGCCTTTTCATGATCTCATGCATTATTTCTCTTTTTGTGCTTGCTCTGTTCATGACATCCTCGCTAGATATTCGTTTTGTCCATGATATGCTTTACATCCTCCTCAAAAAACACATTTCTGCTGCTTCAATTCATTTCCTCATGTTACTAGATATTGTCCAACATTCTGATCCATATAACATAACTGGATAAAGTTTTGGATGAAGAACTACAAAACTTAATTGATATAGTTGTTGAAGAAAGTGCAAAAATGGGTCTATCTATCAATTGCAAAAAGACAGAATATATGGTGATATCCAAAAAGAAGGAGAATCCTATCTGCAGGCTGAGAATAAACAGGGAAGACATAAAACAAGTACAGAACTTTTGCTACTTAGGAAGCTGGGTGACATCAGATGGCAGGTGTGACATGGACATCAAAAGAAGAATAAGGATGGCAAAAGACACCTTCATGAGAATGAAGAGTATACTGACCAATACTAAACTAGGCATGACAACCCGCCTCAGAGTACTGAAATGTTACGTTTAACAGCCTACCCCACTGCCATCCAAACAATTGTCAGGGACTTCAAACTTCAAAGTTCAAAGTAAACGTATAACGGAAGTACAAACGTTTGTACATATATGTCACCATGTACAACCCTGATATTGGTTTTCTTGTGGGCAAACTCAATCCATAATAGAATAATAATCAGTGGAATCAATGAATAACCACACCAACTCGGGCATTTACCCAGTATGCAAAAGACAATAAACTAGGCAAAAAGAAATAAATAATAACAATAATAGTAAAGCAACAAATATCAAGAACATGCGATAAAGAGCCCTCGAAAGTGAGCCCATACGTTGCAACAATGGCAAAATGAAATTGAGTGAAGTTATCCCCTCTGGTTCAAGAGCCTGATAGTTGAGGGGTAATAACTGTTCCTGAACTTGGTGGTGTGAGTCCTGAGGCTCCCGTACCTTCGTCCTGATGGCAGCAGTGAGCAGAGAGCATGTCCTGGATGGTGGGGGTCCCTGATGATGGATGCTGCTTTCCTGCCACAGCGTTTCATGTAGGTGCGCTCAATCGTGGGGAGAAATCTCCGCCCAATTATCATCAATATTTCATCTGCAGCCCCAGGGGTCCCTACACTCTCGACCACTGTTACACTACGATTAAGAATGCCTATGGTACCATATTCTGGGAAATCAATCACTTCGCTGTCCTTCTCCTACTTGCAGACAGGCAGAGGCGAAAGAGCAAGGTGCGAGAGAAATGGATAACGAAGAGGTGGTCAGAGGAGGCTGAGCAGTGGCTACGGGATTACTTCAACTCAGTAGATGGTGCCAAGTTCAAGGACTTATCAGAGAACCTGAACAAATACACAATGGTTGACACGGACTTCATAAAAACAATCCTTTAAGTAGGTGACCCCACAAAATCATTCAGAGTCTTCATGAACTGGAAGCCCTGGATGAACCATGAGATGCACAATCTGCTGAGGACCAAAACAGTGGCATTCAGCTCTGGCGATCAAGTTAACTACAAGAGGATTTAGGTACGACCTCCAGAAGCCATCTCACATGAGAAATGGTGATGAACAAACTCGAATTACTGAAGGATGCTCAACAGCTGTGACAGGGTTTGAATGCTATCACCTCCTAAAAATTGAAACCAAGCGACAGAGGTGACAACAAGGCTTCACTCCCAGATGAGCTCAATGCCTTTTATGCTCGCTTTGACCATCAATACATGGAGACACCTTCATGAACTCCCACAACCCCTAATGACCCTGTGATTTCAGTCTGTGAGGCCAACATAAAAGCACCCTTCAGGACTGTGAACCCACGGAAAGCAGACGGGGTACTTGGACAAGAACTAAAAACCTCCGCTGATCAATTGGCTGGTGTGTTCACTGATATCTTTAACCTCTCGCTTCAGCAGACCGAGGTACCCACCTGCATCAAGCAGGCTTCAATTATACCGGTGCCTATGAAGAATGAGGTAACTGCGTCAATGACTACCACCCAGTAGCACTTACATCCACAGTGGTGAAGTGTTTTGAGAGGTAGGATGATGAAACATATCAACTCCTGCCTGAGAGACAATTTGGACCCAGTCCAATTTGCCTATAGTCACAGCAGGTCAACAGTAGATACCATCCCATTGGCTCTTCACTCAATTCAGGAACACCTATGTGAAGATGCATACATCAGGATGCTCTTCATTGAATACAGCTCGGCATATCGTCCCCTCAAAGCTAATCAATAAGCTCCAAGTTCTAGATATCAATACTTTCTTGTGCAACTGAATCATTGATTTCCTCATTTCCAGATCACAGTCAGTTCAACAACATCTCCTCCACAATCTCCATCAAAGCAGAGGCATCACACGGGTACATCTGCAGAGCCAATGTTGTGTTCCGGGTGTCAGACGGGGGATTTCCAGGAGACTCCCAGCCTCCCTGATGGCCACATCTGCGCCAGGTGCATTGAGATGCAGCTTCTCAGAGGGAGCTTAGGGAACTGGAGCTGCAGCTCGATGACCTTCAGCTTGTTAGGGAAAGCGAGGCAGTGATAGGCAGGAGTTACAGGGAGACAGTCACCCCAAGGCTATAGGAGACAGATCAGGAGATCAGGAGATATAGGTGACCGTCAGGAGAGGGAAAGGAGAACATCAGATAGTGGAGAACACCCTTGTGGCCATCCCCCTCAAAAATAAGTACTCCATTTTGAGTACTGTTGGGGGGGATCTACCTGGGGGAAGCAACAGTAGCCGTGCCTCTGGCACTGGGTCTGGCCCTGTGGCTCAGAAGGGTAGGGAACTGAAGAGGATGACAGCAGTAATGGGGACTTCATAGTCAGGGGAACAGATAGGCAATTCTGTGGATGCAAAAAGGAAACACGGATAGTAGTTTGCCTCCCAGATGCAAGAGTCTGAGATGTTTCTGAACGCATCCACAAAATCCTGAAAAGTGAGGGTGAGCAGCCAGAAGTCGTGGTACATATTGGTACCAATGACATAGGTAGAAAACTGAGCACATTTATTTTTCAACATAGTCCCCTCCTACATGTACACACTTAGTCCAGCAGTCGTAGAGCATACGGATCCCTTCTTTGTAGAAGTGGTCCACAGCAGGTTTGTGGCCTAAGGTAGAAGGAGATGAGTTATTAACTTCAAACTTTCTACATTATCACTCAAAGAGTTGAACTGCACGTGCATGTAATGAGAGCGTCTTGGACCTCCAGGAGGTCCACAGCAGGGGTGATTGATAAGTTTGTGGCCTAAGGTAGAAGGAGATGAGTTATACAGCTCTCGTTACATGCACGTGCAATTCAACTCTGAGTGAAAATGCAGAAAATTTGAAGTTAATAACTCATCTCCTTCTACCGTAGGCCACAAACTTATCAATCACCCCTGCTGTGGACCACTTCTGGAGGTCCAAGACACCCACTTCTACAAAGAAGAGATCCATGTGCTCCACGACCGCTGGACTAAGTGTGTAAATGTAGGAAAAATAAATGTGCTACGTTTTCTAAAATTGACTCCTTCTACCTTAGCCCACAAACTTATCAATCACCCCTCGTATTACAAAGGAAAAAGTGCTATGCAAACTCAAAGGTCTTAAGGTGGATAAGTCACCTGGCCCAGATGGACTACATCCCAGAATCCTGAGAGAGGTAGCTGAAGAGATAACGGAGGCATTGGTTATGATTTTTCAAGAATCACTTGATTCTGGCATGGTCCGGGAGGGCTGGAAAATTGCAAATGTCACTCCACCCTTTAAGATGGGAGGAAGGCAAAAGAAATTATAGGCCAATAAGCCTAACCTCAGTGACTGGGAAAGTGTTGGAGTCCATTATTAAGGATGAGGTTTCGGGGTACTTGGACACTAATGACAAAATAAGTTAAAATCAGCATGGTTTCCGTGAAGGAAAATCTTGCCCGACAGATCTGTTAGAGTTCTTTGAAGAAGTAACAAGCAGGGTGAACAAAGGAGAGGCAGTGGATGTCACCTACTTGGACTTTCAGAAGGCATTTGATAAGGAGCCACACATGAGGCTACTTAACAAGATAAAATCCTATGGCGTTACAGGAAAGATACTAGCATAGATAGAGCAGTGGCTGACAGCCAAGAGAAAGTGGGCGGGAATAAAGGGGGCCTTTTCTGGTTGTATACCAGTGACTAGTGGTGTTCTTCAGGGGTCAGTATTGGGACTGTTGCTTTCCACATTGTTTGTCAGTGATTTAGATAATGGAATCGATGGCTTTGTGGCAAAGTTTGTGGATTATACGAAAATAGATGGAGGGATTGGTAGTGCTGAGGTAGCAATGTGATTGCAGCAGGACTTAGACAAATTAGAAGAATGGGCAAAAAAATTAGCATATAGAATACAGTGTTGGAAAATGTATGACAATGCATTTTGGTAAAAGGAGCAATAGGATGGACTATTATCTAAATGGGGAGAAGGTTCAAACATCAGAGGTGCAGAGGGACTTAGGAGTCCTCGTGCAAGACTTCCAGAAGGTTAATTTATGGGTTGAATCTGTGGTAAAGGAGGCAAATGCAAGTTCGGCATTTATTTCAAGGGGAATAAAACATAATAGCAAAGAGATAGTACTGAGCCTTTATAAGACACTAGTCAGATCACACTTGAAGTATTATCAACAGGTTTGGATCCCATATCTCAGAAAGGATCTGTTGTCATTGAAAAGAGTCCAGAGGAGGTTCACGAGGATGATTCCTGGAATGAAGGGGTTAACGTATGAGGAGCGTTTGGAAGCTTTGGGCCTGTACTCACTGGAAATTAGAAGAATATCGTGGGGGTATCTCATTGAAACCTATGCGATGTTGAAAGGACTAGACGTGGTGGAAGTGGAGAGGTTGTTTCCTATGGTGGTGGTATCCAGAACAGGAGGGCACAGCCTCAAAATTGAGGAGTGACCCTTTAAAGGTAAAAAGGAGGGGAGGAGAAGATGGCAGCGCAACGCAGCCCGCGCGGCCGCTCCGAAATGATATCGTATTTGTTAAATAGGTACCGTGCACAATCCTGATTTAATGAAGACAGACATGAGAAGCACGGAGGAACATTTGGAGAAACTTCTGAAATGCCCGCTTCACTGCTGCTGCTACTGTGCGATCGAGAATCTCCGGAGGGGAAGGCCCCAAATCCTCGGCTTTGCCTATTGCCTGTTGCTGGGGCCGGGAGGTCGAAGCGCTTGACAGAGGTGGTGCTCGGTGCATCGGTATCGGAGGGCTGGTCAGAGGCTCGAAGTTTTCAGACGGACTCAAGGGTCGGCTGTGGTCGGGTGCTCCCAGGGTGCTGCATCGGCAAGTTTGCAGCGCTGGAGGTTCATGGCAGGAAGAGAGTTTCTCTTCCTTCTACCATCTGCGTGAGAAGTTGAGACTTTCGAAAGACTTTGAAACTTTTTTTTACCATGCCCATGGTCTGTTCTTTATCAAATTACGGTATTGCTCTGCGCTGTTGTAACTATATGTTATAATTATGTGGTTTTTGTCAGTTTTAGTCTTGGTTTGTCTGGTGTTTCTGTGATATCATTCTGCAGGAACATTGTATCATTTCTTAATGTATGCATTACTAAATGACAATAAAAGAGGACTGTGTGTCCTCATAATCTAATCTAATTCAATCTAATAATCTAAAGAGGATTATTTTTAGCCAGAGAGTAGTGAATCTGTGGAATGCTCTGCCACAGACTGCGATTGAGGCCAACTCCGTGGATGTATGTAAAGCAGAAGTTGATAATTTCCTGATCAGTCAGGGCATCAAAGGATATGGTGAGAAGGCATGTGTATGGGGTAGAGTGGGATCTGGGATCAGCCATGACGGAATGCCGGAGCAGACTCGATGAACTGAATGGCCTAATACTACTCCTGTCTTGTGGTCTAAGGCTGTGTGCTTAACCCCCTGCTCTGCCTGTTCTACACTTATGACTGTGTGGCTAAGCACAGTTCCAATGCCTTATTCATGATTGCTGATTGCTGATCGTCATTGGCCGAATCAAAGATGGTGATGAATCAGCATATAGGAGGGGGATTGAAAATCTGGCTGAGTGGTGTCACAACAACAACCTCTCACTGAATGTCAGCAAGGCCAAGGAAATGATTATTGACTTCAGGAGGAGGAGACCAGAAGTTGTTGAGCCAGTACTCATCAGAGGATCTGAGGTGGAGAGAGTGAGCAACTTTAAATTCCTGGGTGTTATCATTCCTGAGTATCTGTGCGGGCTCTAGCATGTAAGTGCCATTATGAAGAAAGCACAGCAGTCCTTCTACTTCCTTAGAAGTTTGCTAAGGTTCAGCCTGTAATCTAGAACTTTGACAATTCACTGTAAATGTGTGGTGGAGAGTATATTGACTAGTTGCATCATGGTCTGGTATGGAAAAACCAAAACTCTTGTATGCAAAACCTTACCGAAAGTAGTGGATACAGCGCAGCCCAACACGGGTAAAGCCCTCCCCACCAGAGAGCACATCTACATGGGGCGTTGTCAGGGGAAAGCAGCATCCATCATCAGCGACCCCAACACACAGCCCATGCTCTCCCCTCACTGCTGCCATCAGCAAGAAGGTACAGGAGCCTCAGGACTCTCACCACCAGGTTCAGGAACGGTGATTAACCCTCAACCATCAGGCTTTGAACCAGAGGGGAGAAATTCACTCCTTCCATCACTGAAACTATGGACTTACTTTCAAGGACTCTTCATCTCATGTTCTCAATATTCATTGCTTATTTATTTATTTATTTATTTATTTATTTATTATTGGGTGCAGTTAGTATGACACTATCGCAGCTCAGGGCGTCGGAAATTGCAGTTGAATCCTGATATCCCTGAAAGGAGTTCATACATCCTACCAGTGGGATTCATGGGTTTTCTCCGGGTGCTCAGGTTTCATCCCACAGTCCAGTGGCATACCGTTAGTTGGTTGATTGATCATTGCAAATTGTCCTGTTATTAGGGTTAATTTGGGGATTGCTGGGCTGTTTGTTTGAAGGGCCAGAAGGAACTGTTCCATGGTGTATCTCTAAATTAAACAAATAAAAAAATATTACTTCCTTTTTTCTCTCTTTTTTTCTACATTTGCACAATTAATTGTTTTTTTTTGCTCATTGCTTGTTGTCCGTCCTGTTCAATGCAGTCTTTCTTTGATTCTATCATGTTTTTTCCTATTTACTGTGAATGCCCTCAAGTAATGAATCTCAGCGTCGTATATGTTGACATACAGTATATATAGTTTGAGAATAAATTTACTTTGAACTTTAAACGCCAGACTGAAATCCAGAAACAGCATTCTGACATCCACGTCCTTGTTTTCTAGGTGTGTGAGAGCCAGGTGTACGACGGGAGCTATGGCATCGGGTGTAGAGCGATTCCAACAGTAAACAAACCAGTGATTGTCCAGTGTGGCAGGAATGGAGTTTTTGATATGTGCCATTACCAGCCGTTGAAAAATTTTCATGATGATTTGTGTCAGTGCCATCAGGTAGTCATCATTTAGTTCTGAAGGTATAAAGTTCTTTGGTACAGGGATGATGATGGCTGATTTGAAGCATGTGGGAACAGCAGTCTGGCTGAGTGAAGTGTTGAAGATGTTTAAGATGTATAATGTGAAAGGGGGAAAATTAAAGGAGATTTGGGAGGTAATTTCACACACACAATTGTAGGTACCTGGAATTCGACACCAGGAAATGTAGTAGAAGCAGATAAAATAGCAACATTTATGAGGCATTTGAACAAATACATAAATAAGTAGGGAATAGAGGGGTAGAGGCCATGTGCAGGCAGATCGACATTTTGACCAGAGCACAAATGGTGGAACAAAGGACTATACTAGGCTGAATTCTTCTTTATTCAACCTTTCAATCATGGCACTGCTGGATTCTCCAGAGATAAGTTCATCCATTCTGCTTGCATTGTTGTAACTTTCTCCATGCTTTGTGAACCATTGGCATTTATAGTCAGTAATTCTTGAACAAGGAAGGTAGAAACACTGGGATAAGATGCATTTTCTAATTATAAAGCTTTTTGTATTATATTCATCAGAGTCCTTCTTATAAAGCCCTTGTGAGAAAAGTGCAAGAAGATTAAGCAGATTATTTACTTATGACTTGAAAATATTCTACCAAGATTGCTTACATTAGGGTTTCCAACTTGGGGTCCACAGACAGCTTGTTGAATGGCATTGGTCCACAGCATAAAAAGGTTCTGAACCTCTGGCTTACATTTATTTTGATGGTAATGAAATAGTTACCATCGTATAGCTAATTATTAACTTCAGGAGAAGGAAACCAGGGTTTCATGAGCCAGTCCTCATCAGAGATCAGCACCTTTAAATTCCTCAACCATATCATTTCAGAGGACCTGTCCTGGGCCCAGCACATCAGTGCAACTACAAAGAAAATACTATTTCATCAGGTGTTCATGAAGATTCAGCATGACCTCTGAAACTTCAACACACTTCTATTGATGTGTGATGGACAGTATATTGACTAGCTCCTGCATAGCCTAGGATGAGAACACCAATGCCCTTGGATGGTCAATCCTACAAAAATTAGTGGGATACGGCCCAGTCCATCATGGGTAAAGCCCTCCCCACCATTGAGCACATCTACAAGGAGTGCTGTTGCAGTAAAGCAGTATCCATCATCAAACACTCCCACCACCCAGGACATGCTCTCCTATCACCGCTGCCATCAGGAAGAAAGTACAGGAGCCTCAGGACTCACAACACCAGGTTCAGGAACAGTTATTACCCCTCACCCATCAGGCTCTTAAACCAAAGTGGATAACTGCACTCAACTTCACTTGTCCCATCATTGAAATATTCCCACAACCCAATGGATTCACTTTCAAGGACTCTTCATCTCATGTTCTTGATATTTATTGATTATTTACTTATTATTATTATTTCTTTATTTTTGTACTGTGACGAGAATACACATAAATTAAGATGTTTGCTGGCCTGGGGTAGCACCAGTGGCATCAGCAGTTGGTCTGCCACCTGTCCTCAGGGGAGGGAGAGATAATGCACACAATGAAGCAGCATTTGGAGGTGTTAATGAAGGAGCCATCAGTCTGGGTATTGTCAAGATCGGCTCCCCCTTTGAACCCTGCCTGCTTGAAGTGATGGACAGGCGATACCCCAGCAGGGGGATAAAAAGGGACAGGTTCGCTAAGGCAGGACACACATGACACCCGAGGTAACAAGACCCTGGAAGCGGTGCGCCTCTCACAAGTCAGTGGGAAGTACTGGGCCATAAACGCACAGGGTGGAAAGGTACGATCAGCGGGAACCCGGTGTGTGTCCACCCTTGCTTGGGTGCCGGGTTCATTGCAGAGGATCGACCGCATCTGGAGGAGGGGTCACAGTCGGTGACCCCAGGTGACATCACAAAGGACCCACCCGAAAGCTGCTTGTGAGCAATATCACAGGTCTGTGAGTGGAAGCCGTTTTGAATGATCAGTCGTTCTCGCTCTCTCTCTCTGCCCCCCCCCCACGTTGTCCATCGCCATGGCAACGATTACTGTGAACTGAACTGAACTTCGCATCACTTTGAAACTGGTCATTTGCCCCTAGACAACGATAGAGCTTGATTGATCCTGTTATCTTAATTCTGTGCACATGTGTGTTTATCATTGCTGAACTGTTGCATTTATTATCCTTTCGATTACTGTGTTGATTGTTTCTTTAATAAAACTTTCTTAGTTCTAGTAATCCAGACTCCAACTGAGTGATCCATTTCTGCTGGTTTGGCAACCCAGTTACGGGGTACGTAACATAAGTGGGGTTCTCATCCGCAATTTTGAACACTAAATTTGGGACGGAGTAAATTGATTGGGTTAAAATTCCCGAAAGAAAGAAAAGACAAACAGCAGAAATGGAGGCTGAGGAATTTATAAAGGCGCCGACCTTGGAGGCATTAGAGGATGCCAGGAAATCGGAATTGGTAGCTGTGGCCAAACGGTTGAATCTTGCTAAGGGGAAGTCGACAATGAGGAGAGAGGAGATACACAGAGCTATCGTAGAGCACTATGTATCTAAAGGTGTGTTTCCCCAAGGCGAGCTGGGGGTGGTGTCTATTGAAAAACCTGCCGGAGACACGGTACAGGTGCAGCTCGAAAAACTGAGACTCGAGCACGAGTTCCGGGTAAGGCAGTTGGAGCGGGAAGAGAAAGAGAGGGACAGACAGTTGGAGTGAGAAGAGAAAGAGAGGGAAAGGGAATTCGAATTGGAGAAGTTAAGGAGAAGGGCAGAGCAGGGGCTCGTGCCGAACCTAGGTGGAGGGTTCTGGGCAACCCAGGAGGTTAGGCTGGTTCCCCCATTTGACGATACCGACGTGGATCGGTACTTTCTCCACTTTGAAAAAGTGGCTATAAGTCAGGACTGGCCGAGGGATAAGTGGGTTGTTTTGCTTCAAAGTGTACTGAAAGGGAAAGCCTAAGAAGCTTACTCTGCTTTGTCCGCGGAAGATGCCCAGAGGTATGAGGTGGTGAAAGAGGCCATCCTCAGGATTTATGAGTTGGTCCCGGAGGCATACCGGCAGAGGTTCCGGAATGTGAGGAAGCAGTGGGACCGCACGTATTTGGAGTTTGCCCGTGAGATGCAGACATATTGTGAGCGTTGGTGCGCCTCAAAGGGGGTACAGGGGGATTATGACAGACTGCTGCAGCTGATCCTGATTGAGCAGTTTAAAGGTTGTGTCCCTGATGGTATGAGACCCTACCTAGATGAAAAAGAGGCAGCCACGTTAGCCGCAACTGCTAAGTTAGCGGATGAGTATGCGTTGACGCATAAAATGAAGTTTGCCCCGAGTAAAGGCTACCAGAAGGGTAGTCAGGACGGCTGGGAGAGTCCGCCGGAAAAGTCAGAAAGTAAGCCAGGGACTAGTGAGAAGGATAAGGTAGACCGGGAGCAGTCTGGCAGGAAGTCTCCTGAGGTCGTCTGTATAATTGCGGGACAGTCGGACACTTTGCATCCAGGTGCTTTGCCCCAAAGAAGGAGACGGGAAAAGGGAAGACAGCGATTTTGACTGGCTGATTCGAGCTGTTAAGCGAACCGCTAGGGAAGGACAGGTCTGCCAAAGTTCAGGAAGGGCACGAGATGTTTATCTTGGCCAGATTGGTGTCAGTGAAGGAGGGGTTAAAACCAGTTCCAGTGCGGATCTGGAGAGACACGGGAGCGTGTCAGTCACTAATACTGAAGAGTGTATTAGAGTTTAGCTCAGAGACCCAGACTGGGGAGGTAGAGGTCAAAGGTGTTGGGGAAGGGACAGAGTCAGTCCCTTTGCACCAGATATACTTACAAAGCAACCTGGTCTCTGGACTAGTCACGATCGGGGTGAGGTCCGAATTACCGATGAAAGGCGTGGAAGTCTTGCTCGGTAATGACCTCGCCGGGGGGAATCGTGTTCCCAGTCGTGAGATTGACAGGTCAGCCTGCCAGCATTGAGGCCCCGTCCATGGACTCACAGGTTCATCGTGGGGCTGCGGTAGTGAATTTAGCTGCGGTGGTAAATTTAGCTGAAACGTTTCTGCCAACCTTGTACGAGAAGGGGGTAGAAAATGAAAAGAAGGAGTGTAGTGAGACAAGAGGTAGTGAAGGAGCTGGGACAGACATAGCATTAGCCAGGAAAGAATTTGTGCAGCCGCGGGAGCGAGACGAGGGGCTGATCGTTTCGGCAGAGACATCTCTCTCTGACACAGACTCGACAAGGGAACTGGTAGGCTATTGTGTGGGGGAGGATGTGCTAAGGAAGAAAGGGACACCAAGTACCGTGCCCGCAGATGAGGAATGGGGGGTAGTGCAAAAGAGTTATGGGGATGAGGTTTTTAACATGGCCCACGAGGTACCCCCCGGTGGACATTTTGCGCTGCTGGAGGAAACAGTTGGTGGAATCATGAAAGAGGTTTACCGGCTGCCCAGGGGGAAGAATGTTATTGATCATGACCGACGCGAACTGAGACGGTCACCGGCTTTTGATATGCTAACAAACCTAGTCGGTGTTAGCGTGGAAATCAATGAAGCTAGGGGCCCCCTGATAAGAGAAAAAAAACATTTTGAAAAGATTAGTATGGGATCGATCAGATGGGAGAAGGCTATTGTTTTGGCCAGGTCTACTGATAAGGTCTCTCCCTTAATCCCTGAACAAAGCGGCTCTTTAGGAGAAGTAATTAAACGACTCACACCCGTGTGTTTGATTGTCCCGAGGCGATGCAAAGAACTGGGACGTTGGGTGGTGTCTGTTATAATAGGCCAGCCTAGTAAACAACATTCATATATAATGAGTAATTCAGTGACTAAAGGGCTGATGAACACAGAGGTGTGTATTGGCAATTTAATACGGCTGTCTGAAGCCAGCTTGATAGTGAACCTTGAAAAAAATGAGTTCGGTCACGCGAAGGTCACTTACCTGGGAATTGTGGTGACACGGGGGCAGCTGGCAGCGATGCAAGCTACAGTGCAGGCTATCGCTGACCTCCCAACCCCGACGGACAAGAGGGCCCTCAGAAGGCTCTTGGAGATGGTGGGATACTGTAGGAAGTTTTGCAATAACTCTGCGGTCACTACCCCTCCCCCTCCTACTAAGCCCTTGCGAGAGAAAACTGAGTCAGAATGGGACGACCCTTGTTATTGTGGTCCGGGACAAAACCAAATGAGAGGTTACATTGATCGCAATTCATCAGTGTTTTTGGCCACTATGAAGTTTGCTGAGTTGGAACCTGGTCTAAGGGATTATTAATAACACATATAAAAGGAACAGAAAATGTGATGACTGTCTGTCAAGGTGTTGACAACTTCAAACTCGCTGTGTTAGCCAAATAGCTGATAAAGATGTATATTTGTGTGTGTATCGAATAATGTATTCATGTTTGTAATTTTTACCTCCCGGTAAAAATCCTTAAAGGGGGGAAGTGTGACGAGAATACACATAAATTAAGATGTTTGCTGGCCTGAGGTAGCACCAGTGGCATCAGCAGTTGGTCTGCCACCTGTCCTCAGGGGAGGGAGAGATAAGGAACAATGAAGCAGCATTTGGAGGTGTTAATGAAGGAGCCATCAGTCTGGGTATTGTCAAGATCGGCTCCCCCTTTGAACCCTGAACTGTTTGAAGTGATGGACAGGCGATCTGGAGATGTGTAATGAAGGGACGGGAAAGAGAGCTGTCTAGAGCGGCTCCCCCTTTGAACCCTGAACTGTTTGAAGTGATGGACAGGCGATACCCCAGCAGGGGGATAAAAAGGGACAGGTTCGCTAAGGCAGGACACACATGACACCCGAGGTAACGAGACCCTGGAAGCGGTGCGCCTCTCACAAGTCGGTGGGAAGTACCAGGCCATAAACGCACAGGGTGGAAAGATACGATCAGTGGGAACCCGGTGTGTGTCCACCCTCGCTTGGGTGCCGGGTTCACTGCAGAGGATCGACCGCATCTGGAGGAGGGGTTACAGTCGGTGACCTCAGGTGACATCACAAAGGACTCCCCCGAAAGCTGCTTGTGAGCAATATCGCCGGTCTGTGAGTGGAAGCCGTTTCTGAATGATCAGTCGTTCTCGTTCTCTCTCTCTCCCTCCCCCCACGTTGTCCATCGCCATGGCAACGATTACTGTGAACTGAACTGAACTTTGCGTCACTTTGAAACTGGTCATTTGCCCCTAGACAACGATAGAGCTTGATTGATCCTGTTATCTTAATTCTGTGCACATGTGTGTTTATCATTGCTGAACTGTTGCATTTATTATCCTTTCGATTACTGTGTTGCTTGTTTCTTTAATAAAACTTCCTTAGTTCTAGTAATCCAGACTCCAACTGAGTGATCCATTTCTGCTGGTTTGGCAACCCAGTTACGGGGTACGTAACAGTACTTGCATAGTTTGTTGCCTTTTGTGCTCTAGGGGAATGCCCAGTTGGTGCAGTCTTTCTTTAGTTCTATCATGGTTATTGGATTTCTTGAGTTCAGCCGCAAGACAATAAACCTCAGATTCATGTACGGTGACAATTCATATTTCGGATTCATCAAATTTTGACTTGCAAAATTTCCCTGGTTAAGAATGAAGACATAGACAGCGTGCAACATATCGATTAAAAAAATACACATTCAATCAGTAATTTGTCAAGGTTATTCTTTCAGCAAACCTTCAACAAATTGTGAAAATATGTTTATTTTCATTTCGCAAATGAAAAGGGACATACCGTGGGATCTGGAAATGAAAAGGGTAAAGAAGATATTTCTGTGTAAAATGTTTAGACAAGTGCACGTTACACACCATTTATCTGCTGAATTAAATGAGATATTTGAGGGGCAGAACCAACATTTTAAAGCCTTAGTCTGAGTACCAGATCGGTACTCAAGAGTTGGCAATATACAAGCCTGCTGGATGAAATAACAACTATATACTGATAATCGTACATATTTTCAGCATCGTTCATGCTGGAACTATAATGGTCAAGTTCTCAGATTACTTTTGATGATATTACTCTTCTAGTTTACAGCATCTGCTCTGTACCATAAGGCTAACAATGACATAGAATGAGATCTAATGCTTCACAGTGAACAGTAGGGCTTGGCAAATGTTGTACAAGAGGGGTCTGGGAGTATTAGTACATGCTTCCCCAAGAGCGGAGTCACGGGTAGACAGGGTGAAGCAGCTGTCAAGGCCGGTTGGGACATTTGATTGCAATTGCACAAAATGTTGAAAAGGCTGCATTTACTATGTTCAGTTTTGGTCACATGCCATTAAGCTTGAAGGAGTGCAGGAAAGCAGCATCCATCATGAGAAAACAACAATGCCCCCGGACAGTAAATCCTACAAAAAGTGGTGGATACAGCCCAGTCCATCGTGGGTAAAGCTCTCCCCACCATTGAGCACATCTACATGGAGCCCTGTCGCAGAAAAGCAGCATTCATCATCAGGGACCCCCACCATCCAGGACATGCTCTCTTCTTGCTGCTGCCACCAGGAAGAAGATACAGGAGCCTTAGGGCCCACACCACCAGGTTCAGGAACAGTTTCTGCCCCCCATCTATCAGGCTCTTGAACCAAAAGGTATAACTTTTGAAATGTTCCCACAACCTATGGACTCACTTTCAAGGACTCTTCACATCATGTTTGTGATATTTATTGTTTATTTATTTATTATTATTGTTTCTTTTTTTTGTATTTACACACTAGTTGAAAGCTCAGTTGGTGTGGTCTTCCTTTCCTTCTATTGTGGTTATTATTCTATTATGTATCTACTAAGTATGCCTGCAAGAAGATGTATCTCAGGGTTGTATATGGTGACATGTATGCACTTTGATAATAAATTTACCTTGAACTTTGTTAAGATTCAGGAGGATGTTGCCGGAGCTCGAGAGACTGGTTTATGGGGAAAGGCAGAGCAGGCTCGGACTTTTTTCACAGGAGCAAAGGAGAAGTCTGGATAAGACCATGGATGGGAGGGGCATGCTGGGTTATGGTCCAGGTGCGGGTCAGTGATAACAGTTTGCACGAACTAGATGGGCCAAAGGTCTGTTTCTGCGATCTAGTGCTCCTTAACTTTATGAGAGTAAGAGATGACCTTATAAAGTTCTGTAAAATCATCAGGGGCATTGACAGGGTGAATGCGCACAGTCTCTACACATACAGTGCATTAATAACATTTAAATACACTTGACAGGTACTTGCACAGGAAAGAGGTGATGGGATATGGGCCAAATGTGGTTAAATAGGACGAACTTAGTCAGCAGTTGAGCCCAAGGGCCCGTTTTGGTGCTGTTTGAGTCTGACTCATCTTGCCGACCTTTACCTTGCAAGATATACCATAAAATGAATTGCATCATAATTTAGTTATCCTGCTCTGGAAACTTATTAAACATACCAATCTTTACTACCTTAAAATACATCTCAGTTTTCCCCAGCACATCTTACACAAAATTGTTTGCTTATGTAGTTGGTTCATGATTGTTAAGTGTTCTGAGATAACAGTGAAAAGCTTCGCATTCCATGACATCCACACAGACCGTTTCAAACACAAATATACTGAGGTAATACGAATGAAAAACTACAACAGAATACGGAATATATCATTACAGATAGAGACAAAGAAATAAATGACAAGGTAGATTGAAAAATTCAGCTTTATTGCACAATAGGTACATTCAAGAGGCTTGTAACGCAGGAAAGAGGCTGTCCTTAAGCCTAGTGCTATGGTTTACATGCTTTGTATCTCCTGCAAAATGAAATATGCTGGAGGGTGCCGGTAGGGAAGGGCAGGGACCATGACCAGGGTGGGAGTGGCCTTGAATGAGGGTGGGAGTGTTGAATTAAGGTGGGGTGGCCTTCAGTTATGCTGGCTGCTTTATCGGGGGCGGGGGGCAGCAGGAAATGCAGACATGAACAATGGAGGGAAAGCTGGTTTCCATGATATATTGGTTTGTGTGTATAACTGCGATTTCTCCCAGTCTGGCATCCAGATAGGGTGCTCATGTGTGATCATGGATGGTTTCATAATTTTCCATCTGGAAAGCTCTGCTCTTCAAAATACTTCAATCACATCTTCCATCCTGTCAGAAGATAAATCCTTCCTATTTCTTAAAATGCAACCTTTAAAAGATGACGTTTAGCAAATTTGCTCCTGCCACATGCAGTCAGAAACTGCAGTGACTGACAATAGCTTAAGCATTTGCAACCATCTTCAGCCAAAAGTAGTAAGTCAATGATCTATACCAGGTGTCGATGAAACTTTTATCGAATATTAAAGATGGCAGATAAGCTGCCAGTCAATTTGGTGACATTCTGCTGAGTGGCATAAAGCTTCCTATTCTTGGAACTGCAAGTGAAGAGATTTTCATCACGACCTGACGTGCCTGGTAGACTGTGGAAAAGTCTTTGGAAAGCAAGTTGTTGTTCGAAACACAGCTTCTAATTTGCTCTTGAAGCTATAGACTATACTTACAACCAGCTCAGTTAACAGAAGTTGACTGGGTGGGGTGGGGGGGCACTTGGTGATGGTTATGCTGTTAAATAGCGGCACAAGATGACAGACGCCAAGACTCTTTTGTTTAGTTAAGAGATGACTGTTGTCGGGAATTGTGTGGTCCAAATATAATTTTGGTCTCTTCACTCAGTTACCAGCTGTTATATAGGTATAGAAGCATGGATTTCTAAACAAGTATGCAATAATTATGTTCTCGGTAATTATCTTATATTATTTATTTATATATAAACCTGAAACATTGGTTCTTTATTCGTCTCCATAGATGCTGCCTGACCTGTTGAGTTCTCATTGGTACTAAGTTCTTCAGTGAGGGAAAACATCCTGTCCCTATTTACCCTGCGAAGTGCTGTAAGAATTTTTTATGTGCCATGTAACAATCTTTGTGACTATATTTCAGGTCTCCTCTATGACTCTCACCGAGGCCAGTATTGGATATAATGTTCCCCTTGCAGTAAAACAGTAGTGTATACCAGTTCAACCCACCTTACCTAATTCTGTACTTTCACATCTTTTTTTATAAAGAACATTTGTTTTTACTAACCATTCTCTCTTGTCATCTTTAAAAAATGATGCTCATTCACATCCAGTCCCATTGTTGCTGTCCACCTTTTAGAAATATACTATTCTTCAGAACTAACCTAGTTTAACATCGTGAAACTCAGCAAGAAACATAATTTAACCTGCCACATAAATATTATGACAGACAAATGAAGATAGGCATTAAATACCGACTGCCTCACACTACAAAGTGGGACTGTTACTGAATATTCTACATTTGACTGGCTGTTTGGAACTCCAAAAATACCCAAGAAGCTTATCATCCATGAGCAAGTGGATTTATACTCCATCTAACACCTTCAGCATTCTTTCTGCCATTAACAGAACACTGTGAATAGTGTCATTCCCATCAGCAATGGAACAATTTTATTCAGAATGAACTGCCAAGTACACAAATGCAAAAAAAAGTACAAAGGAATATGGGAATGTAACCACCTACAAGTTCCCTCCAAGCCTCACAAGGAAACAAATCTCCTTTTCTACATCAACACACACAAAATGCTGGAGCAACTCTACAGGTCAGGCAGCATCTATAGAAATGAATACAGTCGATGTTTCGGGCTGAGACCCTTTATCAGAACCGGTAAGGAAGGGGGAAGATCACAAAACTGAAAAAAAAGGTGGGGGGAGGGGAAGGAGGATAGCTAGAAGGTGATAGGTGAAGCCAGGTGGGTGGGAAGGGTAAAGGGCTGGAGAGGAAGGAATCTGATAGGAGAGTAGACCAAAGGAGAAAGAGAAGGAGGGACTCCAGGGAGGGAGACAAAAGGTAAAAGGCCAGAGTGGGGAATAGAAGATGGGGGGGAGGGAAGCAAAGGGAAACATTTTTTTACTGGTAGGAAAACTTAATTTCTACATAATTACCTAGTCTAACTCCTGAAACTGCCCGTTGGAACTAAAGGGGTACTTCCACTGGCAAATTTGTACAAGATCATGATAGTGGGTTTCCATTTTCACAAGAGCTATTGGGAATAGATATTAAATACTGGCATTGCCAATTAAATAATAAAATCAAGTTGCAGCTGAAACCCCTGACAGATGACCAGGCCCTGTAAACGAGGAGCTGTGGATGGGAAGAATGAAAGGAATAACATAAGTTTTATTCAAATTCAAAAGGTCCATGTTCAAATTAGCAAACTGAGAAAAAAGGCAGGCAAAATAATTTTTGGAGTATCTTCAGCAATAATTTTGGCATCTCTGCATGAAATAGTTATAATTTTTATAGGACTAAATGCAAATAAGTAAATTTGCATATTGTCAGTAACAAATTTTCTGGTGGAAAGTTATTCTGCATGAGCTCATTATGTGCAAAGAATCTTGGATAAATTCATACCATTTATTGACACGTGAAACCTAAGAAAATTATGCATTTTTCTCATAATACCCTACTCAATTTCCTCTGATGGTACTTATTCAGTGACCCTCAGGGTACACAGGGACTGTTGTGGCACAAAGGAACAAAGCCATTACTGTCAGAGACCCAATAATTAAAATTCTACTTTACTGCATAGAATGTTAGGATTCATAATTAATATCTGGAGAATTAAATGTTTCTATGCATTGTTCTACACTCCCCTAGGTGAAATTTAATGTTATCATCCTCCATCTTTCAAATTGGAGGAGGATAAGCAATATTATAACTCTGCAAACAGATATTCAAGTATTAATTGCAACATCATTCTACTTCAGAATAAATTTAATAAATGCTCACTTCATCTGCAATCATACGCCTGTTTAAAAAAAAACAACAATAAGTGGAACACTATAAACGTAAGAGATTCTGCAGATGCTGGAAATCCAGAGCAATATACATAAAATGCTGGAGAAATTCAGCAGGTCAAGCAGCATCAATAGAAATAAATATACAGTCAACCTTTCAGGCTGAGTCTCTTCTTCAGGACTGAAAATGAAGGGGGAAGATGCCAGAATAAAAAGGTGGGGGAGAGGAAGATGATAGGTGAAGTCAGGTGGGTGGGAAGGAAAAGGGCTAGAGAGGAAGGAATCTGATCGGAGAGGAGAATGGACCATGGGAAGAAGGAGGGGCATGAGGGGGAGGTAATAAGATAGGTGAGGAAAAGAGGTAAGAGGCCAGAGTGGGGGATAGAAGAAGAGGGAATGGGGAAGAGGTAAAAATTACCGGAAGACGAAATCGATGTTTTTGCCATCAGGTTGAAGACGAATGAGATAGAATATGAACTGTTGCTCCTCCACTCCTCCATCATGGTGGCAAAAGAGGAGCCACTGACTGACACGTTGGAACAGGAATGGGTATAGGAATTAAAATAATTGGCTACTGTAAAATCCTGCTTTTGGCAGGTGGAGTGAAGGTGCTCAACAAAGCGGTCCCCCAGTTTACGTTGGGTCTCACCAGTATAGAGTGGGCCACATCAGGAGCAACAGATACAATAGACGACCCCAACAGATAGGAAGGACTATTTGGCTCCCTGAACGGACGTGAGCGAGGAGGTGGAACATTTCTGTCGCTTGCAGGAATCTGTGCTAGGAGGGACAAACGGACAAGGGAATCACGGGGGAAGTAATCTCAGTGGAAAGCGGAGAGTGGATTGGGGAGGTAAAGCTGTGTTTGGTAGTAGAATCCCATTAAAGATGGCAGAACTTGCAGAGACTGATGTGTTGGATGTGGAGTCCCAAGGGTTGGTAGGGGAGGACAAGAGGAACTCTTATCACTAGTAAGGTGATGGGAAGAAGGGGTAGTGCAGATGTCCAGAAAATGGAGAAGATGCGGGTGAGGGCAGCATCAATGGTGGAGGAAGGGAAACCTTGTTCTTTGAAGAAAGGGGACATCTCTGATGTCCTGTAAAGAAAAGCCTCATCTGGGAACAGAATTGGAGGAGATGAAGGAACTGAGAAAAGGGACTAGTATCTTCACAGGAGACGGGGTGGGAAGCTGTGGACTCACTTCTGGGGATTCTGATGGAAGAGTGAAGTTGCCATATTACAGTGTGTGGGTAAGACCACACGGAATAATCTTTCTTCCTACACAAGGAGATGCTTCCTAGCCCACTGAGATCTTTGAGCATTTTGTCTGTTCTGTCATATTCTTCACTGCATTGCATCATCTGCTTTAGAATGTGTAAAGACCTGCATATAATCTGGTAAAATATTATGACATAAAGTGAGAAATTTTATATGTCAATGCAAATATTGAGGATTGTTGGTCAGAAATTCTGTGGATTCTGTGGTTAATGTTCTATGTGTTACTTGTTTACTTTTTTATTGTTTGCACAATTTGCTTTCTCCCCCCACATATTGGGTGTTTGACAGTGTTTCTTGTGTGGTTCTATAGTGTTTCTTTAATTTGTGTCAGCCTGTAAGAAAACAAATCTCAAGGTCGTATACAGTATAACAAATATTTCAATAATAAATCTACTTTGAACTTTGAAGGTGCAATCAAGATAGGGGAGCGGAACATCGAACGTCGACTCAGACCATGAGAGGCCTGCGTTGGGCATTTTCATGCCTTACAAGGCGCAGATTGGAAGTCTACGTGGGGCACCACTCCTCGCACAGACACTAGAGCAATGTGTGATTAAGTGCCTTGCTCAAGGACACTAACACACTGCCACAACTGAGGCTTGAACTAGCGACCTTGAGATCACTAGACGAACGCCTTAACCACTTGGCCACGTGCCCAACACTATCAAGATAGCTGTGCGTATAAATGTGTAGATATTCATATTCTATTTAAGAACAGAATTTCTGACCAACAATCCTCAATATTTGCATTGACATATAAAATTTCTCACTTTATGTCATAATATTTTACCAGATTATATGCAGGTCTTTACACATTCTAAAGCAGATGATGCAATGCAGTGAAGAATATGACAGAACAGACAAAATGCTCAAAGATCTCAGTGGGCTAGGAAGCATCTCCATGTGTAGGAAGAAAGATTATTCCGTGTGGTCTTACCCACACACTGTAATATGGCAACTTCTCTCTTCCATCTGAATCCTCTAGAAACATATTATGTGCCTTCTTGAACTGCTTGTTGTACTCGCACAGTTGCCTTTAGTGACTTAAACACAAGTTGACCTTCATCTGTGCGAACACCAACTGTGTTCTAATGCATCGTCAGCCTATGCCTTTCTCTCTGCACCACCCCCCCCCAACACACCTCTTGAATTGACCTGGATTTTGTCTTTGTCTTGTTCTTTCAGAAACTTTTTATCAACTGAACATTTGATGAACTGACAACACAATTGTTAGGGACTATTATGGAGTTATGTGAATATAGTAGATAGTAATTTCAAACAAGAACCAGTTTTCAGTTCTTACTGCAAATGTAAATATGTTCAGGAAATCTTCAGTTTTTGTTGTAAGTTGCAAGCACTCAGCTGAAGTTAACAGCCCACAGACTGAGAGATATGGTTTACAAAATAGTGACCATGAGATATTTGCATATGCATGAGTCAAACATTAAAACAATAGGGTTGTGTTGATGAAGGGTCTTGGCGCAAAACATTGACTGTACTCCTTTCCATAGATGTTGCCTGGCCTGCTGAGTTCCTCCAGCATTTTGTGTGTGTTGCTTGGAATTCCAGCATCTGCAGATTTTCTCTTGCCTGGGGTTGTGTTAATTGCCCTTCGTCAACTTGGAGTTCAAGGAATTTGCACCACTGTAAATGTAAGTAAGTTCAGGGAAGTGTCCCAGCCAAGGTAGTTAAACATTAAGAAGTGTCTCCTGTTGTGTACTTAATATTTTAGTACTATTTGGGTAATCTTATATATTCCATACGTCATCGCACTACCATGTGATATGTATGTGCCTTGCTTAAAGTAATCACTAAGTTAGATCTGCATTTTGGACTCCTGTGTCATCGTTTGAATTAGCCTGATGTTTTGAAGTTACAAAACGTAACATTGGTAATGAGGTATATTTAAAACAAACCCAAGGTGGCTACTGACCTGCTGGTGCATAGTGAGACGTTCGAACTAAAAAAACACAGTGAGGAACGTAGCCCAACACATGCAGTCAATTTTTTTTTTAACAAGCAGCACAACACATGTTCTTTGGAAGGGAGGTTATATTCTAGTTTAAAAAACTCGGAAATTGTTAGAATTCACAGGTTTAGAATCAATGCATACCGGGAGATAATAATCATAATAAAAAAATCAGAAATGGCTGGCTACATTGGAAAGATTGATGAGTCTGATTAAACAGTGGGTAATTGACCCATGTATACTGAGCTATTGGACCAGTATTTTGAAGCAAATGAAATAGCCAAATGAGAAATGAGTACCAATTTTACTAAGTGCATTGGGTTTAAAGGTATAGAGTTTGCTTTGAAGTTTAACTGCTCCAACAAAACCAGCAGAAGTGAGCCTTGCTGATATGATCAAAGTAATGCAGGAAATTTTTAGGACCGAAGCCATTGTTGACTGCAGAACGCTTTAGGTTTCATAAGCAGAATTAAAAAGAAGGGCAATCCGTTTCAGCGTATGTGGCTGAATTGAGATTGTCTGAGCATTATCAGTTTAGTAATGGGCTGAGTAACACACTGAGAGATCATTTAGTTTGTGGAATCTTACAAGAAAACATTACATGCAACTCACATTCAAAAGAGCAGTTGAAGTTGCTGTTTCAATGGAACTCACAGACAGAGATTGAGTTGCAGTCAGGAATGAAAGTGCATGTGAATAAAATTTCAGCATCTAAATAGAAACTGGCCTGGCTGAACAAATTGTGTTACTGTTGTGGCAGGGACTCACATACACCAAACAAATGCAGGTTTAAAGGCGAAACTTGCAGAAAATACAACAAAGTAGGACACATGCAAAGAGCATGTCAGACAGACAAAAATGAACGGACTGCCCAGGGAAGAGAAAAAGCTAAAATCTTCATTTTCAAAAAGAATACTAATCTTCATGCTGTTGATGAAAGAACTATTAATGATGAGAGTGAGGCAGGACTGTGTAGCCTTAAGATTTACAATGCGAAAACTAACAAGAGACAAGCAATATGGCTTACACCAGAAGTGGATGGCAAATTAATTAAAATGGAATTGGACATTGGTTCAAATGTTTCAGACATTCCACAAAATGAGTTTGAATGGCATTTCAAAGATACTGAACTGAAGCCTGCAGATATCCAAGTAAACACCACTGGAGAAAAGATTAGTCTTGTGGGAATGACATTTGTAACTGTGAAGTACAACAACCAACAAGCCACATTGAGCTTGTATGTGGTAAAAACAGGAGGACCAGCATTGTGGGGAGATAATTGGCTGAAACAATTAAACTTGATTGGAGATCCATCTACAATTTGCATGTCACATCCCCTGAAATGAAGCCAACTGAAAGCAAATTCAAAAAAGATGATACCACAATTGTCACCATGAACCATTGTCAAACAGAGGGCAAACAAATGTTGGTGCCAACTTTTGTGCCTCTGGTTGGAAGGCATATTGGACTAAGGAAGGACCATGCTGCTCAGAGGAATTGTGAAAGTGACAAAAGCAGTAGTCTGGCTACAACAGTTTTCGTAGGCAATATATCTGAGAAAGCCACTGATATGTTAATCAGACTGTTACTTGCAAACTGTGGCTTGGTTTTAAGCTGAAAGAGAGTTCAAGGAGTTTCAGGAAAGCTGTAAGCATTTGGCTTTTGTGAGTATAATGAACCAGAATCTACTCCATGTGCATTAAGATCATTGCATCAGCTTCATGGGGTACAAAAAGCTACTTGTAAAAGTAGATACAAAGACCCAGCTGGATGAATGGAAGGGCAAAAAGAAAGGAGTCAATGGAGACACGAAAACAGAGACCTTGTCAGATGATGTTGTGGATGAGGAAACCAAGAGGAGAGATCAAATTCTAAAGGGACCAATAGAAGGATTAACGAGAGAACACTCCAGTGAACTAAAGGGGCCTTCCCAAAAGCAAGTTACACAAACTGGAAGAAAAAGAGGGAAGAGATGGAGAGAAACGATGTGAATGGGAAAGAAAAGGAGCGTGAGAAAGAAAAAGGGATCGAAGTAGATCCAGAGAGAGAAAGGGAAAAGGAAGGTGTCCAGAGCTGTCAGAGCCACTTCCTGCTGTTTCAGAGCCAAATACAATAGCTACTATGCAGGGAGCCCCAGAACCCGAGATGGTTTTCACAGCCACAAGTCTCACCTGCCAAGCAGAGTGATCCCCAATGTCAGGAAGAATATTATCCCACAAGGGTAAGAAATCCTCCACAGCAATTAAATCTTTAGGTCTGAATGGCATCATCTGAAAATGTACTATGCTGTGGGTGACTATATTGTAGTGGTGTTATTTCAGATACCATGTATCTAGTTAGTTGCATTCTCCACAGAGTTGGAATTTATAGCTAAGCACGGAGGAGTGTTGTGCATTTAATATTTTAGCAATATTGGAGATATTGTTTGATTGGGCATTCTTGTTTAAATAATTCATACCCGATTAGACGTATAAAGAAATGAATTGCACACATCATTACGGTACCACGTGATATGTGCACGCCTCGTTTAAGGTAAACTTGAGGTTAGCTCTGCATTTGAGACTCCCATGTCTTATTGGAATTTAGTTTAATGCTTTGAAGATACAAAACGTAACATCTCGCATTGTTGATAGGAAATTCAAAGGAAGCATCGCCAACCCAAAGATGTCATTGTAACAATTGAAATGTATTGAACCGTTACCATTGATCTTAAGGGTATAAAACATGTGATGTACTGGGGTTCATACGCCTCGACCCAGAGTGTCGCCAGAATGATGCCCGCTTATTATGACGAACAGTTCAAAGTAAAATTTATTATCAGAGTATATTCATGTCTCCACATACAGCCCTGAGATTCTTTTTCTGCAGCCATGCTTAGCAAATCTATGGAACAGTAACTGTAAACTGTAAACATTAGGATCTGTAAACAAACGGTGCAAATGCAGATATAAATAAATAGCATGAAGTAACAATATAATAGAGTCTTTAAATGAGTGTAGCCATTCCCCTTTGTTCAAGAGCCTGATGGTTCAGGGATAGTAACTGTTCTTGAACCTGGTGGTGTGGGACCTGAGGCACCTGTACCTTCTACCCGATGGCAGTAGCAAGAAAAGAGCATGGCCTGGGTGGTGAGGATTTTTGATGATGAATGCTGCTTTTCTATAGCAATGTTTCATGTAACACTCACAACACGCTGGAGGAACTCAGCAGGTAGGGCAGCATCCGTGTAAACGATCAGTCAATGTTTCGGGCTGGAACTCTTCGTCAGGACTGAAGAGGGAAGGGGCAGAGGCCCTATAAAGAAGGTGGGAAGAGGGCTAGAAAACCAGTAAGGGGAAAGATCAGGGGGTGGGGGAGGGGAACCAGGGAGGGGATAGGCAGAAAAGGTGAAGAAAGAATAGGGGAAAGCACAATAGATAGTGGAAGGAGGCGGAACCATGAGGCAGCTGGGGGAGGGGGCAGAGTGAAACAGGGATGGGGGAAGGGAGGGGGAGGGAATTACCGGAAGTTGGAGAATTCAATGTTCATACCAAGGGTCTGGAGACGACCCAGATGGTGTATGAGGTATACCAGCCCCTTGGTATGACCTCATATACCGTCTGGGTAGTCTCCAGTCCCTTGACCTGCCTCTCGGTTTTTTTGACTACCTTACTTTTCATTTTCTATTTTCTATGTATGATTTATAATTTAAATTTTTAATACTTACTATCGACTTGTACTCCAGGGAGTGGGAAGTGCAGAATCAAATATCGCTGTGATGATTGTATGTTCTAGTATCAATTGTTTGGCGACAATAAAGTATAAAGTATATACCATCTGGGTAGTCTCCAGCCCCTTGGTATGAACGTTGAATTCTCCAACTTCCGGTAATTCCCTCCCCCTCCCTTCCTCTATCCCTGTTTCACTCTGCTCCCTCCCCCAGCTGCCTCATGGTTCCGCCTCCTTCCACCATCTATTGTGCTTTCCCCTATTCCTTCTTCACCTTTCCTGCCTATCACCTCCCTGCTTCCCCTCTCCCAACCCTTGATCTTTCCCCTTACTGGTTTTCCAGCTTTCTTCCCACCCTCCCCCTACCTTCTTTATAGGGCCTCTGCCCCTTCCCTCTTCCGGCCTGATGAAGGGTTCCGGCCCGAAACGTTGACTGATTGTTTCTACGGATGCTGCCCGTCCTGCTGAGTTCCTCCAGTGTATTGTGAGTGTTGCTTTGACCCCAGCATCTGCAGAGTATTTTGTGTTTAATGTTTCATGTAGATGTGCAAATTGCTACTTGGAGCCACGGGTGAGCACTGCGTTTCTGGTTGGGACCAAAGCTGAGTGAGCTGCCACAGGCCGCTTCATCTACACCTCATATATAAATGACGTACTGGGCTGAATCTTCTTCTTCTTTTTCTTCTTTTTGTGTTGTTTTAAGGCAGCTGGCAAACCAGCTATAAGGTGCATTACCACCACCTACTAGACTAGTGTGTGGATCATTTGATAAACAGGAGAAATGAAAAGAATTGCATTCTCTAAATTCTATATAATAAACCAGAGTCTTTCAGATACTTCATGATATAGGTCTGTATTTCTCTTGAAATTCCATTTAAAATGTCTTCTATACCCACAGCAGTTTTTTTTTATCTTAAGCGCTCCTATCATCTTTACTCTTTCTCTTTGGTACTTCTTACATTTAATCAATACATGTTCAACTGTTTCTGGTTGATTACAACATTCACACAACCCAGTTGGATGTTTCCCTATTTTATGTAACGTGTAATTAAGACTTCTGTGTCCAATTCTTAAACAACTGATGATCAATTCTGTCTTTCTATGTCCACCTGATATTCTGTGTATCTGACTTGCCTCTGTATTTTGTACAGTTGTTGAAGCGCCTTCAATAACTCCAAAAGACTGAGGTTTGGTAAAATACTGAAAGGCTTTTATTCGTTGTACAATACAACCTCCACAGTGAGTGTCTGCCCCCGGACTGAGGGGGAGGGGCAAGGCGAACACCTTTATACAGGACTCTGTGGGAGGAGCCACAGGGGCAGCCAGCAGAGGGGTGTGTCCAGACAGGTAACCGAGTTACAACATATATACATGGTTTACCACATTCACCCCTCCTTTTTTTTTAAAAAAAAGAGTCCTGCAGGGTGAAGTGACTGACAATATTTACAAGAAGAATATTTACAGGTTAAGTCTATCAGGCGGTCGAGTCCGTCGCTGTGACCTACGTAGCACCAGTGGTGATTGCACCGGCAATGGCGGTTGTGCTGGCTCCGGCCTGACTTCAGGTGCCAGCACGTTAGGCGTCGGTAATCCCTCGTGCGTGTGTGTCGTGCCCGGTATGGGAGTGTCGTGTGGTGTCTGTATAGGGTTTGGGGTGCACGGTGTCTCGTAGGTACATACGTTGGTGGGTACAGGGTCAATAGTCACCACGGAGTGTTCAGGGTAGGGACCCGGAGCTCCTGTGGGCGCCAGGTCGTGGATGGAGACCGTGCCCTCCCGCCCATCAGGTAAAACCTCATAGGCATACTGGGGGTTCGCATGAAGTAAGTGAACCCTCTCGACCATTGGGGAGTATTGATTGCTCCTCGCATGTTTCCGGAGCAGCACTGGCCCCGGGGACGTCAGCCAAGTTGGTAGGGTTGTCCCAGTGGTCGAGTTTCTGGGAAATGAAAAGAGCTGCTCATGAGGGGTGGCATTGGTGGCTGTGCATAACAGGGAGCGGATGGAGTGGAGTGCCTCGGGAAGGACCTCCTGCCAGTGGGAGACCAGCAGTCCCTTTGACCTGAGGCCTAAGAGTGTGGCTTTCCACACCGTGCCATTCTCCTTCTCCACCTGTCCATTCCCCCGGGGATTATAGCTCGTGGTCCTACTGGTTACAATTCCCCTAGCCAGTAGATATTGGCGCAGCTCATCACTCATAAACGAGGACCTTCTGTCACTGTGGATATAGCATGGGTATCCGAACAGAGTGAAGAGCTTGTGCAGGGCTTTTATAACTGACGTGGTAGTGGTGTCGGGGCAGGGGATGGCGAAGGGGAACCGCGAGTACTCATCGATAACATTAAGAAAGTACACACTGCGGTCGGTGGAAGGAAGGGGGCCCTTAAAGTCAACACTCAGTCGCTCAAAGGGGCGGGTGGCCTTGATGAGTGGTGCCTTTTCAGGTCGGTAGAAGTGCGGTTTGCACTCTGTGCAGACTTGGCAGTCCCTGGTCATCATCCTGATCTCCTCAAGGGAGTAAGGCAGGTTCCAGGCTTTCACGAAGTGGAAAAGCCGGGTGACTCCCGGGTGGCAAAGGTCTACATGTAGGGCGTATAGCCGGTCGATCTGCGCGCTGGCGCATGTTCCCCGGGATAGGGCATCGGAGGGCTCGTTGAGCTTCCCAGGCCTGTACATGATGTCATAGTTGTAGGTGGAGAGTTCAATTCTCCACCTAAGAATTTTATCATTTTTGATTTTGCCCCACTGTTGATTATTAAACATGAACGCGACTGAGCGCTGGTCAGTTAGCAGGGTGAACCTTTTGCCGGCAAGGTAGTGCCTCCAGTGCCTAATAGCTTCCACTATGGCCTGGGCCTCTTTCTCTACCGCAGAGTGCCGAATTTCAGGGCCTTGAAGGGTACGAGAGAAGAACGCCACTGGTCTTCCTGCCTGGTTGAGGGTAGCAGCCAGCGCAAAGTCGGAGGCGTCACTCTCTACTTGGAAGGGAATGGCCTCATCCACCACATGCATTGCTGCCTTGGCAATGTCCCCTTTTATGCGGCTAAAGGCCGTGTGGGCCTTGGCTGAGAGGGGGAATGTGGTGGACTTGACCAGGGGAGGGCCTTGTCTGCGTAGTTAGAGACCCATTGGGCGTAATATGAAAAGAAGCCCAGGCACCTTTTGAGGGCTCTGAGGGTATTGGGAAGAGGGAGTTCCAACAAGGGGCGCATACGGTTGGGGTCAGGGCCAATGAATCCATTCTCCACAACACACCCAAGGATAGCAAGTCGGGTGGTCCCAAATACACACTTGTCCTTGTTATAGGTGAGGTTGAAAGCTTTGGCCGCTTGGAGAAATTTTTGGAGGTTATTGTCATGATCCTGCTGGTCGTGACCGCAGATGGTGATGTTATCCAGATATGGGAACGTGGCCTTCAGTTGGCACTGGTCCACCATCCGGTCCATTGCCCTCTGGAAGACAGATACACCATTCGTGACACCAAAGGGGACGCGCAGGAATTGATAAAGCCTGCCGTCCGCCTCGAAGGCGGTGTAAGGGCGGTCCTCCCGGCGGATGGGGAGCTGATGGTAAGCAGATTTTAGGTCTATGGTCGAGTACACCTTGTACTGTGCTATCTGATTGACCATATCCGCGATGCGGGGTAGAGAGTACGCGTCGAGCTGCGTGAACCTATTGACGGTCTGGCTATAGTCCACGACCATCCTATTCTTCTCCCCGGTCTGAACAACCACCACCTGCGCCCTCCAAGGACTTGTGCTTGCCTCAATGACCCCCTCCCTGAGCAGCCGCTGCACCTCCGACTTAATGAAGGCTCTGTCCCCCGTGCTGTACCTCCTGCTTTTCGTTGCCACAGGTTTACAGTCGGGGGTCAGGTTGGCGAACAGCGGTGGGGGAGGGATCCTGAGGGTGGAGAGGCCGCAAGTGGTGTCAGTAGTGTGGCAGTTGGCATGATGTTGGGTGGGATGTGCGGGTCGGTGTGTGTGTGTGGTCAGTAGCAGGGTATGTGACGTATTCCTACAAAACAGGGGATTTATGACAGTAATTGGCGGGAGGGGCTCATCATACTTCATTGTCACGCTTTTCAGGTGGCTCTGGAAGTCCAACCCCAACAGCACAGGGGCACACAGTTGAGGCAAGACCAGTAACGTAAAGTCCCGATATTCTGTGCCCTGCACCACTAGCGTCGCTGTACATCCCCCCCAGATGTCTGTTGTATGCGACCCGGAGGCCATGGTGACCCTCTGACTTACCGGCCGTATCATGAGTCCACAATGCTGCACCATGGCCGGGTGGATAAAACTCTCCGTGCTGCCTGTGTCAAACAGGCAGCTTGTCCTGTGCCCCTCCACCAGGATGTCCATCATTGACCTTGCGAGCTGGTGGGGAGCGCTTTGGTCGAGGGTCACGGAAGCCAGGGTGGGGTCGCTGTCTTGGTCCGGTGCGGTGGGGTGCCCCATGAGTACCCATTTGTCATAGGCGGTGGGAGGGGGCACCAACCAAGATGGCAGCTCCCATGTCTCGCACTTGATGGCGGCGTGCAGGGAAGATGGTGGCAGGCAAGATGGCGACCCCCAAGTCTCGCACACGGCGCTGCTCGATCCCGCTCGCGGTTTTGACTTACAGACCTTGGCGAAGTGGCCCTTCTTTCCGCAGCTGGAGCAGGTAGCTTGTTGGGCCGTGCAGCGTTTCCAGGGTGCTTCTCCAGTCCGCAGAAGTAGCCCTTCACAGACTCGCGACTGGCAGCAGCCAAGGTCGATTCGTCGGCAGGTTGCGGGGTCTGCGGCGCCCACGAGGCCATCGGGGGATCGCGTGCCTGGAGAGCCTCGGAGTTATGCAGAGCAGCCTCCAACGTATCAGCCAGCTTGATCGCCGAACTTATAGTAAGATCGGCTTTTTCCAGCAGCCGCTGGCGCACGTACACTGACCTGGTCCCCGTGATGAAGGCGTCTCTCACTAGGAGTTCTGCATGCTGTGCCGCCATCAGCTCCTGGCAATTGCAGGCTCGCACGAGCATCCGTAGGGCCTGGAGAAACTCAGCACTCGATTCCTCAGAGCGTTGTTGCCAAGTCGCTAAGAGGTGTTGAGCATAGACGCTGTTTATCGGCCGCAGGTATTGTCCTTTGAGTGCATTCATCGCGCCGTCGTAGTTTGGCTGGTCTCTGATCAGCGAATAGACCCGTGGACTGACCCTGGAGAGTAGAACTCTGCGCTTCACTACGGGGTCGGTTGCTTTAATTTCCTCTAGATACGCTTCGAAGCAGGCCAGCCAGAGTTCGAAAGCGTTTCCAGCTTCTGGCATTTGCGGATTGAGATCTATTTGTCAGGTCGCACTGCATGTTCCATGCTTTAAAATGTACAGCGAATAAAATTGAGGCGCCTTCAATAACTCCAAAAGACTGAGGTTTGGTAAAATACTGAAAGGCTTTTATTCGCTGTACAATATGACCTCCACAGTGAGTGTCTGCCCCTGGACTGAGGGGGAGGGGCAAGGTGAAGCACCTTTATACAGGACTCTGTGGGAGGAGCCACAGGGGCAGTTACAACATATATATATATAGTTTACTACAGTTGTCTGCCATGTCTCCTCAATACGTGTTTCTATATTGCTTTTGACTTCCGCTTTGCTAAGAGGGATCTGGACCTCTATTCTAGACGATTTGAGTGATTGTTTAGCTATAAGGTCCATTTTTTCATTACCCTCCACACCACAATGAGCAGGAACCCAAAGAAAGCTTACTTCTACCCCATTTTTGGTCAGTGTATATAAGTTGCATAGAATCTCCAATAAAATATCCTGTCTACTTTCTGATTTTCTTGATTTGATAGAGGTTAATGTAGACAAACTGTCTGAACAGATTACAGCCTTTTTTTTGACATTATTTTCTTCCATCCAAGATAATGCACTCAATATTGCCATTAATTCTGTTGTATACACTGATAAATGGTTTGATGTCTTTTTCCTAATGTTAGTTTTGCGATGAGGAATGTAGACTGCAATACCTGTGTGACCAGAGCTAGGGTCTTTTGATACATCGTAAATATTAGAAGTTCGATTCTAAAATGCAGGTCTATATATTGTTGTACTATCAGTTTTATTTCACGGTTAGACTGGGCTGAATCTAGTAACTTTTGTAGGATTTTTCACTTAAAGGCATTGGTGTTCCCACACCAGGCCATAATGCAGCCAGTCACTTTCCACCACACATCTACTGAAGTTTGTCAAAGGGTTTTGATGAGATGCCGAATCTCCCTAAACTCCCAACGAAGTAGAGGCGCCTGTCATATTTTCTTCACAATTATATTTATATGATAGGTCCAGGACAGGTCCTCTAAGATAGTGACACCCAGCTATTTAAAGTTACTGATTACCAGCTCATGGACCTCTGGTTTCCCTCTCTTGAAGTCAACAATCAGTTCCTTGGTCTTATTGACACTGAGTAAGAAATTGTTGTTATTACACCACTCAGCCAAGTTTTCAGTCTCCCTCCTGTATGCAGATTCATCACCACATTTGATACAACCCACAACACTGGCGTCATCAGCAAACCTGCATATGATGTTGGAACTGTACTTAGCCACACAGTCACAGGTATGAAGTAAGTAGATCGGGGGCTGAGTACACATCCCTGCGGTGCTCCTGTGCTGATGGAGATTGCAGAGGAGATGATTTGGCCAATCCAAACTCACTGTGGTCTTCAGGGAGGAAATCCAGGAACTGAGTGCACTAGGGGCAATTGAGGCCCGAGCCTTAGAGCTTACCGATTCATTTTGAGGGGGGTGATGGTGTTAAATGCTGAGCCGTGATTGACAAAGAGTATCCTGATGTATGCATTTTTACTGTCTAGATGTTCCAGGGTTGTGTGAAGAGCCAACGAAATGGTATCTGCTGTAGACCTGTTGCTTCAGTCGGTGAGTTGGAGTTTATTCACTGGATGAAGAAAGACTGCTATATCACCATCTTTAGTGTTTCCTCCAGTGACTTTGATCGAAGTTAAAACAATAATTAAAGTTCTAGCTGTCAATGTAGTAATGTGGCTGCAAGTGGGCCAACATTGAGATCTAAATATTCCAGGGTATTTAACATTTATAACGGACAGACAAAAAGAAAAAGGACATCAGATTAACATTATTTACAAAGTAATGATATTATTATCAGACAAGGATAGACTGGTCTCAGGAAGGAGCGTGCTGATGGAATCTTTAAAAAGGATTATTATAAGTTTATTCGCACAGGGAGATGTTACTAAAAGTTCTATTGGTTCATGAACCTGGCATGAGCCTTTGTGCTTTCTGTTATTGCATATTGCTGTATTCACCCATTGCCAATTGCAGCCCAACACAGCAGTGAATCACCTACAGTTACAGAGAGAGATACAAAGCAAAAGGATCATACACGTGCAGAACAGAAGTACTGCACTACAGGAGCTGTATGAGATCAATTGCTGAGGAAGTATTTCTCAAAGATAAAGGCACTAATAGAATCAGGATTATCACCATCTCAAAAGACATGACATTCGTTGTTTTGTGATAGCAGTAGAGTGCAGATTCATACAACTGCTATACATTTAAAAAATAAAGACCAAAGAGACTGTATTCATGGCCGTTCATGGACAGAGGGGAAGACACTGCTCCTAAATCGTTGAGTGTGGGTCTTCTGGCTCCTGTACCTCCACTCTGATGGTAGATACCAGTAGAGCACGTGTCCCAGAAGGTGAGGGACGATGAATGACATCTTGTTGAGGCACCATGTCTTGAAAGTGTCCTTGATTGTGGGGAGGGTTGTTCCTGTGACGAAGATGACTGAGTACACGGTGGCAGCAACTCGTGATCCTGTGCACTGAATTGAATTGAATTGAAATGACTTTATTACTTACATCCTTCACATACATGAGGAGTAAAAATCTTTATGTTACATCTCCGTCTGAATGTGCAATTTATAGTAATTTATAATAAATAGTATGTACAATGGAGAAATACAATTGTGTCAGCATGAATTAATCAGTCTGATGGCCTGGTGGAAGAAGCTGTCCTGGAGCCTGTTAGTCCTGGCTTTTATGCTGTGGTACCATTTCCCAGATGGTAGCAGCTGGAACAGTTTGTGGTTGGGGTGACTCACTGGAGCCTCCATACTGTGGCGACCCACTTTCTGGCACCCACAAACCGGCTCATGAAACAGCGCGCGCAGGCAGAGGGCCGGCAGCAAAAAGGGCGCCAAGCCATCTTCACCAGCAGGGGGAAAATCCCGCGCGCAGAAAGGGTCTGGGAATATGCATTCCCCACAGTAGTCCCGCCCAGGGAGGGCGGGAACGGGAAGGTTTTAAAGCGGGCCGCGAAGTTTGAATAAATCTCTTTCATCGCAATTCTAACTCACCGACTCCGTGTGGTTATTCTAGCTCTGTGTGTAGCACATCGCTACAATTGGTGACCCCGACAGCCCAAACGATATTTGGACCAGAGATGACCGACGCTGCATCTGTTCACGCAGTTTCGTTAAAACTGCCAAGCTTCTGGACGCTGCGACCCCATTTATGCTTCGAACAAGCAGAAGCACAATTCCACATTCGGCAGATAACCTCGGAGTCCACTCGCTACTACTACGTGCTGAGCTCACTCGACCAGGAGACTGCTGCACAAGTTGAGGAGTTTATACAGTCGCCCCCGGAGGACGGCAAATACACAGCATTCAAAGCCCTGCTCATAAGGACTTTCGGACTCTCACGGCGCGAATGAGCACGCCGCTTAATGCACCTGGATGGTTTGGGAGACAGGCCGCTGTCAGCATTAATGAACGAGATGCTGGCCCTGGCTGAAGGACACAAACCCTGCCTCATGTTTGAGCAGGCGTTCCTAGAGCAACTGCCCGAGGACATATGCCTGCTGCTGTCCGACGCAGATTTCAGCAACCCCCGGGAGGTGGCGGCCCGAGCAGATGTGCTGTGGAATGCCAGGAAAGTGAGAGGGGCATCCGTCGCACAGATCACCAAGCCGCGTGCCCAACGACAGACCAGACCAGGCCCGGCAGCAGAGCCTACAAAACCCGGCGACGGGAGTGAGGAGCCCAACGAACAATGGTGTTTCTACCACCAGCGGTGGGGCACGGAGGCCCGCCGCTGCAGACCGCCCTGCAAATTCCCGGGAAACGCCAGGGCCAGCCGCCGCTGATGGCTACGGCGGCTGGCCATCAGGACAGCCTCCTGTACGTCTGGGACAAGCAGTCGGGACGCCGCTTTTTGGTCGACACCGGAGCGGAGATCAGCGTCTTACCTCCAATGAGTTACGACACCCGCAACAGAGAACCGGGACCCACCCTGAGGGCCGCTAATGGCAGCACAATACGAACCTACGGCACCCGCACGGTGCGGCTACAGTTCAGCTCCAGCCGGTTCACGTGGGACTTCACACTGGCCGCCGTGCCCCAACCACTGCTGGGGGCAGATTTTCTACGAGCCCACAGCCTGCTGGTCGACTTGCAAGGGAAGCGATTAGTCCACGCCAAGACTTTTCAAACGTTCTCCCTGGGTGAAGCACAGTTGCCAGCCCCACACCTGGACTCCATCACGCTGTCCGACGATGAATTCACCAGGGTCCTGGCGGATTTCCCATCAGTACTGACACCGCAGTTTACGGCAGCCATGCCCAGACAAGGAGTACAGCACCACATCCCGACTCAGGGACCACCCCTCCACGCCCGTGCTCGAAGGCTTCCCCCGGACAAGCTCCGACTGGCGAAGGAGGAGTTCAAGAAGATGGAGGAATTAGGGATCATACGACGGTCCGACAGCCCATGGGCCTCCCCCCTTCACATGGTGCCCAAGGCAACGGGGGGCTGGAGACCATGCGGTGACTACCGCAGACTGAACGAGGCTACAACGCCAGACCGCTACCCTGTGCCGCACATTCAAGACTTCGCAGCAAACCTACACGGCGCAAGGATCTTTTCCAGGTAGACCTCGTCCGGGGATACCATCAAATCCCTGTACATCCGGACGACATCCCCAAAACAGCACTTATCATCCCGTTCGGACTTTTCGAATTCCTCCGAATGCCGTTTGGTCTAAAGAACGCCGCACAGACTTTCCAGCGGCTAATGGACGCGGTGGGACGCGACCCGGACTTTGCATTCATCTATTTGGACGACATCCTCATAGCCAGCAGTAGTCGGCAGGAGCATCTGTCCCACCTCCGCCAGCTCTACTCCCGCCTGAGTGAATTCGGCCTTACAATCAATCCAGCCAAATGCCAGTTCGGACTCGACACCATCGACTTCCTGGGCCACAGGATTACTAAAGACGGGGCAACCCCGCTGCCCGCCAAGGTAGACGCGGTCCGCCACTTCCCCCGACCCAACACAATCAAAGGCCTGCAGGAATTCGTGGGTATGGTGAATTTCTACCACCGTTTCCTCCCCTCAGCAGCCCGAACCATGCGACCCCTGTTCACTCTAATGTCGGGTAAGGGCAAGGACATTACCTGGGACGAAGAGGCCGCAACCGCTTTCGTTAAAACCAAAGAAGCCTTGGCAAACGCCGCGATGCTAGTGCACCCCAGAACGGACGTTCCTACTGCTCTCACGGTGGACGCATCCAACACAGCAGTCGGTGGAGTGCTGGAACAACTCATCGAGGGTCGCTGGCAACCCCTGGCGTTCTTCAGCAAACACCTACGACCACCCGAACTCAAATACAGTGCTTTCGACCGGGAGCTATTGGCACTATACCTGGCAATCCGGCATTTCAGGTACTTCTTAGAAGGTAGGCCCTTCACCGCGTTCACAGACCACAAACCGCTTACCTTTGCATTCACTAAGGTGTCCGACCCCTGGTCGTCCCGCCAGCAGCGACATCTGTCCTACATCTCCGAGTACACGACGGACATCCGGCATGTCTCTGGAAAGAACAATGTCGTGGCAGACGCACTTTCCAGACCTACCATACAGGCCCTGTCCCAGGGGGTGGACTATGCAGTGCTGGCGGAGGCACAGCAGGCAGACGCTGAGATCCCCAGTTACAGGACTGCAGTCTCCGGTTTGCAGCTCCAAGACCTCCCCGTGGGCCCAGGTGAGAGGACCCTACTATGTGACATAGCTACTGGCCAACCCCGCCCCGTCGTACCAGCAGCCGGGCGCCGGAGGGTGTTCGAATCCATTCACGACTTAGCGCACCCCTCCATCAGGACAACCGTCCGGCTGGTCTCCAACAGGTTTGTGTGGCATGGACTGTGTAAACAGGTCAGTGAATGGGCCAAAACGTGCATGCAGTGCCAAACGGCCAAGGTGCAGCGGCACACCAAGGCTCCACCGCAGCGGTTCGAACCCACCCGCCGGAGGTTCGACCACATCCATGTGGATATCGTGGGGCCCCTGCCAGTGTCACGAGGAGCGCGGTACTTCCTAACTATGATAGACCGGTTAACCAGATGGCCAGAGGCAGTCCCGCTCAGCGACACCACCTCCGAATCCTGCGCCCAAGCACTGATCGCAACCTGGGTAGCACGCTTTGGGGTACCGGCCCACATTACCTCCGACAGGGGCGCCCAGTTCACCTCCAGCCTGTGGTCGGCTATGGCCAGACTTTTAGGAACACAGCTACACCACACAACTGCCTACCACCCACAGTCGAACGGACTAGTGGAGCGCTTCCACCGTCACCTGAAATCGGCTCTCATGGCCCACCTGGAGGGGCCTAACTGGGTGGACGAACTTCCCCGAGTCCTGCTCAGAATCCGCACAGCGCCCAAAGAGGATCTACACACCTCGTCGGCCGAGTTGGTGTACGGCGCGCCCCTGGTTGTCCCAGGAGAGTTCATACCAGCCCCAATGGGGCAAGAGGAAGAACCCACAGCAGTCCTGGACAGACTACGGGAGAGGCTCGGTAACCTGGCCCCCATACCCACTTCACAGCACGGACAGAGCCCGACCTGCGTACCCAAAGACCTGCAGAACTGTAAGTTTCTTTTTGTACGACGGGGCGGACACCGGGCACCGCTTCAGCGGCCCTACGAGGGGCCGTTTAAGGTGATCAGGAACAACGGGTCCACGTTCGTGCTGGACATTGGGGGGAGAGAGGAGGTTTTCACGGTGGACCGACTCAAACCGGCCCATGTGGACTTGGCGCAACCGGTCCAGACTCAGGCACCGCGGCGCAGGGGCAGACCTCCCAAACAGAGGCCGATCCAGACTGTGGACATTGGGGGAGGTATCGCCGGTTCTGGGGGGGGGGGTTATGTGGCGACCCACTTTCTGGCACCCACGAACCAGCTCACGAAACAGCGCGCGCAGGCAGAGGGCCGGCAGCAAAAAGGGCGCCAGGCCATCTTCACCAGCAGGGGGAAAATCCCGCGCGCAGAAAGGGTCTGGGACGGGAAGGTTTTAAGGCGGGCCGCGAAGTTTGAATAAATCTCTTTCATCGCAACTCTAACTCACCGACTCCGTGTGGTTATTCTAGCGCTGTGTGTAGCACATCGCTACAATACCACATTGTTATGCAATCAGTAAGAATGCTCTCCACCATCCATCTACAGAAAATAGTCTCTGGTGAGCAGCTTTAGGTCACCAAAGACTCACGAAGTGAGTGTGGACATCTCAGAGGGTCTGTCCTAGACCTGACACATATCAGATACACATTTACAGAATACAGAATGCAAATGATTGTAAGTCTGGAGCAAGACTTGGGGTAGGGGTGGTGGAGAGGGGAGATGAAACTGGTGGTGGATCCCATAGGGGATGGCAGAAGTTACAGAGAATGATTTGTTGCAGGCAGAACCTCATTGGTGACGAGTAGATGTGTGGGAAATAAAAGTGATATGGATAAGGGATGCATCATTATTGACACGTTATCTGTTTGATTTCCATGGGAAAATTACATGCAAGCAGTTTTTTTAAGATTGGTTGTCTTTTGAAATGACCAGTTGAGATGAAGATATCGCAAATAGCTTCAAGTCTCCATAACTACTGTAGATATTTGCCTCCAGGCACTTGTCACACCACCCTCACCACCATCCAGCGCGCAAAATGGTCCTTACAGGTGAGGCAGCCTTTACATGTGAATTCATAGGTGTCAATTATTGCATCTGTTGCGGTGCAATCTGCATGGGACCCAATGCAGAATGAGGGGCATGGGGGTAAATGGAGAAAAAAATATATTACCTGCTGTTAGAGCCAGAATCTCCCATCAACCAGCCATTTGAAATCCATTTCACAGATACTTCCACCAGTACATGGCCTCCTCTACTGCAAGCCAAAGGAACAGCACCACATATCCTATCTTGGAGGTCTCCAACCTGATGGCACCGATATCGATCTCTCTAACTTTCTGATAACCATTTTTCCCTTTTTTCTCCAGGTCTTTTTCCCCTTGAAAGTGAAAATAAATGGTCAATTGGCAGAGCAGACTCAATGGGCTGAATGGCCTAATTCTGCTCCTATATGTTATTGTCTTATGGTCTTGTCTTTTTCCTCTCTCACCCATCATCTTCCTCCTTACTTCCCACCTCCTTCCCTTTATGCCATGACGTACTCTCCTACCAAATTCCATCTTGTCTCTTTCACCTATTACCTCCCAGCTTCTCATATAATTCCAACTTCCACCTCCTCCACCTACCTACCTTCTTCCCACCCTGAATTCACCTCTCACCTGCCAGCTCATGACCTACCTCCTCCCTCTCACCTGGATTCACCTATCACCCAACACACATAAAAGTTGCTGGTGAACGCAGCAGGCCAAGCAGCATCTGTAGGAAGAGGTGCAGTCGACGTTTCAGGCCGAGACCCTTCGTCAGGACTAACTGAAGGAAGAGTGAGTAAGGGATTTGAAAGTTGGAGGGGGAGGGGGAGATCCAAAATGATAGGAGAAGACAGGAGGGGGAGGGATAGAGCCAAGAGCTAGACAGGTGATAGGCAAAAGGGGATACGAGAGGATCATGGGACAGGAGGTCCGGGAAGAAAGACAAGGGGGGTGGGGGACCCAGAGGATGGGCAAGAGGTATATTCAGTGGGACAAAGAAGAGAGAGAGAAAGAAAGTGTGCATAAAAATAAGTAACAGATGGGGTACGAGGGGGAGGTGGGGCATTAGCGGAAGTTAGAGAAGTCGATGTTCATGCCATCAGGTTGGAGGCTACCCAGATGGAATATAAGGTGTTGTTCCTCCAACCTGAGTGTGGCTTCATCTTTACAGTAGAGGAGGCCGTGGATAGACATGTCAGAATGGGAATGGGATGTGGAATTAAAATGTGTGGCCACTGGGAGATCCTGCTTTCTCTGGCGGACAAAGCGTAGATGTTCAGCAAAGCGGTCTCCCAGTCTGCGTCGGGTCTCGCCAATATGTAAAAGGCCACATCGGGAGCACCGGACGCAGTATATCACCCCAGTCGACTCACAGGTGAAGTTAAACGCAAACAACAGGAATTCTGCACCTGGAAGGACTGTTTGGGGCCCTGAATGGTGGTAAGGGAGGAAGTGTAAGGGCATGTGTAGCACTTGTTCCGCTTACACGGATAAGTGCCAGGAGGGAGATCAGTGGGGAGGGATGGGGGGGGACGAATGGACAAGGGAATTGTGTAGGGAGCGATCCCTGCGGAATGCAGAGAGAGGCGGGGAGGGAAAGATGTGCTTAGTGGTGGGATCCCGTTGGAGGTGGCGGAAGTTACGGAGAATAATATGTTGGACCCGGAGGCTGGTGGGGTGGTAGGTGAGGACCAGGGGAACCCTATTCCTAGTGGGGTGGCGGGAGGATGGAGTGAGAGCAGATGTACATGAAATGGGGGAGATGCGTTTAAGAGCAGAGTTGATAGTGGAGGAAGGGAAGCTCCTTTCTTTAAAAAAGGAAGACATCTCCCTCGTCCTAGAATGAAAAGCCTCATCCTGAGAGCAGATGCGGCGGAGACGGAGAAATTGCGAGAAGGGGATGGCGTTTTTGCAAGAGACAGGGTGAGAAGAGGAATAGTCCAGATAGCTGTGAGAGTCAGTAGGCTTATAGTAGACATCAGTGGATAAGCTGTCTCCAGAGACAGAGACAGAAAGATCTAGAAAGGGGAGGGAGGTGTCGGAAATGGACCAGGTAAACTTGAGGGCAGGGTGAAAGTTGGAGGCAAAGTTAATAAAGTCAACGAGTTCTGCATGCATGCAGGAAGCAGCGCCAATGCAGTCGTCGATGTAGCAAAGGAAAAGTGGGGGACAGATACCAGAATAGGCACGGAACATGGATTGTTCCACAAACCCAACAAAAAGGCAGGCATAGCTAGGACCCATACGGGTGCCCATAGCTACACCTTTAGTTTGGAGGAAGTGGGAGGAGCCAAAGGAGAAATTATTAAGAGTAAGGACTAATTCCGCTAGACGGAGCAGAGTGGTGGTAGAGGGGAACTGATTAGGTCTGGAATCCAAAAAGAAGCGTAGAGCTTTGAGACCTTCCTGATGGGGGATGGAAGTATATAAGGACTGGACATCCATGGTGAAAATAAAGCGGTGGGGGCCAGGGAACTTAAAATCATCGAAAAGTTTAAGAGCGTGAGAAGTGTCACGAACATAGGTTGGAAGGGATTGAACAAGGGGTGATAAAACAGTGTCGAGGCGTGTTCCTCCCCTTACCTTTTATTCTGGCTTCTGCCCTCTTACTTGCCAGTACTGATGAAGCACCTTGGCCTCTTCATTTTCCTCCATAGATGTCTGGCCTGCTAAGTGCCTTTGCATTTTGTGCATGTTGCTCTCAAAGCTAAAGCATTAACAAAAAAAAAGGCATTATTCATTACTTCTGCTGTGCCATATTTACTTGCTTCATGACTCTGTTCACATGCAACTCAAGAACCTTGTTAGACTTGCATTTAACATACATATCAAAATTTGACTTGTACTCTTTCGCATTTTTTCTAAGACATGACTGAATCCCACATTACATGAACTTCTAGCTCTCTGTGATCTTCAGTTTTATTTGATAGCATTTTATCTCGGTGCTCTGACACCTGCTGAATTAGATTACTCATTCCCCTATGATTCCAGCTAATCAGCCAAAGATATTCCAACATAACCCAGTGATCCCGAATTTGTTGTTCTTTCTACAATTTCAGTCCCAATATGAAATGCAAAGTAGAAAATGGACAAATAGTTTCCTTGGTTCAGAGAAGTTTTCAAATCCAATTGCCAAGCTCGACGTGTATTGCCATATATTTTTAACACAGCGTGGTAACCGGCCCTTCCAGCCCAATGTGCCCATGTGACCAATTCACCTACTAACCCCGTACGTCTTTAGGACGTGGAAGGAAACCGGAGCATCTGGAGAAGAGCCACACAATCACGGGAGGAACATACAGACAGCAGCGGGAATTAATCTCTGCTGCCGGGCGCTCCACAGCATTAGACAACGGCACTGCCCATTTAGTTTGTGCACAATTTTTATTCAAATTTTATTTTTAAACATCTGCCAAGACTGTTCATTACTCAACAGCAACATAACAGTTCGAATACGAATTCCAAATTTTATTCAGATTATAAATGCCTGCATATATTTGGCAAATAAACAGGTATTTACACCAACCAGCATGATGTAAAACGGGAATGCCAGAAAGCCAAAATGAAATCTAGCTGAACTGACAGGAAAAGACAGAGGCCCTTTTATTAAAAAAAAGTGCTCAATTGCCTTTTCAAGAAAGAGAATTAACATCAGGATTTGAAACTAAAATGAAAACACAAAACGGTGGAAATACTCAGTAGGTGAGATGAGAGGGAAGGCCAACACAAGCACTGCTGTAGATTCAAATCTCACGGACACAAAAGCCAAGTACGAGGTGTTGTGTAAGGCATTAGAAAGAGAAGCACCAGATTATCACCATGGGAAGGCAATATAATTGCTACATGCCAAGTATTCATAGGAAAAATCTGGACATAGTAAATTACAGTGTCAAAAAGCACATGCCAGGAATTCACGCAGCACAGTATGCCCATGTAGATTTAAAAATTGCAATATACAGTCCTGTGCAAAAGTCTTAGGCACATATTTTATATGATAAAATATAATAGTTATAATATAATAATAATATAATAGTTACCAAATTACACTTAATAATACTGAGCTAATACAAAGCTAAGTACTCTGTTTCCCCAACCACTTTCCTAATTTAACCAATATACCGTATTGGGCATCCTAGCTATATACATGTGTGCCTAAGACTTTTGCACAGTGCTGTTAATGTCGTTTTCAATTGAATGTCAGTGCAGGACTCACATAATTCACATTGAATATACAACAGATAATTTATAATATTTCAATTTGCAAATCAAAATTAGACGCTGAAGCTGACCAATACAGTGGCTTTGCAAAAACGTTCTTAACATTTCAATGGAACAGAAATGTTTTTGATTTGCTTACATTGCACAGGTATTAGCAACCAATCAACTTGGTTTAACTGCAATAATTATACTTTCCTGTAATCCTGTTCAAAGTGAGGAAGACAATTTATAGAGAAATGGAACATCTAACAGTACATCACAGTACAGACCCTTCAGCCTACGATTTCGTTCCAACCTTTGAACTCACTCGAAGGTCAATCTAACCTTTCCCTCTGATTTCCTTTCATCCATGTGTTAGACTCACTAGTATATCTACCTATACCACCACCCCTAGCAGCAAGTATATCTGCCTATACCACCACCCATGGCAGTGTGTTTCATGCACTTAACACTTTTCGTAAAAAAAAACAACCTCCAACACCCCCTCCCTCCATCATCTTAAAAGTATGAACCATTTCCACTCTGGCTAAAAGGCACTGGTTGTCTACCCTACCTACCTTGTGGTGGTGTTTGGCATCCATCTGTCTCGAAGGATAATGGGTAATGATGAACATCATCACAAGCCTGGGTGGAAGGTATGGAGATCCTGAGATGCCCAGTTGTCAAGATCCCCCTCTTGGCCTCACCAGTGTAGTCCAAAGAAAGCTTATGAAGCCATACGTTTGGCACCAGCTTGGCACGCACTCTAACCCAGGCAGCAGCCTGGTAAATCTGCAACCTCTCCAAAGCTTGTTCATCCATTCTATAAATCAGCCTCGATGGAATGCCAAAGCAGATTCAATGAGCCAAATAACCTAATCCTGCTCTATGTCTAATGGTCTATAATGAGGTGACCAGAACAGAACACATTCTATCCGGAGTTTTACAGAACTGCAATGTTACCTATCAGATCTAGAACTCTATCCCTTAGCTAGCCTATTAACTTGCACAGCAACTTTGAGGAGACCTATGGACATCAAGCCGAAGATCCCTCTGTCCTCTTACATGGATAAGAATCCGCAATTGACTTTGTACTCTGCCTTCTTCCTCAACCTTCCAAAGTGCATCACTTCATACCTCTTTGGGCTAAACTCCTTCCGCCACTTCTTAGCCCAGCTCTGTATCCTGTCAACATCCTCTTGGAAACTACCACAACCTTCTACACTATCCAAAGTGCCACCAACCTTCATGTCATCTGCAAACTCACTAACCCACTTTCTCATCTAAATCATTTATAAAAATCACAGAGGGAAGGAATTCCAGAACAGATGCCCGTGGAACACTGCTAGTGATGGATCTGTGGGCAGAACATACTCCATTGACTACCAACCTCTGTCTGGACCCCATGCCTCCTGACTTTCTGAATGACCTTACCTTGTCAAACACTTTACTAAAATCAACGTACACCATAACCACCATTCCACCTCCACCAATTTGCCACTTCCTCGAAAAGTCAACCAGGCTTTGTGAGGAGCCCACCAATGGTGCACCAATCTTTTTCCTCACTTCCCGTAGTTACCTAGGGTATATCCCATCTAGCCTCAGGGATTTATCTATCTTAATACTTTTCATTGTTCAAGCACATCCTCTCTCTTAACCTCAGTATGCTCCAGACCACTAGCCTATTGTACACTGACCTCTCATGCGTCAAGGTCCTTGTTGCTGGTGAATACAGAGGCAGAGTATTAATTAGTGACTTCCCACACCTCCTCCAACTCCAACAGTATGTTTTATTTTTTATCCTTGATCAGTCCTATCCACACTCTAGTCATCCTCCTGTTCTTCAAGTATGTGTAGGATATCTATGGGTTTTCCTTCTTACTAAGCGCTTCTCATGTTCCCTTCTAGCTCTCCTAGGTCCCTTTCTAAGTTCCTTTCTCACTACTTTGTAATTCTTAGGAGCCCTATTTGATCCTTACTTATAAACCGTAAGACGGTATGCTTCTTTCTTCCTCATGACTAGATGTTCCACCTCTCGTCAACCGTGGTTTCTTCACTCTACCACCCTTTCCCTACCTCGATGGGACAAAACTATTCGGAGCCCCCATGTAAGTGCTCCCTAAGCGTCCTCCACATTTCTATTGTACCATTGAGAACATCTGTTCCCAAATTATGCTTCCAAGTTCCTGCCTAACAGCACAATTGCCCCTCCTCAATTAAATACTTTCACATACCATCTGTTTCGATCCCTGTCTAAGGCTATGGTAAAGGTCAGGGAGTTGTGGTCGCTGTCTCCTTGAGTTGGCCTGTCTATGTGTGGTGTCAGGAATCCTTCCTGGACACACCTAATAAATATTGTCTCATTGAAACCTTTTGCATGGTGGTGGTGCCAATCAGTATTAAGGAAGTTGAAGTCACCCATGACAACCATCAAGTTATTGTTGCCCTTTTTCAAAATCTGCTTTCTGATCTGTTCCTCAGAGTCTCTGTTGCTACTGGGGGATCTATAGAATACTGAGTGATTGCTCCTTTCCTGTTTCTTACTTTCATCTACACTGACTCAGTGGATGATCCCTGCATGACGTTCTCCCTTTCTGTAGGTGTAATACTATCCCTGATTAGCAATGCTACTCCCCCACCTCTTTTATCTCCCTCCCAGTCCCTTTTGGACATCTAAACTCCAGAATATTCAGCAGCTGTTCCTACCCTTGCAACAGCCAAATCTGTCACAACCACGGATTCCGCAGCGCATCGGATTCGGCAATTGCGCTCGTGAATATGCACTTGTCAGCTAATCACTTCATTGTGAAAGTATTTAACTCCATTCATTCTGTCGCAGTTTTGTCGAGACTTGGACACAGCAACTCTTAGCTGCCTGTATTCCGCCTTACATGTTGAGTCAACTGATTCTGAAGACTTGCGGTATTCGTTTACTGACTGTAATTATGCTCTTTCCACTGCTTATCCTTCCTCACAGTCTCTCTGCACATTGCATCTACCTGAACACCAACTGCTCCAACCTCTGATGTATGACTCTGATTCAAAAGCCCTTGCCAATCTAGTTTAAACCCTCCCCAACAGTTCTTGTAAACCTGCCCGCAAAGACATTCATCCCTCTCGAGTTCAATTGCAAACTGCCCCTTTTGTATAGGTCATATCTTCCCCAGGAGAGAACCCAATGATTCGCCAGTCTAAAACCCTGCCCCTTACCCCCTGCACCAATTCCTCGGCCACATATTTATCAGCCATGTCATCCTAACCTTAATCCTCATTGGCTCATGACACAGACAGCAATCCAAGGTCTTGGTTTTGAGCTTCCTTCCTTGTCTCCTATATTTGCTCTTGAGGACCTCATCCCTTTTCCTAGCAATGCTGTTGATAACAATATATACCACGACTTCTGGCTGCTCACTCTCCCTCTTAAAAATGCTCCGTACCCGATCTGATCCTGGCACCTGGGGGGGTGGTGGGCAACAGACCATCCGGGAGTCTCTTTCACATCCATAAAATCTCCTGTCCGTTCCCTTAACAACTGACTCCCCTGTCACCGCCACTCTCCTCTTCAGTCCCTTCTTTCTGGAGCCACAGAGCCATGCTCAGTACCAGACATGGTTCCTGTGGCTTTCCTCTGATAGGTAGCCCTCCCAACGTTATCCAAAGTGGATAATGTTGAAGAGGAGCTCTGCATTGTCTGCCTGTTCCCTTTCCTTCTCCCAACAGTCACCACATACTTCAGTCTTACATAGACAAACACCATAAATGGCTATTAATTTAAAAAAAGTCAGAGAAATTGGTTTCCCGAGTGGAGAGTGCAGCACCAGGTAAGACACTCTGAGAATAAAGAACCATTTAGAATTGAGTTTATTATAAAATTCTTTCCTCAGAGGCTGATAAACCTTTAAGATCCTACAAAAGGTCATGCATTCAGCCCAGTGCATCATGGGTAAAACCCTCGCAAACATTGAGCACATCTGTGTGAAATGTTGCCGTAGAAAAGCAGCATCCATCATCAAAGATCCTCACCACCCAGGTCATGTTCTTTTATCACTGCTGTCATCAGGTAGAAGGTACAGGGGCCTCAGGACTTGCACCACCAGGTTCAAGAACAGTTACTACTCCTCAACCTTCGGGCTCTTGAACAAAAGGAGATAACTACACTCATTCTACTTCTCAGACACGAGGGAATCTGCAGATGCTGGAAATTCAAGCAACGCGCACAAAAAAAAATGCTGGTGAACGCAGCAGGCCAGGCAGCATCTCTAGGAAGAGGTACAGTTGACATTTCAGGCCGGGACCCTTCATCAGGACTAACTCTTCCTTCAGTTAGTCCAGACGATGAATCCTTGAATACGGCTCAGTCCAAAGCATTCCGCAGCCTCCCGCCACCACCTCTTCGTTGTCCTTGTATCTGGGGGTGGGGGGTGGGAAGAGCGATACGCACGTCGCTGGAGTAAATGGTTTACTCCTGTTCCTACGTTCCCTGCTTATGTGTCAGCTGTACGGAGTTTGCCCATGATTCCAGTCCAGATAGGACAGCTGAGGAACTTGATGTTACAGCCCACAGATGGGTATCTGCAATGAATTCCTTGTTGTATTAGCCAACTTGCCTTAAGTACTGTGAATGTCAAGGAACAAGGCAAGTTCAGGTTCTACCCCTGAAGCACCTTCAATTACTCCAAAAGACTGAGGTTTGGTAAAATACTGAAAGGCTTTTATTCGCTGTACAATACGACCTCCACAGTGAGTGTCTGCCCCCGGACTGAGGGGGAGGGGCAAGGCGAACACCTTTATACAGGACTCTGTGGGAGGAGCCACAGGGGCAGTCAGCAGAGGGGTGTGTCCAGACAGGTAACCGAGTTACAACATATATACATGGTTTACCACAGAGAGAGAGAAAAAAAAGTTGGAGAAAGATAAAAAATATATAAAATAAATAAATAAGGGATGGGGTGTGAAGGGGAGGAGGGGCATTAACGGAAGTTAGAGAAGTCAATATTAATGCCATAAGGTTGGAGGCTACCCAGACGGAATATAAGGTGTTGTTCCTCCAACCTGAGTGTGGCTTCATTCTACTTCTGGTGTTCCACAATCAATGATCTCACTTTAAGGACTCTTTATCTTGTTATTTCAAGCTCTTGTTATTTATTGCTATTTATTTATATTTGCATTTGTACAGTTTGTGTTCATTGATCCCGTTTACAGTTACTATTCTGTAGATTTGACATGCATGCCCGCAGGATAAAGAATCTCAGAGTTGTATGTGGTGACATACAATCAATTTTACTTTGAACTTCTAAGTTTACTTCTGCTGTAGACAATCAGCCTTGTAGCAGAGATGGATAATGTCTGGAAATCAAGGGGATTATGGAGGTACTACTGGAAAACAGCCCTGAGGTAGAAGAACAGCCATGATCTTGAAGAACAGTGTGGCAGACTCAAAAAAAAAATCAGATGGCCTACTTGTATTTTAGTAATCTCACAATTGTAGGCCTTCTTGACCACTTGTACTGAAATGGCTGCCTATCTCAAACTACTTAAGCATTTTGGTTGCTGTGGTGACTGCAGTCTTCACATTTCTCCGAGAACTGCAAGGCTCTAGTAGAAAATATTTCCAGTTAGTTTTTTAACGGGTTATTTTTCGCAACATGTTCTACTGAGAACAAGTACTGAATGTACTGTACTTAAAGCCTGAAATATAATACAAACTGCCAAGCAAAATTCCAGTTAATATTTTAAGTATTACTTGTTAACATTCTAATCATCATTACAATTTCCTTTGCATGTTTGTAATGAACATCTTCAAATTCCAGTTTAATCGCCTGGTCATTGGTTGTGGTGTAATTTTGATTATATTCACAAAAAAGTACAAAATTCCCCGAAGCTACAGCCATCAACAAAAAAAAATTATGAATAATTACATCTGAATCCTTTAGATTTAGTTATATATTGAAGCTGTAAATTTGACAGAGGCAATGCAAACATCAGCCCAGCATTTTTGTAAATGGGAAAAAAATTAAATTAATGGATGAAATCATATTGGTTAAAATTTCTGCATTTTCTTCAATGAAGTCCAAGTCAGAAAAGAGATGTGCATAGTACGTTTTGGCTCAAATAAGCAGCTGCTCCAACTAGCTGAAGTTTCATGGAATTAGTTAGAAAGATAAACTACCATAATACAAATCATGTATTTTTAAATGAAATACAGAACAAATTAGAACATTATCAATACTACTGCAGTACTATAAAACTGTGTATTAGTTCCTATCAGTTATTGATGGAGGAATTTTGAAGCAAGTCGGGGAGTTTTGTTGATTTCCATGTTTCTGCACTAACAGCATCAGCACCATCTTTCTCGCAGTGTGCTTTCTTGAAATCAATGTGATGCTTACATTTCCATCAAAATAATCAGTTGTTTTAAGATCTTCATGACCCAGCTTCTTAGCTAGCTCCTCTGACATTGGTCCACTGACACGCACATCTCGTCCAGTTATAACGGAAAGCCAAACCCAAATGACATGATTAAAAAACTACTCACTTTAAGCACAGTGCACTGTCTAACAGTCACACAAGTGCACATGACTGACGCTAGTTACAAAATGCTCGGCAACAATCTCCTGTCCCAATTAAGCGGCATGGTGTCCCAAATAAACAAAGGGAATCCCAGATATTTTTGCAATTAGTTTTTCTTCTTTAAGAGTTGTCCTAAATAAGTGTCTACCCCAATTAACTGATGGCCTAATTAACCAGAATCCACTGCACTATGTAAACAATTTTTAGAAAAAACCCCAGAAAATTCTAGAAATACTTAGCGCATAAAGTCAGTATCAATGGAAAGAGAAAGAAGTAACATTTCAAATCAATTTTTTTCAGAAGCATGAAAAATTAGAAATCAAAAGTGTTTTATGCTGCAGAGAAGGGGGAAGGGTGGTGAGAATAATAAGAGTAAGTGTGATAAGATGTGAACAAAGGTAAACTGGAAAACAGATGGCAAAGGCAAAATAGATGTACAGTACACAGATAAATGAAGATGGGGAGAGCGGGAGAGGGGAAAAACCTTCTGCTGCACCTTGGGCAGTTTTGATACAAACTGGAAAGGTCAATTACTCAAGATTGTTGACTTAATATCAAGTTCCAATTGCTGTAAGGTGCTTTGTTGGAATGAAAAGCAGAAACATTAATGAGTATGTGTAGGCCATTCTGCCCCTCCAGCAACTCTATAGATTAGTATTACCATGACTAACCAAATTAGTCATCTATAGCTGCTGAAAAACACAGGAGCTCCCTCGATTACAAAAATCTTTACAGAAAGATCACATAAATTTTGAAAGAGTTGTTACTACTACTATTTTGAAAGATAATGTTTCATGGCATTAATCTATTAAATATGGAATATTCATTCATTTACGGTGGTTTAATGAAATGAAATTATGCAGAGCATTGCAACATGGGTAGCATTAGAAAACAGAAAAGAAATTGGAAATACAGCAGATTCTGGTTAATTGAGGAACATCGGGACCAGTCCCCATTTACTTCACGGAAATAGTTTTAAAAATATTAAAAGGCAAGCTACTATTAAACCGAGCAACAAAGTGTGTACTTACATGAAATACAGAACAAATTAGAACACTGCTAATACCACAGTACTATAAAACTGTGTATTAGTTCCTAATAGTTACCAACTGAGGAATTCATCCAGTGATTGCTGCCGTGTTCTTTTGATTGACTGTAAATGAACAAAATTAGTGCAGACATCTTGTGTAAAGAATGGACTCCCTTCATACGATTGCATCCTCCAAATCTTCATTTTCATTATAACATTCAAGATGATTGCCAACACCTTCAAATTCTTTGTAGCTCCTAACTTGTTGAAATCATTTCATTTTACACTCCTGGCCGTTTCTGGCATCTCCAAGCCTGAAGGCTTGAAAACACAGTGAGCAAAGCAGTTCTGAATTGTCTTACTGCTCATTTCTTGCTAAGTATCAGTGATAAAGATCACTGCTTTTTTTAAACACAAACACACACAACCGATGCTATTTAACAATTGTTCACTCTAAGCATGATGTAGTGCAGGGGTTCCTTTTTAATGCTATGGACTCCTACCATTAACTGAGGGGTCCATGGACCCCACGTTGGGAACCCCTGATGTAGTGTCTAATGGCCGGACAAGTGCATGTGACTGACACTAGCTAGAAACTGTTCGGCAACAGTCTCCTATCCCGATTAAGCAGCATAGTGTCCCAAATAAACAAAGGGAATTCCAGCTATTTTCTCTATTAGCTTCTGTTCTTTAAGAGTTGTCCCAAATAAGCGCCCCTCCCCTCCCCCCGAGTGACCATTGCCCCAATTAACCAGAATCCACTGTATCGGCTTAGGAAACAGAATCCTTATGTAAGCCAGTCAATGCCAGTATTGAAAGACTCAACATCCATCATTTTGAGGAAGAGAATTCAAAATATATCACAACCCATTATACATAAATTAATGACCTATTATTTTTTAAAGCAATGACCTAAAGTCCTCAGGCCCAAGTTCACAAGAGAAAACATCCTCTTCATAAATGCCCTGGAAATATACTTCAGGATCTTAAGGGATTCAATCAAAGCTCCTTTCACTCTTCCAGATTCCCGTGGATATCCACCTTGGCTCTTCAACCTTCCCTCACTAGACAGCCTGCCAAGTACATGGCTTAGTAAATCTTATCTGATCTGCTTCCAATCTATTAACATCCTCCTCCAAATAAGATGGCCAACTTTCCTCATTACCTGCTGTACCTGCATAACCTTTTGCCAATCACGCTGAGAATACCCAGATCCCTTTGCATCTTAGTTCTCTGAAATCTCTCAGCAGATCTACTTTAACAATTTTTCCTGCCAAAACATGTTTTCCACGTGACACTCCATTTGCCATATCTCTGCCTGCTCACTTGTTTCCCATAGAAGCTTCCTCATTCCTCCACAACTTACTTTGAGTTGTTCTTGTGACAACAATACATTTAACAACCACACCTTCAGTGCCTTTTCCAAAGTATTTATAAAAATGCTGACAGCCCATCACCAAACCCAGTACTTGATATATCTTGCCAACAAAAAGGACATATTTACCCAATTGATTCTTGCTAACCATTCAAACTCCTTTCCACATCACAAGCTCATTTTCTCTAATACTTTCAGACACTCCCTCTATTACAGGGGTTCCCAACTTTGTTTTGATGCTACTCTACCACACTGCATCTACACCCGTCAGACCAGCTCTGAATTCTGTACTGGATCCTCACGGCTCAGCTTCTGTGTGCAGGGAGAAGGACGAGAGTGGGGAGAATGAGTGGGTAGTTTGAAAGGTGTTATATTCTTTCCACCACTCACGGGAATTCTGTGTGCCACCCTAAGAGTTTCCCCTTGGTTATAAGTGGACCAGTAATGTTCAGCATTCAGTGGAGGAACTGTTTTTCTTTAAGATGACTCTCAGTACACATTGGAATCTTTCCCACTATTCACTTGGTGAGCTCTCCGCATGACAGAGCTCGGAAAATCGCATGTTTCAGGAGTCTGCTGTCAGGCTTGCAAACTCTGTGACCCGCCGATGTAACAAACTGAAACCAATTGGTCCTCAGTGCTGGGGATGTTGGCCTGAGAAAGGAAAACAATATCCCCTTACACCTCTCCATCAAACTAGCCCTGCTGTGGCACATTGCCCCCTGGCAAATACTTTCCACAACATAACCTCACAAACAGGGAACACTTACTACACATCAGCAAAGGTGGGAGTCAAGGATAATATTTAGCGTGGCCTTCAATGCAGCAGCAGAGTCTTTGGTCAATTAAAGACAGGGGTGTTGCAGGTAAAGACCTGATGCGAGATTCACAGTCAGGGGAGCTGGGGGACAACTTTTTCATGTGGAGGGTGCTGTGCATATGGAACAAGCTGCCAGAAGACGTGGTCGAGGCAGGAACGATAGTATCATTGATGAGGTACATCGAGGGAAAGGTGGGAAATTGGGACAAGCTGGGTGGGCACCATGGTCAACATGGTCTTGTAGGGCCAAAGGGCCTCTATCCGTGCTGGATTGCTCTATAACTTAAATATTTTATATTTTTAAAATTTCTTTTGAGTACGCTAGTTGTAAGCTTCAATTTTACTTCAAATATTTTGTCCTACAAATTAACTTCTGTGCTTTGCTTTTCTGATTATCACAGAAATTTCACTCAGTTTAGGTATATTACATTATTCATGCAGCTTCTTCTTCTTCTTCATGTGCCTTGCGTGTTACACGCTTGGGTGATCATGGCTTTCCACATCGAACGATCGCATGCAGCGTCAATGATATCTCGCACACTTGGATCTGTTAGTTCTTTCACAGTGTCCATATATTTTCTTCTTTGCCTTCCTCTTCCGTGATTCCCAGGCATACTGCCTTGTAATGTAAGGCATTCTATTTCTCCCTTTCTGATGACATGGCCCAGGAATTTAATTTGATGCAGCTAAATAATAGCTTTGTTTTGAAATGGAAATGGAACACATTGGTTAAATATAATTTTGTATCAGTCTAAAATACAAAATTAGTTAAAGGCTTTCCAAGCTAGGAGCACATTAGACTAGTAAAATGCTTCAAATATCTGCGTTTGGAGGGCCACTTCATCACCAACCTCAGGAATCACATTAAAACCAGATGAATTAAGGGCAGGCATTTTCTCTTCACTGAGTCTCCAGTAAAGCACGGACTCGGCACTAAAACAGCTGGTATACACACGAAACACAGGGTATGGTCAGTGTCTGAACAACCATGTAGCCAAATCTTAATCACTATTAAGCAACCTGTTGAGCATTGAAAATCAACTCCTATAATAATGCAGACCTGTGCATTCAGAATATAATCACTGATGGTAGTTTTAAAAATGGGCTTTCAAAACCTTTCTCTTTGCCTCATTAATGCCTTACACATGGTTTGTCATTGTATTAAACATCTTAATGATGACTGAATTATATTCATTCAGTTTCTCAGCTTCAGTAAATGTTGCTTTTCTTGTCTAGGCAACTCCCAGAATCTCAAGGTAAGGATTTAAAGTACATTTATTATCAAAGTCCGTATCCAGTAGACAACCGAGAGATTAATCTTCCCCGCAGACAGCCAGGAAACAAAGAAAAACCATGGATCTAACCCGTTCAGAGAAAAACATCAACTCCCTCCCCCCACACACGAAAAAAATCGAGTAAACGGCAACAAAAAAAGGAGTGAAAACACACAATATAAAACACAAAATCAAAAGGCACATTTCAGCACAGTTCAGCTCAATGTTCATTATTGGCACAAAATTGGATTTCTAATCACATCAAACTCCAACAGAAATCTCCCCACAATGTCTAAGGAACAGGGCAGGGCCTACGAACAGCATACTCTGTTCATTCACCACCAGCAGAAAATCCAACCCAATGACTTTACAGCCCTTGTTTGCTCACAGTGAGGGGCAAAAGAGGCTACAGAGGGATTAATTAGAAACATTGAAAATCTACAGCACAATACAGGCCCTTCGGCCCACAAAGCTGTGCCGAACATGTCCTTACCTTCGAAATTACCTAAGGTTACCCATAGCCCTCTATTTTTCTACGTTCCATGTACCTATCCAGCAGTCACTTAAAAGACCCTATCATATCTGCCTCCACCACCATCGCTGGCAGCCCATTCCACGCACTTACCATTCTGTGTAAAAAACTTAGCCCTGACATCTCCTCTGTACCTACTTCCAAGCACCTTAAAACTGTGCCCTCTCATGCTAGCCATTTCAGCCCTGGGAAAAAGGCTCTGACTTTCCACACGATCAATGCCTCTCATTATCTTGTACACTTCTATCAAGTCACCTCTCATCCTCTGTCGCTCCATAGGGAAAAGGCCGTGTTCACTCAACTTATTCTCATAAGGCATGCTCCCCAGTCCAGGCAACATCCTCGTAAATCTCCTCTGCACCCTTTCTATGGTTTTCACGTCCTTCCTGTAATGAGGCGACCAGAACTGAGTATAGTACTCCAAGTGAGGTCTGACCAGGGTCTTATAGAGCTGCAACATAGAGCTGCCAATGCACCATATGCCTTCTTAACCACAGAGTCAAACTGCGTAACTTCAAGTGTGCTATGGACTCGGACCCCAGGATCCCTCTGACAGTGATCCTCCACTCCGCCAGGAGTCTTACCACTAAAGCTATATTCTGCCATCATACTTGACCTACCAAAATGAACCATGTCACACTTACCTGGATTGAACTCCATCTGCCACTTCTCAGCCCAGTTTTGCATCCTATCAATGTCCTGCTGTAACCTCTGACAGCCTTCCACACTATCCACAACACCCCCAACCTTTGTGTCATCAGCAAATTTACTAAACCATCGTTGCACTTCCTCATCCAAGTCATTTATAAAAATCACAAAGAGTAGGGGCTCCAGAACAGATCCCTGAGGCACTCCACTGGTGACAGACCTCCATGCAGAATATGACCTGTCTACAACCAATCTTTGCCTTCTGTGGGCAAACCAGTTCTGGATCCACAAAGCAATGTCCCCTTGGATCCCATGTCTCCTTACTTTCTCAATAAGCCTTACATGGGATACCTTGTCAAATGCCTTGCTGAAATCCATATACTCTACATCTACGGCTCTACCTTCATCAACATCTTTAGTCACATCCTCAAAAAATTCATTCAGGCTCGTAACACACGACCTGCCTTTGACAAAGCCATGCTGACTATTCCTAATCATATTGTACCTCTCCAAATGTTCATAAATCCTGCCTCTCAGGATCTTCCCCATCAACTTACCAATCACTGAAGTAAGACTCACTGGTCTATAATTTCTTGGACTGTCTCTACTCCCTTTCCTGAATAAGGGAACAACATCCACAACCCTCCAATCCTCTGAAACCTCTCCCATCCTCATTGATGATGTAAAGATCATTGCCAGAGGCTCAGCGATCTCCTCCCTCAATTCCCACAGTAGCCTGGGGTACATCCCGTCTGGTCCTGGTGACTTATCCAACTTGATGCTTTCCAAAAGCTCCAGCACATCCTCTTCCTTAATACCTACATGCTCAAGCTTTTCAGTCAGCTGTAAGTCATCTCTACAATCGCCAAGATCCTTTTCCATAGTGAATACTGAAGCAAAGTATTCATTAAGCACCTCTGCTGTCTCCTCAGGTTCCATACACACTTTTCCACTGTCACACTTGATTGGTCCTATTCTCTCACATCTTATCTTCTTGCTCTTCACATACTTGTAGAAAGCCTTGGGGTTTTCCTTAATCCTGTCCGCCAAGGCCTTCCCATGGCCCCTTCTGGCTCTCCTCATTTCATTCTTAAACCCCATGCCGCTAGCCTTATAATCTTCTAGATCTCTATCATTACCTAGTTTTTTGAACCTTTCGTAAGCTCTTCTTTTCTTCCTGACTAGATTTACAACAGCGTTTGTACACCACAGTTCCTGTACCCTACCATCCTTTCCCTGTCTCACTGGAATGTACCTATGCAGAACCCCACACAAATATCTCCTGAACATTTGCCACATTTCTTCCGTACATTTCCCTGAGAATACCTGTTTCCAATTTATGCTTCCATTATATTTTAAAATTCCATTTTTTGCCAGTCCGCATATAATGCTGAATCAAGTTGGATAATTTAATCATTCTGTTGAATTTAAGACCTTTGCAAGTATGGAAATACCTGATACATGCATAATTAGATAATCATATCATGTTACAATTTTCTAATTAATTCTGGTTTACCTTCAAATGGTTCAAAATGAAAAAAATACATAATATAAATAATACTTCATCCCTCAAACAGTGACAGGATTAGGGAAATACATGGATTTCAGAATATTGTGGGTATTATCACTGGTGGGCAAGTTGTTGGAGAAGATCCTGGGAGGCAGGATTTATGAGCATTTGGAGAGACATAATCTGATTAGGGATAGTCAGCATGGCTTTGTCAAGGGCAGGTCGTGTGTTACGAGCCTGATTGAATTTTTTGAGGATGTGACTAGAGATATTGATGAAGGTAGAGCCGTAGATGTAGAGTATATGGATTTCAGCAAGGCATTTGACAAGGTTCCCCTTGTGAGACTCATTTAAAAAGTAATGAGGTATGGGATCCAAGGAGATCTCGCTTTGTGGATCCAGAATTGGCTTGCCCACAGAAGGCAAAGGGTGGTTGTAGATGGTTCGTATTCTGCATGGAGGTCGGTGACCAGTGGTGTTCCGCAAGGATCTGTCCTGGGATCCCTCCTCTTTGTGATTTTTATAAATGGCCTGGATGAGGAAGTAAAAGGGTGGGTTAGTAAATTTGCTGATGATACAAAAGTTGAGGGTTTTGTGGTAGTCTGGAGGGTTGTTATAGCGGGACATCAATAGGGTGCAGAACTGGGCTGAGAAGTGGCAGATGGAGTTCAACCCAGGTAAGGGTGAGGTGGTTCATTTTGGTAGGTCAAATTTGAAGACAGAATATAATATTAATAGTAAGACTCTCGGCAGTGTGGAGGATCAGAAGGATCTTGGGGTCTGTGTCCATAGGACACTCAAAGCTGCTGCACTGGTTGATAGTGTTGTTAAGAAGGCGTATGGTGTGTTGGCCTTCATCTACCGTGGGATTGAGTTCAAGAACCATGAGGTAATGTTACAGCTATATAAGACCCTAGCTAGATCCCACTTGGAGAACTGTGTTCATTTCCGGTCACCTCACTACAGGAAGGATGTGGATGCTATAGAGAGAGTGCAGAGGAGATTTACAAGGATGTTGCCTGGATTGGAGAGCATGCCTTATGAAAATAGGTTGAGTGAACTTGGCCTTTCCTTCTTGCAGCAACAGAGGATGAGAGGTGACCTGATAGAGGTGTATAAGATAATGAGAGGCATTGATTGTTTGGGCAGCCAGAGGCTTTTTCCCAGGGCAAAATGGCTATCATGAGGGAGCATAGTTTTAAGGTGCTTGGAAGTAGGTTCAAGGGGGATGTCAGAGGTAAGATTTTCACACAGAGAGTGGTGAGTGCGTCGAATGCACTGCCAGCCAAGGTAATAGAGGCGGATACAATAGGGTCTTTCAAGAGACTCTTTGATAGGTACATGCAGCTTAGAAAAATAGAGGGCTATGCAGTAGGGAAATTCTAGGCAGTCTCTAGAGTAGGCTACATGGTCAGCACAACACCGTGGGCCGCAGGGCCTGTAATATGCTATGAATTTTCTATGTTCTACCAGCTTTTGGATTGCCAAAAGCAGATGTATGATAGAGATAACAAATAGACAGTTAACGTCAATTGATACAGAATAAACTAAGTGAAGAGGAAAGAAAGCAAGATGAATTATGATGATCCGGTTAGATAGTAGGCACAGTCCACTAATACAGAAAATCGTCAGATTACAGAAAATAAGATCATTTTAAACTACCAAATCTTGTCAGACTGAAAGGTACAGAATTTGCCCAAATTGCTGCAAACTGCTCCGACCTGCTAGTCAATGGTATCACCTGTGGAGGTCATTTTGTTTACCTCGTCCAGCAATCGAAATGGAAAAACAATAGGTTGATAGCAGGAGAGTAATATTGAACAATGTACACAGAATTTCTTACTTAACTATAGTTTCCTCAGTTAACTGCTACAGTCATGAATGTTAACAAAGGATATCAAACAAACACCAGATTTTTTTTTAAAACTTGTCAATAAGTCAAAAACAACTATAAATAATTTTACTGCAGGAAGCGGAATCTGTATGGCTTTAATATATACACAAACAATACAAATCATTTACATTACATTGAAAATAATGCAGTTTCACTTTAATCAGGTCCAAGTTAATAAACTCTAAATGTCAGACAAGAATCAAATGAAATCACGATCTTATTGCATCTTGATACTCCTGGGATACTCTCTCCCTGCTATGAGTAGGCTTTCTAGCACACCCACAATGTTTAATTTCCCTTCTACATTCAAGACCCCAACACTGCAAATCAAAAATTTATTAAAAGATAATCTTAAGTTATCAAAGCAGTTTTTAGGAAAGAACTTTTTTCTCCAAGAGGTCACAGCTTTCAAAATACATTACAAGCTGATGGACTGAACTAGACAATATCTAAACCACGTTAGTCACAACTAACTCCAATTATTTTCTGCACTATTGTAAAGAACATTCACTTAAAAATAAAATTGTGAACTCATATTTAAAAACAGAGGTATTATCTACTACTTTATAATAAAAATCAAATGAAAACTGTTGTCAAATCAGAAATTAGAGCAGTGAGAGACTGGTTTGGGGGAGGTGTTAGAAGTTTCCCTTTTGATAAAATTGGCAAGAGAACAAATTGCACTCAAATTTCTTCAAGTTTTAAGGATAAATTTTTTTGTTGCTCATTTTTCTGCAGGAATGGGTTTGCATTTCACTGAATGCAAAAACTTTAATGAAGTTATTTCAATTTGCAGTATTAAAATACATATTTTAAAGATTGTAACAAGTTAGCCCAATCAATTTTTGAATGCAGTGTTATTGCAGCTAAAATATATTTATTATATAAAAAAGCATTATATTAAGGCTATCTGTTACAAGTAAGCTAATTTGTGACAGAATTATGCACACACCATTCCCATTACCAATGTCTCATTTCTCATTCCCCATACCAGAATTGTGGAAATTATATTTGTCCCACACTTCTTCAAAAGGAGTAAAGCCAGCAATTAAAATATCTTCAGAATTAGCAATCACTTGTACAAGCAGGAACTGATGAGGGAAAACCAAAGTGATGCAGTAAGACAAGTAATGTCTAACCAATGCCATCATCATAACTGAGGCAGCCATTGGGGATCCTGGTGCGGTGTAAATGAATGGACAATCAACATTTGATAAAGGACCACAGAAAAAGTTCATGATCTATTTTAAAGCCCATGAAATAAAAGGGGCAATAAGAATGGAAAATTAAATTATTGACAAGAAAAAAAAAAGCAACAAAGGTTGTTTTTTTGTACTCTGTGGGTCAACATTAGGACCATTGTTTTTCTTAATCTACTTCAATAACCTGGACTTGACCAAAGAGTGCACAGTGTCCGAAAAGATGACCAAAGCAAAACTTCGAGGCATGGTGAACCATAAATAGGAAATGAATAAACTTCAATAAAGTATGGATGGAAATGGTGGAGTAGGCACACCTGTATAATTCTGTGCAAGAGAAATTAATTTCTGCCGACGAGATGATGAGATGCAGTGCAGACCAGAGGACACTGGAACAAGGAGAATGGTGGGTCCGAGCACATAATGTGTTTAAAGTGACAAAACACAAATAAGGAAGACAAACTGGATCTTGTCCTTAACAAAAAGAGAAAGGTACAAGAGCAAAGAAGTTATAATTAACAGTGGAGTACACTATCTGATCCTGAACATCACATCTTAGGCAAGATGTGAAAACCTCTGAAGGGCTGCAGTAAAGACTTAAAGCAGTTATTTCATGGTTCACAGACATTAGCTTCATGCCCAAAATGGTGCAGACAGAAGGAAATGTTTTCACCACTGGGTTAAGAATCAAAATCCAGAGGCAAGCCAGAGAGATTGTGATTAGATGCAATGGAAAACACGAAGAGAAATGCACAGGTAGTTGGAAGAAAGAACAAAGTCCTGGGCTTTGGATGAGTGCAATCAAGGAGCATTGGATAGATTGCTTTTGCTCTGATGGCGACAAGGGGGCAGATCGGTTGATTGAGTGGTGTTGCACTCAATGTCAGCAAAACCATGGATTTGACTATGGACTTCAGGAAGTGGAATTGGGAGAACACAAACCAGTCCTCATTGAGAGCTCCGCAATGGAAAGGTTGAGCAGCTTAAAGTTCCTGGCTATGAGCATATCTATGGATCCATCCTGGGTTCCACACATTAAGACCGTAAGACAAAGGAGCAGAATTAGGCAATTCATGGCTGATCCCAGATCCCATCCAACCCCATACAGCTGCCCTCTCATCATATCCCTTGATGCCCCAACCAACTTCTGCTTTGAATATACCCACAGACTTGGCCACCATCACAGTCTGTGGCAGAGCATTCCACAGATTCACTACTCCTTGGCTAAAAAAATTCCTCCTTACCTCTGTTCTAAAAGGTTGCACCTCAATTTTGAGGCTGTGCCCTCTGGTTCTAGATACCCCCAGCATCCACCTTATCAAGTCCTTTCAACATTCAGTAGGATTCAACGAGATCCCCACTCATTCTTCTAAATTCCAGTGACTACAGGCCCAAAGCTGCCAAACACACCTCATATGTTAACCCCTTCATTCCTGGAATCGTTATCGTGAACATCCTCTGGACTCTCTCCAATGACACCAGATCCTTTCTGAGATATGAGGCCCAAAACTGTTGCCAATACTCAAGTGTAGCCTCACCAGTATCTTATAAAGACTCAGCATTATCTCCATGCTTTTAAAGTCTATTCCCCTTGAAATAAATGCCAACATTGCATTTTCCTTCTTTACCACAGACTCATCCTATAAATTAACCTTCTGGGAGTCTTGCCCAAGGACTCCTATGTCCCTCTGCACCTCTGATGTTTGAAACTTCTCCCCATTTAGATAACTGTCTGCATTATTGTTTTTTTACCAAAATGCATTATCATACATTTCCCAACACAGTATCATCTGCCACTTTTTCTGCCCATTCTTCTAACTTGTCTAAGTCCTGCTGCAATCACGTTGTTTCCTCAGCACTACCTAACCCTCCATCTATTTTCTTATCATCCACAAACTTTGCCACAAAGCCATCAATTCCAATATCTAAGTCACTGACAAACAATGTGAAAATCAGCAGTCCCAATACTGACCCCTGAAGAACACCACTAGTCACTGGCGTCCAACCAGAAAAGGCCCCCTTTATTCCAACTCACTGCCTCCTGCCTGTCAGCCATTCCTCTATCCATGCCAGTATCTCTCCTGTAACAACATAGGATTTTATCTTGTTAAGCAGCCTCATGTGAGGCACCTTATTATATGCCTTCTGAAAATCCAAAATAATGTCATCCACTGTCTCTCCTTTGTCCACCCTGCTGGTTACTTCCTCGAAGAACTCTAACAGATTTGTTATGGAAGATTTCCTGATACAAAAACCATGCTGAATTTGACTTATTTTACCATTAGGCTCTAAAAACCCAAAAATCTTGTCCTTAATAATGGACTGCAACACTTTCCAATCACTGAGGTTAAGCCAGTTGGCTTATAATTTCCTTTCTTTTGCCTTCCTTCCTTCTTAAAGAGTGGAGTAACATTTGGAATCTTCTAGTCCTCCGGGACCATGCCAGAATTGAGTGATTCTTGAAAGATCATGACCAATGCATCTGTTATCTCTTCAGCAACCTCTCTCAGGACTCTGGGATGTAGTCCATCTGGTCCAGGTGACTTATCCACCCTAAGATCTTTCAGTTTGCCTAGCACTTTCTCCTTTGTAATAGCAATGACACTCACTCCTGCTCCCTGACACTCATGGACCTCTGGCATACAGCTAGTGCTTTCCACAGTGAAGACTGATACAAAGTACCCATTAAGTTCACCTGCCGTTTCTTTGTCCCCCATTACTACCTCACCAACATCATTTTCCAGTGGTCCAATATCAACTCTCACCTCCCTTTTATTCTTTATATATAAAAACATGGTATCCATCTTTTTATTATCAGCTGGTTTGCCCTCATATTTCATCTTTTCCCTCCTTACAGCTTTTTTGGGTGCCTTTTGTTAGATTTTAAAAACTTCCCAATCATCCAACTTCCCATTCATTTTTGCTACCTTATATGCCCTTTCCTTGGCTTTTATGCAGTCCTTAACTTCCTTTGTCAGCCACGGTTGCCTACCCCTGCCATTTGAGAACTTCTTCATCAGTGGGATATATTTATCCTATGCCTTGTGGACTATTTCCAGAAATTTCAGCCATCTCTGCTCTGTTGTCATCCCCGCCAGTACCCTCCTCCAATCAAACTGGGCAAGCTCCTCTCTAATGCCTCTGTAATTCCCTTTATTCCATTGTGATACTGATACATGGGAGTTATGCTTCTTCCTCTCAAATTGCAGTATGAATTCAATCATATTATGATCACTGTCCCTTATGGGTTCCTTTACATTAAGACCCCTAATAAGATCTGGGTTATTAAACAACATGTAATCTAAGATAGCCTTTCCCGAAATGGGCTCCGGCACAAAAAGCCATCCTTTAGGCATTCAACAAATTCCCTCTCTTGTGATCTGACACCAACCTGATCTTCCCAATCCTCTTGCATATTGAAATCCCCCATTAAAATTGTGTCGTTACCCTTATTGCATGCCTTTTCCAGCTCCCTTTGCAATTTCAACCCCACATTTTGGCTACTATTCGATTCCCATAATGGGTTTTTTTATCCTTGCACCACCCACAAAGATTCAACATTCTCTGACCCTATGTCACTTCTTTCTAAAGATGTAATTCCATGTCTTACCAACAAAGCCTCACTACTGCCTATGCCTCCCTCCCTGTTCTTTCGATACAAAGCATATCTTTTGATGTTCAGCTCCCAACTCTGGGCTTCTTTCAGCCACGACTCAGTGATGCCCACAACGTCATATTGGCCAATCTCTAATTGCTCCACCTTACTTGGAATGCTACACCTATTTAAATACAGCACCTTCAGACCTGCATTCTTTGCCCTTTTGAATTTTGCCTCGGTGGTACAACTTAATTCTTTGTTCTGTCTACGTGTACTCACACATTGGCTTGTCCTTCCTTACATTCATATTACAGCATCTCCTTGATGTAATACACTGATGTAACCATGGTACACCAGCAGCTTTACTTAATCAGGAGTTGGAGAAGATTTGGTTTGTCACCAATGACTCTTGAACATGCCTCTAGATATATGTTGGAGAGTATTCTGACCATTTGCAGCACAGTCTGTTCTGGAGGCTCCAATGCACAGGAGCACAAATGGCTGCAGACTCAGCCAACTCCTTCACTGGCACAACCCTCCCACTATCAAGGAAGAAAGCCCAGCAGCGTCTCTACTTTCTGCAAAGGCTGAGAAAAGCCCATCTCCCACCACCCCCCCACCATCCTCACCACATTCTATAGAAGATGTATCGAGACCATCCTGAGCAGCTGCAACACTGCCTGGTTCAGAAATTGTACCATCTCGGATCACAAGACCCTGCAGCGGATAGTGAGGTCAGCTGAGAAACTCTCTCTTCCTGCCATTACAGACATTTACACCACACGCTGCATCCGTAAAGCAAACAGCATTATGAAGGACTCCACGCACCCCTCATACAAACTCTTCTCCCTCCTGCCATCTGGCAAAAGGCACTGAAGCATTCGGGCTCTCACGACCAGACTATGTAACAGTTTCTTCCCCCAAGCCATCAGACTCCTCAATACCCAGAGCCTGGACTGACACCAACCTACTGCCCTCTACTGTGCCTATTGTCTTGTTTATTATTTATTGTAATGCCTGCACTGTTTTGTGCACTTTATGCAGTCCTGGGTAGGTCTGTAGTCCAGTGTAGTTGTGTTCTTTTACATAGTTCAGTGTAGTTTTTGTATTGTTTCATGTAGCACCATGGTCCTGAAAAACGTTGTCTCGTTTTTACTGTGTACTGTACCAGCAGTTATAGTCGAAATGACAATAAAAAGTGACTTGACTTGACTTGACTTGACTTGACACCTTTAAAGGCAGTGCCTCCAGAAAGCAACATCCATCCTCAAGATCGGTCACCTTCTGGAACATGATCCCTTCTAGTTAATAGTGTCAGGAGCTTGCACACCCACACTTGATGATTCAGGACAGCCCCTTTCAGTCCATCATCAGATTTCTGAATGGTCCATGAATACCACCTCATTATTCCTTTATCTGCACAATTTATTTATTTCGTAATTTACAGTAGTTTTATGTCTTTGCACTGCACTGCTATTGCAAAACAAAAAAAAAATCATGTCATCCAAGACAGTGATGATAAACGTGATTCTGATTTTGTCCTGCAGAGATCCGGAATGGACAAAAAAGGGGTGAGAGTGAGCATAATTGTGCAAAATTCAGGTTCAAAAATAACTATCAAATTTAAGTGACACATTCTTCAGAGCATCCATGTGCAATAATGTGAGCAAGTGTGTATGAGGGTGTAGTTTATGCTTTTCACCACCACACATTAATGAAATGTATTTGAAACCACCGGAGTTGCACACATTTTTGATTTCACTGCCATTGAGTTCTGTTCTGACATTTTGTACACCTAGTAATTACTGTCCAGCAGACTCCCTGGGAAACAATCAGGGGTTCATTGAAAATGTACAGGTACAAGGAATATAGGAGCACATTTTCCACAACCTTTATTGCAATGCAAAGCATTTTTTTGAAAATCTACATTTGACAGATGAGGTATACTGGAATGGTTTTAAACAACATTGTGCTGTTCCTTGTGTGCACAGTGGTCCCTCCTCCCTTCCAAAGGCAGACAGAAAACTCCACACCTCAAACAAAAGCAGCTGTGGATGAAATGAGAGTGCATTTTGAACGAGGTGCTGGCCGATATTTACCACGTTCTAGCTGCAGTGCTGGGATGGCAAACAGATGCAAGGCAGCTTTGCAAATCTCTCAGTTAAAAAGTGCATTATTTCAGCTCATCTTTAAAAATTGCTTCTTGGTACGAACTTTGTGATTACTCTTAAAACTTGCATTTTTGGCTTAGTTCCTTCTTTCCCTCTTATTGCACTGTTCGGGATTCTGATTTGTTTTTTTTACATTAAAAGGTAAATGCTTTTTAGTGCTCATGCATAACTATGCCACAATTAAACTGGGATTTGTGAAATGTCAGCTCAGAGCCACACAGCCCTTTGCCCAATCAGACAGATGATCAAACACCTAAGCACACTAATCTAATGTTAATCCCATTTACAACTACACAAGTAATATCTGTATGCTCAGCACCTGACTGTCAAGAATGCACGAAGCTTGTAGTTGTCATAAACTTTTGCCACTAATTTACTAAGGCCACCAAATGTTATGTGGAGAAGGATACAGAATGGGTTTGAGAGGAATAATAAATCAGCCATGATGGAATAGCACAGCTGATTCAATGGGCCAAATGGCCTAATTAGGATCCAATGTCTTATGATCTCATATTCACGTGTACTATTTTTGATGCTTATCTCCTTTTCTCCATCTCAGGATGGAAACTATCCACTGATATTTACAATCTACTCAGCAACTTCCACAGTTGCTTAGACTACAGCTCTTCCAACTCTGACTCTTACAAAGGTCTCCCAGATTGTCCACATCTGCTCTCAAGCTGAAGCCTTCTACTTCAGGATTTTTGAAACATCCACCTTTTTCAGAAAACATGATACCATAAGACACAGGAGCAGAATTAGGCCATTCAGCCCATCAAGTCTGCTCCGCTATTCCATTATGACTGATACCAGATCCCATTCAACCCCGTACACCTGCCTTCTCGCCAAATCCATCGATGCCCCAACCAATTAGGAAACCATCAACTTCCGCCTTACATATATGCACGAACTTGGCCTCCACCCCAGTCTGTGGCACAGCATTCCACAGATTCACTGCTCTCTGGAACCTCCCGGGGGGGTGGAGAGATGGCGGCGCAACGACAGCACGCGCGGCCACTTCAGTGATGAATATCTGTTATTTGTCAAGTAGGCGACCGTGCACAATCCTGATTTGATGGAGACAGACATGAGAGCATGGAGGAACATCTGGAAAACTTCTGAAACGCCCGCTTTGCTACCACTGCTACTACGTGGTAACCGGTTTCTCCGGAGCAGAAGGCCCCGAAATCCTCGGCTTTGCATGTTTCAGTGGCCGGGGAGAGGTTAAAGGCGCTCGGAAGGCTGTATCAGAGAGGCTGCTCGGAAGCTTGGAGTTTTCGGACGGATGGACTCAGGGTCGGCTGGGGTCGGCTGCTTCCAAGGTATCGGCAAGTTGACGGTGCCTGGAGGTTTATGGCAGGGAGTTTCTCCCTTTTTCCACCTGCTATCGGGGACTTGGGAGTCGATCGACTCGGGACTTTGAGACTGTTTTTACTGTGCCTGTGGTCTGTTCTTTATCAAATTAAGGTATTGCTTTGCACTGCTGTAACTATATGTTATAATTATGTGGCTCTGTCAGTTTTAGTCTTTGGTCTGCCTTGTTTTCTGTGATATCACTCCAGAGAAACATTGTATCATTTCTCAATGTATGTATGCATTTCTAAATGACAATAAAAGAGGACTGAGTGTTCTCATAATCTAAAAAAAAGAAAAATTCCTCCTTACCTCTGTTCTAAAAGGTCGCCCCTTAATTTTGAGGCTGTGTCCTCTGGTTCTAGATACCCCCACCATAGGAAACATCCTTTCCACATCAACCCTATCTAGGCTTTTCAACATTCAGCAGGTTTCAATTAGATCCCCCGCATTCTTCTAAATTCCAGTGAGTACAGGCCCAAAGCTGCCAAATGCTCCTCATATGTTAAAACCTTCGTTCCCAGAATAATCCCCGTGAACCTCCTCTGGACTGTCTCCGATGACAACACATCCTTTCTGAGATATGGTGCCCAAAATTGTTGACGATACTCCAAGTGTGGCCTGACACTTGCAAAGCTAAGAAAAATTGTGTAATTTGCCAAGCTGTGTGATCTGACCACACCTTCTCTTCTTGTTAAACTGAATTATTGACAGGCTGCATCAATTAACCATATTTTGATTCCACATCTTTGAAAGCTAGAAATTAGAGTTCTAGTTAAAAAGCCTCAGCATTATCTCCTTGCTTTTATATTCTATTCTCCTTGAAATAAATGCCAACATTGTATTTACAAACAAGAGAAAATCAGCAGGAGCTGTAAATCCAAAGCAACACACACAAAATACTGGAGTAACTCAGCAGGCCAGGCAGCATCTATGGAAAAGAGTACAGTTGACATTCCAGGCCTAAAGGGTCCCTCTGTACCTCTGATGTTTCAATCATCTCCCAACTTAGATACAGTAATAGTCTGCACTATTGTTCTTTTTACCAAAATGCATTAGCATACATTTCTCAACACTGTATTTCATCTGCCACTTTTTTGCCCATTCTTTCAATACCAAGTCCTACTGCTATCGTTTTGTTTCCTCAGCACTACCTACCCCTCCACCTATCTTTGTATCATCCGCAAACTTTGCCACTAGGCCATCAATTCCATTGTCTAACTCACTGACAAACAATGTGAAGAGTAGCAGTCCCAATACTGACCCCTGAGGAACACCATTAGTCACTGGCAGCCAACCAGAAAAGGCCCCCTTTATTCCCACTCACTGCTTCCTGCCTGTCAGCAGGTTCATGCCAGTACTTTCCTGTAACGCCATAGGATTTTATCTTGTTAAGCAACGTCATATGCGGCACCTTATCAAATGCCTTCTGAAAATCCAAGTAAATGACATTCACTGCCTCGCCTTTGTCCACTCTGCTTGTTACTTCCTCGAAGAACTCTAACAGATTTGTCAGGCAAGATTTCCCTATACAGAAACCATGCTGACTTTTACTTATTTTATCATTAGTCTCCAAGTAGCCTGAAACCTCATCATTACTAACAGACTCCAACACTTTCCCAACCACTGGTTAAGCTAACTGGCTTATAATTTCCTTTCATTTGCTTCCTCCTTTCTTAAAGAGTGGAGTAACATTTGCAATTTTCCAGTCCTCTGGGAACATGCCAGAATCAAGTGATTCTTGAAAGATCATGACCAATGTATCCATTACCTCTTCAGCAACCTCTCTCAGGACTCTGCAATGTAGTCCACCTGGTCCAGGTGACTTATCCACCTTAAGAGCTTTCAGCTTGCCTAGCACTTTCTCCTTTGTGATAGCAATGGCACTCACTCCTACTCCCTGACATTCACAGACCTCTGGCACACTGCTAGTATCTTCCATAGCGTAGCAGACGCAAAGTACTCATTAAGGTCATCTGCCATTTCTTTGTCACCCATTACTACTTCACCAGCATCATTTTCCAGTAGTGGAATATCAAATCTCGCTCTCTTTTACTCTTTATATAACTGAAAAAAATCAGTATGCTGCTTTATATTATTAAATAGTTTGGTCTTATATTTCATATTTTCCATTCTTATAGCTTTTTAGTTGTCTTTTGTTGAATTTTAAAAGCTTCCCAATCATCCAACTTCCCACTCACTTTTTACTACTTTATATGCCCTTTCTTTGGCTTTTATGCAGTCCTTAACTTCTTTTGTCAGCCACGGTTGTCTAAACCTGTCAGTTGAGAACAACTCCTTCTGTGGGACATATCGATCCTGCGCCTTGTTAAACTATTCCCAGAGACTCCAGCTACCTCTGCTCCACCGTCATCCCCGACAGTGTCCTCCTCCAATCAACCTGGGCAAGCTTCTCTCTCATACATACCTCTGTAATTCCCTTTATTCCACCGTGACACTAATATATGTGACTTATTCTTCTCCCTCTTAAATTGCAGTATGAATTCAATCATGTGATTGCTGTCCCCTTAGGGTTCCTTTACATTGAGCTCCCTAACAAGATCTGAGTTATTACACAAGACCCAATCGAAGACAGTCTTTCATTGAGAAATGCAAACACGAGGAATTCTGCAGATGCTGGAAATTCAAGCAACACACATCAAAGTTGCTGGTCTCTTACTAGCTCTTTCTTCAGTTAGTCCTGATGAAGGGTCTTGGCCTGAAACGCCGACTGTACCTCTTCCTAGAGATGCTGACTGGCCTGCTGCGTTCACCAGCAACTTTGTTGTGTGTTGCTAGTCTTTCATTGAGTTGGTTCAAGCACAAGCTGCTCAAAAAACCATCTCATAGGTATTCAACAAATTCCCTCTCTTGTGATCTGACACCAACCTGATTTTCCCAATCCCCTTGCATATTGAAGTCCGCCCTTACAATTGTGACGTTATCCTTATTACATGCCTTTTCCAGCTCTCTTTGCAATCTCAAGCCCACATCTTGGCTACTATTTAGAGGCCTATACATGATTCCCATAGTGTTTTTTTTACCCTTGCAAGTTCTTAACTCCACGCGCAAAGATTCAACATTCTCTGACCCTATATCACCTCTCTCGAAAGATGTAATTCCATCTCTATCCAACAGAGCCACACCACCACCTATGCCTTCCTGCCTGTCCTTTCGATACAAAGTATATCCTTTGACGTTAAGCTCACAACTATGGCCTTCTTTCAGCCATGACCCAGTGATGCCCACAACGTCATACCAACCAATCTCTAACTGTGCCACGAATTTGTCCACCTTATTCTGAATGCTACACGCATTTAAGTTCAGCAGCTTCAGCCCTGTATTCTTCTGTCTTTTGAATTTTGCGTCTATGGTAAATTTAACTCTTTGCCTTGTCTGCATTTGTACTCAATCATTGGCTTGTCCTTCCTTACATTCATGTTACACCCATCATCTACTTGTAAACCTGCTGGCTCATCCTCAGCTCTATCATACTGCTTCCCATCTCCTTGCCATATTAGTTTAAGTTACTCCCAACAGCTGTAGTAAACATTCCCGTAAGAATATTGGTCCCCTCAGATTCAAGTGCAACCCGTCCCTTTTGTACAGGTCCCACCTGCCCCAGAAAAGGTCCCAATTATCCAGAAATCTAAATCCCTGTTCCCGCTTTAATTCTTCAGCCACGCATTTATCTACCACCTCACTATATTACTATCCTCACTGTCGTGTGGCACAGGCAGCAATCCCGAGATTACAACTCTTGAGGTCCTGCTTAACTCCTGACTCCCTGTATTCTGTTTCCAGGACCTCCTCCCTTTTTCTACCTATGTCATTGGTACTAATATGTACCACGACTTCTGGCTGCTCACCCTCCATTTTCAGGATATTGTGGATGTGTTCAGAAACCCTAGTACCCGAGAGGCAAACTGCCATCTGTGTTTCCTTTTTGTGTCCACAGAATGACCTATCTGTCTCCCTGACTGTAGAGTCCCCTATTACTGCTGCCAAACTCCTCAGTTCCCTACCCTTCTGAGCCACAGGGCTAGACCCAGCGCCAGAGACACGGCTACTGTTGCTTTCTCCAGGTAGCCCATCCCCCAAGGAGTACTCAAAATGAAGTACTCATTGTTGGTGGGGACAGCCACAGGGGTGCTCTCCACTATCTGACTTCACCCTCCCTCTCCTGACAGTCACCCATATATCTGCCTCTCGTAGCCTTGGGGTGACTACTTCCCTGTAGCTCCTGTCTGTCACTGGTTCACCTTCCCTAACAAGCTGAAGGTCATCGAGCTGCAACGCCAGTTCCTTAACACGGTCTCTACGGAGCTGTGTCTCGATGCATCTGGTGCAGATGTGGCCATCGGAAAGGCTGGAAACTCCTGGAAATCCCACATCTGATACCCAGAACCCAGGCTCTGTAGATGTGCCCCCTATTCTCTCTGGAGTTCAATAAGAAATAAGGAATGAACTGTTGAGCTGTAGCCTTACTACTCTGCCTCAGACTACTCTGACAATGACTTCTCCCACGATGACCGCTCCACTAGATGGTACCCCTCTTTTACGGAGACAGGGTTTTAAAAGATCTTTGCCAGACTTGCGTGGGATTGCTTTGACTGCGTCTGCACAGTATTCCAATCAAAGCATGCCTTCCCTTCTGCTGTGGTTGAGGAGTCCACTCTCACATCACCTCTGTTTCTTCTACCTCTACTCTCACCCACCTCCGTCTGTCCAACACAGACGCAGCGTTACCCCAGTCTTTACTTTCACCCCACAAGACACCGTCATCAACGTATCATTCTTCATCATTTCCACCAGTTGCAATGAGACCTCACCACCAGTCACATCTTCTCTGCCCTACCCATTGCTGCCTTCTGCAGGGACTGCTCCCTCTGTGACTCCCTGAACAGTTCAAACCTCTCCGTCTACCCTACTGACCTCTGGCACCTTCTCCTGCAATCGCAGGAGGTGTATCACTTGTTCTTAAATCTCCTACCTCATCAACATCCAGGGACGTGAACAGCCCCTCCAAGTGAGGCAAAAATCCACACGCATCTCTTCCAACTTATCTTCTGCATTCCGTCCTCCTGATGTAGTCTCTTCTGCGTCGGTGAGAACGAGCATAGACTGGATAACTATCTTCCAGAGCCCCTGTCTGCAGTGACCATTCTGAGCTCCGAGTTGCTAGCCATTTCAACTCTTCTTCCCACTCCCACACTGCCCTATCCATCCTCCGCCTTCTCTTCTGCCAAAGTGAGACCTCTGCAAATGGAGTGAACATGCCTCATGTTTCACCTGGGTAATTTGTAATCCAATGCCGAGAGGCTTTTCCAGTTTCAGATCACGCTCCCTGTGATTTATTATCTCCCTTCACCCCCACCCCTTTTTGCTCTCCTTCTGACCCACCTCCAGTCCTCCTATTTTTTGTCCCATTCCCCCCTTCCCCTACTCGCTACACCCACATTTCACCCATAGGGCTCCTGCCCCCTTCCAACCTGATTCTGATTCCACCCGCCGTTCACCTCGTCTCAAACGGTTCCCATTATCACCCCTTTCACTTCATGTTCCAGCACTGGTGGCCCTTTACTTTTCAGCCCATCGTTCTCTGGCACCTCCTTCCAGCCTTCACTATCCCCTCCTCCCACCTCGCTCAACTTTCCTCTTGTTTCTGTTTGTCTCCGTTTATAATCCAACTACCACAGTCTCCCAACCACACTGCGCTCCCCACCCATAAAGAGCCTTGGAAAATTCAGCCCCCAACCCTTTGTTCACATAAATTAGTTTTATAACCAAGGATTTTGATCAACTTAACTGAGAAGTTTTATTTGTGAATCACATGATCCTTTTTTTTTCCACAGCCCCAAAAATAGGGAAAATTGTAAAGCATAAAAATCTGAAATGTCAGCAGTTGAAAAGTATCATCTCCCTTTGTTCAGTACTCTGCTGAACCACCACTTACAGCTAGTTTTGGGGCTGCAAAGTTCCGCTTCAGTCTCATCCGACCACAAGACCTTCTTCCAATTCTTTACAGTGACACTTTGCAAAGTCTTTACGGGTAAGGATATGTGTTTCTTTTAACCAGTACTTGTGTCATAAATCTAATACCGCGCATCGGCCAGTAAACACCATCCCTAGATGGGAAGATGAATGCTGCTAAAATTCCTACATAAAAGCCTGGCTTCTGCCAGAAAGCTTAAACTGGGGAGAGAGTTTCTCTTTCAGCAGGACAGCGACCCAAAGCACACTGCCAGAGCAACACGGAGTGGTTTCAGTCGAAGAAAATTGATGTCCTTGAGTGGTCCAGTCAGAATCCTGACCCAATCAAACCTTTCTGGTACAACCTCAAGGTTACTGTCCACCGCCCCTCCCCAACTAGCCAGGAGAAATTTTGCAAGGAGGAATGGGCAAATCCTGCTCCATCCTGTTACACAAAGCTAATAGAGACATAACCAAAAAGGCTATAGCTGTGAGAGGTGATTCAACTGAGTTGCAAAGGGGGAAATGGATACTTTTGAACTACTGAAATTTCAGTTTTTGGATTTTAAGTTTTTTCATGCATTACAATTGTCCCTGCTTTTTTGGGCTCTACTGTTAAAAAAAAAGGAGCATGTGATTCACAAATAAAAATTCTCAGTTAAATTTATCAAAATCCCTGGTTGTAATCCTCATTTATGTGTAGAAGTGGTTGGGGACCAAATATATTTTCAAGGCACTGTACACAGCATAACCTGTCAGTCATCTTTAACACATCCTCACTCCACCAATCACCTCGGACTGCTGTCTCACAACTAGCCCTCTCCTCTTTGCAATAACCATCTCCTCTCATCACTTTTGCACCTGATGCAAAAGTGGGTCTTGACCCAAACATTGACAATTCCTCTTCCTCTACCTCACCCCCTCACCCCAAAAGCTGCTCAACAAACTGGATTCCTCCAGCAGATTGCAACTGCAGTCTTGAGTGTATTAACTTTCTTATATTCTGTGTCTTAGGTAGAACAAAGAGTCCCCCAATTGTCAGAGACATTCAAGTTCAAGTTCAAGATTAATTGTCATTCAAGCATACACATGAATACAGCCAAACAAAACATCGTTTCTCTGGGGTCAAGGTGCAAATCGCTGTACTAATAGTCATACACAGCTCTTCAAGCACATTGTGATAGCAGAAAAGAAACAGTTACAAAAAGTTAATATAATATTAATAATCTAGCCCAAGTGCCTGAGTATCATGACCTGAGGAATGGTGGTGCATGGATGTCGTCCTAGAAACACAAACAAGCCTGCAATCACGCAGCCACAGTCTAATGCAATCCAGCTTGTTTTCTCAGGAGCAAACACTGGAGAACAGCGTGGATGGGAGGGGCCAGCAGCCAACTCCGTGCACACAGCCAGCTCCAGAGTCTGCTATCCTGGCGGAGGCAACAGGTGATATGGGTCATGTCCAATGCAACAAGTGAGACAATGCAGCTCCCTGGCCATCAGTCCTGTCAATGAGCCTGTGAACCAGACTCACATTACCAATGTCCACCACGGTCTGGCAACCACAAGAAAAACGTCCAAGCCAATCATTTCCTGATGAAGGGTCTTGGCCAGAAAAGTCGACTGTTTACTCCTCTCCACAGATGCTGCCTGGCCTGCTGAGTTCCTTCAGCATGTTGTGTGTGTTGCTTTGGATTTCCAGCATTTGCAGAATCTCTTGTGTTTGTGAATAATGTAGCGTTATGCTATTTTTGACTGAGTTTGAATTGATAAAAAAAAATCTGTTTACCAGCCATTTCTCTTAATGGCAAACTTGATGCCTTCTTTCTGGTAAGGAAACAAATGCTGATGTAGCATTTGGGACAGTTTTTACAGCAGTCTCAAATTGATTTTCTGCATAGTCCCTCGTTAAGAGAGAAGAAGAGGGACTTTGTGGTAGGTTTTGTAGTTTATTCATGCATTTAACATGGACACCAAACCAAAACAAGGTAGTGCTACTCTTGGAGGACGAAAACACAAATAGAAAATAAATAGAACAAGGAAAAGGGAGGAGGTCCTGACAGCAAACTACAGGGAGTTAGGAAGGATGTTGAGAAGCAAGACCACAAAGGTAATCATCTCGGGATTACTGTCTGTGCACGTGACAGTGAGTATAGGAATAGAATGAGGTGGAGGATAAATGCTTGGCTGAGGCATTGGAGCAGGGTCAAGGATTCAGATTTCTGGATCATTGTGACCTCTTTTGGGGCAAGTGGGACCTGTATAGAAAGGACGGGTTGCACTTGAATCCCAGGGGGACCAATATCCTAGCAGCGACGTTTGCTAAGGCTATTGGGGGGAGTTTAAACTACAAACATTTGTATCCACTAGTAGAGTGGATAGGGGAGAACCAGTGGATGTGGTATATTTGGATTTTCAAAAGGCTTTTGACAAGGTCCCACACAGGAGATTAGTGTGCAAACTTAAAGCACACGGTATTGGGGGTAAGGTATTGGTGTGGGTGGAGAATTGGTTAGCAGACAGGAAGCAAAGAGTGGGAATAAACGGGACCTTTTCAGAATGGCAGGCAGTGACTAGTGGGGTACCGCAAGGCTCAGTGCTGGGACCCCAGTTGTTTACAATATATATTAATAACTTGGATGAGGGAATTAAATGCAGCATCTCCAAGTTTGCGGATGACACAAAGCTGGGTGGCAGTGTTAGCAGTGAGGAGGATGCTAAGAGGATGCAGGGTGACTTGGATAGGTTGGGTGAGTGGGCAAACTCATGGCAGATGCAATTTAATGTGGATAAATGTGAAGTTATCCACTTTGGTGGCAAAAATAGGAAAACAGATTATTATCTGAATGGTGGCCGATTAGGAAAAGGGGAGGTGCAACGAGACCTAGGTGTCATTATACACCAGTCATTGAAAGTGGGCATGCAGGTACAGCAGGCGGTGAAAAAGGCGAACGGTATGCTGGCACTTATAGCGAGAGGATTCGAGTACAGGAGCAGGGAGGTACTACTGCAGTTGTACAAGGCCTTGGTGAGACCACACCTGGAGTATTGTGTGCAGTTTTGGTCCCCTAATCTGAGGAAAGACATCTTTGCCATAGAGGGAGTACAAAGAAGGTTCACCAGATTGATTCCTGGGATGGCAGGTCTTTCATATGAAGAAAGACTGGATGAACTGGGCTTATACTCGTTGGAATTTAGAAGATTGAGGGGGGATCTGATTGAAACGTATAAGATCCTAAAGGGATTGGACAGGCTAGATGCGGAAAGATTGTTCCCGATGTTGGGGAGGTCTAGAACGAGGGGTCACAGTTTGAGGATAGAGGGGAAGCCTTTTAGGACCGAGGTTAGGAAAAACTTCTTCACACAGAGAGTGGTGAATCTGTGGAATTCTCTGCCACAGCAAACTGTTGAGGCCAGTTCATTAGCTATGTTTAAAAGGAAGTTAGATATGGCCCTTGTGGCTACAGGGGTCAGGGGGTATGGAGGGAAGGCTGGGTTCTGAGTTGGATGATCAGCCATGATCATAATAAATGGCGGTGCAGGCTCGAAGGGCCGAATGGCCTACTCCTGCACCTATTTTCTATGTTTCTATGTTTCTATGAATTGCTGGGGGGTGGGAACCGAACTGAAGTGACGGTGGAAGGGATGGTTGGCTCACAAATAGAGAAAGCTTGGAGACAGTGCGAGAGGGAGGATAGGCAGGTGATAGAGAAGGGACGCGCTCAGTCAGATGGTTTGAGATGTGTCTATTTTAATGCAAGGAGTATTATGAACAAAGCAGATGAGTGTAGAGCGTGGATCAGCACTTGGAGCTATGATGTTGTGGCCATTACAGAGACATGGATGGTGCAGGGGCAGGAATGGCTACTTCAAGTGCCAGGCTTTAGATGTTTCAGAAAGGACAGGGAGGGAGGCAAAAGAGGTGGGGGCATGGCACTGTTGATCAGAGATAGTGTCACAACTGCAGAAAAGGAGGAAGTCATGGAATGGTTGTCTACAGAGTCTCTGTGGGTGGAAGTGAGGAATAGGAAGGGGTCAATAGCTCTACTGAGTGTTTTTTATAGACCACCCATTTGTAACAGGGATATCGAGCAGCAGATAGGGAGACGGGTTCTGGAAAGGTCTAATAATAACAGGGTTGTTGTGGTGGGAGATTTTAATTTCCCAAATATTGATTGGCATCTCCCTAGAATGAGGGGCTTAGATGGGGTGGAGTTTGTTAGGTGTGTTCAGGAAGGTTTCTTGACACAATATGTCAATATGCCTACAAGACGAGAGTCTGTACTTGATCTGGTATTGGGAAATGAACCTGGTCAGGTGTCAGATCTCTCAGTGGGAGAGCATTTTGAAGACGGTGATCACAATTCTATCTCCTTTACCATAGCATTGGAGAGGGATAGGAACAGACAAGTTAGGGAAACGTTTAATTGGAGTAAGTGGAAATATGAGGCTATTAGGCAGGAACTTGGAAGCATAAATTGGAAACAGATGTTCTCAGGGAAATATACGGAAGAAATGTGACAAATGTTCAGGGGATATTTGCGTGGGGTTCTGCGTAGGTACGTTCCAATGAGACAGGGAAAGGATGGTAGGGTACAGGAACCGTGGTGTAGAAAGGCTGTTGAAATTCTAGTCAAGTAGATAAGAAGAGCTTACGGAAGGTTCAAAAAACTAGGTAATGATAGAGATCTAGAAGATTATAAGGCTAGCAGGAAGGAGCTTAAGAATGAAATGAGAGCCAGAAGGGGCCATGAGAAGGCCTTGGCAGACAGGGTTAAGGAAAACCCCAGGGCATTCTACAAGTATATAAAGAGCAAAAAGATAAGACATGAGAGTGCGACAGTGGAAAAGTGTGTATGGAACCAGAGGAGATAGCAGAGGTACTTAATGAATACTTTGCCTCAGTATTTACTACGGAAAAGGATCTTAGTGATTGTAGGGATGACTTGCAGTGGACTGAAAAGCTTGAGCATGTAGATATTAAGGAAGAGGATGTGCTGGAGCTTTTGGAAAGCATCAAGTTGGATAAGTCACCAGGACTGGACGAGATGTACCCCAGGCTGCTGTGAAGGTGAGGGAAGAGATTGCTGAGCCTCTGGCAATGTTCTTTGCATCATCAATGAGGAAGGGAGAGGTTCTGGAGGATTGGAGGGTTGCAGATGTTGTTCCCTTATTCAAGAAAGGGAGTAGAGATAGCCCAGGAAATTATAGACCAGTGAGTCTTAATTCAGTGGTTGGTGAGTTGATGGGGAAGATCCTGAGAGGGAGGATTTATGAACATTTGGAGAGGCATAATATGATTAGGAATAGTCAGCATAGTTTTGTCAAAGGCAGGTCGTGCCTTATGAGCCTGACTGAATTTTTTGAGGATGTGACTAAACACATTGATGAAGGTAGAGCAGTAGATGTAGTGTATATGGATTTCAGCAAGGCATTTGATAAGTTACCCTATGCAAGGCTTATTGAGAAAGTAAGGAGGCACGGGATCCAAGGGGACATTGCTTTGTGGATCTAGAACTGGCTTGCCCACAGAAAGCAAAGAGTGATTGTAGATGGGACATATTCTGCATGGAGGTCAGTGACCAGTAGTGTGCTTCAGGGATCTGTTCTGGGACCCCTACTCTTTGTGATTTTTATAAATGACCTGTATGAGGAAGTGGAGGGATGGGTTAGTAAATTTGCTGATGACACAAAGGTTGGGTGTGTTGTGGATAGTGTGGAGGGCCGTCAGAGGTTACAGCAAGACACTGATAGGATGCAAGACTGGGCTGAGAAGTAACAGATGGAGTTCAACCCAGATAACTGTGAGGTGGTTAATTTTGGTAGGTCAAATATGATGGCAGAATATAGTATTAATGGTAAGACTCTTGGCAGTATGGATGATCAGAGGGATCTTGGGGTCCGAGTCCATAGTATTGTAGGTTTTCTATGTTTCTATGTTTCTAAGTCTACCTGATTACATTAAAATGAGTATTAAGCTAGCACTGTAAGCAAAGGTGCTATATGATGAATTTGATCATCCATGACAAAGTGAACACTTATGGACTTTTTCTCTTTCACATAAAAAAGTTAGTTGATAAACTAAGTGAACCAAGGGATTCAAGGGATCATAAAGGGGTTAATGGGATCACGAAGGGATTGATGGGATTCAAGGAATCAAACAATGTAAGTTAATTGATACACTAGGTGAATCAAGGGACATGTGCAAAGGCTGACAGTTGAAACATGATCCTATCCATGGAGCAGACATGGGGGAACAAATATTCTTATTGGAAGATTTATTTGGAAAAAAATTGACATGTTTGCTACTAAATTACAAATGAACATAAAGGAAACATATTTACATCTTTTGTTAATTAATGTGTAGATTACATTGGAATATAATGACCTGTAACGTTAAAAAAAGAAAACTCCGAATTCGCAGCAGAAACATATTCCCCAATTTCACCTAGGTAAAAGTGGATAGTGATTTATGATGGTCTGCTTTACTGATTTGCTATGTACTTGAGATGCAGAACATCAGATTCTGCAGAAATGGGTGATGAGAAGAGGTCAAAGAAAAGGACGATGTGCCTTCCCTTGAACAGAACAGGAAGCAGAGTAAAGGCACAGACAAAAGTTGCAAATAAAAAAGGAAGATAAATTGAATTATTTTGAAATTAATCAAGCAGACTTCACCTTCTAATTCATTTTAAAATGAGCTTGTTAATAGTTTCTTGAGATTTATTTCAGTGAACTAGATACATTTAATATTTTGATTAAACAATGACATGACCATCCCTTCAAGGAAACTGGACTTGAAGACAAAATGAGACCAATAATGCATCAGATCAAACGTCTAAAAATGCAGATTCAGGAAACCCAGATTAAAAGCCCAGCAAATATAGTGTATAACCACGATAGACCATAATATACAACATTAATATTCCTCTAAATTGACCAAGGGGAGCTGGCACAGATCTATAAGTAATATCTGTGCTAGACAGTAGCTTTATTTATGATGAGATGTTCAATCTTGCCCTCAAAAATCAATAAAATTCTTAAAACATTGAGAAGATTTTACACAAGTACTCAGTACATGTAATTGTGATTAAACATGCATTTAATTATGCAGCACTGACAAGCAAAGTCTGGCCAATATATGCAATGAAGAGACATAGGAGCAGCATAATTTTGAAACCAGTTGTTCTGGCTGTTCAAACCCCTCATACAAATTCTTCAAATTTTAAAATATAACTTAATTTATTCTTCTTCCCCAACAATAAGAGAAACAATACTCTTTCCTCCTATATACCAGGATTAAATGATAACACCACAGAAGGCTAACCTTAGATACTTCGTCAAATGATTCAACTTGAAAATTGATTTCCTTATTTAAAGAACACTTGCAAAGCTAAGAAATTTGTGTAATTTGCCAAGCTATGCTATCTGACCACACCTTTTCTTCTTGTTACACTTAATTATTGACAGGCTGCATCAATTAACCATATTTTGATTCCACATCTCTGAAAGCTAGAAATCAGAGTTCTAGTTAAAAATCCAATATTAACTACACCTTTCCCATGACTGTCTTCGTAGTCAGGGCTGCAGTGCTGCTGGAGCTCACCAAAGCACCGCTCTGGCACCCCTGTAAAAAAAAATCAAAATAAACAAGCGGGGAATTTAACAACGAGAGGGGGCGGTGGCTGGTAGGGAAAATACCACTATTAACACTAGGATATTTGATCATTCTTGGTGAAATCCTGGAGCTGTGACTGTTTTGTGAAATTCCTCCTCGCTCGACCTGTTGTCCCAGCATACCCTGCTGTAGCCTCCCGCCATTTCACAGATCCTCAGTCTCCCTCCAGCACTCGTTGTTTCAGCATTGTTCACCAAAAAGATAAAAATCTTAGATCTTTCAAAAAGTGGCGTGTGGCTTGCTGAAGTGGGCCGTAAGGTCGGTAAGAATGAGTCAAGCATTCGCACAATAAAGCAGAATGAAGCTGAAATTCGTGGAACACCCTACAATGGCAAAAATGGTCTCTCTGGTTCGTGATAAAGTGCTCGCAAAGACTGAGAAAGCATTAAGTGACTGAGAAAGCATTAAGTGTGTGGCTAGAGGACATGTCACAGAAGCATATCCCTGCTGATGACAAAATTATGTGTGAAAAAGCACTTAGCCTCTATGAGCACTACTGTGAGGGGGTTGAGGAGAGCGAGAAAAAGGAGCTTAAGGCTAGTAAGGGATGGCTGGCTAGCTATGTAAAGTGCTACAGCCTCAAGAACTTAAAGATCACAGGAGAATCAGCATGGCAGATGTACTGAGTATCCTGTTATGGAGCCGATCGAAGTATACACTTGAAGTCTCTCAGAAAAAAAATTGTTGATCACGAACTATCAAAAGCTTACACTGCTGCTCTAAGTGTTGAAAATATAGCTAGTGAAGATGCTCTTGGAAAATTATGTGATACCATGAATGCTTCGCATCTAAAGGCAACTTGTTCAATTTTTCATTCTGCATATTATTTAGCTCAGAATGACAGACCATACTCTGATCACTTTGGCTTATTGGAACTTCAAAAAAAATGATATTGACATTGGAATTGGACCGCATTCGCGCACTAGTGCTACAGAGATACTTCATCACATAGCCATTAATATGTAAAAGAAAATTTGCCAGTATATCAAGCAGATAAATGGCAAATTTTCTGTTCTTTTTGATGAATTAACAAGCCTGAGCATTAAGACCGCCCTAATAGTTTATTTGAAATGTGAAGGTTATAAGGAAAGTGATCCCCATTTTATGTTTTTAGACCTAATTGAACTGCCTGATCAGAAAGCTGCAACTATCGCTAAGCATCTAATGAACTGTCTCAGTAACCATGGGTTTGATGACTTTTACTTGAAACAGAACCTTGTAGCATTTGCTAGTGATGGGGCGAGCGTAATGCTTGGTGTCAAAACTGGTGTTGCTACAATTCTCAAGGAACATTACCCTGATGTGATAATTTGGCACTGTCTTAATCACAGATCAGAACTTGCAGTAGGTGATTCAGTGAGAAGTTCATGGAATAAATCATTTTCAATCATTTATGGACAAATTGTACTCTGTTTACAGTAGATCACCTCTAAATCAAAAGGAACTGTCTGAATGTGCCTCTCAACTAAAACAACAAATTTGCAAAATAGGACGTGCTCTGGACACCAGGTGGGTAGCTAGCTTGTTCCGAACAGTTTCAGCAGTGTGGCAAAATTATGAAGCACTGTGTTTCCATTTTGAAAAAGCAATGAAGGATGAAACAAGATCTAGGAGTGACAGAAAAACCTATGAAGATCTGTTGAAAAGACTCTCTTCAGAACAGTTTCTATTGGACTTAGCCCTAATGTATGACATGTTGCATGAATTTGGTTTACTGCCAGAGTGTTTACAGAAACGCACTACTACGATTGTTTACGCAGACAAACTGATCCAATGGAGCATAAGATCACTGCATGGACTGAAAGAGCAACCTGGTACAAAAACTCTAGAAGCTCAAGAGGCAGTTGAAAAGGGGAAGTTTGGAGAAATTACTTTAACAAGCAACAACAAAATTGTCTCCATTAATTATCTACAATTTCTTACTAGTCTTACAAACAATTTGCAGCACCATATGTTCATAGCAACATCCTTGAAAGGTTCTCAAACTTCTAAACCTCGAAGTATGTATAAATCCCTGTTAAATGAAATGTGTGTCCTCAATAGAGATAACTGGCCTGCTGAAATACCGCATAGTTATGGAGAAGCTGCTATATTATCTCTCTGTGAGAGGTTTAAGCTTTCTTCTTCCTCTGTAATAAATGCCTTCAGAGATTATGTGGAGGATCGTGGACGCCGCATCCCCCAAGATTTACACCCATTACTGAGCTGCTCACAAGTTATTCCTATTAGTACTGCTGAGTGTGAAAGAGGATTCAGTCACATGAACTTGATAATAACAACAACACGCTCAAGAATTCTCATAAATATGTATAATCACTTATGTTTGTTAACCTACACGGACCTCCACTAGTTCAGTGGAGTCCTGAGCCGTATGTCACATATTGGCTGTGGTACCACAGATCAGCAGATGACACCAGGACAAGAGTTGCTTCAGACCCCTGAACACATATTACGCCTGACCCTTTGTGGAAATTATCATGAAACTTCTCATTGGTAGCATTTGGTAAGTAGCTAATTACTTTTAAATTGGTAAAATACATGATTACCGTCTTTTTCCTTACTTGTTAATTATATTTTGTGATAATTAGTGAGTGTAACCATGCATTACTTTGGTATTATATGTTTTATTGTACCAGTTATACAGTGAAATGTAGTGATAATCTTGTTAATGTCTTGTTATATATATATCACACTCAATTTGTGTACCTGCTCATTACATGAATGGGCAAGGAATGAATATATATATATATATAGATAGATAGATAGATAGGTAGATACATAGGTAGATAGATAGGGGGAGGGGGAGAGAGAGAGGGGAAGGGGGAGGGAAAAGGGGAGAGAGGGGGAGAGGGGGAGAGAGGAGGGGAGAGAGGAGGAGAGGGGGGGAGAGGGAATATGAATGAATGAGAATGAATATGAAAGAAAATGAATGAGAGAATATAGGAAATGGCAAGCATTTTGTCAGCTCCTGCACCTAAAATATTAGCACTGCACCCCTGTCCCTAGTGAATGGATACAACTTAAATGGATACAAATTGACTGGAGTACTGCGCAGACACAACAGGAGCATTCCCCCACAGGTCCAACAAAGATTTTCGATGGGAAACGCAATCTCTGTAAAAGAAGGTACTGCCTAGTGGAGCAGACATTGTCAGAGCAGTCTGAGGCAGAGTAGTAAGGCTTTGGCTCAACAGGACTTCAGCAAGAACAGATGGAGGGAAGCTAAATAGGTGAGTTCATTCTTTATTTCTTGTATAAATCCTGAGAGACTAGGGCGTATGCCTACAGAGCCAGTGTTCTGTTCTGGGTGTCAGATGTGGGATTTCCGGGAGACCTCTGGCCTCCCAATTGCCACATCTGCACCAGGTACATTGAGATACAGCTCCTCAGAGACTGTGTTCGGGAACTGGAGCTGCAGCTCGATGACCTTCAGCTTGTTAGGGAAAGCGAGGCAGTGATAGGCAGGAGTTACAGGGAGACAGTCACCCCAAGGCTACAGGAGACAGATAAATGGGTGACTGTCAGGAGAGGGAAGGAAGAACGTCAGATATGGAGAGCATTTCTGTGGCCGTCCCCTTCAACAATAAGTACTACACTATGAATACTGTTGGGGGGGGGGAGGGGAATGAAATATCTGGGGTGAGCAACAGCAGCTGTGCCTCTGGCACTGGGTCTGGACCTGTGGGTCAGAAGGATAGGGAAATGAAGAGGATAGCAGCAGTAATAGGGGACTCTATAGTCAGGTGAACATATAGGCAATTCTGTGGACACAAACAAGAATCGCGGATGATAGTTTGCCTCCCAGGTGCCGGGGCTGCAATGTTTCTGAACATGTTCACAATATCCTCCAAATAGCAGCCAAGATGTGGGATTAAAATTGCAAAGGGAGCTGGAAAAGGCATGTAATAAGGGTAATGACACAATTGTAATGGACTTCAATATGCAAGGGGATTGGGAAAATCAGGTTGGTGTCAGATCGCAAGAGCAAATTTGTTCAATGCCTACGAGATGGCTTTTTAGAGCAGCTTGTGCTTGAGCCTCCTTGGGGAAAGGCTATCTTAGATTCGGTGTTATTTAATATTGCAGATGTTATTAGGGAGCTTAATGTAAAGGAACCCTTAGGAGGCAGTGATCATAATATGAGTAAATTCATACTGCAATTTGAGAGGAAGAAACATAACTCATATGTATCAGTATCACAATGGAATAAAGGGAATTACAGAGGCATGAGAGGGAAATTTGCCCAGGTGAAATGGAGGAGGATACTGGCAGGGATGACAGCAGAGCAGAGATGGCTGAAATTTCTGGAAATAGTTCACAAGACGCAGGATAGATATGTCCCACAGAGGAAGAAGTTCTCAAATGGCAGGGTTAGACAACCGTGGCTGACAAAAGGAAGTTAAGGACTGCATAAAAGCCAAGGAAAGGTCATATAAGGTAGCAAAAGTTAGTGGGAAGTTAGATGATTGGGAAGCTTTTAAAATCCAATAAAAAGCAACTAAAAAAGCTATAAGAAAGGAAAAGATGAAATATGAGGGCAGACTATCCAATGAGATAAAGCAGGATACCAAAAGTTTTTACAGTTATATAAAAAGTAAAAGGGAGGTGAGAGTTCATATTGGACCACTGGAAAATATCATAGCAAGGTGAGGTTGTAATGGGGGACAAAGAAATGGCAGGTGAACTTAATGGGTACTTGGAAGACACTAGCAGTGTGCCAGTGGTCTGTGAGTGTCAGGGAGCAGGAGTGAGTGCCATTGCTATTACAAAGGAAAAAGTGCTAGGCAAACTGAAAGGTCTTAAGGTGGATAAGTCCCGTGGACCAGATGGACTACATCACAGAGTCCAGAGAGAGGTTGCTGAAGAGATAACAGATGCATTGGTCATGATCTTGCCATGGTCCCAGAGGACTGGAAGATTACAAATATCCCTCTTTAAGGGAGGAAGGCAAAAGAAAGGAAATTATAGGCCAGTTAGCCTAACCTCAGTAGTTGGGAAAGTGTTGGTCTATTATTATGGATGAGGATTTAAGGTACTTGGAGATTAATGATAAAATAAGTCAAAGTCAGCATGATTTATGTAAAGGGAAATGTTGCCTGACAAATCTGTTAATAGTTCTTTACGGAAGTAACCAGGAGGGTGAACAAAGGAGAGGTAGTGAATGTCATTTACTTGGATTTTCAGAAGGCACTTGATAAGGTGCCACACATGAAGCTGCTTAACAAGATAAAATCCTATGGTGTTACAGGAAAGAAACTGGCATGGATAGAGGAATGGCTGACAGGCAGGAGGCAGTGAGTGGAAATAAAAGGGGCCTTCTCTGGTTGGCTGCCAGTGACCAGTGGTGTTCCTCAGGTGTCACATTGCTTTTCACATTGTTTGTCAATGACTTAGATAGTGGAATTGATGGCTTTGTGGCAAAGTTTGTGGATGATATGAAGATAGATGGAGGGGTAGGTAGTGTTGAGGAAGCAATGCGATTGCAGCAGGACTTAGATAAATTAGAAGAACGGGCAGAAAAAGTGGCAGATGGTACAGTGTTGCGAAATGTATGATAATGCATTTTGGTAAAAACAATGATAGTGCGGATTGTTATCTAAATGGGGAGAAGTTTCAAACATCAGAGGTGCAGAGAGATGTAGAAGTCCTCGTGCAAGACTCCCAAAAGGTTAATTTACAGGTTGAGTCTGTGGTAAAGAAGGAAAATGCAATGTTGGCATTTATTTCAAGGGGAATAGAGTATAAAAACATGGAGATAATACTGATTCTTTATAAGATAATAGTCAGGCCACATTTGGAGTATTGTCAACAGTTTTGGGCCCCTTATCTCAGAAAGGATGTGTTGTCATTGGAGAGAGTCCCCAGGAGGCACACGAGGATGATTCCAGGATTGAAGGGGAGGAGCATTTGGCAGCTTTGGACCTGTACTCACTGGAATTTAGAGGAATGTTGGGGGGATCTCATTGAAACCTACCGAATGCAAAAGGACTAAGTAGGGTGGATATGGAGAGGATGTTTCCTGTGGTGGGGGTGTCCAGAACATAGAAACATAGAAACATAGAAAAAATTCTATGAGATTCGTCAGACATGATTTTCCTTTCACAAATCCATGCTGACTTTGTCCGATCATTTCACCGCTTTCCAAATGTGCTGTTATCACATCCTTGATAACTGACTCCAGCAGTTTCCCCACCACCGACGTTAGGCTAACCGGCCTATAATTCCCCGGTTTCTCTCTCCCTCCTTTTTTAAAAAGTGGGGTTACATTAGCCACCCTCCAATCCTCAGGAACTAGTCCAGAATCTAACGAGTTTTGAAAAATTATCACTAATCTAACTAGAGGGCACAGCCTCAAAACTGAGGTGAGACCTTTTAGAACAGAGGTAAAGAAGAATATTTTTAGCCAGAGAGTAGTGAATCTGTGGAATACTCTGCCACAGTCTGCGGTGGAGGCCAGGTCCGTGGATATATTCAAGGCGGAGTTTGATCGTTTCTGGATCAGTCAGGGCATCAACGGGTATGGCAAGAAGGCAGGAGTATGTGGTTGAGTGGGATCCAGGATCAGTCCTGATGGAATCGCAGAGCATACTCGATGGGCTGAATGGCCTAGTTCTGCTCCTATGTCTTATGGTCTAACTCCTAAATTTGGGAATTAGTGTCCATTTGAATGCTTCTAATTTACCTACCCCATTCAAAACTGGTTATTCCAATATTGACAACCAGAAATGAGTCAAGTATCGGTGACTACTTCGTTTATTTATTTAGTTATTTTTATTTCTTATATCCAAGGGAGTAAAAATCTTTATGCTGTGTCTCCATCACAATGTACAAGCAATAAGGAGGGGAAATGTGGGAGGATATTGCCCAAACACTAAGATTTTATACGTCATTGTTTTGTGTACATGTACGTACAAGTAGGTACACAATCAGATCAAAGTGTATTGATCAGTCTGATGGCCTGATGAAAGAAGCTGTTCTGGAGCCTGTTAGTCTTGGCCCTCATGCTGCAGTACCATTTGTCAGACAATAGCACCTGAAACAGTTTGTGGTTGGGGTGGCTGGAGTGCCTGATGATCCTCGAGGCCCTTTTTTCACACCTACTGCTGTAAATGTCCTGAATAGAGGAAAGTTCACATCCACAGATGCACTGGGGTGTCCGCACCGCTCTCTGCGGAGTCCTGCGACTGACGGTAGTACAGTTCCCGTACCAGGCAGTGACATAGCCAGTCAGGATGCTCTCGATGGTGCCCCTATAGAAAGTCCCGGAGATGTGGGGACTCATGCCAAACTTCTTCAGCTATTCTGAGGTAATAGAGGCGCTGTTGTGCTTTTTTTTTACACCATACAGCCAGTAGGTACTGTCCAGGTGAGATCCTCACTGATGTGTATACCGAGGAACTTGAAAGTACTCACCCTCTCAACTACAGTCCCATTGATGTCAATAGGAGCTGGCCTGTCTCCATTCCTCCTGTAATCCACAATTAACTCCTTCGTTTTTTGGACATCGAGGGAGAGGTTGTTTTCTTGGCACCACTGTGTCAGGGCGTTGACCTCTCCCCTGTCGGCTGACTCATCATTGTTGGAAATAAGACCTATCAATATCATGTCATTTTGGTCCATTTGTAATAGACCAATACAAATATTGGTCTATTTGTAATTTTTGAAAGATAATTTCTGATTTCTGAAAGATTTCTTTAAGATAATGAAACTTGCAGCAATATGTCTGTATTTAAAAAATAAATAATAAAAACCAGCATTTGAAATGGCACCATGAAAGCGCTATTTATCCAATTACAGTGATTCAAAGTTCAAAACTTCAAAGTAAATTTATTATCAAAGTACATATATGTCACCATATACAACCCTAAGATTCATTTACTTGAGGGGATAAATCCATTATAGATTATAGATAATAGAACTGCACCAACCTGGGTATTCAACCAGTGTGCAAATACAAAAAGAAAGAAATAATAAATAAATAAGCAATAAATATCGAGAACATGAGATGGAGAATCCTTGAAAGTGAGTCTGTAGTTTGTGGGGACATTTCAACGATGGGGGAAGTGAAGTTGAGTGAAGTTATCCACTTTGGTTCAGGAGCCTGATGGTTAAGGGGTAGTAATTGACTCTCTCACCATCTGGCCATTTTGTACAGTCCTGCAATGCTTTCTCCCTCTTCAAATACTTTTAAAATTTTATTTTCTTTTAAAGTTATCATTGAATTTGTTCCCACCGCCCTTTCATGCCAAGCAATGCAGTTTAGAATAACTCCTGAATCAAAGGCATGCTCAACTCCCCTCCATTACTTTTCCCTGAATCATTGATTCTTGTTAACTGATCTAAACTGTTACTTCCTATGCAGTGCATTAAAACCCCTCAGTCTAATTAGCATTCATTTTAAACGAATAAAGAAATAAAAATAGCCAGTGCAGACCACCGAGCCTGTTCCACCATTCAGTACAATTATGCCTCATCTCATCTACAACCTGCTGTACTTCTAACAGAAGAGCCTTCTAGAGATGCAATCCCATAAGGGGTCAGTAATAGGGAATTTTTGTTTTCATCCATGAGGTAGTTGAAATCTGAACCAGTTATGACCGCGTCTAGCCTCATGCTCCTTTATGTAGTGCTTATTATGCACTAATCATGCAAACTGGGACACACAATTCCTTGTCAGCAACTCTCTGATCATTATTGTATAGATGGTCACAAAGTGGCTCTTAGGAAAGTCTCCAATGGCATCCTCACATTTATAACATAAGAAATCTATTGCCTCCCAGCTCATTAACCTGGTATGGTAATTGACAGTCATGTTCTGAGAGTGTTTGCTAATTTGGGCTCAGGCTCAATCATTACTATGTTTCATTCACGCAGCTCCAGAAGCATCAATGTAGCTGACTTATAGCAAATCAATGAATTCGAGTGCAGATGGGCAACACAGAAAAATTCCAACAAACTGCTATCTTATTTATCAGAAAACCTACTCGACTTTTGGCTCACCAATATAACTCTGGTGTTCAGCCTCCTCCCGGAGCCAGCTGCCACACTTCCACCTGGGTCCCAGTGTACCAGGCTTTCTTCAAAGTCAAACGCACCTGGCTGTATTTGCCAAACATCCTTCCGAGCCAAATTCACCTGGCTCCATATATCAATCTTCCTTGAAACTCACCTAGCTGTGACCCCAAGCCTCCTGGAATTTTACCTTCAAACTTAATAGAGTCATGAAAAAAACATTTATTTTAATTTTTAAAACCTAAAATAAATAAAAGTTTGTTGAGTTATTAATATAATAACATTCAAAATTCTGGAAAATTGCTCTTCTCACACCAGACTGCTAGCCATATCCAATTCTCAACCCTCAAATTGAATAGAAATACTGTAAAGTACCTTAGGAGATATAGTTCCAAGAAAAAAATTTGTGCACCCTTTGCAATTACCTGGTTTTGTGCATTCATTACTCATAAAATGTGGCTTGATCTTCATCTAATCACAATAATAGACAAACACAACCTGCCTAAACTAATAACACACAAACAACTATACTTTTTGTTATTGCCGAGAACACCATTTAAACAATCAGTCTAGATTCAAATGGTATGTGCATCTCTGCGGTAATGCCTTCTACAAAAGCTATTTGGAGTCAGGTGTTCCAATCAATGAGATTAGATTGGAGGTGTAGGTTGTTGAGGTGCCCTGCCCTATAAAAAAAGACACAAAAAGTCAGGCTTCTGATAGGTGGTGGAATAAAAATTGTGATATAGCAGTAAGAAACAGAAATAGAGCTTACAGGAAATTAAGAAAGTACCCAGTGTTAGATAATGTTATGGAGTATAAAAAGAAAAGAGCAGTAGCAAGGAGAGTAACTAAAAATGCAAAGAGGGATAGTTGGAGAAGATTTTGTGGAACCCTGGGCCCTGAGACACCTATAAAGTAGCTATGGACGATTATTCACAGAATGTCGGGGATATATAGGAAACCATCTGTCCCAGCTTTGCTAGAAGGAGCTACTGAAGCTATAATCAATAAGGAAAAGGCTGATATGTTTGTAGGGGTGTTCCAAGCGTTACACAGTTCTGGAGAGTTCGGTGATTTAAGAAAGGAAATTATGTTAAAGGAAAGTTGGAAATTGGACAGGAGTTTGGATGATAATAGCTCCATAAATTTGTTTTTCTCCCTTCAGGAATTGCAGGAAGCTGTCCAATCAGGTTCAAACACTTCTCCTGGTAGTGATGGACTATGTTATGAATTGCTTAGTCATTTAGATGACTCTGTATTAATAGAAATTCTGGCATTGTTTAATTCAGTGTGGAAAGAAGGAAAATTACCAGTAGAATGGAAGCATGCGTGGTAGTTCCAGTTTTAAAGCCAGGTAAGGACGCATCTAGTCCTAGTTCGTATCGGCCTATAGGTTTAATGTCAGTGCTTTGTAAAACTATGGAACAAATGGTCACCAACAGACTTGTTTATTTTTTGGAAAATAAAGGACATTTTGCTGCCTATCAAAATGGTTTTAGAACTGGAAGATCAACAATGGAATCCGTTGCCCTTTTAGATCATGATATTAAAAAAGCATTTCAAAATAGAGAAGTAATGGTAAGTATATTTCTAGATATTGAAAGAGCATATGACTCACTACGGAAGGATGGCTTATTAATTAAACTCTATGATGTGGGAATTAGAAGTGGAATGTTTAATTGGATCAAAGATTTCCTTAAGGAAAGGACAATTCAAGTAAGAATAGGCGGAACAAGCTCCAAGTCAGTTAAAATAGGTAATGGTAACCCTCATGGAAGTGATATTAGTCCAGGTCTTTTTAATGTCATGATAAATAAGATCTTTGATCAGGTAGGGACAGGATTTGGCAAATCATTGTTTGCAGATGATGGTGCAATCTGGAAAAGAGGAAGAAACATAAAGTATGTATTAAGGCAGGTACAAAAGGATTTAAGATCAGTTGAAAACTGGGCTAATAAATGGGGTTTCAGGATTTCTCTTTCTGGCTTTAGAAGAAAGATTCCTGATTGTGAATTGTGTCTATATGATTCTTCACTAGAAAGAGTCAAGGTATTCAAGTTTTTAGGTGTCTGGTTTGATGAAAGACTTACTTGGAGGGTTCATATAGACAAAACAATTGGAAAGTGTGAGAAAGTTTTAAATGTTATAAGAAGTATTGCTGGATGCGACTGGGGAGCAGGGTGGGAAACTATGTACTTAATATATCTAGCTATGATTAGATCAGTTATAGATTATGGTTGTATTGTTTATGGTTCTGCTGCTATGGCAGTGCTTGGAAAACTAGACACTGTGCAGTCCAAAGCACTTAGACTCTGTTGTGGAGCTTTTAGAATAACATCTGTCCCAGCATTATGTGTGGAGGTGGGAGAAGTGCTGTAACGGTGTGCTACACACAGCGCTAGAATAACGACACGTAGTCGGTGAGTTGTAGTTGCAAAAAAAGAGATTTATTCAAACTTTGTGGCCTCCTTTGAAGTCTTCCCGGGCAGGACTGCTGTGGGGATGCATATTCGCAGTTCTTCCCCCTGCTGGTGAAGGTGGCCTGCTGCCCTTCTTGGGGCTGGCCTTCTGCTGACGCACGCCGTTTTGTGAGCCGGTTCGAGTGCGCTGGAAAGTGGGTCACCATGTAAACCCCCTCCCCCCCCCCCAAGAACCGGTGATACATCCCTCAATGTCCACAGTCTGGATCGGCCTCTGTTTGGGAGGTCTGCCTCTGCTCTGCGGTGCCTGAGCCCGGACCGACTGTGCCAAGTCCACATGGGCCGGTTTGAGTCGGTCCACTGTGAAAACCTCCTCTCTCCCCCCCAATGTCCAGCACGAACGTGGACCCGTTGTTCCTGATCACCTTAAACGGCCCCTCATAGGGCCGCTGTAGCGGTGCCCGGTGTCTGCCCTGTCATACAAAAAGAAACTTTCAGTTCTGCAGGTCTTTGGGTACGCTGTCCGTGCTGTGAAGTGGGTGTGGGAGCCAGGTTACCGAGCCTCTCACGTAGTCTGTCCAGGACTGCTGTGGGTTCCTCCTCTTGCTCCCTTGGGGCTGGTATGAACTCTCCTGGGACTACCAGGGGTGCGCCGTACACCAACTTGGCCGACGAGGTGTGCAGATCCTCCTTGGGCGCTGTGCGGATTCCGAGCAGGACCCAGGGAAGTTCGTCCACCCAGTTAGGCCCTTCCAGGCGGGCCATGAGAGCCGACTTCAGGTGACGGTGGAAATGCTCCACGAGCCCGTTCGACTGTGGGTGGTAGGCAGTTGTGAGGTGTAGCTGTGTTCCTAAAAGGCTGACCAGTGTGAAGTCCCAGGTGAACTGGCTGGAGCTGAACTGTAGCCACACCGTGCGGGTGCCGTAGGTCCGTATTGTGCTGCCATTTGCGGCCCTCAGGGTGGGTCCCGGTTCTCTGTTGCAGGTGTCGTAACTCGTTGGAGGTAAAACGCTGATCTCCGCTCCGGTGTCGACCAAAAAGCGGCGTCCAGACTGCTTGTCCCAGACATACAGGAGGCTGTCCTGATGGCCAGCTGCCGTAGCCATCAGCGGCGGCTGGCCCTGATGTTTCCCGGGAATTTGCAGGGCGGTCTACAGCGGTGGGCCTCTGTGCCCCACCACTGGTGGTAGAAGCACTATTGTTTATTGGGCTCCTCACTCCCGTCGCCAGGTTTTGTAGGCTCTGCTGCCGGGCCTGGTCTGGCCTGCTGTTGGGCACGCGGCTTGGTGATCTGTGCGACAGACACCCCTCTCTCCTTCTTGGCATTCCACAGCACATCTGCTTGGGCCGCCACCTTCCGGGGGTTGCTGAAATCTGCGTCGGACAGCAGCAGGCATATGTCCTCGGGCAGTTGCTCTAGGAACGCCTGCTCAAACATGAGGCGGGGTTTGTGTCCTTCAGCCAGGGCCAGCATTTCGTTCATTAATGCTGACGGCAGCCTGTCTCCCAAACCATCCAGGTGCAGTAAGCGGGCAGCTTGCTTGTGCCGTGGGAGTCCAAAAGTCCTTATGAGCAGTGCTTTGAATGCTGTGTATTTGCTGTCCTCCGGGGGCGACTGTATAAACTCAACTTGTGCAGCTGTCTCCTGGTTGAGGGAGCTCACCACGTAGTAGTAACGAGTGGAATATGAGGTTATCTGCTGAATGTGGAATTGGACTTCTGCTTGTTTGAACCATAGGTGAGGTCACAGTGCCCAGAAGTTTGGCAGTTTTAACGAAACTGCATGAACAGATGCAGCGTCGGTCATCTCTGGTCCAAATATCTACATTCGGGGTCACCAAATGTAGCGGTGTTCTACACAGTGCTAAAATAACGACACGTAGTCGGTGAGCTGTAGTTGCGATGAAAGAGATTTATTCAAACTTTGCGGCTTCCTTTAAAGCTTTTCCCTTCCCGCTCTCCCCGGGCGGGACTGCTGTGGGGAATGCATATTCACAGACCCTTCCCATGTGCAGGATTTTCCCCGGCTGGTGAAGATGGCCTGGTGCCCTTTTTGGGGCCGGCCTCTCTGCTGGCGCGCACTGTTTTGTGAGCCGGTTCGAGTGCGCTGGAAAGTGGGTTGCCACAGTGCCTCTGCATTTAAGACAAATTCAGTTGGGCCTGCAGTATTGGGCAAAACTAAATGGATTCAATCACAGCTGTCCACCAAAGTGTCTTTTGCAGGGGAATTTGGAGCACCAAAGTAAAATTAAAAGATACCCATTTTTAGATTTGGTTAATAACTGGGCTGTGAAATTGAAACTGACTGAGGAAGACATAGTTGACCAAATTTGCTTGCCACCCGTCCCTTTCTAGCTCTTTCCAGAACCATTAGTAGACCTATTCCTCCTTTTTCAGCTTCAAGGAAGCAGTGCAATTTCATCAGCGTTGATCACAAATGAATATTTAAATAATAAATGGGGACCTTAGCTGAAGATTTTTACTGATGGCTCAGTGGACCCAGAGAGCAGTAGGGCAGGATTTGGGATGTATGTGTCTCAACTTGGAGTTAAGATTGGTCACTGGGTTTCAGATGGTGTTTCTGTCTTTGCAACAGAATTATTAGCAATCCTCTGGGCCTTATGGTGGATAGAAAACTCTCGACCACGTAGGGTTATCATCTGTTTGGATTCTGCTGCTGCCTTAGAGTCTATAAAAGGGAGTAAATCAAAAGCTCGTCCTGACATAGTTATTGGGATTCTCTTAGTGTTGTTTAGAGTAGGGAAGATGGGTTGTGCTTTTAGATTTTCATGGATAACTGGGCATGCTGGGGTGAAGGGAAATGAAATTGTGGATGGCATGGCAAAGTCTTCCTTACAGAGCAGGCAAGTAAAAATTAGTTCCCCTAGGCAGAGCAGAATTGAGAAGTAGGATTAAAAAAGGTACAGAGAAGTGGCAGGAGGATTTGGAAAAATGAATTAAGGGGCAGGCATTATTTTTCTTGTCACCCACTAGTTAGAAAGGTCTCAGACTGTTACCTTAAGTTGTAGAGATATGGTGAAATTTACAAGACTTGGGTTGGGGCACTGTGGGCTAAATTATTATTTAAAGATAATAGGAAAACATCCTACTGGATTATGTGACTGTGGTAGTCCAGAGACAGTCCAGCATGTTTTGCTCAGCTGTAATCAATACAAAATTGAAAGAAGCATGTTGTTCAAGAGGCTATCTGGCTTAAATTTATTTTGGTTTTCTATTAAATCTTTGTTTGGCCATCAAGAGAATCAACATCTGATTGAAGTGTTTATTATTCAGTTTATATGTGAGACTAGGTTGTATTCGAGAGGGCTGTAATACGCCTAGATGTGTCTAAACAGCCAGAAATAATGGAGAAGGAGGAGAAGGAGGAGACTCGTCTCAAGAAAGATCTGTTTATATACATCATGCCTCGATCAAAGCAATGTTCAGAGAACCTGAGAAGAATTGTGGAGATGCATGAAACTGGAAAAAGCTATAAAAGCATTTCTAAAGACCTGAGTATTCATCAGTCAACAGTAAGAGAAATTGTCTACAAATGAAAGAAATTCAGTATTGATGCTACTCTCCCTAGGAGTGGGCATCCTGCAGTGATCACACCAAAAGGACAATGTGTAATGCTAAAGGAGGTGGAAAAAGAACCCGGGGGTAACAGCAAACAATCTGCAGAAATCTCAAAGAACTTGCTAAAGTCTCTGTTCATATGTCCAGTATAAGAAAAACACTGAACAAGAATGGTGTTCATGGAAGGACACCATGGAGGAAATACTATTCTCAGAAACACATTGCTGCATGTCTCAAGTTTGCAAAAGACCACCTGGATGTTCTACAATGCTTCTGGAACAATATTCTGTGGAAGATGAGACAGAAGTTGAACTTACTGGCAGAAATGCACATTGCTATGTTTGGAGGAAAAAGGGCACTGCACACTAACACCAAAACGTCAAACTGTGAAGCATGGTGGAAGGAGCATCAGGGCTTGGGGCTGCTTTGCTACCTCAGGGCCTGGACGGCTTGCAATCATTGAGGCAACAATGAATTCAAATTGTATCGAGACATATTACAGGACAGCAATCTGTCACCTGAAAACCTGCCTCAGGAAGGCCCTGGGTCCACTGCCATTTTCCTAATGCCACAATAGCTCTACATCAGATGCGATCGCAATGGCTCTCCACTCAGCCTTGAATCACCTGGGCAATGCAAGTTTCTATGTTAGGATGCTGTTTATTGACTGTAGCTCACCACCATTTCTACAGATCTGTTCGATAAGTCACAGAACCTAGGCCTCTGTACTTCCCTCTACAACAGGATCCTCCACTTCCTAACTGGAAGACCATAATCTGTGCAATTGGAAATAACATCTCCAACTCGCTGACAATCAAGACTGGCACACCTCAGGGGTGTGTGCTTAGCCCACTGCTCTACTTTCTACACCCTTGACTGTGTGGCTAGGCACAGCTCAAATGCCATCTATAAATTTGCTGATGATACAACCATTTTTGGCAGAATTTCAGATAGGGATGAGAGGGTGTATAGGAGTGGGATGTACCAGCTAGTTGAGTGGTGTCGCAGCAACAATCTTGCACTCGACATCAACAAGAGTGAAGAGCTGATTGTGGAGCTCAGCAAGGGTAAGAGAGGCCATGAACCAATCCTCACAGTGGGATCAGAAGTGGTGAGAGTGAGCCATTTCAGGTACCTGGGTGGCAATCTCCAAGGTCCTAACCTAGAGGCAACATATTGATGCAGTTATAAAGAAAGCAAGACAGCAGTTATATTTCATGAGGGGTCTGAGGAGATTTATCAATGAAACTACTCAAAAACTTCTACAAATGTACTGTGGAGAGCATTCTGACTGGCTGCATCACTGTCTGGTGGGGGTGGGGTAGGTGCTACTGTACAAGTTTGAATTAAGTTGCAGAAATGTGTAAAATTATCTGTATCATAGGTACCAGTCTCCATAGTATCCGAGACATCTTCTAGGAGTGGTGCCTTCGGAGGGTGGTGTCCATCATCGAGGACCCCCACCTCCCAGGATGTGCATCTTCTCACTATTACCATCAGGAAGGAGGTACAGGAGCCTGAAGGCACACACTCAGCGATTCATGAACAGCTTCTTCCCCTCTGCCATCTGATTCTAAAATGGACATTGAACCCACGAACACTACCTCACCACTTTTTTATTTGTTTTTTACCCTACTTATGTGAATATAACTATTTACTATATAGAGGCATACAAAAGTTTGGGCACCATGGTAAAAATCTGTTACTGCGAATAGTTCAGTGAGTAGACGATGAACTGATCTCCAAAAGTCATAAAGTTAAAGATGAAACATTCTTTTCAACATTAAGCAAGATTAGTGTATTATTTTTGTTTTGTACAATTTTAGAGTGGGGGGAGGGAAGGAAAAGAGCACCATGCAAAAGATTGGGCACCCCGAGAGATTTGAGCTCTCAGATAACTTTTACCAAGGTCTCAGACCTTAATTAGCTTGTCAGGGCTATGGCATCATTAGGGAAGGCCAGGTGATGCAAATTTCAAAGCTCTATAAATACCCTGATTCCTCAAACCTTGTCCCAACAACCAGCAGCCATGGGCTCCTCTAAGCAGCTGCCTAGCACTCTGAAAATTAAAATAAATGATGCCCACAAAGCAGAAGTCTATAAGAAAATAGCAAAGTGTTTTCAGGTACTTGTTTCCTCAGTTCGTAATGTAATTAGGAAAAGGCAGTTAACAGAAATAGTGGAGGTCAAGTTGAGGTACGGAAGCCCAAGAGAACTGCTCGTAGGATAGCTAGAAAGACAAATCAACACCCCCCCCCCCCCCGTTTGACTGCAAAAGGCCTTCAAGAGATTTAGCAGATTCTGGAGTGGTGGTGCACTGTTCTACTATGCAGCAACACCTGCACTAATATGACCCTCTTGGAAGAGTCATCAGAAGAAAACCATTCCTGTGTCCTCACCACAAAATTCAGCGTCAGAAGTTTGCAAAGGAACATCTAAATAAGCCTGATGCATTTTTGAAACAAGTCCTGTGGACGGATTAAGTTAAAATAGAACTTTTTGGCCTCAATGAGCAAAGGTAAGTTTGGAGAAAAAAAGGGTGCAGAATTTCATGAAAAGAACACCTCTCCAACTGTTAAGCATGGGGGTGGATCGATCATGCTTTGGGCTTGTGTTGCAGCCAGTGGCACGGGGAACATTTCACTGGTAGAGGGAAGAATGAATTCAATTAAATACCAGCAAATCCTGGAAGCAAACATCACACCATCTGTAAAAAAGCTGAAGATGAAATGAGGATGGCTTCTACAACAGGATAATGATCCTAAACACACCTCAAAATCCACAATGGACTACCTCAAGAGGCGCAAGCTGAAGGTTTTGCCATGGCCCCCACAGTCCCCTGACCTAAACATAATTGAGAATCTGTAGATAGATGCATGCAAGCCAGCCCAAGAATCTCACAGAACTAGAAGCCTTTTGCAAGGAAGAATGGGCAAAAATCCCCCACACAACAATTAAAAGACACTTAGCTGGCTACAGAAAGCGTTTACAAGCTGTGATATTTGCCAAAGAGGGTGTTACTAAGTAATGACCATGCAGGGTGCCCAAACTTTTGCTTTGGGCCCTTTTCCTTTTTTATTGCCATCTTTTACAGTTTCAAAATAACAAAAAAGCAATCTTGCTTAAAATATTAAAGAAATGTGTCATCTTTAACTTTATGCCTTTTGGAAATCAAGTCATCTTTTACTTACTTAGCTATTCACAGTGACAGAAATTTTGACCAGGGGTGCCCAAACTTTTGCATGCCACTGTGTATCTGTATCTATTTATCATTTATTTCATTATACTGCTGCTGTAAAGTTAATGAATTTCATGATATATGCCTGAGATAATTAAATATGATTCTAATAGAAGTTGGATGATGCAACAAGACAATGATCTGAAACACGAGTAAATCAACAACACAACAACAAAATCGTTTAAAAAGAAGAAAATTTGCTTTTTGGAATGGCCAAGTCAGAGTCCAGAACCCCAATGAGATGCTGTGGCATGACCTGAAGAGGGCTGTTTATGAAAGGTATCCCAGAAATATTGATGAATTTAGATAGATAGCTATACTTTATTGATCCCGAGGGAAATTGGGTTTCGTTAGACATTTAGATAGTGAAATTTAAACAATTTTGTATGGAGGAACGGTCTAAAATTCCTCCTCACCGTTGTGCAAGTCTGATCAGCAGCTACAGGAAACTTTTAGTAGAGGTTATTGCTGCTTAAGGTGGTTCTACCAGTTATTAAATACAAGGGTTCACACACTTTTTCCAGCTTGGACTGTGAATGATTAAACAATGTTCAAAAAAGATGTAACAAATTCAATTGTTTGTGTGTTACTAGTTGAGGAAGATTGTGTTTGTTTAATATTGTGACTTAGACTAAGATCAGGCCACGTTTTACGAGTAATTAATGCAGAAAACTAGTTAACTGCAAAGGGTTCGCTAACTTTTTCTTGCAATTGCGTACGCAAGTTACTGAGGAGTGCATACACATCTATTTAACTCAACAAGTCTATCATGTTCGTTCTGACTTGTGCCTGAGAAATGAAGACACAAATCGTGTTCATGCACTTTAATGTTAATGAAGTACTTCAGTTGATAACAAACAGCAAGTATTTATGAAGTGCAAATTAACATAAATAACACAATTTTTAACTCAAAATACATTTTAACATGAAACGCTACCTCCGTCTGTCCCCGAAGAAGACCGAGAAGTATTACAATTACTTCTAATAACTTCGCGTAGAGATTGCAAATTGCAAACTCCATAACCAACTTACTTCGGGAATTGCTACTTTCCGAATGCAAAGATGCGCTCAACACTGACGTCAGCACGCGTACGTCCCCCCGACCGGTCATTAGCAACCAACGTAAGGCGTGATGACGCAGACGCAGGGCGGTGATGCCGGGTCAGGTTGGGGGTGGGGTTTTCCCACAGGTTTTAGGTTTAGTTTTCTCCTGTTCAGCCGTTCAGTGAGTTCACACACAATTTCCGGACGGTAGGTAAGACAGCTCGCTCATCGGTCTTGTGGCATAGACTGTGTTGTTAATTTAAGCCAACCAAGCTTCAGTGGCAACGCCGTGCTTGTGGAGGACGCCCGCGGTTCTGTGTCTCAGCCTAACATGATGACTGGATGACCCCGCCCTCTGCCGCCTCTCATTGGCTCAGTGTCACCATTGTGCTCTGGTGATTGGCGGCTCCCACGGAAGTGGGGGGGAGGGGTGGGGTGGAACCGGGCGAATGGCAGAAAGCATGAAAAAAATTGTAGCAGCTGCCTCCAAAATCCATTTAACTATTTTATAAAAGGCCCATTTTGATAAGTATCGATGGTAAAGACACGTAATTACCGAAAGATGATATTGTTTGATTTCGCGTGCCAGGGATTGTAAATTGTGCTGGAACAACCTGTTGAAAGCTATATTTATTGTAGATCAACGTTAACCATAAGTGGCGAGGTTTTCAACGTCTCGTGTGTTCATGATTTGCTGAAAATGGGTGTATTAGAGCAGTTTCTTCAGAGCAGCTGTCAACAGTTAGCCCGAACAGGAATGTGGAAAATTTGGGCGCAGTGGCAACGTAAATGAAAAGTGTGCGCGAATGGAACGGGGGGGGGGTGGAATGTGTTACATTCCGGGTAAATGTTGCATTCAGCCCACACGGTTCTGTATCTATCCCGCCAACCTGTCGGTGTAACAGTTGTTCATTGCCCATACGCATTCGCGAGCTGGGCACAGAACGGCTTATACGCATCGCGATTAGAGAACCTCCGGTTTGGGTGTAGTCTTTTAAACATTAATATTTCGAGGCGGGCAAGGCTGCTCCTCCCGCCTCCGTTGGGCGCGTCACTGCTTCCTCCAGCACGTTTGGTTGGAGTTGTGGAGGGTGGGGGCAAGAGAAAGGAGAGGGCCCGGGTGCTGGGGGGCAGGCTTTAGCCATGCTCCCGACTCGCTGCAACAAATCCTCTCGCCGGGGGACCGGTAAGTATTTCCTTCGATTATTCGCCCTGCACTTTAAATTGTATTTGTCCACCCCGAACGAGAGAGAAAAAAAAATATAGAAAGCCAGTGGTAAATGTGCGCCATGTAGAGTGAGAAGGTCATCATCGCTCTTGGTGACGGACTGAATAAAGGATTCGCGGAAGCGACGTACAGGAGGGCTTGAGCCCGGCGGCCTAGTCCCCCTCTCCCCATTAGGCCGCAGTAACAGCTCGTGTGCTTGGGGAGATGCACTAACCACCGGCGATTTCAAATACGTCCGCATTATTACCAGGCAGGATGCCACATTTCTGCAGTTCTTTATAGCTGCAATGTTCTTACAGACATTCGCATGTGTGTCCATTGAGCTGTCGAACGTACGACATGTTGAAACCAGGTGAGAGTTCGCCTTGATTCATATTCAACTACTGTAATCAGGCTTCAATAATGTCAAATTAGATTATTTTTCTCGGTGGTCTTCCTTTTAAAATGACCATGGGTGGTGTGGGTGTAGTATGTTTAAATCTGGGAGAACAGATAAAACAGGATTTAGCCGTGTTCCAGAGGATCTTAAAATAGATGAGTATAAATATAGCACTCGAGTGCATCAGACATAATCTTACCGCCTTTAACGTGAAATCGATTACCGATCTTCCTTTCCGACTCATTGAAATGAAAACGAGAATCCGTAATTATTTTAAAATTCAATTGAATTGTTTTAGTACAACTATTGTATTGAGTCTTTTAAAATGCTGCTATTTTAGTCGACATGATTTTCATCATTGCCTTGCTTTTTGGTCATTGAAATTAAATTCTGCCGTTTATGAATAGCTGACTACCCTGTGATATAGACTGGAACAGGTTAGTTGTGATTGGGAAGATGTATAGGATGGATCCCATTTTTTCCCTTTATATGTGATGTTGTAACTGGTGTGCTTTATCAATTTGTGTAAAAGGAAACTTAATTTTGCTGAATCCTGAAGGATGGCATGCAGTAAAGCTCATCTTCGTATCGTGTATTTGTAAGTATTTTATGGATTTGATATAGATTTTGCAGATTGACAATGGAACTACAAAATATTGTAAAATCAGGAGATTAACCAGCATCTTACTCAGACCTGCTATCTAAAAGGATGTAGCATGATCTTGAGGATGGTATGACAACGTAATTAGTGAGAAAGAAGCTGGAAAGCTTTACAGCCATTTGAAGTTACTGGAATATTGGAAAATTGTATTATACTGCATTAGAAAATTGTTATACTACATATTAAAAGGTGTTACAGAAAATTTCTCTTTGGATTGCAGGTATTTTCCTGACAATTAGCTCTATGGTTGCTCTGTAATTACTTCACATTTTGAGGTAATTGCAGATTATATTTACGCTCCCCATGTGCACATTTTGTGTTCTGCTGAAACAGTTGACATCAGTGTGCATAATAAAGCAATAATTTTAGCAAGTACTTATTATCTTGTGGCACTTCACAGAAAACAGTTAAAATGGAGAATAACCAAATATAGCCAAAAAATACTTTAACACGGCGAAAGCAAATGTTCTAAGTGTTTGGAGAAAATTTAATTCAAATTATTAAATGTGCTAAATAATATGGATGAATTTTCCATTTGTCTTGAAATTTGATAGGTCAATGCATGTACGTTTGTGTACCGAAGTATTTCTTTTGGATGCGTAAATGTTCAATGCAAGTCATTGAATGGCCGCTTGGTCTCAATGAAGGGCAGTAAAAAGAGCATTGCAGTGACTTTTGTGCACTTTATTTCTGAAAACATAACTGTCCTCTGAGATCTAATGTTGCACACGTGTATCTGAGATGGGACGTGGTTTGCAAAGGTCGTGTTGCTATGATTAAATCAGTGAGGTTTTGTTTTCAAAATTGTATAATGTCTGCAAGGACATCCTGACTACCAAATCAAACACGGCAGTATGGGCTGCTGTCGTTTGCATCAACTTGCAGTTGCCTATAAAATACCACACCAAGACTGAATTTTGTTTGTATGTCTGAGGTAGGATTTCCTCTTGTATTCTGATAATTTAACATCATCTGGAAGATCAACATTATTGGTGACCAAGTATTGCAGTTCGTTCATTCCCATCTATAGATCTACAACTGAACCTTTGGCCTCTAGACTGATAGCTCCTGATATTTTTTTGTGTCTTTTCAGAGATTTTTTTGGGCTTCTCTCATGTCCTAAACCTTGAGTGCCTCGGATAAAATGAGAATATGTTGGGGAATACACAACAGATCAGCCAGTATCAGTGGAGAATATTGCAGACTTAATATTTCAGGTTAATAATCCTTCCTCAGAACTAGAACGGTGAATATCAAACATTTTTTAAGTTAAAAGGTGGGGAGGAGAATATCTGTGATGGCACAGATATCTTAAATTGTTGAATTCATGCTCCAATGGCTGCAGTGTGCCTCGATGGAAGATAACATGCTGTTTTCTAAGTTTAAACTTTGAGCTTCGTTAGAATTGTCTTTAATTTGCATTCCTTCCTCTCCCTTTTCATACAACTCAATGAATTTTTGCTGATAATTCCACATCATATTCATTGCTCAAAATATTTTATTTTCAAGTATTTGAGCCAACAACTTGGTCACTTTTTACAAGGCCAAACAGTAGTTCACATATCTCTTGTTCATCTCAGTTGTGAATCTTTGGGAGTCTTTCCCCTATTGAGTGATAGATGTAGAGTTATGAAGTGCATGGAAAGCTGTGGTAAATTTCTGGACTAAGTGGAACTGAGGATTGAGTTCTGTTGGAAATGAAATTGAGGCGAAAGATATTATCATGTACGTGGAGTAGTCATGAGCTAGCATATTTGTTATCTATTATACTCTTGACCATTAAAGTATTTTACTGTTGTCAATTCTTAATTTTATTTAAACTTGAGCCCTATAAAAAAAATTGAATACTGCTTGCACAGCTGAATGCTCTACTGCAAAAAGGCAGAATACAAAGAACTACCAACGATGATTCTTCACTGACATCCAAATCATGGTATATTATATCAATTTATTTTCTACTATCACTGCTGCTCTTTGTAAATGTTTAATTTGGTGAGGAATCACAGCAAGTGTTATAAACGAGTTATTTTAAGCACTCATTGTACTTTTTCTCTGGTCAAAAGCTACAGAGGTTCCTGATTTGCTTAATTTTCTGAGATTATTTGAAGGCTATTTACGTTCTTCACTTGGGTTTCGTAATAAAGTGAAATAAAAGAAAAATATAATGGTATGGTAAAAGAAAATCTTGCATACAAGTTGTGTTGACTGCAGTCTTTATGCACTTTTGCATTTTCGTGCTCTGCACACCACAGATTCATGAGGTTCACACCAGTGAGGGGTATCTAAAATTGAGTGATGAAATACTAATGTCCACTGCAGTACAGGCAAGGAGATCATTGAACATTTGTCCCTACTGCTTCGTTAATTCCCTATTCACATTACAGTATTCACTGCTGATGTTGAAACTATAACAAAGGTTTAGTAATTTAAAATTGTAATAATAAGTTTATAATCGAGAAACAGCAACAAAATGCTGGAGACATTTAGCAGATAAAACAACATCTGAAGAAAAAAGTTGAGATACTAGTTTAATAATTATTCATATCCATGTCTTCAATTTGAAGCATTAATTCTGATTCTCTTTTTACAAATTGCCGCTGGATTCCAGGAGGGGGAATTTCTAGAGTGCCTGTGAGCTGGCTTTTGGAGCAGCTCATGGTTGAGCCCACGACAAGGTCAGCTATTGGAATTGATTAGAGAGCTTAAGGTAAAAGAACCCTTGGGGGAAAGTGACATAATATGATAGAATTCACCCTGCAATTTGAGAAGCAGCTGAAAGTCGGATGTATGAGTATTACAGTGGAGTAAAGGAATTACAGAGACATGACAGAAGTTAGCCAGAATTGATTGGAAAAGAACACTGGTGGGGTTGAGGGAAGAGCAGCGATAGCTGGAATTTCTGGAAGCAATTTGGAAGGCCAAAGAAGTAGTAGTATTCTAAAGGCAAGATGACATAACTGTGGCTAACGAGAAGTCAAAGCCAACATAAAAGCCAAAGAGAGGGCATATAATAAAGCAAAAATTAGTGGGACGTTAGAGGATTAGGAAGCTTTTAAAAACCAACAGAAGGCAATGAAAAAAAGTCAGTAAAGATGGAGTACAAAAGTAAGCTACTTGATAATATTAAAGAGGATACCAAAAGCTGCTTCAGATATGTAAAGCATAAAAGAGAGGCAAGAGTGGATATTGAACCACTGGAAAACAATGCCGTAGATGATGAAATGGTGGACGAAATGAATAAGTATTTTGCATCAGTCTTTGCAGTGGAAGACACTAGTAGTTTGGTGGAAGTTCTGGATATCAGGTGTCATGTATACCCCAGAGTTCTGAAAGAAGTGGCTGAAGAGATCATGGATGCATTAGTAATGATCTCAGACGAATCACTAGATTCTGGAATGGTTCCGGGAGTCTGGAAAATTGCAAAATGTCACTCCACTCTTCAAGAAGGGAGAGGAGCAAAAGAGGGGAAACCATAGGTCAAATTCTCTGACCTCTGGTTGGAAAGTCAATTATTAAGGATACTTGGAGGCACATGATAGAAAAGGCCGTAGTCTGCATGGTTTCAGTGGGCAATCTTGCCTGACAAATCTGTTGGAATTCTTTGAAGAAATAACAAGCAGCTGATAGACAAAGGAGAATCAGTAGATATTGTGTACTTGGATTTTCAGAAGGCCTTTGACAAGGTGTCATATTTGAAGCAGCTTTAACAAGCTCTGAGCACATGGTATTACAGGAAAGATTCTAGCATCGATAAAACAGTGGCTGATTGGCAGGAGCAAAGAGTGGGAATAAAGGGAGCCTTTTAATAAAGGGATGCTGAGGATGTTCTACGAGTCTGTGGTGGCCAGTGCAATCATGTTTGCTGTTGTGTGCTGGGGCAGCAGGCTGAGGGTAGCAGACACCAACAGAATCAACAAACTCATTCGTAAGGCCAGTGATGTTGTGGGGATGGAACTTGTCTCTCTCACTGTGGTGTCTGAAAAGAGGATGCTGTTTAAATTGCATGTCATCTTGGACAATGTCTCCCATCCACTACATGATGTACTGGGTGGGCACAGGAGTACATTCAGCCAGAGACTCATTCCACCGAGATGCAACACAGAGCGTCATAGGAAGTTATTCCTGCCTGTGGCCATCAAACTTTACAACTCCTCCCTTGGCGGGTCAGACACCCTGAGCTAATAGGTTGGTCCTGGACTTATTTCATAATTTTCTGGCATAAGTTACATATTACTATTTAACTTTATGGTTCTATTACTAGTTATTATTTATGGTGCAACTGTAACGAAAACCAGTTTCCCCTGGGATCAATAAAGTATGACTATGACTTTTCTGATTGGCTACCAATGACTAGTGTCCCACGAAGGTTTGTGTTGGGACTGATTCTTTTTACGTTATGTCAATGATTTGGGTGATGAAATGGCTTTATTGCAATGTTTACAGATGATATGAAGCTAGATGGAGGGACAGGTAGTTTTGGGGAAGTAGAGAGGCTACAGAAGGACTTGGACAGATTAGGAGAACGGGCAAAGAAGTGGCAGATGGAATATAGTGTCAGGAAGTGTATGATTATGCACTTTGGTAGAAGAAATGAAAGGGTTGACTATTTTCTAAATGGAGAGAAGGTACAAAAACTTGAAGCGCAAAGAGTCTTGGGAATCCTTGTACAGGATTCCCTAAAGGTTAATTTGCAGGTTGAGTTTGGTGAAGAAGGCAAATGTGATCATAGCATTCATTTCAAGAGGACTAGAATGTAAAACAAGGATGTAATATTGAGACTTTATAAAGCACTAGTGAGGCCTCATTTTAGAGTGCTGTGAGCGGTTTTTGGCCCCTTAGAAAGGATATGGTGAAACTAGTGAAAGGAGGTTCATGAAGATTATTCTGAGAATGAGTGGTTCATCATGTGAAGAGCGTTTGATGGCTCTGAGCCTGTATTAACTAGAATTCAGAAGAATGATGTGACATTACTGAAACCTATCAAATGGCGAAAGACGTGGATAGAGTGGATGTGGCGAGGATGTTTCCTGTGGTGGGAGAGTAAGACCAGAGGATACAGTCTTAGAATAGAAGGATGTCCTTTTAGAAGATGAGGAATTTCTTTAGCCATAGAGTAGTGAATCTGTGCCACAGGCAGCTGTGGAGCCCGAGTCTTTATGTATATTTAAGGCAGAGGGTGATAGATTCTTGATTGGTCAAGGCATGAAGAAATTCAGGGAGAAGAAGGAGATTGGGGCTGAGAGGAAAATTGAATCAGCCATGATAAACTGGTGGAGCAGACTTGATGGGCCAAAAAGCTTCATTCTGCTCCTTTATCTTATGGGCTCAATGTTGCCTGATGTGCTGAGTCAATTTTTCTGCATCTGCAGATTTTTAAAAATTTCATTTAAAGCAAGGGAAAATTTTGTTGGAGAATTGTATGATTTGCTGTTGAGTGGTGGAGTCAGAAAACACAGGATCTTGTCTTGTCTTCTACTGTGATGTAATCCCTCTTCACCTTGTCAATTCTTCTCACTCCTATCATTTATGTCCTAAACCAAATTACAATTGTCTGCTTGGTCTCTGTGAATTCCAGACAGAATTCTTTAAATGTCCGGAGTTTCTGAAGTTGTGGTCAATAAGTTTTCCTGCTTCTGTTCCTTCAGGCTTTGTTATCTGATTGCTTCCAATATTACTTCAGTGAGAGTGAACAAGGAAAATATTGTTAGGACTGTAGCTTATTTCAACCTAAACTTTAGGGATGATAGATTTTCTCATGAACACCCATGTGGTTAATAGAAATATAGTGACTGGGTAAATGTTAACTTGTGACTTTCAGATTGCAGGATATTTAGGTTTTTATTTAATAATTGCAATTGGAAACTACTTCAACTTCTTTTAAATGTTTCTTCTCTTAAACTGTATTTGATTGCAGCCTGTAATTTCCATTTTGATGTATTTTTTGGGGTCAACCGAGCAATCTGGTGCTTTTGCCATCTCTTGGGAATCCGAGGTTGAGATCTGAGCTTACAACCATCATTTCGTAATGGTAGAATGCAAACCCATGGTCAGCTCCATTACTTGCTGATTAAAGCATCAAAGCAGATTAAGATCGAGGATGAGCATGGAAGACCAGCAGGTGTTCAATGTCGTCTGCCTGCATTTGACGTTTGAGTTATCTCCCTCTCGCTGCCACCGGAGGAAGGTGCAGGTTTGAAGGGTGCAGCTCGTGGCTGTGGGACTCTTGACAGTGTCTCTGCAGTTTGATGTTTAATATTCTGTGTTACTTGTTCACATTTTGCTGCTTCAGTAATTTGTTCTTTTTATCGCGCGTTGGCTGTTACATGGGTTCCGTAGTGTTTCATTGCCAGCGGAAGGACGAATCTCAGGGTTGTATACTGCAACCATACTTTGAAACTTTGGTTAGTGTTTAGGAAATGACCGCATTTCCCATTCTGGTTTGAACAGGCAAGAAGGATAGAAATGAAAATTGTTTATATTCCGATTGAAACAGAATAGTTTATATATGTAGTCACAAACCTAACACATCAACCTCAATTGTCCACTTCGCAAAAGAAGCAGAGTTCATCTTTTATGTACGTCTCTTAGTCTTTTTCATGATAATTTTTTTTTGTTTCTAAAGATGATTGCTGATGCAAGCTTGTTGAGTTTTAATTGCATCCTCCAATGATGGTAGCATTGTCAGGATGGAGTAATTACAGACTGATGAGTTTGTATATGTGTTTATTACTGCAAGTGTGGGAATAAAACTTAATAAAATATGAACATTTGGGTGGTTGCGATGGGAATTTGGTGTCAATTATCACTTGGTTTTCACTATGCCTTGCTTGTATTCCACACCTGCCTTGTTTTGAATCCTATTGTGTAATGCTGTAAGCATCCTACGTTTGTACATGTAAATTGCATGATGCACATAAATGTATGACAGTAAAAATAGAGATGGCTTTTAAGATTAGCATTTATTGCCATGCATTAGCTTTGTTTCTCATGTGCCTTTTCTTGGTTTTAGATAATATTTTCAGTTGTGATTAGTCGGGCATCTTGCAAATACAAACAACTGCAGGAAGCATCATTCCAATGAATGAATTTTTAAAGCCATCCCTCACAGTGGATGAGACCAGAATATTGATATGAAATCATGTGGGTTGTCACCCTGCTTGTCACCTGAGCTCTGTAAATAGCACACTTGCCTTCTAGGCAGAAATTTGTAGATTCAAGCACGTTTTGTGTCTGACTCAAGCACAAAATCAACTGTTACACTCTGGTGATGCTCTGCATGGTGTTGGAAGTGACCATCTTTACGTGAAACATTAAGATCCAGCTATGCTTGCTGTGGTAGATGTAAAGATACTGTGGGGATTAATCAAAGAAAAGAAAGTTGCCCTGCCAACGTTAAACAAATTAATTGTAACTTTACTTGAGTTTGAAGAATCGTTAAAAGTTATCCACATACATCAAAGAGGATATTTCAAAATAAGCAGAGTGAATGGGAAGACTTTCAGGTGGTAACGTAAGGAAAGATAACTGGCGCTTATGATGTTCTTGCTCTTTGTACAGCGACAGGCCCAGGAGCTTCATTGTGAGACCACAGAGGCAAATATGTACTTCCTATGTGTGATGCAAAGAATTGCTTAAAATATTCAAATTCTCCTGTCTGTGGTTTCAGTTTTTTGTAAACTTTTGGGTGTGAGATAACGCCATTATAAAAATCTTTGCATGTGGAATGGGCTGCCAGCGACGGTGGTGGAGGCGGCTACAAGAGGGTCTTCCAAGAGACTCTTGGATGGGTACATGAAGCTTAGAAAAATAGAGGACTATGGGTAACCTTAGGTAATTTCTAAGTAAGTACATGTTCGGCACCGCATTGTGGGCCAAAGGGCCTGTATTGTGCTGTGGGTTTTCTATGTCTTTAGACACTCAGTGTTCAAAGTAAATTTGGTGTCAAAGTATATATATGTCACCAGAAGCTACCCTGAGGCTTCATTTTCTTGAAGTCGAACAAAGAAATGCAATAGAATCAGTGGAAAAACTATACAGGGAGACTGACAAGCAACCAATGTGCAAAAGAATTCAAAACAAATACAAAATAAACACGAGGTTCTGTGGATGCTGTAAATGCAGAGTAACAGAAAATGCTGCAGGAGCTTAGCACATCAGGTAGCAGCCATGGAAAGGGATAAACAGTGGGCATTTTGGGTCAAGACCTTCATCAGGACTGGTAAGGAACGGGAAAGAAGCCAGAATGAGAAGGTGAGGGGAGGGGAAGAAGTACAAGCTAGAAGGTGATCAGTCTAGAGGGAGTGGGGTGAAGTGAGAAGCTGGCAGATGGTAAGTGGGGAAAAGGTAAAGGCCTGAATAAGAAGGAATCTGATAGAGTGGACTATGGGAGAAAGGGAAGGTGGTGTTACTCATATTCTATCTGGGTAGCCTCCAACTCAGCGGTATGAACATCAAACATATTTTTCTCCCTCACCCTTTTCTCTTCTCAGCAGCTTATCACCACCCTCTGATGCCCCTCCACCTTCCCTCTCTTCCATGATCCATTCTCCTTTCCTATCACCCATCTGATTTCATCTTTCACCTTCTAGCTTGTACTCTCTCCCTTCCACCCCCCCCCCACTTCTTTCTCAGAAACTGTCTGACCTGCAGTGTTCCTCCACCATTTTATTTACTGAGATCCAGTGCGGAATAGTCCCTTCCGGCCCTTTGACCTGCACCATCCAGCAATCCTCCGATTTAATCCTAATCTAATCACGGGTCAATTTGCAATGACAGATTAATTTACGTTTTTGGACTGTGGGAGAAAACTGGAGCACTCAGAGGAAACCCATATGGTACAGGGAAAATGTACCAACTCCTTAGAGCAGGGGTCCCCAACCTTTTTTGCACTGCGGACCGGTTTAATATTGACAATATTCTTGCGGACCGGCCGATCCGTTGGAGGTGGGGGGGGTGTGCGTGGTAGGATTGCCAACGGACAAGAGTAGCATAAATACGTTGTGTTTACCCAGAGAAAGACTACAATGGCCATGAAGCCTTGCGCGGGCACCAGTGCGCATGCGCATCGTGACCTGCCGATTTTTTTTCCCCCTGGCAAATCCTTTTTGGCGATTCTGTTCGGGGGGGAGAGGGGGTTGTTGATCACGACCGGAATATAGGTGATAAGTGGCTAATACACTCAATTTCGTTTCTAAAAGGGTTTATCTAACGAATTTAATATTAAACACACAGCGCATATTTTCCTCGCATGAATATAGTGAAATCAATTATCAGGGAAGGACAGGGGAGCTTGGAGTAAGTGTTGAACGAACTTCCAGTAGAAGTGGCAGAAGCAGGTTGGACATTATCATTTAAAGAAAAGTTGGATAGGTATATGGACAGGAAAGGAATGGAGGGTTATGGGCTGAGTGCAGGTCGGTGGGACTAGGTGAGAGTAGCGTTCGGCACGGACTAGAAGGGCAGAGATGGCCTGTTCCCGTGCTGTAATTGTTTTTCCTGTATGAACATATATAATCATTGTAACACACCAATATCGCTGAGTCAGTGGGAGCCCTGGGCTTGTTTTCCTGCAACAAGATGGTCCCATCGAGGGGTGAGGGGAGGCAGCGATACTGGAAGGGGGTTCCTTCTGTCCAGTCTATTCCGCAATTTAGTTTTCGTTGCATTCATTGCAGAGATATGTTGGAAATGGAGGCAACGTTTTCAGTGCTTTCGTGGCTATCTCAGGATGTTCAGCCTTGACTTTGATCCAGAATGCTGGCAGAGATGTTATGTGAAACATACTTCTCAGCCCGCCGAAATTTAAAGCAATTTCCCCCTGGGATCAATAAAGTATGACTATGATTTGCAAGCTCGAGGAGTTGATCTCCTTCCCGCGCTGACACGCATGACGCGCTAATGACCTCGCATGCGTAATGGCTCAACAGTGCGTGACCGGGAATGAGGAAAGGTGCAGCTGACTCATCTCGCCAAATCATATAGTTTCCTCGCTGCCCGGTAGCATATGCTTTGCGGCCCGGTGGTTGGGGACCGCTGCCTTAGAGGTCACAGCAGGAATTGAACCCAGGTCGCTGGTACTGTAAAGCATTGTGCTCACCACTACGCTACCATCCACCTTCGCATGTGCAGTTTGCGTGTGATTATAAATACTGAGTGTGTGAGTTGTAGAGTCCTTGAAAGTGAGTGGATTGGTTGTGTTCAGTCAACACTGAAGTACAGTAATTACACTGCTTTAGGAGCCTGAGTGTTGAAGAGTAATAGCTGTTCCTAAACCTGGTGGTTTATCATCCAGTACCTCCTTCCTGATGGCAGCAGCAAGAAGAGAACTTGGCCCGGATGGTGGATGCTGCTTTCCCACAAGAGTACTTCTAGTAGATTTGCTCATTGCTGAGGAGGCCTTTACCTGTGATGGGCTAGGCTATATCCACTACTGTCTGTTGGCTTTTCCATTCAAGGACATTGGTATTTTCATACCAGGCTGTGATGCACCTGTGTTCTCTCCTGTGTATCGAGAGAAGTTTGTTAAAGTTTTAGATGACATGGCAAATCTACGCAAAGTTCTAAGAAAGTAGAGGCTTTGAGATGGCAGTTGCAGATTCCCGGACAGATACTATGATATGATAATGGCAAGGAATTTAAAGTTACTGACCCTCCCCAACACTGTTCCCCAAATGAGGGCTGTCTCCTGAACTTCTGGTTTCTTCCTCCTGTAGTCAATAATCAGCTCTTTGGCTTTCACTCCTTGTCAGAGTAGATGTTAACTGTGGAATAAAGCTCCCTGCTGAAAAGAAGCACATGGAGTGGCATTGTAAACTTTGCGTCCAGATATTAGGAGCACTGAGAAGCCCAGCGTGAATACCTGAAAGCACACAGCACCTCCTAAGTATTGCCACTCTCCTTGTCATTCACTCGGAAGGTAGAAGCAAGTCCTCAATTGTGAGGGACTGCAGCGAAAGGGAAGAAAGCTCTGTTCTCTACTATAATAGAAGCTTAACTTTTATGTCAGCTCTGATTGCAAAAGGTCAGTCATTACTTCACTGTTATGACACTTTGTTACCCTATAATAATAATTTCTGTGCTCTTTGGGTGGTAATTTCATGAACAAAATGTAATTTTGTGCTATTAGATATCTTTTACTGAATTGAATGACAATTCAAGCTACTTTCATATTATGTTACATATAGGTGTCACAGTAGCTTGGCGGTTCGCGCAAGTTTCAGTTCAGTTCCGCCACTGTTCTATAAGGAGTCTCTGTTCCCATGTGTGCATGGGTTTTCTCTGGGTCTTCCAGTTTCCTCCCACTGTTGAAAGATATTCTTGGTAGATTACTTGGTCATTGTAAATTGTCTTGTGATTAGATTAGGGTTAATTGAGTTTATTGGAGGGGTTTGTGGTGTGGCTTGAAGGGCCAGAAGGCCTACTCTCCACTGTTATAAGAAATAAATCAATAAATAAATGTTCTAATAATTAAGATTTTCAATTGTTAATTTGTGCTGCATTCAGTCCAGTTTTTTTTCTAGAGGCATGCTGGCTCACTGACACCACCCTAACTGACTGCACTGTTAGTATTCAAACTGTAAACTAAACTACTGCTTTATCACATTCATCAGTGGAGTAGCTAAGACATGCCTTTTCATTGAATGCTTATAGGCAGTGTTGAATAATGTACTGTATTTGCATTGAAAATCTTAATAAGAAATCTCTTAACCAGGGATCTTGTTTGAAAAGACAACTTAAGGTTAAATTGGAATACAGGTGTCCCCCACTTTTCGAATGTTCGCTTTACGAAACCTCGTTGTTACGAAAGACCTACATTAGTTACCTGTTTTCGTTAACAGGAGGTGTTTTCACTGTTGATAAAAGGCAGCGTGCGAGAAAAAGCAGCACGCGCCCCGAGCAACCAGGCTGCTCCCCTGGAAATGCATTCTAGCCGGCATTGCTTAAACACATGCCTGTGAGCATCTGTGCTTTATCTCGATTTATTTTGAGCATCCGTTAGCAAGATGAGTTCTAAGGTACCGGAAAAGCCTAAAAGAGCTTGTAAAGGTGTTACACTTAGCATCCCATGACCAAGAACTGATAGATGAAAAGCTGATTCATTTGGAAGAGGAAAGGATAATCTAAACCAAATGCAGCAGCGAAATGGACCGAAAGTGAAGTCGTCCAGGACTGAACGTGAAGCAACTGTGTGAGATATTTGCTGCAATGATTGCAGAAAAGTATGACTTTAATTTTGAAGGGGTATGTAGCTTTAGGGCATATTTGCAGGATGGTTTGAGTGCTTACAAAGAACTATATGATGGAAAAATGCACGAGGCTAGGCAGACAAGCATAGTCACATAAAAGTTGCTGGTGAACACAGCAGGCCAGGCAGCATCTCTAGGAAGAGGTGCAGTCGACGTTTCAGACCGAGACCCTTCGTCAGGACTGAAGAATGAAAGATGGGGAAGGATTTGAAGAATGCTTGTAGCGTCAGTTAAAAGACCAGTAATTTGAAAGACAAAGGGTTGGGGGAGGGGAAGCATTGATGTCATAGCCCTGAAAACAATGGGGAGTAGAAGAAGGAGGCGGAACCATGAGGGAGCTGGGGGAGGGGGTAGAGCGAAATAGGGATAGAGGAAGGGAGGGGGAGGGAATTACCGGAAGTTGGAGAATTCTATGTTCATACCAAGGGGCTGGAGACTACCTAGAGGGTATATGAGGTGTTGCTCCTCCAACCTGAGTTTAGCCTCATCATGGCAGTAGAGGAAGCCATGTGTAGACATACCTGAATAGGAATGGGAATGGGAAGCAGAGTTGAAGTGGGTGGCTACTGGGAGATCCTGTCTGTTGTGGCGGACAGAGTGGAGGTGCTCGACGAAGCGGTCCCCCAATCTGCATGGAGTTTCACCGATGTAGAGGAGGCCGCACCGGGAGCACCGGATGCAATAGGTGACCCCAACAGACTCACAAGTGAAGTGTTGTCTCACCTGGAAGGACTGTTTGGAGTCCTGAATGGTGGCAAGAGATGAGGTGTAGGGACAGGTGTAGCACTTACGCTTACAGGGATAAGTGCCAGGTGGGAGATCAGTGGGGATGGACACGTGGATAAGGGAGTCGCGGAGGGACCAATCCCTGCGGAAAGTGGAGAGGGAAAGATGTGCTTAGTGGTGGGGTCCTGTTGAACGTGGCGGAAGTTGCGGAGGATAATGTGCTGGATCCGGAGGCTGCTGGGGTGTTGGGGTCATCTATTGCATTCGGTGCTCCCGGTGCGGCCTCCTCTACATCGGTGAAACCCGATGCAGATTGGGGGATCGCTTCGTCGAGCACCTCCACTCCGTCGGCCACAACAGACAGGATCTCCTGGTAGCCACCCACTTCAACTCTGCTTCCCATTCCCATTCAGATACGTCCATACATGGCCTCCTCTACTGCCATGATGAGGCTAAACTCAGGTTGGAGGAGCAACACCTCATATACTGTCTAGGTAGTCTCCAGCCCCTTGGTATGAACATAGAATTCTCCAACTTCTGGTAATTCCCTCCCCCTCCCTTCCTCTATCCCTATTTCACTCTACCCCCTCCCCCATCTCCTTCATGGTTCCGCCTCCTTCTTCTACTACCCATTGTTTTCAGGGCTATGATGTCAATGCTTCCCCTCCCCCACCCCTTTGTCTCTCAAATTACTGGTCTTTCAAATGACACTACAAGCATTCTTCAAGTCCTTCCTGATCTTTCATTCTTCAGTCCTGACACCACAAGCATTCTTCAAGTCCTTCCCGATCTTTCATTCTTCAGTCCTGACGAAGGGTTCCGGCCGGAAACGTCGACTCATTGTTTCTGACTGATGCTGCCTGACCTGCTGAGTTCATCCAGCATACTGAAAGTGTTGCTTTGATCTTTTACAGCATCTGCAGATTATTTTGTGTTTCTAATTAATTAGGTGCCGCCTGGCACGTAAATGTGGGCCTGGATCAGAGGTGATTTGGACTGGGCCGACATTTACATGCCGGGCGGCACCTAATTAATTAGCTTTTTATTTCAGCTTTTTTCTTAAAGATGTGCTGGGTGTGTCCCGGCTACCGCTGTATTCCTGCATGCTTCGTGGATCGGTATTGATTCGCTGCCCAGAGGTTGGGGACCACTGCACCACCCCAACCTCCAATGACTCAGCCTAACACACCATCATCAGTGTGCTCGGCGCTGTCTTTCCGATTCCAATAAGTGATACTAAACTGTACATACATTATTTCTACTTTATATAGGCTGTGTATTTTTGTGTTATTTGGTATGATTTGGCAGCTTCATAGCTTAAAGGTTACTGGAGAGAGTGTTTCTGCCGAGAGCGCTTGTGTGAGATTTTCGCTACGGTGGACAGTGCGGCAATGATTGTAGAAAAGTTTTTCTACTTTATATAGACTGTGTATTTATCATATCATTCCTGCTTTTACTATATGTTACTGTTATTTTAGGTTTTGTGTTATTTGGCATGATTTGGTAGGTTATTTTTTGGGTCTGTGAACTCTCACAAATTTTTTCCATATAAATAAATGGTAATTGCTTCTTCACCTTACGACGTTCCGGCTTACGAACTATTTCATAAGAACACTCTATCTTCGGATGGTGGAGGAAACCTGTATTCATAGTAGACAAAAAGCTATAACTTCAGGAATTGAAAAACTGAAGCTCCTGTGATAGAAAGAAAATTCATAGAAATCTAGCAAAATCAAAGTGCAAAAGCTGTGAATTTACTTTCTCCATAATGTGTGCAAGAAGGCAGCATTGTGGGAAAATTTGATATTTGGAAGCACAGGTCCCCAATCCCTTATCCGAAATCCTTGGGGCCAAGTGCATTTCGGAATTCAGAATTTTAGATTTCAGACCCCTCTCCCCTCCCCCCCATACCAAAAAACACGTATGCTCAAGTCCCTTATTTAATCTGTTTCTGTGCAGTGGACTTTAAGACCCAGCGGTGCACCAAACCTACACACATCCTCTCGTATACTTTAAATCATCTCTAAATTACTTATAATACCTAATACAATGTAAATGCTATGTAAATAATTGTTATACTGTATTGTTTAGGGAATAATGACAAGAAGTTTTATTTACAACAAAAACATTCAATAAAATATAAAGATATACAGATTCAAACGAACCGAATCAAACACATGGTAAATGAGTTATTGGAATAAATGTAGAACTTCACTGTCACTATAAAACTTCAGTAACTTGTCTTTCTGTTTATTTAAATCATATACAGTGGTAGTTCTGACACTATTTTCTTCATTAAGACACCGCACAGACACACCACGATCAAGCTTCTGCAATAACTCCTCTTTCTGCGTTATTGATAGAGAAAACTCCTTCTCTTTTTCTCATTGTTACCAACAGGAGCACCTGCAGCTCTTTTTGACATTTTCACAGTGAAATTAAACACAAAGTCAACAGTGGACACAAAATATCAGCAAACAGCAAATGCATGTGTAACCAGTACGAGCTCTGAGCCACAACTGACATCTGGCGGCCTCTGCTAGTGCTGCCACGTCACACCTGAGTGACGTCAGCTGTCAGTGAAAACAACTTCGGTTTTTGGAGCTTTTTGGATTTCAGAATTTCGAATAAAGGAATGTGCACCTGTATTGGTCAATTGGATCAAAGCCCAAAGCAAATTACCTCCTAGCATGATTATTCATTGCTTAAAGAAGTAGAATAGCATCACAATCACATCCTTAGACTTAAGTAGTTACTTGAACTATACCTGAGCTATGGTTGAACTTAGTCCAACATATTTCTCTCTACTTTTGGACCTTGACCAATAAGAGAAATTGCTCTTTTCAGACTTAACTACGTTTTGACCTGTCTCACTTTTAATGATCTGTAGATATATAATCCACAACTCTTGCATTCTTCCTCATTGTTCCATATCTTCTCATTTATTGAATATCACCATGCTTTGTTGCATTTTTGTAAATGCAGTGTTTTGCCTATCTTGATGAAATTCCAGTGGCCACACATTTTAATTCCACATCCCATTCCCATTCTGATATGTCTATCCACGGCTTCCTCTACTGTAAAGATGAAGCCACACTCAGATTGGGGGAACAACACCTTATATTCTGTCTGGGTAGTCTCCAACCTGATGGCATGAACATTGACTTCTCGAACTTCTGCTAATGCCCCACCTCCACCTCGTACCCCATCTGTTTTTTATTTATATACACACACTTTCTCTCCCTCTCCCTCTCCCTCTCCCTCTCCCTCTCCCTCTCCCTTTTCTCCCTCTCCCTCTCCCTTTTCTCCCTCTCCCTCTCCCTTTTCTCCCTCTCCCTCTCCCTTTTCTCCCTCTCCCTCTCCCTTTTCTCCCTCTCCCTCTCCCTTTTCTCCCTCTCCCTTTTCTCCCTCTCCCTCTCCCTTTTCTCCCTCTCCCTCTCCCTTTTCTCCCTCTCCCTCTCCCTTTTCTCCCTCTCCCTCTCCCTTTTCTCCCTCTCCCTCTCCCTTTTCTCCCTCTCCCTCTCCCTTTTCTCCCTCTCCCTCTCCCTTTTCTCCCTCTCCCTCTCCCTTTTCTCCCTCGCCCTCTCCCTTTTCTCCCTCTCCCTCTCCCTTTTCTCCCTCTCCCTCTCCCTTTTCTCCCTCTCCCTCTCCCTCTCCCTTTTCTCCCTCTCCCTCTCCCTTTTCTCCCTCTCCCTCTCCCTTTTCTCCCTCTGTCCCTCTCCCTCTCCTTTTTCTCCCTCTGTCCCTCTCCCTCTCCTTTTTCTCCCTCTGTCCCTCTGACTATACCCCTGGCCCATCCTGAGTTTTCTTCCCCCCCCCCCTTCTCCCTAGGCCTCCTGTCCCATGATCCTCTCATATCCCTTTTGCCAATCACCTGTCCAGCTCTTGGCTCCATCCCTCCCCCTCCTGTCTTCTCCTGTCATTTTGGATCTCCCCCTCTCCCTCCCACTTTCAAATCTCTTACTAGCTCTTCCTTCAGTTAGTCCTGACGAAGGGTCTCGGCCCGAAATGTCGACTGTACCTCTTTCTAGAGATGCTGCCTGGCCTGCTGTGTTCACCAGCAACTTTGATGTGTGTTCCTTGATGAAATTCCATCAGATTACAAGTGTACATTTTGTTGGTGAAGCTACATTTAGAATACTGTGTTTGGTTATCCATTAGGAACGATACAGTTAAGCTGGAAAGAGTGCATAGGAGATGTACAAGGATGTTGTTGGGACTTAAGGATGTGAGTTGTGGAGAGAAGTTGAGCAGACTGGGACTTGGCTCTTAGAGATGTGTAAAGTTACAGATAGGATGAATGTGCACAATCTTATTCCCAGGGTTGGGGAACCAAGAGAAATAGGTCATAAGTTTAAAATGAGAAGGAAGCGATATAAGAACCTGAGGGGCAACATTGTCATCCAAAATGGTCGAGATATGGAAAGAGCTGCCAGAGGAAGTGCTTGAGGCTAGTACATTAAAGGTATTTGGACGGCCACATGGATACCAGAGGTTTAGAGGGCTATGGCTCAAACACAGGCACATGAAGCTAGCTTAAGTTGGCATAAAATAATTGGGCTAAAGAGCTTGTTTCTGTGCTATCCGAAGGCCTTTGACAAGGTGCCACACATGAGGCTGCTGAAAAAGCTATGAACCTATGGTATTGCAGGAAAGATTCTAGCATGGGTAAAGCAGTGGCTAATTGGCAAGAGGCAAAAAGTGGGAATAAAGGGAGCCTTTTCTAGCTGGCTGTGGGTGACTAGTGGTGTTCCCCAGGGGTCTGTGTTGGGATCAATTCTTTTTACGTTGTTTGTTAATGATTTGGATGATGGAATTGATGGCTTTATTGCAAAGTTTACAAATGATATGAAGATGGGTGGAGGGGCAGATAGTTTTGAGGAAGTAGAGAGGCTACAGAACGAGTTAGATTAGGAGAATGGGCAAAGAATTGGCAGATGGAATACCATGTTGGGAAGTTTATGGTCATGCACTTGGTAGAAGAAATGAAAGGGTTGTCTATTTTCTAAATGGAGAGAAAATACATAAACCTCGGGTGCAGAGGGACTTGCGAGTCCTTGTGCAGAATTCCCTAAACATCAATTTGCAGGTTGAGTCTGGTGAGGAGGGCAAATGCCATGTTAGCTTTCATTTCAAGATGACTAGAATATAAACACAAGTATGTCATGTTGAAATTTTATAAAGCACTGCTGAGGCCTCGCTTGGAGTATCGTAAGCAGTTTTGGGGTCCTTGATCTTAGAAAGGATGTGTTGAAACTGAAGAGGGTTCAAAGGAGGTTCATGAAAATGATTCCACGATTGAATACCTTGTTATATGAGGAGCATTTGATGGATCTGGGCTTGTATTCACTAGAATTCAGAAGAATGAGGGGTGACCTCATTGAAACATATCAAATGGTGAAAGGCCTTTATACAGTGGATGTAGAGAGGATATTTCTTTCTGCAGGGATCTATGATTCCCTTATCCATTCATCTCTCCCTACTAATCTCCCTCCTAGAAGAAGTGACACATCTGCTCTTCTACCACCTCCCTCAACTCCATTCAGGGCCCCAAATAGTCCTTCCAGGTGAGGCAACACTTCAACTGTGAAGTTGTGTTTGTCTGCTGTATCCGGTGCTCCCAATGCTGCCTCCTCTACATTGGTGAGACCCAACCTAGACTGGAGGACTACTTTGTCGAACCCTTTGCTCCATCAGCAAAAAGCATGATTTCCTAGTTGACAACAGTTTTAAATCCATTCTTTGCCTCCAGTCCATAGCCTCCTCTATGCCCGATGAAACTAATCTCAGTTTGGAGGAACAATGCCTCATATTCCATCTGGGTAGCCTTCAACATGTTGATATGAACATTGATTTCTCTTACTTCCAATAATATTCCCCCCCCCACCACCCCTTTCAACTTCTTCCATTTCCCATTCTGGCTCTCTTGTCTTCTCACCTGCCTATTACCTCTCCTTCCCTTTCCCCCATGGTCCACTCTCCTCTCCTGTCAGATTGCTTTTTTTTCCAGGCTTTTACCTTTTCTTACCTGATTCTTACTTCCTTCTGCACCCTCCTGGCTGTGCCTATCACCTTCTAGCTTGTACACTTTCCCCTCCCCTCACCTTATTCTGGCTTCTTCCTCCTTTTCCAGTCCTGATGAAGGGTCTCAGTTGAAACGTCAGCTGTTGATTTATTTCCATAGTTGCTACTTGACCCGCCATTGTGTGTGTAAAAACCAGAAAATGCTTCAGATCAAAGACTATTCAAACAAACTAGGCAAGGAACAAACAAAACTGGTAATTGAGTTGCTTATGTGTTGAGCTATGTGATAAGGTGAGACAATGTCAAAGTGTATTTGCAATTAGCTGGTGATTTTCACATCTTTTGAGCCAACTGAAAGTCTTGAATGACTGCTGTGCAGTGGCCCTGTCCTCACACATCATGAAGACCCTAGAGAAGCTGGTCAGATCAGCCCTCGATCCCCTGAAGTTTGCCTACCAGGAGCACATTGGAGTCTACGATGCTGGCATCTACCTGCTGAACAGAGCCTACTCCCATTTGAATAAGCAGGGCAGCACTGGGAGGATCGTGTTTTTTGATTTCTCAAGTGCCTTCAATACCATACAGCCCTGATTGCTGGGGGGAAAGCTCCATTTAATGCAGGTTGACACTTCCATTGTATCCTGGATAATGGACTACCTGACTGGCAGGCCACAGTTTGTGTGGCTTCAGAGCTGTATGTCAGACATGGCTATGAGCAGCACTGGGGCCTAATAGGGATCTGTATTAGCTCCTTTCCTGTTTACCCTGTATACCTTAGACTTAATACAGCAGAGTCATGTTATCTGCAGACATTCTCTGATGTTTCAGTAATAATTGGTATGTAAAGGGAGCATGGGAGGATAAATACAGGGCCCTGGTGGAGGACATTGTCTTACTGATGTTGGGCTGCAGATGATTCCGCTTGCACCATTTGACAAAGGAGCAGTTGGTGGACTTTAGGAGGACCAAGCCTGCACTGCTCCCTGTTACTATTGATGGTGAGGACGTGGATGTGGTGAGGACCTACAAGTATCTGGGGGTGCACCTGGATGACAGACTTGAGTGGAGCACCAACACAGAGGTGGTGTACAAGAAGGGCCAGAGTCGCCTCTACTTCCTGAGGAGACTGAGGTCCTCTCCTTCACATGTTCTATCAGTCTGCTGTTGTTAGTACAATCTTCTATGTGGTGGTGTGCTGGGGCAATGGCATCAACTCGGGTGATGCCAACAGGCTCAATAAACTGATTAGAAAGACTCTGTTATAGGAGTCAAACTGGACACTGGAGGCTGTGGTAAAAGAAGGACCCGATGGAAAATCCTGGCAATTCTGGACAATGTTTATCACCCTCTGCATGCCACCTTGGCTGAACAGAGAAGCACTTTTAGGAATAGACTAAGACAACTGCAACACTCCAGAGAGTGCTATATAACCATATAACAATTACAGCACGGAAACAGGCCATCTCGGCCCTTCTAGTCCATGCCGAACGCTTACTCTCACCTAGTCCCACCGACCTGCACTCAGCCCATAACCCTCCATTCCTTTCTTGTCCATATATCTATCCAATTTAACTTTAAATGACAACAATGAACCTGCCTCAACCACTTCTGCTGGAAGCTCGTTCCACACAGCTACCACTCTCTGAGTAAAGAAGTTCCCCCTCATGTTGCCCCTAAACTTTTGCCCTTTAACTCTGAACTCATGTCCTCTTGTTTGAATCTCCCCCACTCTCAATGGAAAAAACCTTTCCACGTCAACTCTATCTATTCCCCTCATAATTTAAATCTCCCGCCCCCCCCCCCAACCTTCTACGCTCCAAAGAATAAAGACCCAACTTGTTCAACCTTTCTCTGTAATTTAGGAGATGAAACCCAGGCGACATTCTAGTAAATCTCCTCTGTACTCTCTCAAATTTATTGACATCTTTCCTATAATTCGGTGACCAGAACTGTACACAATACTCCAAATTTTGCCTTACCAATGCCTTATACAATTTCAACATTACATCCCAACTCCTATACTCAATGCTCTGATTAATAAAGGCTAGCATACCAAAAGCTTTCTTTACCACCTTATCCACATGAGATTCCACCTTCAGGGAACTATGCACCATTATTCCTAGATCCCTCTGTTCTACAGCATTCTTCAATGCCCTACCATTTACCATGTATGTCCTATTTTGATTAGTCCTACCAAAATGTAGCACCTCACATTTATCAGCATTAAACTCCATCTGCCATCTTTCAGCCTACTACTCTAACTGGCCTAAATCTCTGCAAGCTCTTCATTATCCACAACTCCACCTATCTTAGTATCATCTGCATACTTACTAATCCAATTTACCACCCCATCATCCAGATCATTAATATATATGACAAACAACATTGGACCCAGTACAGATCCCTGAGGCACACCACTAGACACCGTCCTCCAATCTGACACACAGTTATCCACCACTACTCTTTGGCGTCTCCCATCCAGCCACGGCTGAATCCATTTTACTACTTCGATATTAATACCTAATGATAGAATCTTCCTAACTAACCTTTCGTGTGGATCCTCGTCAAAGGCCTTACTGAAGTCCATATAGACAACATCCACCACTTTACCCTCGTCAACTTTCCTAGTAACCTCATCAAAAAATTCAATAAGATTTGTCAAACATGACCTTCCATGCACAAATCCATGTTGCCTAATCAGACCCTGTCTATCCAGATAATTATATATGCCATCTCTAAGGCTATGTCCACACTACGCCGGATAATTTTGAAAACACCGGTTTCGAGTAAAAACAACAGGCGTCCACACTAAGCGTTTTTCAAAATATCTCCGTCCACATTAGACAGATATTTTGGGCGAATCTCCTCCTACTGGGCACGCGCAGGACACACAGAAAACAAGCGAAGAGGAAATGGTATACTTGGTGTGCATTTGTCCAGTTACAGAGTAGAAAAACTTAAAAGGACTTGCTCTTGGCTGTCGAGCAAGAGGACTTAAAACTAAAAAAAACAAATACTGGAGCGTATGGAGTTCACGGACAGTATGACGCAGCTGATGATGAACATTGGAAAACTGACTAACTCTGTTGCATTAATAAAGCACCTTATTAAATGTATAAAACGTCTGCATCAGTGTTGTCTTGTATTTCCATACAGTGTTACATTAGGCTGTTACACATCTATTGTCAGAGAAGTACTTGCATAAATAGGTGAACCACTTTCATACGAGTAAGGACAGAAAACAGGGCAAAGTGAGTATACTTATTTATTCAGTAAGCTCTGGGTCAAAGTATTTGGTGAGTACATTTCTAACCCTTCTGGCTTCAGTTTCGTTGCCGTCTGTTCTGAAATTGTTAGGTGGTTGCTTTCAGGAAAACAACGAACATCTGTTCCGGCACGTCTTGACAGCGTTTTTAAAAAGTCAAAAAAGCTCACTTTACAATTTAACTCTCACACCATTCACATCGACTGCGCGTTATAACAGCTTGCGCAGTACCAAGCAGAAGCAGAAAAAGCATTGTTGTTGTGGTGTTATGACAGCATTTTTAAATCTCTCCGGTTACCCCGTACACACTACAACGGATATTAGGTGTTTTCAGATTTATTCATTCTGGAGATCGTTTCTGAAAATCTCTGTTTTCAGGGGATGAAAATGCCGTTTCAGTGTGGACAGAAGGTCAAAACAAAGAGAAAAGGCTTCATTTTCAAAATTATCCGGCGTAGTGTGGATGTACCTACCCTAAGAATACTTTCCATCAATTTACCCACCAGTGACGTCAAACTCACAGGCCGATAATTGCAAGGTTTACTCTTAGAACCCTTTTTAAACAATGGAACAATATGAGCAATATGCCAGTCCTCCGGCACCATCCCCGTTTCTAATGACATTTGAAGTATTTCTGTTTGAGCCCCTTCTATTTCCTCACTAACTTCCCTCAAGGTCCAAGGGAATATCCTGTCCGGACCCGGAGACTTAACCACTTTTATATTCCTTAAAAGCGCCAGTACTTCCTCTTCTGTAATCATACTTTCCATAACTACCCTTCTTGTTTCCCTTACCTTACACAATTCAATATCCTTCTCCTTAGTGAATACCGAAGAAAATAAATTGTTCAGAATCTCCCCCATCTCTTTTGGCTCCGCACATAGCCGTCCACTCTGATTCTCTAAGGGACAAATTTTATCCCTCACTATCCTTTTGCTATTAATATAACTGTAGAAACCCTTTGGATTTATTTTCACCTTACTTGCCAAAACAGCTTCATCTTTTAGCATTTCTAATTTCTTTCTTAAGGTTCTTTTTATATTCTTTATATTCCTCGAGCACCTCATTTACTCCAAGCTGCCTGTATTTATTGTAGATACCTCTCTTTTTCTGAACCAAGTTTCCAAAATCCCTTGAAAACCATGGTTGTCTCAAACTCTGAACCTTTCCTTTCAACCTAACAGTAACATAAAGATCCTGTACCCTCAAAATGTCTCCTTTAAATGACCTCCAGTTTTCTATTACATCCTTCCCATAAAACAAATTGTCCCAATCCACTCCTCCTAAATCCTTTCGCATCTCCTCAAAGTTAGCCTTTCTGCAATCAAAAATCTCAACCCTGGGTCCAGTCCTATCCTTTTCCATAATTATATTGAAACTAATGGCATTGTGATCACTGGACCCGAAGTGCTCCCCAACACATACCTCCATCACCTGCCCTATCTCATTCCCTAACAGGAGATCCAACACTGCCCCTTCTCTAGTTGGTACCTCTATGTATTGCTGCAGAAAACTATCTTGCACACATTTTACAAATTCCAAACCATCCAGCCCTTTTACAGAATGGGCTTCCCAGTCAATGTGTGGAAAATTAAAATCTCCCACAATCACGACCTTGTGCTTACTACAGATATCTATCTCCTTACAAATTTGCTCCTCCAATTCTTGCTCCCCATTAGGTGGTCTATAATACACCCCTATAAGCGTCACTACACCTTTCCCATTCCTCAATTGCACCCAAATAGCCTCCCTAGACAAGTCCTCTAATCTATCTTGCCAAAGCACCGCTGTTATATTTTCTCTGACAAGCAATGCAACACCTCCCCCTCTTGCCCCTCTGATTCTATCACACCTGAAGCATCGAAATCCAGGAATATTTAGTTGCCAATCACACCCCTCCTGCAACCATGTTGCACTAATAGCTACAACATCATATTTCCAGGTATCAATCCATGCTCTAAGCTCATCCACCTTTCTTACAATGCTCCTAGCATTAAAATAGATGCATTTAAGAAACTCCCCACATCTTACTCTCTGTTTATTCTTAATGGGGCACACGACTTGTTATCTTTTTCTCCCTTCTGCCCTACATCTTCAGTCTGTGTGCTCTCGTTCTCTGTCCCCTGCCTGTCCTCCCTCACACACTGTCTACTAGCTTTCTGTATTTGTGAATTAACCTCCTCTCTCCTAGTCTCTTCAATTTGATTCCCACCCCCCAACCATTCTAGTTTAAAGTCTCCTCAGTAGCCTTCGCAAATCTCCCTGCCAGGATATTGGTCCCTCTAGGATTCAAGTGCAACCTGTACTCTTTGTACAGGTCACACCTGCGCCAAAAGAGGTCCCAATGATCCAAAAACTTGAATCCCTGCCCCAATCCCTCAGCCACGCATTTATCCTCCATCTTATTCCATTCCTACTCTCACTGTCGCAAGTCATATGTAGTCATTCTTGCCCTCGGCCATTAGGCTGTATAATGAGTCAACCTAAAGCCGGGGAAGTGATGACCTCCCCCCTGTTATCAATAAATTCGGTGTGTCTCTATCTGTGTTTCCAGCAGTATTAATGGAATGAAGAAAAACTAAGTGAGGATGACAGCTTTTTTTTGGCAGCAGAACTGGCCAGTTCTGGTTCAGACGTAAAGAACATCTTATCTAAAAATGAAGGATTTTACATTGAATCTGGAAAGCCCAGACAGAAGTTCAGGTGCATTTCTTGAAACTGGCGTTAGGGCTTGCTGTAACAATGTAGAAGACTGCAGGTGGGTGAGAATGGGATGGAAAACAGAAGTAGCAGGCAATTGGAAGCTTCCAGTCAATCCTGCAGTTCTGTGAAGCGATTATCCAGCCTACATTTATTTCTTTCATTGTAGAAAAAACTACATTGGTAACACTGAGTATTGTACGCTTGACTGGAAGTTCACTTGTGGTCTTCGACTCTGATGTTTTGACTCCTTTAGTATAGCATGCCTACATGTTCTACAGCTACAGTCATACAACGAATTGTCATGCGTAGTCGGGCTCATTTGGCATGAAAACATGCTCTTCAGCCCAAAATGTCCATGTTGGCCAAAAATGCCCGTCTAATTTAGTCCCCATTTGCCCACTTTTGACCCCCTCTATATCAGGTGTTCCTAACTTTTTTATGCTACGGACCAATACCATGGTATACAGACCCAGGTTGGGAACCCCTGCTCTGTATTTTTACTATCCATGTTCCTGCCTCAAACACTTCCTCTGGCAACTCATTCCATATACATGTATAAAATGTTGCCCCTCTGGTTCCTATTAAATCATTCACCTTTCACCCCAAGTGTTCGCTCTGGTTCTTGTTTTCCTAACCCTGAGGAAAAACAAAATGTGTATTCACTCAATGACCCTCATGATTTTATACACCTCTGTAAGATCACCTCTCAGTTCATTACATTTCAAGGAATAATTAAATCCTCGTCCGCCCAATTCCTCAAATCCTGGCAATATTCTCTTAAATCTTCTCTCCCCTTTTTCCAGTGTAATGATATCTTTTTTGTAGCAGGGTGACCAAAACCGAATACACTATTCCAAGTGTGACCTCACTGACAAACTTGTACAATTGCAATGTAGCATCCCAACTTCTGTGCTCCTGACTGATGGTGACCAGTGTGCCAAAAGCCTCCTTCACCATCCTGTTTATCTGTGGTGCCACTTTTAGGAAATCATGTACTTGTTCTCCTAGGTCCCTCTGTTGAGTAACATTCCCTCAGGGTCTACTGTTCACTGTGAAAGCCTTTTCCTGATTTGACTTCCCAAAAACCAGCCTTGCATTCAACTGAATTAATATAGTAGGGGTGTTGGTGGAGGCAGATATTTTAGGGAAGTTTAAGAGACTCTTAGATAGGCATATGGATGAAAGAAAACTGGAGGGTTAGACTGAGTAGGTTGAAAGGTCGGCACAACATCATGGGTTGAAGGGCCTGTACTATGCTCTAATGTTCTGTGCAAACTCCATTTGCCATTCCTTGTCCCACTTATCCAACTGATCATGATCCCACTGTAATTTTTAATGAACACCTTTGTCTACGATATAACCTGTTTTAATGTAATCTACATTTTACTAGCCATGTCATTAGCAACACAGAAGCAGAATCTCCTCCTAAATTCCTTTTGTTCTATCACCGATACTTTCTTTTGTCCTTTCCTTCCTTCATATCACCTTCACGCTAACTTAGTTACCTTTATCTCTTGCAGTTCTGAACTGCAGTATTAACTTTTTCTTTGCACCAGCTGTTGCTGTCTGACCTGCTGAGTGTTTCAAGCTTTGTCTGTTTATTTTATTTATAACACACTATCCTCCGCCCTGTCTCCATTCACTGGGTCATTTGCACTATTGTCTTATTTCTGTTACTTCACAGGATGCCACAAGGCATAATCTGGTAATTGAGGTCTCTTAATCCTTAAAATCTGCATGTAGGATGTCATATCTTTGAGTTTATTGCTGCTACTAATATGTCCCATGTTTATCTTCCCCTCCAGTGTTCTGCAGTTACCCAGTAATATTCTTGACTTTGGTGTTGGATGCAACATTCCATACCACTCATCCTAACTTCCTTGCTCCTTGACATCTCATTGATCAAGCAGCAAAAGTAACATCCAAGGCTTGTATTCAAATACCTTCTAGCCCATCAAGGAAACAGGTGGTGAAGATAAGCCAACAGTTGGAATTTTGGCGTGACTACAATGTCCTCGAGGGTATCAAAAATACTGCTAGTATGCAACTGAGCTTATGCAAGAATGTGGGTGTGGGGGGGAGAGAGAGGAGAGAAATGTTGAGCTCAGATGTGGCAACAACTTTAAAGTACTTCACAGTATGTCCCTAAAGTTCAACACAGTCTTAAACTTTGCTAAAGAAGTTGACTTTGAAGAGGTGATATGGTGGAATTGTTGGAGTTCCACAGGACAAGTTTTGAGTAAGGATTTTATGCATCCAGGGACACAAGCTGAAGAAGAAAAGCGCGCTGTTGAAACATCAATGGCTTGAATGTTTACAACACAGGGATGGTACAAATCTTCTTAACTTTTTGAAGAACAAATGAAATTCGTTACCTTTGACAATCAGGGCAAAGGGCGGAGGTCCAAAGTGATAGGGTAATCAGTGTTGACATAAATTGTTAAAAAGGAGCCTTACCAATTTTTTAAAGAAACTGTCCAATTTAAAGTTGCTAGAGGTAGAATAAACAGCCAGAACAGACGACAGTTACATCCTTGACTGCAGACGATAGTGCTGCTCATTCCGTTACTTCCACTACTCACATCTGTATGTTTACTACCTCCACAACTAAGTCCCTTTAGCATAGGTGAGTGTTAATTAAATTTATATATTTTTAGCTAAGTTTATTTAATTTAGATATGTACTACATGTGCCTAATATGTCAGCATTGCTGATTTAACTACTGAGTGGCTGCAAGATCTCGCCAGGCAACTTTAGGGCAGTGAGTTGAACATCAATGATATCAAAATTTCTGGAAGGAATTTTGAAGGGCAGGATTATCCAAAACTGGGAAAGACGAGGACTGATTAGGGATAGTCAGCATGGCTTAGTGCGTGTGAAATTGTGTCTCAAGAAATTTGATTGAGGATTTTTTTGGAAGAGGTGAGCTTGATGAGGGCAGGGCAATAGATGTATTTACCATGGACTTTAGCAAAGCTGTGGATGAAGTCTCATATGGTATGTTGGCCTGGAAGATTAGATCACTTGAAATCCAGCTGGACAGTTGGATACAGAATTGGCTTGATAGAAGGAGGTAGTGTGATAGTGGGGTGGGGGGGCATGTTGTTTAGAAGTTTGGTCTGCTGGGTCCACTGCAGTTTTCATCTGTGATTTAAAAAAAAAACAAAATATTAAAATTGGTGGTGTAGTGGGCAGCAAAGAGTTAACCAAGTTTACAAGACGATCCAGACTAACTTCAGAAGTGGATCAGAGAGTGCAAATTTCAGCTCTTGACAATTGCCATGTACGAACTTCAGTAAGTTAACCAGAGCAGGACTTGCACAGTAAATGGTAGGGCCCTGGAAAGTGTTGTGAAGCAAAGGGAATTAGGGCTACAGGAACGTTGCTTCCTTGAAATTGGTGACATGGATAGACAGGGTGGTGAAGCAGACATTTGGCAACGTTTTCTTCAATCAAAACACTGAGAACAAAAATTGGGACATTTATGTTACAGATTTAGAAGACTTTGAAAGCCTCACTGTGAATGCTGTTTGTAGTTCTGGCTACCTAAGTATTGGTATGATGTCATTAAAGAAAGAGTGCTGAAGAGATTTACTGGGACTGTATGGCTTGATGTACAAGGAGGACTGGATTAACTGGGGTGGGACCTTTTTTCCCCGGAGTGGAGATGGCTGAAGGGTTTTATAAGATAATGAGAGGTGTTGGTAAGGTGAATGATCAGACTTTATCAGGAGAAGGGAGTCTTAAACTAGAAAGCAAAGGTTAAGGTGAGGGAGGAAAGATTTAAAAAGGATGGGCAACTTTTTCACACAGTGGTAGATACATGAAAGAGGAAATAGTAGAGGTGGGTACAATTACTACTTTCAAAAGGGTCAGAATGAGGTTTATTATCACTGAGATATGTTGTGAACGTTAAAGTTTACCCTGTTGTGTGATGAATGGTGCAGAAGATGAATAATGAGTTAGTGTTCATGGTTTAATGGACCATTCCATAAATCTGATGGTGCAGGGGAAAAAGCTATTCTGAAAGTGTTTAATGTCAGTTTTCGGGTTTCTGTACCTCCTCCTCGATGGTAGTAATGCGACAAAAACATGCCGAGTGATGGATGCCACTGTTTTGAGGCGCAGCCTCTGGAAGGTGTCCATGATGACGGGGCAGGTTGGGCTCATTATGGAATGAGTTGAGTTTACAACTCTTTGCAGTATCATGCGATCTTGTGCATTGGAGGCTGCGTACCAGATTGTGATGCAGCCAATCCAAATGTTCTCCACCGTGCAGCTGTGTATTAAAAAAATATTTTAAAGAATCTTTGGTGACCAAAACTCCACGAGCTCTTAATGAACTAGAACATTGGCAAGCCTCCTTTATGATTGCATCAATGTATTGGGCCCAGGATAGATCCCCTGAGATGCTGACACTTCGGAACTTGAAGCTGCTCACCTCTTCCATCATGATGCAGAAGTACTGGAAAAGTTCAGAGGCAAACGTAGGGAAATGGGTCTAGCTGGATGACATCTTGGTTGGCATGAACAAATTGGAATTAAGGATCTATTTCTGTGATGTTTACATCCATGACTACAATATTTAAGCAAGGAATTGTATTAACACAGATACTCAATGTTTTATGTAAGTGATGAATTTTCCATTAGGGTCTTCATTTGTCTTTTGTAGATGGTAAGGAAGCAGAGGTACTGGATTCTACAACAAGAAGACTGGGCAGTCTTGTAGAACACGGCATTTCTGCTCTGCTCTTAAAGTCATGGCATTTATACAGCTTATCCAGTGAGTTTTTGATCATTAGTGGCCTTCAGGGTGTTTTTGGTGGGATCAACGATAGAACCACACTTTGACGTAAATTCTTTGCAAGCCAGTATTAATCTATTTGGCTCATTTGGCCTTTATACTTAATGTGATCTTGCACACATTCTTAATCCTCTAACCTGATTAGAATATCCATCTGTTCTTTAGTACTTTTATCTATTTCTTGAGTGGCTTCTTAAATAATTATATACTATATGTCTTGTATTTCTCCTGGTGGCAGGGTTTGCTTTCTTATCACCGAGTGAAGCAGCTAAATCTGTATGTCATCTGATTTGACATTATACAGTCTCTTCTGCTTTGCCTCATTTTGCTTTTTTTCCAGTGTCATTCTGTCTTTTATTTAAATGGGGATCAGACTTGTGCCCCATCCTTGCAAATGTGACTGTACCAAGATTCAATGTGCATTTAGCATCTTGCATTTTAATTAATTTATTTCATGCTTCACTTTAGTTGTCCTTTACGATCTGCTGTAGGAGGCACCTCAATTTTCTACCGGGTATTTTGGAGGTGTGCAGATCATATATATTGGATCTGCAACTGCACAGCTTTTCACTCTTCACAAAGAATTTTAATGATTTGTGTAGTTCACTTCCTTGCACCATTTGGACTTCATTTTGCATGAATACTTGGCTGATGTTCTGATTATGCATCACTTCATGCTTTCTTAAAATCTGTTCGTGATTTTGCATTTGTCCATATATAATTTGCACAATTAAGCTTGCGTCTAACAGCACTGTGGGTGTGCCTACACCTCAGGGACTGCAGCGGTTCAAGAGGCAGTTCATCACTACCACCTCAAGGGTAACTAGAGATGGGCAATAAACGCTGGCTTAGCTGGCGACGCCCACATCCCATAAATGGGGGGGGGGGAGGTAAATTTGTGGAAAATCCCAAGATATTCTATAGCTAAATGGATAGCTATGGTGAGACTAGGTCCCCTTAGAGATCAGTTGGGTAAACGATGCCTTGTGCCGCAGGAGATGGGTGGGATTTTTGAATATTTCTCCTCTGACCTGTAGGCCTGTGACTGATGGTGTGCAGCAGGAACTGGTTCTGGGTCCTATGTTGTTTGTCATCTATATCAATGATCTGGATGAGAATGTGGCTAACTGGATCAGCAAGTTTGTGGATGACACCAAGATTGGGGGTGTATTGGACAGTGAGAAAGGCTATCATGACTTCCAGAAGGATCTGCATCATCTGGAAAATTGGGCTGAAAATGGCAGGTGGAATTTATTGTAGACAAGTGTGACATTTTGCACTTTGGTAGGACCAACCAAGGTAGGTCTTACTCAGTGAAAGGAATGTGGACTGAGTGTGGTACAACAAAGGAATCTGAGAATACAGGTCTATAATTCACAAGTAGGTAGGGTTGTGAAGAAAGCTTTTGTCACATCTGTCATACATCAATGTATTGAGTACAGGAGATGAGCTATTATGTTAAAGTTGTGTAAGATGTTGATGAGGCCCAATTTAGAGTATTGTGTGCAGTTTTGGTCACCTGATGTAAACAAGGTTGAAAGAATACAGAAAAAAATTACAAGGATGTTGCTGAGTCCGGTGGGGTGGGGGGGGGGAGGCCTCTAAAGAGTGAATAGGTTAGAACTTTATTCCTTAGAACGCAGAAGATTGAGAGGAAATTTGATAGAGGTGTACACAATTATGAGGGGTATAGATAGGTTTCCCCCCCACTGAGGTTGGGTGAGACTATAATCAGAGATCATGGGTTAAGTGTGAAAAGGAAGAAGTTTAAGGGGAATATGAAGGGAAACGTCTTCTCTCGGAGAGTATGGAATGACTGCCAGCGCAAGTAGTGCATGCAAGTTCAGTTTCAATGTTCAAGAGAAGTTTGTATAGCTACATGGTTAGTACGGATGTGGAGGGCTATGGTCCTGTGAAGGTCGATGGGAGTGCAGTTTAAATAGACTAGATGTGGGAAAGGGCATTTTTCTGTGCTGTACTTCTCTATGACTCTGTACTGTCAAAATCATTTACTCAAGAGATAATGGAAAATAGTGAAGATGTTTAAGAGGAGATTTGTATGACCTAGGTGGAGGTGTTTGCAGCCTTACAGTGCATTAGGTGGATAAATCCCGAGAGCAAAGGTTCCCAGTCTGGGATCCATGGACCCTTTGGTTAATGGTAGGGATCCATGGCATAAAAAAGGATGAGAACCCATGACCTAATGCATCCTCAGAATTAGTGGGAGGCCAGAGAAGAAATTAGAGGTCCTTGTGAGATATTGCCGCCTTTGTTAGTCACTGGTGGATTTCCTGAACACCGGGAGATAGTTAATGTTATTCTGTTTAAGGTTGGCAAGAAGCAGCCAGTGAACTATAGGCTGGTAGTGGGGAATTATGAGGGACAGGATCTGCCAGCATTTGAATAGACAGAATATGATTAGAGGGTTGAGAGGAGGGAATTACACTCAGGAGTAGAAAAAGGCAGTAACTCATGGCAGTTTTCTTTTTTTGTTTTGTGTTTTTTTGGAGCTCTGACCAGCAACCAGTCAGTGTTTGGGATTTGGCAAGAACAAATGAAAGGAAAGCGGGAGCAAGTGCAGCAGCCATCGTAGGTGTAGAGTGGTGATTTTGAGGCTGTAGCTCTTCGAGGCTTCAGCAAAGAGAAGCTTCAGTCAGAGAAAGCAAAAAAGAAAAGCTGTAGGTAGAGTTCCCCCCCCCCCCCTTTACGTTTGCGTAGCTAGGACAGTAGAGATGCCAGACAAAATAGTGCAAGATCTTGAGGGATGTGGGAAGGCAGGGAGATCTGCAGTGTCCTTGATGGCTACAACTGAGAAGTACATCCAGCTGCAGCTTTAACAATCCATGTTAAAGAGCTGGAACCGGATGAACTCTGGATCACTGGAGAGACTGAAGGAGTGGTATAGGTAGTTGCACTCAAGGTGCAGGGTACAGGAAACTGGGTGACAGACAGGAAGGGGAAAAGGGTTAAGGAGCCAGTGGAGAATACCCCTGTGGCCATCCTTCTCTCTCTCTCTCTCCCGGCCCCCCCCCCCCCCAAACAACAGGTATATCGCAGAGGAAAGTCGTAGTCGTTGGGTTTCTGGGACTAAATCTGCCTCTGTGACTCAGAAGGGAAGTGGGGAGAAGAGGCATACTGAGGTGATAGGGGATTTATAAGTTAGGGAAGTGGACAGGAGGTTCTATGTTTGAGAACAAGATTCCTGGATAGTATATTCTCTCCCAGGTGCCAGGATCCAGGGGGGTATCTTAGATTGAGTCCTCAGCATCCTTAAGTGGGAGGGTGAACTGCCAGAAGTCGTGGTTTATGTAGGTACCAAGGACATGGGTAGGACGAGTGACGAGCTTCTGCATAGGGAGTTCAGGGAGTTAGGTTCAGGCAGGACCTCCAGGGTTGTGATCTCAGGATTGCTACCCATGCCATGTGCTAGTGACACCAGAAGTAGGAAGATTATACAGTTTTACATATGGCCAAGGAGTTGATGTAAGAGGGATGGCACAGAAGTTTTAGATCTCTGGGCTCTCCACCAGGGAAGGTAGTACCTGTACAGAAGGGATGGTTTGCACCTGAACTGGAAGGGGACTAATATCCCATTTGGATGGCTTGTTAATGCTGCTCCATGGGGTTTAAACTAGAATTGCAGGGGTATGGGAACCAGAGAGCCAGGACAGTTAGGAGAGGTTGTGGCGACAGATGTTGGTTTGACGTCAGACAAAGGCAGGTATCAAAAGGTTGAGCATAGTGTGACTTGTGTTCTGAGCTGCATATATTTCAGTGCAAGAAATATCGTAGGAAAGGTGGAAGAGTTTAGAGAATGGATGAACACCTGGAATTAGGATATTGCAGCCATTGGTGAGCCTATTGTAGCCATTGCAGGAGGGGCAGGGCTGGCAGCATAATATTCTGGGGTTCCATTGTTTTAGATGTGACAGAGTGGGAGGGATTAAAGTGGGAGTGGTGGTGTTACTGGTCAGGGAAAATGTCACGGTAGTGCTCCATCAGGACAGACTGGAGAACTCGATTAGTGAAGTATTATGGGTAGAACTGAGAAATGAGAAAGGTATGACCACGTTAATGGGGCTATATTACAGGCCACCCAACAGTCCCAGGGATTTAGAGGAACAAATTTGTAAAGAGGTCTCCGACTGTTGCAAGAAACATTAGATTGTTATAGTAGTGAGTTTAATTTTCCACATATTGACTGGGAATTCCATACAGTGAATGGACTAGATGGGACAGAATTTGTCAAATGTGTTCAAGAAAGTTTCCTTCATTAGTATGTAGAAGTCCCAATGAGTGGGCATGCAATACTGGATTCCTTGGTGTCCATATTTCCGATGATCTCACCTGGTCCCCCGAACTCTTCCATCCTGATCAAAACGGTGCCTTTATTTCCTGCAGAGCATTAAGAAAGTTCACCTCTGTCCCAGGATACTGACAGACTTTTATCACTGTACCATTGAGAGCATACTCACCCACTGCATCTCAGTGTGGTATGGCAATTGTCCCGTATCAGACCGCAAAGCACTCCAGCGTGTGGTGAAAACTGCCCAGCGGATTATTGACACCCAATTGCCCACCATTGAGAACATCTATCATAAACGCTGCCTGGGCAGGGCGAAAAACATTATCAAGGATGATCTCACCCTAACCATGGACTTTTTACTCTCCTCCCATCCGGTAGGCGCTACAGGAGCCTCCGCTCCCGCACCAGCAGGCACAGGAAGAGCTTCTTCCCTGACGCTGTGACCGTACTGAACCTCACATCACAACGCTAAGCAGTTGTGCTTATACAGTACACCCATATTGTACTGTCTCAGTACTTGTATTTGTGTGCTGTAGCACTTACTCTTTATTCGCAGTTATTTTGTAAATAACACTATTCTTTGCATTTCTGGTTAGATGCTAATTGCATTTCACTGGCTTTGTATCTGTACTCGGCACAATGACAATAAAGTTGAATCAAATCAAATCTTCTCTTAGAGAATGAGACAGCGCAGTTGATAGAAGGATTGTGTAGGGCAAACCTTGCATCTAGTGACCATAATGCCTTTAGTTTCAAAGTAAATATGCACAAAGTTAGGTCTGATCTGCGGGTTGAGATTCTAAGTTGGAGTAAGGCCAATTTTGATGGTATCAGAAATGATCTGGCAAGTGTAGATTAGGACAAAAGTGAAATTTTGAGAGCACAGAGCTTTTATGTGCCTGTCAGAATAAAAGGTAAAGATAACAAGTGTAGGGAACTTTGGTTTTCAAGAGAGATTAAGGCCCTGGTTAAGAGAAAAAAGGTGTATAGGAGGGTAAGAATAAATTAAGTGCTTATGAAGAGCACTTAAAAAATTAAGAGGGCTGAAAGGAGGCATGAAGTACTCTAGCAGACAACCTGAAGGAGAATCCTGAGGGATTCGACAGAAAGGTTAAGAGCAAAAGGTTTGCAAGATACAAAATTGGTCCTCTGGTAGACTAGGATGGTAATCCATGTGTGGATCCAAACCAAATGGGGGAAGATCTTAAATAAATTCTTTGCATCTGTATTTACTCAGGAGATGGATACAGAGTCTATAGAAGTGAGGGAAAGTGGCATTAAATTTATGGACCCTGTACAGATTTCAGAGGAGGAGGTGCTTGCTATCCTGAGGCAAACCAGGGTGGCTAAATCCCCAGAGCCTGACAAAGTGTTTCCTTAGACCCTACGGGAGGCAAGTTCAGAAATTATCAGGGCCCTAACAGAGTTATTTAAAACATCCTCAGTGACAGGAGAGGTACCAGAGGATTGGAGGAAAGCCAATGGTGTTTTGCTGTTTTTTTAAAAAAAAAGTCTGTAAACAAACTAGGAAATCATAGGGCGGTGAGTCTGATATCGGTTGTAGGAAAGTTATTGGAAGGTATTCTAAGGGACTAGATATATACAATTGCAAGAAAAGGTTGAGCCCTTTGCAATTTTCTGGTTTTCTGCTTTAATTACTCAAAATGTGGTCTGATCTTCATCTAGATCACAATAATAGACAAACACAATATGCCTAAACTAGTACACACAAACAATTGTACTTTTCATGTACTTATTGAACACATTGTTTAATCATTTATAGTCCAGGCTGGAAAATGTATGTGAACCTTTGTATTTAATAACTGGTAGAACCTCCTTTAGGTGCAAAAACCTCCACCAAATGTTTCCTGTAGCTGCTGATCAGACTTGCACAATGGTGAGGAGGAATTTTAGACCATCCCTCCATTTAAAAAAAATATGTATTTTTGGTTACCTTTCATGAACATCCATCTTCAGGTCACACCACAGCATCTCAATTGGGTTGCTGTTTGGACTCTGACTTGGCCATGCCACATTTTCTTCTTTTTAAACTATTCTGTTGTTTTATTTACCCTTGTGTTTCAGATCATTGTCTTGTTGAGTCGTCCAATTTCTATTAAGCTTCAGATGACAGACCTTGACATTCTCCTGTAAGATGTCTTGATACAATTTTGATTCTGTTCTCTCAACAATTGCAAGTTGTTCCAGTCCTGAGATAGGAAAGTAGCCCCAAACCATGATTCTCCTTCCACCATGCTTCATAGGTGGGATGAGGCTTTGGTGTTGGTGTGTAGTGCCCTTTTTCCTCCAAACATAACGGTGTGTATTTCTGTCAGAAAGTTCAACTTATGTCTCATCTGTCCACAAAACATTGTCCCAGAAGTGTTGTGGAATATCCGGGTGGTCTTTTGCAAACTTGAGACATACAGCAATGTTTTATTTGTAGAGCAGAAATTTCCTCTGTAGAGTCCTTCAATGAACACCATTCTTGTTCAGTGTTTTTCTTTTAGTGGACATATGAACAGAGACTTTAGCAAGTTCTAGAGATTTTGCTGTTACCTTTGGGTTCTTTTTCACCTCTTTGAGCATTGAACGTTGTGCTCTTGATATGATCTTTGCAGCATGCCCATTCCTAGGGAGCATAGCAACAGTATTGAGTTTCCTCCATTTATAGACAATATCTTTTACTGTGGACTGAGGAACAATTTCAGGTCTTCAGAAATGCTTTTGTAGCCTTTTCCAGCTTGATGCATCTCTGCAATTCTTCTAATCCTCTGAAAAATGCTTTGCTCAAAGCATGGTGCAATAAACAGATCTTTCTTTGAGAAGAGCAGGCTCTGTCAATAGCCTGACTTTGTGTGTCTTTTATAGGGCAGGGCACCTCTACAACCCATACCTCCAATCTCTCTCATTGATTGGAACACCTGACTCCAAATAGTTTTGGTTGAGGGCATTGCTCTAGAGCTTCACATACTTTTTTGAACCTAGACTGATTGTTTAAATGGTGTACTCTGTATTGACGAGAAGTACCATTGTTTGTGTGTTACTAGTTTAGGCAGATTGCATTTGTTTGTAATTGTGACTTAGCTGAAGATAAGACCATATTTTATGAGTAATTAATGCAGAAAACCAGAGAATTTCAAAGGGTCACAAACATTTTCACGCAACTGTAAGTATTTGAATTTACACGAATGGATTAAGGATAGTCAGCATGGCTTCTTGCATGGTAGGTCCTGTGCAACTAAACAGAGTTTTTCGAGGAATTTACCAGGAAGGTGGATGAAAGCAAGGCAGTGGATGTTTTCTATATAGATTCTCAAGTCATTTGCCAAGGTCCCACATGGGAGGTTGGTCAGAAAGGTTCAGTTGCTCGGCATTCAAGATGAGCTAGTAAATTGGATTAGACATTGGCTTTGTGGGAGAAGCCAGAGAGTGGAAGTTGATGGTTGCCTGTCTGGCTGAAGGCCTGTGACAAGTGGTGTAACCCAGGGATCAGTGCTGGGTCCTTTGTTGTTTGTCACCTATGTCAATGATCTGGATGATGTGGTCAATTGGATCAGCAAGTTTGCAGATGACACCAAGATTGGAGGTGTAATGGACAATGAGGAAAACTATCATGGTTTGCAGAGAAATCTACATCATCTGGAAAAATGGGGTGAATAAATGGCAGATGGAATTTAATGCAGACTAGTGTGAGGTTTTGCAGTTCAGTAGGACTAACCAAGGTAGCTCTTTCACAGTGAACGGTAGGGCACTGAGGAGGGTATGTAGAATAAAGGGATAGAGACCTGTGAATATTGGTCCATAATTCATTCGAAGTGGTGTCACAGGTTGATAGGGTCGTAAAGAAAGCTGTTGGCACATTGGCCTTCATAAATCAATGTATTGAGTACAGGAGATAGATATTATGTTGAAGTTGTATAAGATGTTGGTGAGGCCTAATTTGGAGGATTGTGTGCAGTTTTGGTCACCTACCTATAGGAAAGATGTAAACAAGGTTGAGAGAGTACAGAAAGAAATTACAAGGATGTTGCTGGGTCTGGGGGGAGTCCTGTAAAGATTAAATAGTTTAGGACTTTATTCCTTAGAACGTAGAAGATTGAGAGGAGATTTGATAGAAGTGTACACAATTGTGAGGGGTATAGATAGGTTAAATGCAAGCAGGCTCTTTCCACTGAGATTGGGTGAGACTACAGTTAGAGGTTATGGATTAAGGGGAAAAAGTGAGGTTTAAAGGGAATATGGGAAACTTCTTCACTCAGTGGATCATGACAATATGGAATGAAGTGCCAGCGCAAGTGGTGCATTTAAGCTCAATTTCAACGTTTCAAGAGAAATTTTGATAGGTTTATGGACAGTAGGGGCGTGGAGGGCTATGGTCCTGGTGCAGGTCAATGGGAGTAGGCAGCTTAAATGGTTTTGGTACGGAATTGTTTATGTAACTGGTTTGGATGGGAATGCACTAGGCTGGATTAGTAAGTTTGAGGATGACACAATTCGGAGGTGGTGTTAATAGTGAAGGTTATTGTAGATTATATAACGATCTTGATCAGTCAGGGAAGTGGGCAAGGAGTGGTAAATGAATTTCAATACAGACAGCTGTGATGCATTTTGGAAAGTCAAACCAGTGTATGACTTGGGGACTCTGATGGGACAATAGGACCTTGGATTTAAGTTCATTGAAAGCAGCGTCATAGGTAGATAGTGGTGAAACTGGTGTTTATCAGGCTGGCCTACATCAGTCAGACACTGGTTATTGGAGTTTTTTTACAATATTGTTATTTAAGTTGTTGGTGAAGTCAAACTTGCGGTACTCTGTACAACTTCTGTGGTCATGGTTGATCAAACTGGAAAGAGTACAGAAAAGATTTGAAGATGTCAGGACTAGAGGGCCTGAGTGAGGAGGAGAAGTTGGCCAGGCTAGTTCTTTATTCCCTGGAACGTAGAGAATGAGCAACATCCTTGTAGAAATGTTAACAATTATGAGAGGAATAGATATGATGAATGGCAACTGTCTATTCAGCAATTCGATTCCCACCACTGCCTGTAATGTTTGTTGTATGTTCTCAGTGATTGTTGCATTGGGTTTCCTCTGGGTGATCCACATTCCAAAGATTTGGCACTGGGAGCACGAGACTCTTGCAGGCTGTGCCAGCAATCCTTGCACTGTATCAGTCGTTGACACAAACGTTGCATTTCACTATATGTTTTGATGTGTATATGACAAATAAAACTGATTTTTTTAAGTCTTTATATTATTCCAAATTAAATTAATCTTTGAAGTAAAGCAACAATAATGCATTGTAAATTCTGTATTTTATTGTACATCAAATATTGCAGTTAGTTTTTTTTTATTAGAGAACTCATTTTGAATACCCCATTCAGTTGTATTCAGTCAGTGGTACTTTTGCTAAGGTATCATACTTTAATCGTGTTCTTTTAGCTGCAGTTTTTTTGGGTACAATATGAAATTCATACCATTTCATGGTCGGTCGTCACAAGCTTTTTGTTTGCTAGTGTTCCATGGGTTCTGCTTTATTCTCTGAATATTTTGCAAGAGTAGCAAGTATCCAGAAGTAATTTACCACCTCCATTCTGATAAACAGCCTTTAACCATCACCCTCTGTTCCCCAACTCCAAACCAATTTTGAATTCACTTAATTAGCTCTCCCTGGATTCCATGGGACCCAACTTTCAAGACCAGCCTACCATATACCTACCAATAGATTGATTAAAAAAAAATCCTGAACGTAATATGTCAGGTTCATTTTAGTTATTCAAAGTGATGTGGAAAATACTTTTAATGTGTTGTTGTGCATTGCAGGATCTCTAATTTTGTTAGGCTGTCTTATATAAAATCTGTTAGTTTAAACAGAAAATACAAACTGGAATGCCTGAATTGCAGAAAGATTTCCCAAGGACCTCAGTGGGTTGGTGCAGCGTCATCACTCAAAGTGTTCACTGTTTCTTTGCCTACTCCGATGCTGCTTAACCTGCTAAGTTACTCCAGCTGTTTTTAAAATTTATGTTACAGTTTTTTTTTGATGTGAGTGGGACAGGCAGTCCATGAGCAGAGTGGGTGGCATCCTTCGTGATATTGCTCGCTTTTCTCTGACAGCTTCCCGTATACACGTCCTTGATAGTGGATGGCTGGTGCTAGTGATTTTATTGGACAGTTTTGACTGACTGTTGTCTAGCCTTTCCACCACAAAGCAGTTTTGTGTCATTCAGTGATGCAGCATGTTAGGTTGAAGCAAAGTTTTGATTTCGATGAGCAAACTATATGTTAAGTTATAGCATGTAGCTTTATTAAACTGAATTTGTGGGTGGGAAGAAGTTGCGTTGATTCTGGAAAGACTGAACTAGATGACTTCAACACCATTTGATTACATTGAAAGGTCTGTTTCCTTGAGCATCATGAGCCTGGTTGATTGGAATTCGTGCTTTGGATTTAAGTTACATGCTTCAATTTTTACTTTCCAGGTGTTTGGGAATGATTTGCCTGATCGGTAGAAGGAATATTCAGAATAGGACTTCACACTGTTAATAAGGACATGGGACTCCCCTTGCCAGCTTCCATCAGGTTCAGTACAATTGGCATCTTCATCAGCAGCACTAAGGAGGAACCTTGGTTTGCTTTATTTCCTCATTACAGAAACATTGGTGTCAAAAGTCGAAGGTAAATCCGTGGCTACAACTGTGGTTTCCAGCATAGGATTGTGCACTATCCTAACAGTAACACGCTTCTGTTACTCAATCTCTCAGTTACAAAATTAATCAAACAATAGAACATCTGCTAAGGTAGTAACTAATATCACCCTATGTAGATTACAAAACATTTTCTCTTTAAAATACATTAGAAGGATAACCCAGCCCTTGCATGTTCACTTTCATTTTGATTATTCCCGTTCACTCCTCTTTGTCGTTCCTGTAAACAGATGCAATGGATTTTGTGATGAAAGCTGAAAGAACAGTGACCTGTGGAACTCTGCATATCATAACAAAACCTCTCTTGACCCTAGATTCCATTCAGTTAACAATTTTACAATTGTTGCGCAGGAGAATTGTTTTGCCTTTCATGTACTGTACTTGTTTCTGCAACAAACTGGTGAGTCACATTAAAAGAGTCTGCCTTAATATTTTTTGTAATGTCGTTGCATAATTTAAACTTCCTTTGGGAGAAGTGAAACCAAGGATATACAGTCCAGCTGTTTTGTGTATGTACTTGTATTCTACTTACCTCTAGCATATCATTCTTGTGTACTTGTATATTGTTTAAAATGTGCATAATCTTTAAGAGGATGCAGTCAAAATACTTCTCAGGTTCAGTCACTAACCAAGGCAAGCACACGTTTTCACTATTGAGAAACCAGGGATTATCCAGTCCCCAGCCCCTAGCCCCCATTTTTCTGCCTTATTCCATAATAATTGCCACATTTGTGTATGGGGGAGTGGGGTGGTAAGAACTTGCATGGAATGTGCTTTGGGGCTCGTGTAATGCTTTTGTTAGAATGGTTGTCGTGGGCAATAAACTGAGGCTCTGCTTTGGCTCAAGCATTGATTTTGGGTTAAAAATAATGTTTTTAATACTTCAAAATTGTCCATCTCAGATGGAAACCGTAAACCATCAGGCACCATTACCAATGGAATTTTTTAATTAGACAGTGTTCAAAACTACATTTGTATTTGACTCAAATTGCAACTAAACAATGCAGTATGTTAATGTGCTGACAGTTTATGCTATGCAGAAATGGTGCATATATTCTCTGGCAGCTCTGCTCATGTGGTCATTTCCAAATTTAAGCTATTGTCTTTCTGTTCAGAAGGACATAAGATCGCATTGCACTATTGAAAGAGCAGGGAGTTCTTGTATCCCGGCGAACGTTTTTACTCTCCTCAAGCATCACCAAAATCAGTTTAAGGAGCTATTTATCACATTTGCCGATTGTGCACAACAACATCCCACAATGTGGATGTCACACTTGTCCACATAGCAGTGAAGCACTTCAGAAGTCCTGAGGGAATGGTAAGATAGAATCAACCAGCATAGATTTTGTATACTTCAAAGCTGTAATTTATAACGATCATAGAAATAAAAATGAAAGGAAGAGTATTTGAGAGGGAACGATAAGATGTGAAGATTAAATCTACTAATTGGACCATTTAGATTAGTACTATTGCGAGGAAAGAGTTAATTTTAACAAAAACTACAAGCAAGCGTTTTTTTTTGCTTCCATACATGATTATAATCATAAATTAGGTGTTTTTCTTGCGTTGATTAGGATTTTCATTATGTTCACTTAAAACAAAAGTGATGACTGGTGTATTGCATTTATTTAAAACTCTTTTTTGAATAGGATTAATTAATCATAGCTTTGCTGTGGCAAAAAAAGTCCTGTAATTTGTAAACTGCATTCTCCTGAACTCTAAATTCATGATTACAATAAGATTATATAATACAGTGGGAAAGGAGATATTCAGCCCAATGGCAGATAGAAGAAGGCAGCCATGAAGTCCCCTAAGTCTATTTTATCATTCAGTCTTGCTGTACTTGAGTATCAACTCATGCACCTCCCTTGATACCACAAAAGCTGTGGGTTTCAGATTTGAAAGATTTCAATTGTCCGCGTGATCATTGCCTTCTAAGTAAAATATATCAGTGTTTTGTGCTATTAAAAATAAATCCAGAATTCACTTGTAAATCATAGCTATTCTGGTTCCTTACTTTTCCCACTCAGAAAATGGAGCTTTTCTGCATTTATCCTGAAATTCATTATATGGCTAAAGTTTGCCTCTCAGTGCTTGAGGTTTGTGTATTTTATCCCTTTGAGTTTAGACTTCAAGCTTAATAATTTGTTGAACCTTCTGCTACATCCTTTGTGGAATACTGCACTGGTAACCTATTTCAGGTACATTATCATTCTTGTCTTCAAACTTCACCCTTCTAACCTTAAAAACATGTTCTCTGCTATTTCACTTTTTTTTATCCTGGATGAAAAGTTTTTCTGTCTATTCCTTTCGTAACTTTAAAAACCTGTCAGTTCTTCCCTTAGCTTTGATGCTCTAGGGAAAACAAGCTAAGTTTGTCTGACCTTGTAGCTCATAGTCTCTAATCCAGATAACATCTGTACCCTCTCCACATCCTTCCTATGATGGGGAATCCAGAACTGAACATAATACTCAAGTGAGGTCCAACTAAAGTTTTATATAGTTGCAGCATGGCTCCTGTACTCTTACACTCAACACTCCAACCAATGAAGGCAAAAATGCCATACTCTGCCTTTATCACTGGCATTACTGGTCATGGATACTATTACAGCTACAGAAAGGGTGGGTAATGTAGCAGGATCCTCTTTTGAGTCAGTATGGGTAGAAGTCAGGAACAGGAAGGGAGCAGTTACTCTATTGGGAGTATTCTATAGGCCCTCTGGTAGCAGCAGAGATACCGAGGAACAGATTGGGAGGCAGATTTTGGAAAGTTGCAAAAATAACAGGGTTGTTATCATCAAACAACAGGAATTCTGCAGATGCTGGAAATGCAAGCGACGCACATCAAAGTTGCTGGTGAACGCAGCAGGCCAGGCAGCATCTGTAGGAAGAGGTGCAGTTGACGTTTCAGGCCGAGACCCTTCGTCAGGGTTGTTATCATGGTGACTTTTAACTTCCCTAATATTGATTGGCACCTGATTAGTTCCAATGGTTTAGATAGGGTAGAGTTTGTTAAGTGTGTCCACGACGGATTCCTGCCACAGTATGTTGACAGGCCAACTAGGGGGATTACCGTAATAGATCTAGTATTAGGTAACGAACCGGGTCAGGTCACAGATCTCTCAGTGGGTAAGCATCTGGGGGACAGTGACCACCGCTCTCTGGCCTTTAACATTATCATGGAAAGGGATAGAATCAGAGAGGACAGGAAAATTTTTAATTGGGGAAGGGCAAATTATGTGGCTATAAGGCTAGAACTTGCGGATGTGAATTGGGATGTTTTTGCAGGGAAATGTACTATGGATATGTGGTGGATGTTTAGGGATCTCTTGCAGGATGTTAGGGATAAATTTGTCCCAGTGAGGAAGATAAAGAATGGTAGAGTGAAGGAACCATGGGTGACAAGTGAGGTAGAAAATCTAGTCAGGTGGAAGAAGGCAGCATACATGAGGTTTAGGAAGCAAGGATCAGATGGGTCTATTGAATATAGGGTAGCAAGAAAGGAGCTTAAGAAGGGGCTGAGAAGAGCAAGAAGGGGGCATGAGAAGGCCTTGGCAAGTAGGGTAAAGGAAAACCCTAAGGCCGCCTTCAATTGTGTGAAGAACAAAAGGATGACAGGATTGAAGATGGGACTGATTAGAGATAAAGCTGGGAAGATGTGCCTGGAGGCAGTGGAAGTGAGCGAGGTCCTCAATGAATACTTCTCTTCTGTATTCACCAATGAGAGGGAACTTGATGGCGGTGAGGAGCATGTTGATATTAGGGAGAGGAAGTGTTGGAGTTGTTAAAATACATTAAGATGGATAAGTCCTCGCGGCCTGACGGAATATTCCCCAGGCTGCTCCACGAGGCGAGGGAAGAGATTGCTGAGCCTCTGGCTGGGATCTTTATGTCCTCATTGTCCACGGGAATGGTACTGGAGGATTGTAGGGAGGCGAATGTTGTCCCCTTGTTCAAAAAAGGTAGTAGGGATAGTTCGGGTAATTGTAGACCAATGAGCCTTACATCTGTGGTGGGAAAGCTGTTGGAAAAGATTCTTAGAGATAGGATCTATGGGCATTTAGAGAATCATTGTCTGATCAGGGACAATCAGCATGGCTTTGTGAAGGGCAGATCGTGTCTAACAAGCCTGATGAAATGTTTTGAACGGCTTGTCAAGCCTCATATCACAGCCAGCCTCCCCTCATCGCTGGATCCTCTACAGTTTGCTTATTGTCCAAATCATTCTACGGAGGACGCAATATCCACCAGACTGCACACAGTTCTCTCTCACTTGGACAACAAAGACACTTATGCCAGAATCCTGTACATTGATTTTAGTTCAGCGTTCAATACCATCATCCCGCAGAGACTAGTGGAGAAACTGTTGCTGCTTGGCCTTAGCACTGCCATGTGTCGCTGGATTCTGGATTTCTCAACACAGTCAGTCCGTGTTGGCAGGAAGATCTCTGACTCCATCACACTGAGCACTGGATCCCCACAAGGCTGTGTGCTTAGCCCATTGCTGTTTACACTGCTAACACATGACTGTACAGCCAGATTCAAGGAGAACCTGATCATTAAATTTGCGGATGATACCACAGTGGTGGGGCTCATCAGCAAAACTGATGAAACAATGTACAGGGAGGAGGTCAAACACCTAGAGAGCTGGTGCAGGGATAACAACTTGATGCTTAATGTCACCAAAACCAAGGAGATGATCGTCGATTTCATACGGTCTCAGCCTGAGCATGCACCCCTCAGCATCAGCGGCTCCACAGTGGAGAGAGTGGAAAACATCAAGTTCCTTGGGGTGCAGGTCTCGGACAATCTCACCTGGTCCAGGAACACCACTGGGATTGTGAAATGGGCCCAGCAGAGATTGCACTTTCTGAGGAAGCTTAAACAAGCATCACTCCCCACTAACATCTTAACTACATTCTACAGAGGAGTGGTTGAGTGTGTGCTGACCTTTTGCATCACAACCTGGTACTCCAGCTGCAGTGCTGTCGACAAAAAAGAGGGTGGTTAGGGGAGCAGAGAAGGTTATTCGGGTCTCCCTACCTTCTGTCCAAGACCTCTTTCAGAGTCGATGCCTCCAGAAGACACGGTACATCATTAAAGACCTCTCACACCCTCTCCATGAAATGTTTGTTCTTCTGCCGTCAGGAAAACATTAGGAGCATCAAAACTAAAACCACAAGGCTACTAAACAGCTTCCTCCCACAGGCTAAATAGCTGCTCTACCTGACTGTGCTTTGGACACTTTTAACTTGCACTGGACACTTACAACTTGATTTTAAATGACATGTGGCTGTTGTGTTTTACTATTTATTGTTGTGTTTATTATTTAGTGTTGCGTGTGTTATGTTGTGATTGCACTGCTCCTGAGAAACGCTGTCTCATTCTGCCCTGCAGAGCTGATGTACGGTTAGAATGACAATAAAGTTTTTGATTTGATTTGATAGAATTCTTTGAGGAGGTGACCAGGCATATAGATGAGGGAAGTGCAGTGGATGTGATCTACATGGATTTTAGTAAGGCATTTGGCAAGGTTCCACACGGCAGGCTTATTCAGAAAGTCAGAAAGCATGGAATCCAGGGAAGTTTGGCCAGGTGGATTCAGAATTAGCTTGCCTGCAGAAAGCAGAGGGTCGTGGTGGAGGGAGTACATTTGGATTGGAGGGTTGTGACTAGTGGTGTCGCACAAGGATCGGTTCTGGGACCTCTACTTTTTGTGATTTTTATTAACATGGATGTGGGGGTGGAAGGGTGGGTTGGCAAGATTGCGGACGACACAAAGGTTGGTGGCGTTGTGGATAGTGTAGAGGATTGTCGAAGATTGCAGAGAGACATTGATAGGATGCAAAAGTGGGGTGAGAAGTGGCAGATAGAGTTCAACCGGGATGAATTGTGAGGTGGTACACTTTGAAAGGACAAACTCCAAGGCAGAGTACAAAGTAAATGGCAGGATACTTGGTAGTGTGGAGGAGCAGAGGGATCTGGGGGTACATGTCCACAGATCCCTGAAAATTGCCTCACAGGTAGATAGGGTTGTTAAAGAAAGCTTATGGTGTGTTAGCCTTCATAAGTCGAGGGATAGAGTTTATGAGTTGCGAGGCAATGATGCAGCTCTATAAAACTCTGGTTAGGCCACACTTGGAGTACTGTGTGCAGTTCTGGTCGCCTCACTATAGGAAGGATGTGGAAGCATTGGAAAGGGTACAGAGGAGATTTACCAGAATGCTGCCTGGTTTAGAGAGTATGCATTATGATCAGAGATTAAGGGAGCTAGATCTTTACTCTGAAGAGAAGGAGGATGAGAGGAGACATGATAGAGGTGTACAAGATAATAAGAGGAATAGATAGAGTGGATAGCCAGCGCTTCTTCCCCAGGGCACCACTGTTCAATACAAGAGGACATGGCTTTAAGGTAAGGCTTGGGAAGTTCAAGGGGAATATTAGAGGAAGGTTTTTTACTCAGAGAGTGGTTGGTGCGTGGAATACACTGCCTGAATCAGTGGTGGAGGCAGATACACTAGTGAAATTTAAGAGACTACTAGATAGGTATATGGAGGAATTTAAGGTGGGGGGTTATATGGGAGGCAGGGTTTAAGGGTCAGCACAACCTTGTGGGCTGAAGGGCCTGTACTGTGCTGTACTATTCTATGTTTCTATCACATTATCCACTTGTGTAACCTTTTTTCATTTAGCTATGAGCCTGGATGCCAAGAGACAGTAACTTTGGAGCAAGTGTAGTAATCAAGATAGCCAGGAGCACAGTAAAGGTAGGGAAAGGAATACTCAGTCAAACTGCATTTATCTCTCTGCATGAGGTACAGTTGAATTCAGAGCATGGATCAGCTCTGAGGACTGGGTAGTTACAGTTGTAATAGAAACTTGGCTGAGCAGAGAGCTGGACTGTCAAGTCAGCATTCCAGAATAGAGATGCTGTAGGCATGACAGAGGTACAGATAAACAGGAAGGAGTGTTTGTTATCTTTTAGATAATGAAGGATACAACAACAGTACTTGGATGATGTTCTGGGGAAATCATTCAATAAGACTATATAGGTAGAACTTGAAAAAACAAGTGGAGTATCACTCTAGTGGGGCTGTGTTATAGATGCCCAATAGTCAGTGAGAACTTAAGGAATGGGTGTGTAGAAGTTGTGGAAAACGGCCCAAGAGTGAAGGCTTGATCTTCACTCTACATATCTAAAGAATCAATTCATCATGTTGGTAATTTCACTCATTTGACTTAAAGAACCCATTCCATCAGTTGTGTCTCATTCAGATTCAAGTCTTGACAATTTTTCAACATGAATTACATGCACACTTTGTACCTTTGCAACTTTTAGTTTGTCATTAAGAAAGTAATTCATTCTTCATCATGGTGAAATCTTTCCCCATAGATTTTCTCATTTGCTTTAATGTCCCTCTATCTTACTGCTGTAATTTGTGTAAGTTAATGTGTCTTAGATGTATGTAATTTATAATCTGAAAGAAACAATATACAAGAGCCACCAAGTATTGGGGGATTAGCATGTCTAGGAGAGGGTGTAGAGCATGGAATAGCTGAGGACAGTACCTAACCTTCAGCCCACGATGTTGTTCCAACCTATATAAACCTACTCTGTGGTCAGTCATCAGTTGGACAGCATGGTAGCGTAACGGTGTAGCGCTATTACAGTGCCAGAAACTCAGGTTGCATTCTGTCGCTGTCTGTATATTCTCCCCATGACCACGTGGGCGTCTCCTGGGTATCTCGTTCACCTCCCCCATTCCAAAGACATATGGGTTGGTTGGCTAATTGATCACATGGATGTAATTGGGCGGCATATGTTTGTTAGGCTGGGAGAGCATGTTATGCAGTATTGCTAAATAAATAAAGGAAAATCTAAGCAATCCTACACAGCCCATAAAGCCTCCATTTTTTTTTAAAACATCCTAACTAGGAGTGTAGTAAATGACCATATTATGTTTTAGCCTCCAGCTCTACCCTGGCAGTGCATTCTAGGCAACCACCACTCTCTGTGCAGGAAAATTAAACCTACCTCTGACAATTCCCCTAAACTTTCCTCCAATTCACCTTAAACAGATATCCTCTGGTATTCACCATTACCAGCATGGGAGAAAGGTGCTGGCTATCCACTCTATCTGTGCTTCTATCAAATTTCCTCGCATCCTCCTTCACTCCAAGTAGAACAGCCTTGGCTCACTTGACCTTTCCTCATAAGTCGTTCTCTAATTCTGGCAGCATCCTTATAAGTCTCCTTTGCATGCTTTCTAAAGCTTCCAGGTTCTTGGGATGACCAGAACTGAACACTATTCTCCAATATGTTCTGACCAGAATTTGTTTTAGAACTGCAACATTACCTGGCGGCTCTGGACTGACCAATAAAAGGCCAGCAAGTCATATGCCATCTAGTCCATACAAGTTGATAGGGTAGTTGTGGAGTCCAAGTTCTCTCTGTTCTACCACACTGCTAAGAATCCTGCATTAACCTTGTACTCTGCCCTCAAGTTCAATCTTTCAAACACTGTTTTGGTTTGAACCCCATCTGGCACATCACTGCCCAACTGTGCATTTTATCTATATCTCATTGTAACCTACAACAGCTTTCCACACTATCCACGACACCACCAATCTTCATGTTATCTACAAGCTTACTAACCCACCCTTCTAATTCCTCATTCAATTCATTTATAAAAATCAGAAAGAATAGAGATCCCTGTAGAACATCACTAGTTACCAACCTCCAGGCAGAATGTGCTCCATCTACAACCTCTTTGGCAGGCAAGCCAATTCGGATTCCAAGTATCCATGGATTCCACGTATCATTTATTTACATTTTCTACATAAGTTCTGTGAAAGTGAGTTTTATTCCAAATCTCAAATTTTTGGGTTGTGAATTGTACATTCCGTAAGAATGAGTTACTATTCTACAAACAGCCTAAATGCAGGGGTCCTATTGTGAATGAGAGAATATTTGAAATCTGTGTCTTGTACTTGCTGTCAATTACAAATGACTATCACACAAATACTACCTCTGATTCCATGAACTTAGATTTTTGTGAATACTGTCGTGAGTAATCATATTGTCAATGTCTCAAATCGCCCACATTAAGAAGTTTATCTCAGATAATGAATCATAACCTGCTTTCTGCAAAACTCAGCTGGCTCTTGATTTATACTTGCGTAGTTTATCTCTCAGGTGAAAGGTTATACATAAGCTGGAAAGTTCTGTGGTTAATTAGTTTCTCCTTCCTCCACTTGAGAAGTGGTTGAACTCTATGCAAAGTACTGTGAATGCTGAAAATATTCAAATTAAAAGCAACAGAATATGTCCTGCAGAATGAGCAGTTGATTTGGGGGATAAAAAGAATTAGCATCTGTGGCTCATAATCTTTCATGATTATGGAACAGGACAAGTTTTTAACTGGAATGTTAATTGTGTTTTTCTGCCTGTCTGTTTTATTCTTACCAAGGTTTGCAGCTGAAAAGAGTGAAAGGGTTACATTTTTTCCTTTTTTTTAGTTATAATGCAGAACCATACAAGCATACTTGTTCTTCTCTGCTTGTAGGGAAAAATAATTAATAGGCAGAAACTTAGCTAAAATGTATATAATATGAAATATTTAACAAGTAGAAAATAATATTCAAAATGATTGCCCTAGTCCAAAAACATCAAATCAATTTGAAACATTAATCATGATGGCAAATTTGTAAAGTCTTCCACAAGAATGTAAGAAGAAAAAATCTAAAAGTGTATGGAGGAAGAAAAACTGAATGATAATGGGGGGAGTGGCAGGGGAGTTGAAAAGGGAGCGTGTGAGAGCGCCTGGATGGGTCAGAAGGAGAGTGAAAGGGATAGGAGGAGTAGGTTACTTGAAAGTGGAGAATTCCATGTTCATGCTGTTGGGTTGTACAATAACTGGGCAGAGTTTTATATCGGGTTGCACCCTGGTAGTAGTGAGGCTGAGGACAAACAGCTTAATGTGTGACTGGGAAGAGGAATTAAAATGTGGAGCAGCCAGGAGCTCAGGTGGCTGTTGCAGATAGAGAGCAGATGGTTGGCAAAGTAATCGCTGGTCTGGACACGAGATCACCAGCATACAGCAGGCCATCCATTTCAATAGATGAATTTGGAGGACGTTCATGTGGGTCACAGACCCTGGATCGATTGTGTTGGAACAGGTGTTATACCTCCAATTCTGGAGAATTCCCTGGGAAGAGGAAGAGACGAGTAGGGAGGGATGATCAAACAAAGAGTCATGGAGAAAGCTGTCCCTGCAGAAATCAGAAGGGGGTAGTGAGTGGATGGTGTGGCTGGTGGTCAGATTGTGTTGTAGCTAGCAGAAATGTTGAAGAATAATGTGATGAACGCAGAATCTGTTAGGTGAAAGGCAAGGACATTGTTCTGTCAAGGGGAGAGAGGCTGAGAGGAGAGTTGCAGGAAATAGAGCAGTTGTAGATGAGAGCTCCCATCAACAACAGTGGGGTGGTGCTGAGTGGGAGAGTTATCCCTATACCACAAACACGAGGAAATCTACAGATGCTGGAATTTCAAGCAACACACATAAAGTTTGCTGGGGAACGCAGCAGGCCAAGCAGCGTCTATAGGAAGAAGTACAGTCGACCTCTTCCTATAGATGCTGCCTGGCCTGCTGCGTTAACCCTATACCACCTCGCTCATCTTCATTCAGGGGCCTAAATGTATTGGGTGAGACAGATTCACGTATCCCAGCTCCAACCTTCTCTGTAGAATCTGTTGCTCTGGATGTGGCTTGCTGCTCGGCATTTGTGAAGCCAAGCACAAACTAAGTGATCACTTTGCTGAGCACATGCACCCTGTCTGTAATGCTTACCTGACAGTCCCAGCTGCTAACCATTTTAATTTCCCCTTCTTTCTAAACCCAATTTCTTTCCCCTACCTCTCTGCTTTCTTCACACGTCACCTCAGTCTTCCTCCAGCTTTCTTTCTCCCTGTCTTCACCTGCCTGTCAAACAATTCCTGCTCATTTGTATCCACCTAACCCAAGCTAGTTTTTCCCCCTACGCTAACTCTCAATTTTGTGTACTGGCTTTCTCCCATCAATGTTCAGCCCAGATCAATGGTCATCTCCATTTCCCTCCTCAGATGCTGCCTGACCTGCTGGCTTCCTCCTGTTAAAAAGAGTGGTTACATCGGTTGTCATCTTGACATTCATTTTGTTCTATTGTGCTTCTTGTATTTACTGTGAATGCTCACAGGGAAGTGAATCTCAGGGTTGTATATGGTGACCTTGAAGTATATGCACTTCAATAATAAAATTACTTTGAAAATTATGTACATTATAGAGCAGTTCCAATAGAGGGTGGTAAATGTAATTTCACTGTTTAGAAAAATGAGAGGAGAGAGAGAGAGCTACAGGCAGATTAATCTATCATCAAGGTGATATCGAGATAACAAAAAAAAGCCGATGAGGTTGAGGGGGATTGCATGTCGTCTATTTGAACATCAGCAAGGCCTTTGGAAAGTTTCTCTCATGGTAGGCTTGTCTGGAACATTGGGTCTCGTGGAATCCAGGAAGAGCTAGTTAAGTGTTCAAAATTGGCTTGGAAGGAGGAAGCAGAGGGTGATTGACATTTGTTACTCAGAATGAAGGCTGGTGACCAGTATTGGTCTGCAGGGTTAAGTGTTGGGACCCTTGTTATTTGTTATTTTTATAACTGATTGTGAATGCAAGTGGCCTGTTTGGTACATTTGTGAATGGCACAAAGTTAGGTGTTGAGTGAAGATCAGTTAGGGAAGTGGGCCAAGGGTGGTGGCGGGGGGGGGGGCGGTGAAATGAGGGAAAAAATGGCATTTTAGCATACCAGCTTTCATCAGTCAGGGCACTTGTGTTTGGACATCATGGTGTAGTTGTACATTGTTGCCACATTGGTGAGGCGACTCTTAAAGTACCACATATATTATTGGTCATTTTGTTGTAGGAAAGATGTTAAACAAAGGATTGCAGAGAAGATTTGAGATGGTACTAATTCCTTGGAATGCAGAAGGAGGAGGGGTGACCTTGTAGAAATGCTTAAAATTATGAGAGGCATGTATAAAGTGGATAGTAACAGTCTTTTCTCCACAGTCAGAGAGACCAAGACTAGGCAGCATAGATTTAGGGTGAACTGAGAATGGTTTGAAAGAGGTAACTTTTTAACACAGAGAGTGAGTGTGGTGAATATGTGGAATAAGCTGCCAGAAGAAGCTGAGGTAGATAAAGTCGTATCATTTAAGAAGCACATGAATCGGTACATGGAATGGTAGAGTTTAAGCAGTGATTGGTCAAACACAGGAAATTGGACTAGCTGGCTAGGCACGATAGTTGGCATGGACTTGTTGGACAGCAGGCCAGTATCCGTGCTGAACTACCTATGGCTCTAACTCCGTATGAGGAAAAGTGTCAGTCTGGAATAAAGGAATATGAATGATACTAGACAAAGTTCATGTAGAATTTATGAAAGGGAAGTAGTGTTTCGACTTTTTTGAGGGTATAACCAATAGAATAGATGAGGAAAGACACAGATGTGTGTTTAGGTTTTCAGATTGCCTTTTATCATGAAATTAATATTGCAAAATTAAAGCAAGTAGAATTTAAAAATTATTTCACTGACATACTGAATCAGAGATATTCAAGAAACAGTAGGGCTAAATCTCTGGTGGAATATGGGGACAGGTGGTGTGCCACAGGAATGGATGCTGAGGTTGCAGCTGTTCACAATGCAAATCAAACTTCTTAGGTTATTGACCTGAGATGTATTATTTGTAAGTGTGCAGTATCTGTAAAACGTTTGGGGTTGTTAAATAGGAGAGGCTTCAAAGTGGATTTTAAAAGTTGAATAAGTGAGCAAATGAAAAATAAGAGCAAAGTTTGGTAATAAAACTTTGGTAACAGCACTTTGGTAATAAAAACTGAAAGATAGAACAACTGGAATGTTTACGTAGAGAAGGATCTGCGTGCCTGTGTTGAAAGTAAATATAACAAGTAGAAAATGAGGCAAGTTGCATATTAGCCTTGGCTGAGTACAGGAGTAAGGTAGGGGTGAGGGTGAAATATGAAACTTAAAGGGAACTTCAGGAGGAACGACTTCACTCAGAGGGTGGTGTGAGTGTGTGAATGTAATGGATGCTGGTTTGATTGCAACATTTAAGATAAATTTGGATAAGTAGATGGATGCTTATGGGGAGGGTTCTGGTCCAAATATGGGTTGATGAGGCTAGGGATGATAACAGTGATGTGGACTAGATGGGCTGAAGGGCGTGTTTTTGTGCTGTAGTGTTCTTCGATGCAAGGGAAAGACTTAGGAAAAGCAATTGTGCTGACTAGTCCAGTATTCACTCAAGTTTGGAAGCATTGGAGGGAATTTAATTAAACCATACACAATTCTAACAGCTTAGTAAAGGAGGATAATCCTACTGCTGTGGGGATGGGCAAAGTATCTTGATCTTGAGACCACAATCTTGGCCTATGTGGCAAAATGTTTAATACTGAATAACAAGAAATTTCTTCACTGGGGGTGGTGAACTTTTGAAACTCTCTACCATAGTATGCTGTTGGTGGCCAAGAACCAGTGGGGGCGGGGGCGAGATGAATAGACTTTTAGAGACAATGTAGTAAGAGACATGGCGAAAGCAAGAATCTGCCACTGTGATTGAAGAGCAACCATGATTGTATCAAGTGGTAGATCAGGCAAAAAGAGAATCACCCTCATGCTTCCACTTCTGTGCTTCTGTGGTATTGGAATGTGTCCGAGAATAATTGGATCTTAAATCTGAAGTAGTATCATTAACTTTATAAAGTTTACCAGCCATATAATTTCCAGATTATGGTGTGCATGTTTTCATTGTCGTACTCCGAAAATGGTTTAGCAAAGTTTTAATTAAGAAAATAGTCAAGAAACTAAACTGTAGTGAACTGAAGTAAAGAAATTAAAAGGAAACCTGATCCAAGTTTCCAAAATACTGAATGAGAATTTGAAATGGCCAGTGAAAGGAGAAAATAAATCTAAATTAATTGACAACTCCTGGAGAAAGCTGTCATCTTTAGTTCAGGACGGTCAAAGCAAGTTGGGTAATGGAGGGAAGGAAACATAAAAGCAAAATAAGAGGTCTCAGAAACTGCTTAGTTTTGTTACAAAGTGACATCCAAGTTGCAAGTGTCGGCACTTGACTAGTTGGTCCCCATCAGAGTTGGGAGGTTGAAGGACTTATTTCTGTGCAGAATGCATTTCGGATTCTGATCATTTAAAATCCCTGTGGTCATCTTACAGTTTTGAATTATTTCAGAGGAGAGTTTGCCTGACCACAAATGAAAGATCAAGATTTTTTAATTTAACATATACATAGGAAAGTAATGATTCGAATGTCTATTGCTTTCATCATTCAGATTTACAATTGATTTCCTCCATCCTTTTTATATTTTGGATTGTACAAGATTTGCCATGCGACTGTGGAGTCGCAGTGACAGATCAAAGTTTGCTAACAACACCACCTCCTATGGAAATCATGTATTTAAGTTTGTGCTCTGTAGACAGTTGGTAATAGAACAGTTAAATTTTACCTAGGTCTTTGGACCGATTTTGCAAGAGAGTATACCGGGAATTAAAAACCAGCAGAGTAACAGATTTATCACCTGGTGCTATGAATTAATTCTCGCCTCTTAATGCTTCATTTGGTTGTGGAATGCTGCACTATTCTGCTGGCATCATTCAGAGGCCACGGTCCAGTGAATGAGTGTATTCAAAATGGAAGTTCCTGTGAGAATTACATTTGGAGTGATTAAGAAATGCAGTGTTTATGTTTTTGGCTCAATTATGCAATAAGCAGTGACATCTTTCTTGCTATTCTGCAGAGAAACAAATTTGTAAGTGTTAACAATATGATAAAGAGCTCCTTGATTAAGTCATATCCTCTAAACATTTCTAAATTTCACAACCTTTTTTTAAAAGTTGGCCCACAGATAGAATTTGAAAGGTTGTGAAGTTCCGGTAATCATGCTCCCTTGCCACTCACTTGATTCACAAGCAATTTAGTATCATGGTGTAACATCTTTTTTTAAAAGTGAATAAGGAGTTCCAAAATTACTAGAAATTGCTCGAGATTCCAGTAGTCCGTAAAAGTTTCCAATCCAGCATCACCAAAGTACCAAATTTATGACCGTATCAGTATTTTGCAGTAATTTGTGAAATATATTGGTGTTCTTAAAGTGCTGAATTGCAGTGATTAAGGTAACAAAAGGATTTCCACAGAATAGTGAACATCTAATGCATTTTATCTTTTTTGCTTAGGCTTTTTAATACAGAAAGTGACTCAGAAGCAACAAGCTAAAAAAATTAATTTTCTAGTTTGTGGATTTTTTTGTTGTATAAGCATACACATTTCCTTGCCTTTGGTTAAGTTAAGGTGACAAGGGGCTGTAAATTCAACTCCGGCCTAGACAACGCTGAATCCAGTGTGCTTGATTCTTTTAATCTGATACTTCGCACATCCATTTCAACCACCTGGAGCTGGCCTGTTTTGGAGTTTTGAGGGCAGCTGCAATGGCTAAGTCATATCCTCTAAACATTTTTAAATTTCACAACCTTTTTTAAAAGTTGGCCCACAGATATGCAATGGATTAATCCTGATTTATTTGACAATTTTGCTTTTGGACAAATAACTTCCTTTTTGCAATCTGAAAATATTAATAGTCTTAAAGTTCAATTTGTATTTATGCAAAGTGCCACTGTTCATTGCTTTAATTTAAATAAAATCTTTTAATCAATCTTTTATACATGGTGCCAAAATTGCTGCAGTGCCTGTGCCTATTGCTTAATTTCTGTTGGCAAGGTGATGTGATACTTTATCAAATGCCTTTGAAGATCCTGTTCTTAATTCATGACACTTAGTGTACCAACAAGTTTCTTCTTCAGGGTATCGATTTATAAATATAAATGTACAAGAAAGATTAACTATTTGTCTAGCACAATGAAAAAGGTGATGTGAACTGCAGTGTGAAACTGGGATTATTTATTTTGTTGCAGGTTCTCCAGTTTTAGTAGAATCAAGAGTGAACTTATCCAATGAGAATGTCTGATATCAGTATTGTGAAAGAAGAAGCTGAGGCGATGAGGGGTAAAGAGAATACCCTTAAGCAGACATCAATAACAGAAAACCTGGTAAAATCAGAAAGCCATGAATCAAAGGCACTGGAAAAAGATGAAAGCTGCATAGATAAGAGAATTGACTCTCAGGTAAGATCTGCTAAGCTTATCTGCTTGTGTTAATGGTTGCTTTATTGCCTTTTGTTGTTTTTGTGCCCTATGCTGAATAATAGAAGCAGGTTAGCTGTTTCCTCTGTAGTCTTTTAAAATTTAACCACATACCCCTGTATGGCTCTGAACTAATTTAAAATTATCATCGTAAAGGAGTTGTTTACATTTTTGTCGATGTTTGCTTATGCAGAGCAACTTCAAACCTATTCATTACAGGATTCCTATTTAAATTTAGGAACATAAATTAGATTGTAATGCTTATTTTGCAAAATGACAAAGGCATTTGTAGAATACTGATTTTTCTGGTAGCTTTCTAAGACCTTACCGATGACTGTACTATTTAAAGGACAGTACCCATTTGTGTCATGATCTATGTAGAAAACATGGGATCATAGTCACAAAGTTAAGTATAAGATGTTTAGATCACACATTGTGAGCTGTATGTGGTGTTAATTGAAACAGAACTTTCAGCATTGAGGTCTTGTCTTTCATTTATAGTATATGGCCTTTCTTGTGAGTCAGTTGTTTATTGCCTACCCCTAAGTACCCTCAAAAGTGATGTTTCATAGTCAAATTAATAAAAGTACTTTATTCTAGTGCTGCTAAGTGATGAGTTCCAAGTTTTTATGATAGTGAATTTGCAGGAGACTCCATTGCCTTTGTAAAATGTCATGTAGACAGAGGTCAGTTACACAGCATAGGAACAGGCCCTTCAGCACTGCTTGTCCATGCTTACCAAGCTGTCTGTTTGGGCTAGCTACATTTCTCCACATTTGACTTGTATAATTCTAAACCTTTCCAATGCAATATACCTATCCAGATTGTCTTACAGGTTGTATTTGTACCCATATCTGGCAAGGTATGTTATCCATTTTTGAGTTGTTAAAAATCTTGACAAAATACAACAAACTATGTAACATTTGATGCACACTGTTGCCCCACAGATGCACATCTGATAGAAGGTCAATATTGGAAAAACCTCCAGGCAATATTCTGGATAAGCAGTGTATTCAGCGTTACCACATCCCTTTTGAATAATATGGAATACCATATTTTTCTCTGAAGATTTCATTTCTCTTGGAGCTTTGTGCTATAAACTGATCAGTTCAGTGAGTAACATGTACAGTATCATTGTGACCTGTTAATGAAGCAATTTCCTAACTAAGGTTCAAAAGTTTAAAGTAAATTTTATTATCAAAGTACGTGTGTCACCATATCCAGCCCTGAGATTCAATTTTTGTGGGCATACTCAGCAAATCTTTAGAATAGTAACTATAACAGGATCAATGAGTGCAGAAGATAACAACTGTGCAAGTGCAAATATAAATAAATAAATAACAATAAATAACAAGAACATGAGATGAGTCCTTGAAAGTGAGTTCATTGGTTGTAGGAAGAGTTCAATGATGGGGCAAGTGAAGTTGAGTGTAGTTATCCCCTTTTATTCAAGAACTTGATGGTTGAGGGGTAGTAACCTTTCTTGAAGCTGGTGGTGCAAATCCTAAGTCTGTTGTATCTTCTATCTGATGGCAGCAGCAAGAAAAGAACATGACCTGGATGGTGGAAACCATGATGATGGATGCTGCTTTCCTACGACAGTCTTTTATGTAGATATATTCAATGGTTGGGAGCTTATGGGACCAGTTATGGACCTGGCCATATCCACTACTTTTTGTAGGATTTTCTGTTCCAAGGTATTGGTATTTTCATCCAGGCTGTGAATATACTGTGTTACACATCTATAGAAGTTTGTCAAAGTTTTAGATGTCATTTCACAAGTCTCCAAGTGACAAAATTTGACACTGCCTCCAATTCTTCTAATTAAGAGATTTACAAGGCTGACATATTTGCATTTGCTGGAATAAGAGGGTGAGAATGGACCTGATAGACTGAAGTGTCTTGGCGAAATAGATGTGACAGAATGTTTCCTTTTGTGTGAGAACTTTTGTTTAAAAAGGGGATTGTTTATTTAAAACAAATGAAATCTTTCTTCCCCCTCTTGGTGTTCATTGAATCTTTGGAACTACAGGTTTGTTCCGCTATCTGAAAGTAGAGCGTTCTTATGAAACCTTTTGTGAGCCGAAATGGCATAAAGCGAAGAAGCAATTACTATTAATTTATATGGGAAAAATTTTTTAGCATTCCCAGACCCCAAAAATAACCTACCAAATCATACCGAATAACACACGAAACCTAAAATAACACTAACATATAGTAAAAGCAGGAATGATGCCGACTAAAAGAGACCACTTTGCTACTAGCAGAACCAATAGTAACATCCGCAGCTTTCAAGATTCTTTCTCTCTGCGTGTGAATAGTACGAATGGTGGCAAGTTCAACACACTCACAATGTCTTTATTTCGTTCACCATGATCGAAACGCTTAGTCGCATCCAGTTTTACGTTAAGTGTAACACCCTTACGAGCTCTCTTAGGCTTTTCTGATACCTTAGGACACACCTTGCTAATGGATGCACAAAATAAATTGAGATGAAGCACAGACGCTCACAGACACAGTTAAAAGCTCTGGCGGCTTGAGGCTGAGTGTAGTTCCCGGGGAAGGAGCTTGGCGGCATCACTCTCGCTGCTCAGGGTGCACACCGCCTTTATAACGGCTCGCTGCAAAGCAAAAGTTGAACTCTATTTTTGCTTTTTGCCTTTTTTCATAAAAGCAAAAATCCCCTTCGGATTTCTTTCGGTTAGCGAAAACAGGTACTAATGGAGGTCTTCCATAAAAGCAAAGTGGAGTAAAGCGAACTTTTGAAAAGTAGGGGATACCTGTATCCCTAAAAGGGTAGTAGAAAAGGGCCTTAGATTTTTAAGGTAGAGGTAAATAGGTTTTGATATGCATGGGTGTACATGGTTCTTAAGGATAATTGGAGCTACAGATTTGAGGTAAATTGGAGCAGCATTAATCTTATTAAATGGCACGTCAAGTTCAAGGTGCTGAATTGCTTGCTGTCCTCAAATGTTATGAATATGCTGCAGCAGATAACTGAAAATCTGATAAAAAATGGAGGTATTGGGTTGACTTAAGGTATGGGATCGAAATTACTGAGCATCAGGTCAAGATAATGGAAGACAAGGGCACATTGCAGTGCGGAAGGTGGCTGGTTTTTGCATGATTTGGAAGGTGTGTGGAGTACTTAGAGGGTTGTTGGGTTGAGTGATGATAGTAAAGTGGAGTGGGTTAAAACCAGGCTATGAATTTATAAGTGAGAACTTTATATAAACACATCATTGGAGAAACAAGATCAATTACATCGGAATTAATGTGACCAGTGGGCAAGAAGGATTGGTGCAAGTTATAATCTAACTGAAAGGTCTTGAATGAATGCTGCCGGTGACTAGTGGCGTTCCATAGGGCTTGGTGTTGGGAACACTTTTCACATTATATGTCAGTGATTTGGATGACGGAACTGATGATTTTGTGGCAGTGGAGTATTGTGGGCATTTTAGGCCCCTTATCTAAGAAAATATTTGAGAGGTCCAGAGGAGGTTTATGAGAATTATTCTGGAAATAAAAGGGTTTGCATATGAGCTGCATTTTATGGCTCTGTGCCTGTACTCACTGGTCTTTAGAATAAAGAGGGGAGGATCTCATTGCAATCAATGGAATATTGAAAGGCCGAGACAGAGTGGATGTGGAGAGGTTGTTTCCTTTAGTGAGGGAGTCAGGCAGCTGTGGAGGCCAACTCATTGGGTATATTTAAAGCAGAGGGTAATGGGTCCTTGGTCAGTCAGGTTACAGGGAGAAGCAGGAGAATGGGGTTGAGAGGGTTAATAAATCACCTATGATGGTATGGCAGAGTAAACTTGGTGGGCTATAATTCTGCTGCTATGTCTTGTGGAATTTGAGTGTATAGAAAGTTGATCATCAACCAGTGTGGCAATATTACATTTAATTGGATGTAACAAATCACACCCCATCAGTTTAGTAAGTTGAAATTGCATTGCCCATCTTGGTCTAGTATAGAAGTGCGGTGTTGCATGGACTAGAGAAAGGGATTTGCGAATACAAAAGAAAATAGTTTTAGAGGAAATTCAACTGCACATAGAATACAAAGGATTTTGAGGTGCTGAAGAAAATTACTGTGAAGTAGAGCCTGTGACATGTGGATTATGAGATCAGAAGTAATTGAGAAACAGGAGAGACCCAAGAATAGATCCTATATGACTTGTATAGTATTGTGCAGGGTGAGGAGACAAAACCTACCTGTAGAGGATTTTAGTTATACAAGTTTCCCCCGCCATCCGAAGGTAGAGCGTTCCAATGAAACGGTTCGTAAGCCGAAATGTCGTAAAGTGAAGAAGCAATTACCATTTAATAATATAGGAAAAATTTTTGAGCGTTCCAGACCCAAAAAATAACCTACCAAATCATGCCAAATAACACATAAAACCTAAAATAACAGTAACATATAGCAAAAGCAGGAATGATATGATAAATGCACAGCCTATATAAAGTAGAAGTACTTTTTGCAATCATTGAAGTACTACCTAGCGCAGTGAAAATCTCACACATGCGCTCTCGGCAGAGACACTCTCTCCAGTAACCTTAAAGCTATGAGGCTGCCAAATCGTACCAAATGACAAATCATACTAAATAACACAAAAATACACAACCTATATAAAGTAGAAATACTTTTTGCAATCATTGAAGCACAGACTAGCACAGTGAAAATCTCACGCAGGCGCTCTCGGCTGAAGGCACTGTCGGCGTCGGCGCAGGCGCTGTTGGTGGAAGCACTCTTCAGTAACCTTTAAGCTATGAGGGTGACAAATCATACCAAATAACAAATCATACTAAATAACACAAAAATACTCAACCTGTATAAAGTAGAAATAATGTATGTACAGTGTAGTTTCACTTACAGGAATCGGGATGGTGTGTTAGGCTGAGTCGTGGGAAGTGGGGGTGGTGGGAGGTAGAGGAGACTGGGGTGTCATCTCATCGTAGTCTGTTTCCAATAGGGTAGCCAGGTCATCTTCTTCTATGTCTGCCTGCCTCGATGTCAAAGGTCGAGTTTCGTCGTCTGCTGTGGCTGATGTGCAAGGCTTGAAAAACGACAGTATACTTGACTGCCGAGCCTCGCGCATTTTTCTATCGTACAGTTCTTTGTAAGCACTCAAAACATCCTGCAAACCTGCCCTAAACCTACGTGCCCTTTCAAAATTAAAGTCATACTTTCTGCAGTCATTGCAGCGCTGTCAATTACAGCGAAAATCTCACAAAACTGCTTCACGGTCAGTCCCTGGATGACTTCATTTTCGCTACTGCGTTCGATTTCGATTGTTAATCTTTCCTCTTGCAATTACATCAGCTCTTCATCTGTCAATTCTTGCTTATGGGATGCCAAAACCTCCTCAACATCATCTCAACTTTGCCTCCAACTTTCACCCTGCCCTCAAGTTTACCTGGTCCATTTCCGACACTTCCCTCCCCTTTCTAGATCTTTCTGTCTCTATCTCTGGAGACAGCTTATCCACTGATGTCTACTATAAACCTACTGACTCTCACAGCTGTCTGGACTATTCCTCTTCTCATCCTGTCTCTTGCAAAAGTGCCATCCCTTTTTCGCAATTCTCCGTCTCAGCCGCATCTGCTCTCAGGATGAGGCTTTTCATTCCAGGACGAGGGAGATGTCTTCCTTTTTTAAAGAAAGGGGCTTCCCTTCCTCCACTATCAACTCTGCTCTTAAATGCATCTCCCCCATTTCACGTACATCTGCTCTCACTCCATCCTCCCGCCACCCCACTAGGAATAGAGTTCCCCTGGTCCTCACCTACCATCCCACCACCCTCCGGGTCCAACATATTATTCTCCGTAACTTCCGCCACCTCCAACGGGATCCCACCACTAAGCACATCTTTCCCTCCCCCCCCCCTCGCTTTCCGCAGGGATTGCTCCCTATGCGACTCCCTTGTCCATTCGTCCCCCCCATCCCTCCCCACTGATCTCCTTCCTGGCACTTATCCTTGTAAGCGGAACAAGTGCTACACATGCCCTTACACTTCCTCCCTTACCACCATTCAGGGCCCCAGACAGTCCTTCCAGGTGAGGCGACACTTCACCTGTGAGTCGGCTGGGGTGATATACTGCGTCTGGTGCTCCAGATGTGGCCTTCTATATATTGGCGAGACCCGATGCAGACTGGGAGACCGTTTTGCTGAACACCTACGCTCTGTCCGCCAGAGAAAGCAGGATCTCCCAGTGGCCACACATTTTAATTTTACATCCCATTCCCATTCTGACATGTCTATCTACAGCCTCCTCTATTGTAAAGATGAAGCCACACTCAGGTTGGAGGAACAACACCTTATATTCCGTCTGGGTAGCCTCCAACCTGATGGGATGAACAGTGACTTCTCTAACTTCCGCTAATGCCCCACCTCCCCCTCGTACCCCATCTGTTATTTATTTTTATACACACATTCTTTCTCTCACTCTCCTTTTTCTCCCTCTGTCCCTCTGACTATACCCCTTGCCCATCCTCTGGTTCTCCCGCCCGCCTTGTCTTTCTCCCCAGACCTCCTGTCCCATGATCCTCTCATATTCCCTTTGCCAATCACCTGTCCAGCTCTTGGCTCCATCCCTCCCCCTCCTGTCTTCTCCTATCATTTTGGATCTCCCCCTCTCCCTCCCACTTTCAAATCTCTTACTAACTCTTCCTTCAGTTAGTCCTGACGAAGGGTCTCGGCCTGAAATGTCGACTGTACCTCTTCCTAGAGATGCTGCCTGGCGTGCTACGTTCACCAGCAACTTTGATGTGTGTTGCTTGAATTTCCAGCATCTGCAGAATTCCTGTTGTCAACATCATCTTCTTCAACTTCCACAAACCCAGCCTCCTTAGCCAAGCTCACTATTGTCATATTTATTGTTGATGGTTCGAAGCCCTTAAAATCGTTCACAGCTTTGGGACATAGTTTCCTCCAAATGTCATTTCTCATCGAGACTGTTAGCCTATCGAGAGCATCTCCAATGTTGGCGACTGCCAGTTTTATATTGTAGTCTTTCCAGATCTCTCACAAAGATGCTTCGGGGTTGCCCTCTCTGTCAATAGCACTTACAATAAGACGCATCACATTTTGCGTATAGTAAGCCTTAATTGTGGCTGTTAGGCCTTGGTCACACGGCTGCAGCAACGATGTCGTATTCGGCGGTAAGAACGCAACACGAATGTTACCGCCATACTCGGTAATGGCAGGCGGATGAGCAGCACAATTATCCACAATCACAAGACACCTATTATCGAGGTTATTTTCTCTCCAGTATTTTTCAACAAAAGGACTAACGTATCTGCTCATGTACTCAGAAAAAAGCACTTGGGTGTTCCAACTGCTTGGATGTGAACGGAACACAACGGGAAGTGTTTTCTTATCAACGCCTTTAGGTGCCCTCGGATTTTCTGAATGGTACACTAGTAGAGGCTTAAGGACAGCATCATCAGTGGCGTTAATAATAGGCATTAGGGTAAACCTGTCCTTCGATGCCTTGTGTCCCTTTGCCAGCTTTTCCTCTTTCGAAATAAATGTCTTACTCGGCAATTTTTTCCAATAAATTGCAATTTCATCACAGTTAAACACTTGCTTATACAAATAACCACCTTCTGTAATTATTTTCTTCAGTTCTGCTGGAAACCTTTTGGCAGCTTCAGTGTCAGCCGAAGCACTCTCTCCAGTAAACGTTAAACAATCAAGCTGCCCTCACCTCAGAAACCGATCAAACCACCCGTGACTACCTTTAAATTCCACTTTCGCAATACTTTCATCACCATCGGCCAGTGCTTTCTGTTTCAGCTTATTAAAAAGACTGACTGATTTCTCCTTAAGTATAAGATAACTTAAAGGAACACCACGTTTTGTACACCCATCAATCCACTCAAGCAATAGACTTTCCATTTTATCCATTACTGGATGCCGACTAAGAGAGACCACTTAACAGTAACATCGGCAGCTTTCAAGAATTTTTCTCTCTGTGTATAAATAGTGCGAATGGTGGATGCAGGCAAGTTCAACGCACGGACAATGTCCTTGCTTTGTTCACCACGATCGAAACGCTTAATTATGTCTAGTTTTACGCTAAGTGTAACACCCTTACGAGCTCTTTTAGGCTTTTCTGATACCTTAGAACTCATCTTGCTAATGGACGCACAAAATAAATCGAGATAAAGCACGTGTTTAAGCAATGGCGGCTAGAATGCAGTTCCGGGGGAGGAGTTTGACGGCTCGGGGCAAGCGCTGCTTTTTTTTCGCATGCCGCCATTTTTCGCGCGCTGCTTTTTTCGTAACAGTGAAAAAACCTGTTAGCGAAAACAGGGTACAAATGTAGGTCTTTCGTAACAGTGAGGTTTCGTAAAGCGAACGTTTGAAAAGCGGGGGACACCTGTAACTGTACAATGAGGAGTGGAATTCGCTGAAGTGTGGCTTTGAATTGATGTTGGCAGAGGATTATGTGGTCAATTGTGTCAAAACTGTAGACAGATCACCAAGATTGCCTACCAGAAGCTTTGAGTTGGGAATTGGCAATAACCACTGTTTTCCAAGCTCCAGCTGAATATTGATGCATCTGAAAATTGAGTATAGAAATTCCCATGAATAAATTTGTACAATTCTGTGTCGTCAAAAGATGTGAAATTGTGCTTGGGTATTCTGCATAAAGTGAATTGGCATCTTGTGAATAGCAATCTACAGTATTTTCATGCCTGATTTTTTTTTACCACTTCCTTTTACCTAACAGAGCTTTAGAATTATGTTTCTTTGTACTGTCCTCTGGCACGTATTATTCTTAAATGATCGCAACAATTTTGCATGCACTCAAATTTAGGAACATGGTTTGATGCAATGTTATATTTGTGATGTTGCTATTCATATGCAATGTTGTCTTTTTTTAGCATTTAGCTCTGCATTTACCCTCTGAATTGCATATATTGTTGGATTCGTATATCGTCTTTTTTAAATTAATCTTTTCTGCATTTTGGGCATTACTGGCTAGGTCAATATTTGTTACCCTTGAGAAGGTAGTCTTGAAAGTAGTGCTTTTGATGAAGTACACCCCAATGCTAGGTTTGGGTCTGTCATGACAAAGCACGCCGAGGCAGCTGAGAGTGTGCAACTTGGAAGGAGAACTCGCAGTTGATCATGTTCCCACATACCTGAACCCTTATCCTTGGTATTGGAGCTTGTAGGCTTGGAAGATATAATTAAGATAGAATGAGTAAGTAAATAGCACAATCTTGTGGTGTAGAAAATCAGAGCTGTGGCTAGAGTACTTTCTCCTGGATTGTATTAAACTGCTTGAGTTGTTAGTGATGAATGCAACTGGGCAAGTGAGAGGTATTTATTTCATCACCGTGAAGATGGTGAGTCAAAGTCTCTGACCTGGTCCTGTAGTCTTGGATTTATGCAGCTGCTCTGGTTAAATGTTTGCTTGTATGTATCAATGGTGAGTTATTTTGCTGTGGCCATAGTTAGGTGGTTAGATTCCCCTGGACATGCGAATATGCAGATGCCAACCGTGACCTGAAGCGTGGACTGTTTACTCTTTTCTATCATGTGAGCAGTTGGCTGGTAGCTTCAATTGCTGAGGAGCTGTGAATGGGATTGAACATTATACAGTTGTCACTTTACACCTCTGTAGTACAAAAGAGATCAAAACTGATCAAAGTACTTTGATGCACTGCAGTAATTGAAGTTGTAGATTGAATTTGGAAATAATTATGCATTTTATATTTTTTTAATGTGAATAGCTCTTTAATAAAATTGTTTTCCTTGCACCTTGGAGTTTTGATTGGAATGAGAAAGGAATGTGTTTTTATTATAATGAGGGTCTCCTAAATACACAGAAAGAGAAAAATGTAAATGGTGGAAACTGAAATTTAAAATAAGTGAGAAATACTTAAGTCTGTGACCTTTTGTGGAAGCAAACAGCCCAGTGACGCTCTCCTGGTTATTGTTTGACAATTGAGTGGCATGATTGTTTCTTTGTTACTCACCCAAATATGCAACTTGTCCATGTTGCGTTCTGGAAAAGCAGGATTGCTTTGTTCCCTGAGGAGAAACCAGTAGGACCACATTCTTTGCAGCCATTGCATAAATATCCTCACTTCTGATGGAAAACTTACTGAGAAAGTTGAAGATGTTTGGAATAGGATGTTTCATTTTGAAATGCTGCAACGATGTCCTGGGCTAAAATAACAAGCCAAGAACAACAGCTATTTTATTCTGACTATTGTTCTGACTGTTGAAGAGTTAACATATTAGATTTCCATTTCACTGCTGTCCTTAGTTTATGTGTGATTCCTGACTTGCATGGTTAAATCTAAATATTTCTCTGGTATGATTTGGCAAGTCAAGATGAACATAAAGCTACTCAGTCCACCTGAAGTTAACCTAGGAACTGCTTTCAGATACAGAAAGAGAAACCACATTTCAACCAAGGTTCCCCTAGAAAATCTTATTTTTTTTGGAAACTCTTCCAGAATTGGAGGTTCTGTCACACAGACTTGTTCAATATCATGACTGAGTCACTTGTAGAATGATCTCAAGACTCAGGCTGGACTGTGGTAATGTACAAGGGTAAATTCATTTATTCAAGAGAAGAGGTTTATCAATTGAGAGAGGTTTTCTGCCCCCTCCACCTCCATCTGTTTCTCCTGAAGCCGTAACATTTTGAATGGTACATGCTGTATATTTACCCCCTCTGCCCCCTTTCTTGTGGGTCTATCTTTATGTGGACCATGACGTACACCAACGCTGCTGAATTGGTTTGAAATTGTGATTCTGAGTATCTGATCAGATTGTTCTCTCATCATTGAGGCAGTTCTTCTAATTCTGGCAATGTCTGACCTTGATTCAGTAAAGTCTGTGTTTGGCTCTTTAAACAAGCTGGAGTTGTACATAGGCATTTAGGTGTATTTTGGAATGCATGAGAAGTTATGTGGAAATTAATTATACTGGGTTTTTATTCCTTAAGATTTATTTAATTAAGTTTGTAATTCGCAGCATTTTGTTGTAAAGTTTGGATTCACCCATTAGTTTCATTCGTTTTCTGTTTTTGGATAAGTCCAGTCATAACGTCCACAATGTTTGTATCCCTTTCAATTTGCCATGTTGCAGATTACATTTTTGTTTGCAACAGCACTTTAAAGATATCAAAATTGGAGCAGGAGGAGGCTACATTACATTACAAGCCTGCTCTGCCTTTCATAAAGATCATGGTTGATCTTGTACTGCAACTCTGTTCTTTCAGTAATCTAATGCGCCGAGAATCTTCTGATATCTATCACCCCTTTGGAAAGAACCTCCAGCCCTTCTTTGTGTATAGAAAATTCCAAACATTCATTAGCCTTTGAAGAAATTATTTCTCACCCCAGTCCTAAATACATGACTCCTTATTTCTGAGAACGTGACCACAGTACTTGATTGCAGTCAGCCATTTTCTCTTCATCCAGTCTATTGTGCCCTGAGACGTTTGAGGTATTTTGCATTCTTTCGAGGACTCCCATCATTTTTCTAAACCTTAACGAATGTAGGCCATCTGCTCAGCCTCTCCTCTTGCAGCAAACCTGCCATCTCTTCCACTAATTGGGTGACTCTTTGCTGTCTCCCCAACACTGCATGTACTGTGCAACCTTTATACACCCTATCCTCGTATGCAGGGGATACGTTCCTCGAAGTTGACGCATAATGTGAAATCGCATAATGTGAATAATTATTTAAATGGAGAAAATAGGGACGCGTTCCAGAGGGCTTCCTAAATATGTTTTGTCTTTAATTTATTCACATTTTCATACCAATACGACACAGAAGCAGTACTATAAGACAACATTTGTATTATATTTCATCAATTTAAGGTATTATTCAATGTAATAAATCATAGTAAGTTAACATCCAAGGGTGTACAGTACTCACCAACAGTGGCAGGTGTGTTCGCTCCGGGAGATGAGTGTGGTTGTTGTGGTGTCGGGCAGCTTTACACAGATAAGATGGATGGTTGTGGTTGTCAGGATCATATCAAGCACAGCCATGGGTCAAGGAAGATTCACAGAACTCTTAGAACTGCCGGCAGAAGGTGTTACTGATTTGAATAAAGTGGTGAGGGTTGTTTGCTTGGCAGCATTTTGTTTTAAATTTGCTTGTAGGGAAGAAGGATTGATGGCAAGGAACGACTGAAATGCTGACTCTGTTCTAAACGTGGGTCCATGTCCATTGCCATTTGTGCCAAGTGCTCTGACTTCCACCATTCCCTCACCGTTGGTAAACTCCCGGGATTTTCAAAATCGTCTGTTGCTTGCAGCATCTGAGAGATAGTTCGCCGTAAAAAAATATGCATACCTTGAATGTGGATTACGTCTTGGTTGAGTGGTTGAATCAGCGATGTTGTGTTAAGCGGCAGGAAACGCAGTTGTGTTAGGATGAATGCTGTCCAAATGTTTAGGATAGGCTGGTGCATTGTCAAGCAACAAAAGAACTTCAAAGGCAAGATTCTGTTCCCGGCAGTAGCGACCCAGAGCTGTGTTACCTTTAGCTGATGCCACGCTGTTTATAATTTCCAACTTTTTTTCAACTGTTAAAGCGGTTAATGCCATCTTGGTCAATGTCTCCCATCATGTACTGGGTAGGCACAGGAGTACATTCAGCCAGAGACTCATTCCTCCAAGATGCAGCACAGAGCGTCATAGGAAGTCATTCCTGCCTGTGGCCATCAAACTTTACAACTCCTCCCTTGGAGGGTCAGACATCCTGAGCCAATAGGCTGGTCCTGGACTTATTTCATAATTTACATATTACTATTTAACTATTTATGGTTCTATTACTATTTATTATTTATGGTGCAACTGTAACGAAAACCAATTTCCCCCGGGATCAATAAAGTATGACTGTGGTTCTCTGCCGCTTGGCTGACGGTCCAGGACATGACATCGGACGCTTAGGAGGCATAGTTAAATATTTCAAGTGCAAAATCACTGCACTGTAGGTAAAACCAATAGAAGTTTAAGATCACGCATCCACACCTTGCCAAAACCAATGCGAGAGTGGCGGGAGTGAAATTGTGAGGCGCGCGCACCTGACTTATATTGGCGGGAAAGCGGTGCTCCTTGCATAACTGTGAGTTCTGGACGCCTATAACGAGACCTTGGTAGAAATAGGTTCCTCGCATAATCCACATTGTCTGAAGACTCATATAACGAGGATAGGGTGTATTCAGTTTCAGAAGCTTGACATGCAACATCATGCCTCCCAAGGTAGAAACTGAGTAAATGTGAGTTTCATTTGTAAAGCAGATAGCTTGTAAATGATAATTTTTTTCTCTCTAGCGCTTGCATTATATTGAGGCTATAATATATGTCTTTAAATAATTATGATAAAGTTGTATAAAGAACTCTCTGGGTATGGGTTCAGTAGTTAACATCTTCTGCGCACAAACTTAGATTCTCTTGTAACAAAGGCCAAGGTATCACTTACCTTTCCAATCATATGCTATACCTCAATATAGATTGCAGCAACTTGTGTACATTGACACCTTGGTCTTTTCAAAAAAAAATTTAATCCCTCACTTTTTTAAACAAAACTAAATGCTACACTTTTCCTGTTTTGTACTCCGAATTAGATAACTGAATTTTTTTCACACATTATAATGCATCCACTATATTCTTGCCTATCCACTCAGATGTAAAAATATTTAGAATTAATAATTATGTTTGAAACACTTGTAAAGAAATACATTTAAGGGTAAGCTTGTAAATGTATTCTGCTGGTATACGTGGAGAATTTTTGGCACAGTTGTTGGCTAGAAAGTCCACACCTTCACTTGTCAAGTAATTATCAAGAGCTTTGTCATAAAGTCATAATTTGTTAAAACAGCTCTTTCCATCCACTGCACTGTGCCAGCAGTCAGAGTCAGATTCGGGTTTAATATCCCTGGCATATGTCATGAAATTTGTTTTGTAGCAGCAGTACAATGCAATACAGTAATATAAACTAGAATATAATAAAATGTATTTTTAAAAATTAAATTAAGTAGTGTAAAATGAGAGCCTAAAAAATTGAGACAGTGTACATGGGTTCATTGTCCATTCAGATAGCTGATGGTGGGGAAGAAGCTGTACCTAAAACAATGAGTGCATGTCTTCAGGCTCCTTACAACCTCTTTGATGATAGCAATGAGCAGAGGACATGACTTAAGTGATTTTGGGGGTGGGGGGGGGGTCCTTAATGATAGATGCTAGTTTTTTGAGGCATTTCCTTTTGAAGATGTCCTCTATGCTGGGGAGCTGGCTGAGTTTGCAACTTACTGCAGGTTTTTCTGATTCTGTGCAGTCACCCCCTCTGTACCAGTTAGAATACTGTCCATGATATATCTGCAGAAATTGGTATCATACAAAGTCACCTCAAACTCCTAATGAAAGGTGCACTTATGGGTACCCATGGGTTAATGGGTTAGAGTACCTTTCATACTAATGACATTCTATTTTTCCCACACTCCCATCAAATCCCTTGAGATTCTACTGTTGGCACTCTTGGGGCAGCTTACATTGGATGATTAACTTGCTCATCTTTGGGATGCAGGAGGAACCTGAAGCAATGTGCGGGGGAAGCTTGTCACAGAGAACGTATACGATTAGCATAGGCGGCACTAGAGATCATGTTTGAACCTCTATCATGAAAGCTGTGAAGGCAGTAGCACTAATACCTGTGCCACTGTGTTGCCAAGCAAAGTTGAACTGAATTTTTTATTTTAACATATTTCTGAAAACCGTTTTCTTTGTCAAGTTGGAATACGGGGAAAATGGAAGGCTTTGAATTGCTTTGTTTAAAAGCTTATCAAATTGCACTGAAGATTTATTATGGTTTAGTTATATTGGTTGGCTTTGATTTGAACATCGCAATTCCAGTTAAATGCCAGGATCTTATAGTCACTTGGATCAGGTGGATATTGTGTTAAATCCATCATGAATTTATTGTCATACCTATCTGGTTATTTGAATACATTTTTTATTGTAATGATCTCTTGTCCACTGTACAGAGACATATACAAAGTCTTGGACAGGCGGGGAAAAGGTCTAAGGTATAGTAGAAGTGTCTCACAGCATGTTAGAGGAAGTAATATATGCTTGTTGACTCCTATGAAAGTTTGCAAGAAATGTATTTTATTTAAATATTGCTTCATTTAATACAGTGTTAAATTCTTGTGCATGCGTTTCTGATCAAATTTTGCTGTTTCTTTGGAAAAAGACCTTGCGGTGCTTTTTTCTTGGCTTCTTGCTTAATTTAATAAAGCACTGATTCTATAATGCTTACTGGAAAATTATTTGGGTGTTTTAGATGTGCCAATATTTTGATTGCTCAAGTGTGTGTATTTGAATTTCGCCCTTGTGGAAATATTTTGGACTTATTGTGCATGGTTGTGTGCTTAGCGCTCAGTTTAAAGCAAATTTTTCTTTGCTCTTTGAAAATTGGTTATCAAGGATATATGTTGTTGTTTGCATTGTGTGTTGTGGTTGCCAGTTTTACTTAAATAGAAATAATGTGCATCCTAAGATGCTTGTTTAAAAAGCATCGAAAAATATTTTTTTATCTGGCATGAAGGACTTAACTTAAGGGATCAGAAATGCAATCAAATCTCAATTCTTTGAGGAAATATGTTTCTATGGTTCTTAACATGCAAGAATAAATGAAAGTATTCCATTTTATAAGAACTAGTAGCCATCTTGAAATAAGTTAGCTGGCATGTTGAGAAAGTAGCAGTCAGTGAATGGCACAAGATTGCATACTTACCTGTTGAGTCATGTTGATAGCAATCTTGTTTAATGTGTAGGTTAATTTTAACTCTGCAACCACCCCCCCCATTAAACCCACTTCCTTGCAGAATTTTTCTTTCAAATTAGTGGTTTTTGAACACCTTTTTTGATTGTGTTTTCTGAGACAACATGATGATGAAACATCTGGGGGTGATGGTGATTGCCTTGGGCAGCTGCTCTTAAAATTCCTCCTTACTTTCTGAATCTTCTCAACTTGACCAGCATGTTTTTGGCTACTTAGCTTGTGTTCTCTGATTTTAGAGCAGCTTCCCTTAAATGTAAAACCATAAACCTCTCTTATTATTCAATCAAATAGGCAATTATTTGCTTTTTGCATGGGAGGAATTGATGGAGAATTGCATAAGAATTGGTTTTTTTTAGATCTGAATTTAGTATTTTTTTAATGGAGTAGGCCATTTAAGAAATTGGAATGGCAAGATATGTTGAAGTCTGTACCCTGTAATAACATAATTTATGATCAGGTTATTATCTGATCTAATAAGTTACTTTGATAATGCATTTAGATTTGGAAATCCAAACAAATCCAGTGTCTACTTAAACACTTTGAGATTAAAAGTGAACTTATTTTTAAAACTGTTACAGGGTATGCAGTTGGAACGAAGCAACTTCTGATGAAATAAATGAATCTAGAAAATATTTGTACATACTGCATTTGCCCTAATAATGAATATTTTCCTTCAGTCAAATGCAAAGTTAAAGCTAGTACGGAGTCTGGCTGTGTGTGACGAGTCCTCTCCTCCGCCCACAGCTGATGTTCCACAGGAGAATCAGGTAAAAATGCATCAGTGCATTGAATGAGTAAATTATCTTGGTCTGCTTTAATAAATTTTGCAAATTCAAATTTGTATCTTCGTTTCTTGTATTACTTTGCAGAAAAATATTGTTAATCATACAGAAATTACGTTTGTAAATAGGTGCATCAGTGCCAATGATAATTTTTGTTTATGATTTTTATTGTATTTTGCAATAAATTTCCCTCAAAGAATTAGTTGAAGCATAGATATTGGGAATACATTTCAAATTTGTATTTGCCTACCAATAGAAAGTTTGATTGCATATTTTAAAATTCCGTCAAGAATTGCTATTGAGACTTAATATTAGCAGTATTACTGTCACTACCTACTGAAAGAAATTGGCAAAGGAGATGAAATTGTGAAATCTGTTTAGTTTAGAAGGCTGTAATGATGAATCAGGAACCAGAAAAAATCTGCAGATGCTGGAAATCAAAGTAATACACACAAATTGCTGGAGGAACTGATGAAGGGTCTTGGCCCAAAATGGCAACTGTTTACTCTTTTCCATAGATGGTGCCTTATCTGCTGAGTTCCTTCAGCATTTTATGATGAATCAAAAGATGAGAAGACTTTTTCCAGATTGCTTCAATGAAACAGCGGACAACTGAGGATAGAGAGATCAAAGTATAGTTATAATTAAATAGAACTTCAGAATTTTGGTTGATAATTCACTAAGATTTTGTGTCCTTGCCACATGTCACATAAGCAATGTTTAAGAAGCTTAAAACTTACCTTTCGGTCAGTTTTGTTGCCTTTTGTTCTCCTTTGTATACTAGTATGTACATTTGTGCATTAAGAACACAGAGTTAATGCATCTAGTTGTAGTCTCCATTGTGAGAGTTAGTTTGGCAATTAAATTATTGTGATGGTCTGTTTGAGTATAGTTATTTTAATATTTAATGAAGACTGCATTTTTTTTATATAGATGGCAGAGGATTTACTAAGCTTTGAAAGTAGAGTTTGATGCATTGAATTTAGATGATACAACTGTCTGGAAGGAGTTGTATATTCCAAGCAAACAAGGAAAAAGTCGTCGTAAATAATTAGATGTATGCTGATTTTAGTTGCAGTGGCTCAGAAGTTTGTTTTAGTACTGTGATGTGAGTGTTGAACAATGTTTATTTTGTACTCAGGTTTCCTAATTTGCATCACATTCAGTATTTGGGGCTACTAGCTTGTGGTTGCTGACAAATAGTGTGCTGGTGCTACTTTATACTTGGGAGCATGTTCCTAGAGTAATATTATGCTCTAATATTTAATATAAAAAGGTGGGGTGTTATCTGGTGAGGTATCCTTGGGCTTTGTTTGATTTATCTCAAGTATCTCAGTACCATGTGTCATAACAACCTTGCTTTCATGTTAAAGGAACAATTTAACATCTTGCAACTTGGATATCTTAAATATGCCACAATATTGTGTCTTTAACTTTTCTTGGAGATTAAAGTAATTTGTGACATTCCACCCATCAAGCACTTAATTCTCTCCCTGCTGCTTGAGAGCCAATTACATACTTAGATCCTTGGCCAGCAGGTTCCTTGGATATAATGGCCAATTCTACTCCAATAATGTGCTTGAACTATTTAAAATCTTTTCGGCTCTTTAGCCCTACTAAATTTCTTCAGTATAAATGGTATTGGAAGAGTACAACCATTCCTTGATAATAGCATTGTCTAAAATAAGTTGTTGGATTTGCAAAACTGTCCAAGATAATGCAGTAGAGAACAAAATGATGTTAAAAAAACATTCTGGCACAATGATGTTAAAAAAACATTCTGGCACAATGATGTTAAAAAAACATTCTGGCACAATGAGAATATTTGGACTTTTTGCCTAATGGGAGAACACAACAGATTCTTCACTTCTGGTCAAAATGTCTGTATTGTCTTCTGGGTATGGGGATAGACACAGAGAAAAGGGGTACTTGGGAAAGAACTATAGGTGATGTTGGATTCTGGGTTGAGTTTATTGTCATATGGCCAAACAGTATGCATTGTTCAGAGTAAATTCATTATCAAAGTACATATGTATATGTTACCTATGCTGTCTTGAGATTCATTTTCTTGCAGGTATTACAGGGATAAATAAATACAATAAAATTTATGAAAGATCTTACATAAACACGCTGATAAACAACCCAACATGCAAAAGAATGCAAACTGTGCAAATAAAAAAGACACTGAACAGGTGCAGTGAAAAAGCTTAATTGCCATAAAATCACGGGAACATAGCAGCAATCATAATAAAAACATTAAACTTTTACTAGAAAGAATGCCATTAGGACAAAGATCTCGATTCATTTTAGTGCCAAATGATCAAAGTAGTTGTAGTGTTATTATACTGTGTGGTGGTTAGGGTTTTCTGGGTTGGATCCAGAACTGAATGGTTGAATGGTCCCCTCTCCCCAGCTTTTATCTCTACTTAATTTCTTTTCTCTGGTCCTGCTGAAGGGTCTCGGCCTGAAACGTTGACTGTACTCATTTCCATAGATGCTGCCTGGCCTGCTGAGTTCCTTCAGCATTTTGTGTGTGTCGGTCGAAGGAAAGCAGCTGTTCTTGAACCTAGTATTATGGGACTTCAGGCTTCTGTACTTCCTGCCTGATGGTAGCTGTGAAACAATGGGATGACCCAGTTGATGGGGATCTTTGGATGTTGTTTTCTTAAGGTGGTGCTCCTGTAGATATTGCTAGTAGTGTGAAGGGATGTGTCCATGATATATTGGGCACAGTCCACTATCCTCATGTTCTTGCTTATTTGAATTGCTGTGCTAGACCATTATGTAACCAGTCAGGAAATATTCATTCAACAGTATATCGGTGGAAGTTTGTTAGTGTTTGGTGAAAAACCAAACTTCCTAAGAAAGTAATGATGTAGGAGGAAGCGCTGTGTGCCGAGAAAACAGTGCAGACTGAGAGGTAAGTCAGCAAGGCATGGAACGGGCTGTATTGTCCAAATGTAATAAATAGCTGTCCATGACAATAATAGTGACAATATCAACATGTGATAAATCAGACGACAAACCTAGTGAAGGCACTGTGATGACAAGAGTGTATTGACTATTTCAAATTGAGTGAAAGCCAAAGAGGAGTTTAAACAAAAAACAATCAAATACAAATCAAGGCTACGTGTAGGAGCTATCACACAGCAATTACTGAAAAGATTTTGACCTATCTATCACTACAATGTGGAGTTCAATTCACTGGCTACTTGTCTTTCATTATTGTGAGTATCAGCCCAAACTGCCACACTGTCCAAAAGACACTCAGCATGAGGAATGGAGTTGATATCACAGTTTTCCGCAAAATGGAGTCAGTTTACCTAACTTCAATTTGCAATGCCATGGTGAGGCTTGTATAGGTTCCATCAAGGACAAAGCTTGGCCTTGGCTAACCTCCTCTTCTGAAGTCTGTGGCCACCCATACTCTCACTATAGCAAAGCATGAAGGATGTTTCATGTTGTTGATGTCTGCCTGTTGATTACATTCTGCACTGTCTATGGAGCTGCATGTGGCCATTAAGCACTATCGCATAGCTTGATGACAATGTTTACAATGTTTTAATAGAAGAAATTAGATCTGGATGAATCAAAAGGATTGTTAGAAACAAATGAAAGGATCCATCCTCATCAATTAGTGCTATTTTTAGGTTGTTCTTGGGTTTGCTCTCAGCTGCCTTCAGGTTATTGGACTTCCTCGGTTCAGTTGTAAATGGGCAAATGAGACAAATCTTGCAACATGAGAGTGCACAAATGTGAGAACTGTCCTGAGGAGGTTTGAAATTTGACTGGAATGGACTAAAATTAGGTGACAAAGATTTGTCTAACTGTGCAATTTCCTATTTTGACAGCAATTCTAAGTTTCTTCATGTTATTCTCATTTCTTCTTTACTGAGTTAAGTGTGCATCCTCGTGGTTATCTCATCTGACACTTACTAGTACAGTTACATTTTGCTGGAAATCAAAATTTGACCAAAAAAAAACCTCTGCTGTGTGGTTTGTGGAGTGGATCAGTGGCATTCTATCCAGGGCATCTACCAAGTAATGGAGATCAGTTAGGAGAAATTATTGAAATATTTTGTAAGGAAAAATTTGGAGAACAATGTTGTTAAATTCCATGCACAACGCTAAATATTTCATGTTGAATACATCTGTTTCTTGAATTTTTGTTCCAACAATTTGCTTTATGTTTACACAGGATAAAATTCAACTACAATTAACACAGACATTTGATAAGGAAGAGCAACACACAAAAGATGAAGCTGAAAAGGAAGAATGCACAGACAAACCAGATAAAATGCATAAAAAAATGTTATCAAGAGGTTCACACTGCTTTTCTTCACTAAAATACTTAGAGATTTTAGGTGCTTGCAGAATGACTTGTAAATGAATGGAAATTCTCCATGTCTTTTAACCAGATTCCAGCCAAGAATATACAGATTCCACTGGAATAGATCTTCATGAATTTTTAGTAAATACTTTGAAAAATAATCCCAGGTATATATAAAGATCTTTTTTTGAATGCCTTAGAAAATGTAATATTATGTAGTGTTTATCTTATTGTTACTATACATGTTCAGAAATTTACTTTATAACTAAGATCAAACCAATCATTACTGTTCATTCTTGGCAGTTTAACCATCCAAATACTTGCTCACTGACTCTATTAGTGATCTTTCTGTAAATAATTGACAAGTGTCACAATTCAAACTGTAGGACTTTTATGATAGAATATTTCAAGATGCATCTGATGCTTCCGTTCCTGCTATTGGTAAAATTTCAATGAATTCAAGGCCGGACAACAACTTTAATGAAAAATTGTTCTTGGTAAACAGTGCACTCAAATCTATTTATTAGTAACTTTATCATATTAGGCCTTGCTGTTCCCAAAGCATAATTGATAAAGAGATACAAAGTATTTCTTTCTTTCTTTGAGTAGGGGACAATTTTATATGTAGTCCAAATTTGATGATTAATTTCCCCCGCAGTTGGTTATTGGGATGGTACATGCATATCACCCCAATTAGTCAGGACAGAATTTATCCCCTCCCTAACTGGTGGAACCTGCCTGCCACCTTATCCATTCACCAGTCACCTCTGGCTCGTGTCTCACCACTCTCCCTCTCCTTTCTTTATATTGGCCATTGCCCCCTCACTCTGTCAGTTTTGATCCAAGCAGTGTCTCCCCATACACCCCCCCCGTGCCCCCTCCCCCCCCCCGAAACAGTTGCTGCTTGATTTACTGAGTTGTAGCTCCAGAAGTTATGAATCACATGTTTTCGGATCCCTGGAAACCTTGTTATTTCTGAAGATGGATAGATAGATGAGATCACAACACAATGGCAACAAAATTGAATTAGACTTGCGTCCCACAGAATGCTACAGCTGCTACAATACTAATGATACCTCAATTTTCTCAAAGCAGGGTGAGGGCTCTTTTTAAACATTTGTTTATCTTGTTATTTCGGCTAATTCCTCACAATACGTACTACTTGGAGGCGTCTGTATTGGTATAACCAAGCTTCATGCTAAGCAGAGGAGCTTATAGCTCCCAGATATCTGTGTATATATTTTAATTATTTTGTGATCAATAGATAATAAAAAAAGACAAACATGGTTTGTCAAATTATCTATAGTCTTGATTGTTTCTTAATCTGGACCACAACCAGCAATTAAAAAGAAATGTATAAATGCCTTGTTGACAAATGCACTAAAAAATAGCAGACAGCAATTTCTGCACAAAATAGTGCCAGTAAAATGGGTCGCACAAGATAGAGAACTGAACTCATTAGAACTAACTTAATAACAGCTTAATAAATCATCCTGCAAAATTATTTTGTGCAATACTGACTTGAATTCTTCAATTTTTGTACTGTAATCAAGCAGAAATAAAGCTTGCATATTGTCTAAAGGAGTGTGTTGTCTGTACAAAGGTGACCCCCATATTTAAAATGCCAATTCCATATGAAGTATTTGGCAACATTACAAAGGTGCACAAATAATGACTTCTAATTCAATGAAGAAATGCTCAAGACTAAATTAGGTGAGAGTTGAAGTATTTGTATCAGAGAAACTGAATAGCCTCACTCTGCTGTGATTATTTTTTGAGGCATTTTCTCCTTACATAGAATGAAATGCTTTTATACCACCCTGCAATTAAAATGATTAGTGAATCATGTCTTGTTCTTTAATTTAAAATAAAATCTTCTGCCTTCAAAATTTTAGCTGACAGATTTTTAAATATTTTTTTTCTCAGACCACCTGTCCTTATCACTCTACCATTTGCTGCATAGCTCTTTCACTCTTTGAACTTAAGTTTCAACTATTCCTCCTAACTTCTACACAGACCCAAAGCTGTAATGCATTTGAAAGTGGGTATAGATACTAGGATGATACCATGAGAAAATCTGCAGATGCTGGAAATCCAAAGCAACACACACAAAATGCTGGAGGAACTCAGCAGGTCAGGCAGCATCTATGGAAATGAAAAGGCAGGTCTTGAGTACTAAAGATGAGTCTCAACCCGAAATGTCAACTGTTTGGTTCATTTGCATAGATGCTGCCTGACCAGTCTAATACTACTGGGCCTGTCATCGGTGAAATTTGTGTCATTACTTTTCTTCACTGAAACTCACCGCTAAAGGGAAAACCCCAGAACTAGTTCATTTCCTTTTAAGCACAAGTCATTTTTACACTTGGTGGTGAGGTGATGACGGAATATAGGCTTAGGATGTATGAAAAGACAATGTACAGTATTGAATTTTAAAAGCTTGAATATACAGTATTGAGTCTTTTTGTGCCTTGAATCTCACTTTCATGCTTGAAATTCAATAAAGACAAGAATTGATGATGATTGTGCCTTAGGATGTTTTCCTTCATAACCTAAATAAAATAAGTTTCTTCTTCTGTACAACAAAACTACACCACTTGTGCCTGATGGTTATTTCTTCAGCTGCAAACCTATCTAGTTCTCCCAATGATCCTTTACTTCACCTAGTCAAGGGATGGCACCCGGATCCTTGTACTTTGAATCGACACAATGACAATCACCTTCATTTTACTCGTTTCCTTGAACACTATTGAAGTTATCTGACAATTTCTTTTTCCATCCAAGTCTGTGCACTCCCAGCAGAGACTTGGAACGGCTATCGTGGGAGGAAAGGCTCTCCTCATTTAGTCATTTATTTGGTGTTCACTGAGCACAGATTTGGAGCTTAAATTAAGCAATGGCATCTAAACAATTATCCAGTCATTCATTTCACAGTCATAGACTAGTCCAGCCCAGGAAGCAACCATATGGCATATGAAGTATGCACATGGTCTTTAGCAGGGCTGTCCAGTTAGTTCCAATTCCCAGTCTATTTTCCCACTCCCTTTCTCCTTGGGGCCCCAATAGACTCTGTATTGAACAAACACCTGATCAGCTCCCTACCCAAACCAAGTATTGTATCAATATCTATTCTCTTATTGTTTCTGTTTCTCCTACTTGTTACCTTAAATATTTGACCTCCTGTTATCAACACTACCTCTCAGATTCATTGTATGTTTCAGCAATGGATCTTTGTTTGTGGACCCTTTCTAAATGCTTATGATTGCCTTTCAAGCATAATTCATTATTTATGGATGCTCCTTTTTTAAGAAGAACTTCTAAGCTACTGAGAAATCAGTGCTGCTGAAGTTTTAAAATAAACTGCAAATATTTCTGCAGGAATCCATTTCACTTGTGTGAGCTAAGCCAACTTGGATAGAAGTTTGCAGTTAGAACTTCAAATTGCCGGTTGCACTCTGAATTAATAAAAATACTTAAGAAAATAATCTGTTGAAAATTTACTGCTCACCTTTGCAAAACCACTGTTTTTGCAGAAGGTTATTGATTCACTAAAGTACCTGTATCTAAGCAGAAATAACTCCAAGGCCATTGAAGTGCACCAGTGTAATCTCAGTTTGGGTGTCAGATTCTGAATCTGCGGCAGATCTTTAATTATTTTCCCCTCAATGTCTGATGCCAGAGATGACATCTGTAAAACATCTCGAGACTAGGATTCTCCTAACTGCCTCTCCAAAAGGACAGAAGTTCCAACTTCTAAACTCTTTATGCAGCTTTGTTCTTTTGTAGGCCTGCTTTAAATGTTTATTTGAGGTCATTTATAAACTTACTGCAGGTGAGTTAATTGTTAGATATGTTAGACTGCACTAGGTTCATAAGTGTTTTATTAATGTTAAGATGGTGGATTTATCATTGAAAGAAATACTGCTTTTGCATCTGTAAGGAACTTAGTACATGATTTTAAGTTGCTGTAAGTTTTGAGTGTTTGAACAAGTAGATTTATGAATAATTCTAAGTTTCTGTATTGTTCTTCAGGGATAGAATGATGTTGCTGAAGTTAGAACAAGAAATTCTGGATTTTATCAGTAATAACAAGTAAGACCTATTATTAATGCAGCAGTTTGATGTGTTTTTTTTGCTTGCGTATTGTTATCAGTTGTATCTTTCTCTTCCTTTTCAGTATTCAGTATAGGAAGTTTCCTCCTATGACCTCATATCACAGGATGTTGTTACACAGGGTGGCTGCTTACTTTGGCTTGGATCATAATGTTGACCAAACAGGAAAAGCTGTGATTGTAAACAAAACTAGCAACACAAGAATGTAAGTGGTTTAACTTGAAATTGTTTTGGTTTGAATGCTAATACTATTTCTGAGTTTATACTGTTCTGAGTTTTGATTTCTAGTGGGAGGTGGGCTTCAAAGGACATATTTGCTCTATTGATTGCAACATTCAAGTCTTAAAGGTCTTCAACACGAAGGAGATCAAAATGCAATTCAAAGGCTTACATAAAATTGACATTCTACTTGAGCTGCACATCTTAGGAATGAGTAACCAAAATGTTGGCTGAGATGAGTTTTAAAGGAGGGTTTTATACTGTATATGTGGAGAGAATTCAAAGGCAGACACACTTTGGGAAAGAATTGCTTTGCTGGACCTGGGTACTGAAAGCACGATCTCTGAAGTGAATAAAAAGAATTGAGGCTGCATGAAATAAATCTATAGAACAGATTGATAACAGCTGGGGTTATGGGAATGAGGGTGGCTTTAGAGATCGAAACTGATTATTTTGGAAACAATAAAGAGAGCTGATGTGTTAAGAGGAACATGTGGCTCCCTACTAAAAGCCTGGTACGCTGCCTTCATTGTGGTGACAGAACAACTCTGAGTGGCCAGGAGAAATCTCATCTTAGGCATCAAGAGCACTAAGACCCCCTTTGCTCAAAAAATTCAGGAACACCTGCCTGATAACAATTTTCAGCATATGTGGCTGTGCATCAACAGTATTACTGACTTTGCAAGGATAAGCAACATTTACTGTACCAGTGACGCCTCAGTAAGAATACTCTTTTAATGCACATATCAAGGCATGCAACACAACACCAGCCACGAAAGCAACCCCTCTCCCAGGAGAGCAGCCACTGTCTGCTGAGAGTCATCTCCTGTAAGATAGACAGGCCAATTGTGAAGTAGGGATACCAGTTCACTGAGATCTTCAACTCTTCGCTCATCCAGGCTGCTGTACCCGCATGCTTCAAATCAGCCACAATCATCCTTGTACCATAGAACGATACACCTTCAGAACTAAACGACTATCAACCAGTGGCACTGACATCATCAAGTACTTTAAATAACTGATAATGGCACATAATCAAAAATCTCTCATGCACCTGTCCCTGACACACCTGGAAAACCAGGACACTTGTGTCATGGGCATAAGGGCTCTTGTACTGCTGGACTTCGATTTCCAAGGTGGAGAGAGTGGATCTGCCCCAGTGCAACAGCTTTTCCACTATAAAAACTCTCCCACAGGTTTTCTTTCATCATCAGATATAAAAGAACAACCACCATGTATTTATATTTGTGCTGCTTTAATATTGTGTCCGAAAGTGAAAAGATGGAAAAAGCAATCACTTCAGATTATTATTTTCCACTCTACCTCCTCCAGAACAAACTTTGTTCCTGAATACCACTTTATTTGCAAATTACATTTCTGTCTTGTTGCTAATTTAAATGCTCCCATGTTCCACCCTGTCAAGTTTTCCCAAATGTTCTCTCATCTCCTACCCCTTTGTGCTGCCTTTTAAAACTGCTTTTATCTCCAACTATCCCCTGTTCTGATAGAAGATAATCAACCTGAACATTTAACATGTTTTCTCTCCACAACTGCTGCCCACCCTGCTTAATATTTCCGATATTTCTATTTATTGCTGACATTATTATCCTTGTAATTTGGGGCACTTAACATCGTGCTTAAGAAACTGAACAGGCAACTTGGATTTTAGACCATTGATACAGATTCAAATCCCACGGTTGGGAATTTAAATTCATGCAATAAAATATTAAAAAGGATCGTCTTGGTAGTGATGACCATGAAACTGCAAGATTTTTGTCATGTCCTTCAGGAAAGGGGATCAGCCTTGCTTATGATTATTAAGAACCTTCTCAACTGAAGTGCAAATTGAGATAACCAGTAAGTGTTCAAATCCTACAAATGGTTCAAAAACCCTTCCCATCAGAGCAATTGCTTCAGGATCCAATATTCAAGATTGTTTATTGTCATTACAAAAGTGTAAAGGAGAATGAAATAATTGTTACTCTGGGTTCGATGCAGCACGAAAAACACTAAAAATAAAAAACATAATAATAATAACACAATAAATATAAATACACAGGATAGTTTATATACAGAATTTGATTGTTTGCCCCTAAAGTGATGTGTCTGTATATGAAGTGCCTGACGGAAAATGATAAAGCAATGGCAGTTGGTGTGGAGGGGTGGGTTAGTGGGTGGAGGTGTTGATCAGCTGGACTGCTTGAGGAAAGTAATTGTTTTTGAGCCTGGTGGTCCCACGTAGCCTCCTCCCTGAAGGAAGAGCGACAAACAGTCCATGAGCAGAGTGGGTGGGATCCTTCATGATGTTACTGGCCTTTTTCTAGTACTTTTCTGTATATATATCCTTGAGCAGTTTTAATGCTGTCGAGCCTTTCTGACTGCCGTAGTGCAGTTTCTGTACCATGCAGTGATACAGCATACTAAGATGCTCTCTGCTATGCATCTACAGAATAATGTGAGTATGGATGTGCATAGTCCAGCTCTCTTCAGCCTCCTCAGAAAGTAGAGGCGTTGGTGAGCTTTCTTGATTTTGTAGAATGTGTTCTGGGACTGAGATGTTGAATCCCAGGGAGGTTGAAACTGCTTGCAGTTTCTTGTGACATCCATCATTAAGGACCCCCATCATCCAGGACATGCTGTCTTCTCAGGGAGGAGGTACAGCAGCCTAAAGCCACACACTCAATGATTCAGAATAGCTTCTTACTCTCTATCAGATTTCTGAATGAACATTGAGCTCATGAACACGACCTCATACTTTTTAAAATCTCTTGCACAACTTATTTAATTTAACCTTTTTAATATATACTTAATGTAATTTACAGATTTTATTAATATGTATTGCAATGTACTGCTGCCACCTAACACTGAATTTCACAGTATATCCGGTGATACTAAACCTGATTCCAATTCTGTGTTGCCAATGTAAAGAGGGGTGTGAGTTCTCAGAAATCAATAACCTTCCCCTTTATCCTATTGACATTGAGGAAGAGGTTATTTGCCTGGCACCAGGCCTCGAGCTCTTCCACCACCTCTCAGTCAGCTGTCTCATCGTTGTTGATGAGTCCCACCACAGTTGTGTCATCGGTGAAGTTCACAATGTGATTACTTGGGTGTTTGTGGAAGCAGAGTCTACAGCAGTGGGTTCAGCACCCAGCTCTCAGAGGCACCCGTGTTGAGGATGATGGGGAGGGAGGAGTGATTCTGCATCTTGACTGTCTGAAATGTGTTAGGAAGTCCAACACCCAGTTGCATAGTGGTGTACTTAGACAGGAGGATTGGATTTCATTCACCAACGTCTATGGGGACAGTGTTGAATGCCGAACTGAAATCCAGAAGCAGCATTTTATGTCAGTGTTAAAAATTGCCACCAAGTTGTCAATAATGCTTACAAATCCAGTGGGATTAATATTGTGATGAATGTTGATGCTGACTGCTGAAAACAGCACATTCTTTGACATTAATATCACTGAGAAAATATGTATTTTGATACTAATTTTTGTCATTGCTCGATTTGTTTTTTGTAGACCTGATCAGAAGTTTTGTGAACATATAAAAGATGAAACAGCTGATGATTTTCAAAAGAGGTATATTCTTAAACGAGATAACTCGAGCATTGACAAAGATGATAACCAAGTAAGTATCCAATTTACTAGCAGTCTTGGAGTGCAATTCTGTAGAGACAGAGACTGAGTGAAGTACTAATGTTTTATTTTCCTGGAGCAGAATTTAATAATTGAACAGAACTGGAATGCAGTCTGAATACATGATAAAATAGAACAAAATAGTTTAATTTTAAAAAAAATTAAGGACTTTAGTAAATGTAATTGTTTTGCAGCAAAATTTTCAGATGTTTTTAAGTCTAAAAGACATTTTCCTTACATTCTGTTTATTATCAGTTTTAATTCTTGAAAACATAATTTTGTCCTATTTATTTGAATGCTTTACCTACAGATTAAAGAAATTTAGTTACATAATTGCTGTGAAATATAGTTTATTTCAAATAGCAACAAGGCGCATTTGATTCAATAGGTGACATTCAACGAGTCCTGAATTCTGTGTTCAATATTTACTTTAGCAAATGGTGTTCTAAGGTTTTATTGTTCATTACATTTACGTTAATTACATTACAATTAATGGAATAACTTTAAAGTATTCTATTTTTTCTTGTAGCTTATTTTATTCTTGTAGCTTAACATGCTTGTGTATATGTGTACCACGTCCTGTATATTAAGTCCTATATGGCCACTGCAGTAAGCATTATTTGACGCTGTTATACAGAAAAGATATTTGAAGAATATTGCATTTTGCATCAGAAAGAGTTGAATTCAACATGGTGGCAGATGATTATTTATGAAAGTTAATTTGCATGTTTTTATTGTAATTTCCTCAAGTGAGCATATTACATGACTATTTGGATACACACTAAGATATTTTAGTTTGTGTTCCCTCATTTGAGAATTTTATTTTAAGTGAGTGAGAACCAGCTAATTATTTTAAAGCTTGGTTGCATAGTTTAGTTTCAGTTCAAGCCATGAACGATTGCTTAGAAATTGTAATCCATTCTTTTAACCAAGAGATTGCTCATGGGTATAATTGGAATGTTTCACAGTTTGAATAAAGGAGAATAGAATAATGTATTAAACAGGTTAATTGCTCTGAATGAATCAGCTAATAGTTCAGTGGAATTTAATGGCACAATCAGGAAAACATCTGGAATTATGTAAAGATGGAAGCACAAACTGCCTTAGGAGAATGAAATGTACAATGACAAAGGTGCATAGAAAAAACATTTTTGAATGGAGAGGGCAGCTGTGATTAAGACCAAAATTCATTTTACAAATTTGTTTTCAAAAGATATTTTTGGTATTGTTAAAGCTTCAATTAAATTCATTTTTACTTTAAAGTATTTCAATCTCCTAAGAAGACGATGTGTTGAAAATTTCCAGATACGTATCAGATTGCGGCATGATAGAAGAAGCAAATCAATAGAGGAGAGGGAAGAGGAGTATCAGCGGGTCAGAGATAGGATATTTTCTCAAGATGTAAGTATAGAGTGAGAAAGGAGAAAACTAAAATTTGGTTTTAAACTGGACATTACTAGCTGTGTATGAGTAGCTGAAATATCTAGAAAGTATTGCACTTGACCAATTCAGTTGTGGAGATTTTAGAGTCCATGATTCATCAGTTAATTGAAGTTGAATGATAGTCAATCAAGAAATCTTTGGTTGTATCACATAGGATGCTGTTCCATTTACTTTGGTAAATTTAAACAGTTTATTTCACCTGTTTGTTGAAACATTTGAAAGAAATTTTAAAATATTTCAGTGTGAGCAGGCGATACATAATGGAGTAGGGCACAGAAATCTGATGAGCTACATTTTATCTACAGCCTGCATTGTTCATTAGCGTAATATTACAGATAAAGAACCATTGCCAATTGTATGGTGCTCTTGTGCAGATGCTTTGCAAAACTTTGCTCTGCTAAAGATAAATCTGGGTGGGTTTTTTTATGAGTTAGCATTATAATGCAGGTGATGTGCAGTCTTATGGTATATTCTGCCAGTAGCAAAGATGATATTAAGATAAGGTAAATGTAAGGAATCATTTATCTGAGGTAGAGTGTTTGAATACGAAATATGAGAAATGGGAAAAGTAAATAATGCTTCTGATAGATGGCATATAGGACTGAAAACCTAGATTCATTTAAAACTGAATTTTCAGTTTTTAAATTTGTGCCCTGGAGCTCATAGGGCTGAAAAAAGCTAACAGCATCACATTGACTGGTCTAATAGTTCAAAAATCACAACATTCCATGCCAGTTTGGTCAGTTCTTTGAATTGATGCATCAATTTTGATTATGGCATTTCAAAACCATCCTTGTGCAAATTCTTTTAAATAATTCTCTCCTGATGTTGCAACTGGCATATAAGCAAAGGCTGAAAGTACAGAAGGACTCCATGGTGCACTTGTAGCAGTTTGCATTGAGAAAGCTTCAGCTAAGCAGTTTTTGGAAACAAGAATGAAGAGGCTTTTATAATCATGCTGGCTTTTTATCTCAGTACTGTTCATTAATGCCGATACTCATAGCATCTCATTTTCTCTCTATACGTTTGTTTATGTGGAGGCTGCTAGCATTTTTGCTGCTCAAAACTCTGTTATAACATAAAACAAAATTCTAAATAAATGGAATAATCATTTTCGTTAAAATCAGGATCTTTAAAAAGATTCAAGTTTTTAAAACCTGAATTGCCTTTCCGAAAAAATCCTGCAAGGGGTTTGAATTTGTTTCTCTAATTTTCAAACTTAATGTAATATATTTCAGGCAAATTGTTCTTCTGAGATCAGTAGAAAACTAAGAAGTTTACAATGACAGAAGTATTTTAACAGATTTGTGATTGCTCAACTATGTGACTTTCACATAAAGTTACCTTCACACTGGTTTTATATGAATCTTTAAACTTTATAAAATGTAGTTGAACAAATGTTCTTTAGCTGTTTTCTTACATTGGATACCATTTTTCCTTTTATAATTTTTCTTACATGGTAGGATTTTTATGTCATGCTTCAAATCGCTTCAAAGTACTGTAATATCAATTATGACATGCAAGCAAATTTATTTAATGCATAGTTATAAGCGGTAACATTTTTTTAAATCAACAGCATTCTGTTTTTGTTGTTTTGCTTAAACCACTGTGTTACTTCACATTTGTTTGAGGGTGCAATAAAACTCCTAATATAGAAAGGATGCAATTTGTTTATAAAATTTTCTTCTGAAAAAGCATTTTGTATTGATTACAGTGCTTCATTCTTGTGGGAAAAAGTAAATGATACACAGCGTTTAATTTCGTACATTTTTAGTATCGAGGTGTTTCTTTAAAAATTGATAGTGGAGTAACATGAAACAACTGTTAATAGTTCCATTTTGTTGATTATCATCAAAATGTTGTTTCTCTTCCAGTTGTCATTTCCCCAGGATAACTACTTTACAGATAAAAGGTTAGTGCAATTGAAAAGGCAACTTAATTGGTTTGTTATACATGGTACTTGGTACTAAACTTTGAAATGCTCTATTAATGTTGACAGATCTCCTGAAGAAGAAGCTGTTAATAGCACCCAACAAAGGCGACAGATATTTAGGTACAGAAGAGATAGTTCAAATTTTTAAAAAACTTATCTTTGTAGATGCTACTGATTTTATTCATTCCTTAATTTGTGATTTGATGAAAAAATGAAAGTTGGGTTTCTTTTGTACCTTTCTTCAGAGGAAATAAAGATGGCACAGGGAGATCCTCCAATAGCTGGCAGAGCAGTACTGAAAATGAACATAAGTGGTCAGAGCCACGCCCATGGAGTAGTACAGATTCGGATAGCTCCAACCGCAACCTGAAACCTGCGATGACGAAAGCTAGCAGCTTCAGTGGAATATCTGTATTGGCAAGAGGTGATAGCTCTGGTAGCAGCAAAAGTACAGGCAGGCTTTCAAAAACAGGTACATTCCTCTTGTGTGCTGCTATTCACCATAACAGTAAAGTACTAATTTGGCAAATGCTGTCTTTCAGGGCTCAAGCCAATTTTCCATTTCTTAACACTGTTTTAGTTAATTTAATAAGCTTTTCTGTTTCTCCTTTCCTGTAGCTTGTGACTCTTGCTGCTCATCCTTTCCAGTATTTTGCCAGATAAGTTATCTATAATGTTTGAGCCCACAGAATGAGTGCTTACATATTAGTGGACCAAAAAAAGTACTGCTATTTGAATCTGGAGCTTGAGTCTGTACACACTGTGGCAGGAAATTAATGTTTTTTTTTCTTTCTTGAGCTCAACTGATGAACTAGTAGTGGTCCCCCAGTAGTAGTTTGACTGAGATGAGCTCTTCTTCCATGCAGTTCAAATGCCAAGTC